>NC_080591.1:28215166-28852333 GCF_029962835.1 Magnolia sinica | reverse complement strand
GCACCTGAGACCTCTTTTGGAATAGGTTACGTAAATTTGGTAAGGATTCGGTGTTGTAGTACCGAAGATGCTCTTTATCCTAAAAAATATTTTTTATTATTATATTTCACTACAAGAAAACCATCTTTTGCCGGTGGTCAAAACTGCCGGTAGGCAGTCAAAAAACTGTAGGCAAAAGCTCGGTGGGTTAAGGTTTTACCGGCAGACTGTCTTTTGCAGGCGGTTGCGCTGGCCACCGCCTAATGTAACATTTGCTGGCGAAATCCCTGCTAAATGCCAGTAAATGTTTACTGAAATTCCGGTATATTTGGGGGCTAATATTTATATTTGATTGAAATTTATTATTTTTTTTTAATACATATTTTATACCTGTAATTGAATCTCATGCATACATAACAGTGGCCCCACACATAGGGCTCTCGGTTAAGCTTAATCTTGAAAGCTTTGTAGTGGATTGTGGGGCCCAAGGTCTGATAATCAAGATTCAGCTTGTGTGAATGTGGGGCCCAAGGTCTGATGATCCAAATATTAGATGGTGGATATCCAATATTCAAAGATCTGAACCATCTTATGTTATGGCTTAAGAACACAAAAGAAAAATACATTAGTGGTGAAAACTCAAGAGAGAGAGAGAGAGGACAAATATCAAAGGGTGATTCATCTATAGTGATCCCAACATATCCCTGAAAACAGAACACTGTAAGATGCACTCTCAAATAGCATAATACCAAATGCATATGCATTTCATTAGTTCTGTGAGATGCATTTCATCAGTTCTGTGAGGGGGCCAATCTCGATCTAAGCACTTGATCAGGCCCAAGAAATAAAAAGGCCAGCCGGGGCCTATATTGGACCACTACTGAGAAATGGCTTTATTCCATTCCACGGCCGTTCATGTGGCGTAATGCATGCCCATCAACCCACTTCATTTCATGTGTTAAATCACTTACAAGAACACGTCAAATAAAAATAATAACAATAACAACTTCACCAAGGCCAGACCCCATCCACCACGTTGACATTGCAACACCCACACATCACCTACACCATTGCATTGCCGCAGAGGCAAGACCCACCACCTGGTTCTACCAGTGCTTTATCCAACTTCACCATGGTTTTTATGGCCATCAAGCATCTGTATATCCACAAAAAATCATCATGGATATCAGAAAGCAAATCAACAAGAAAACCAACTAAAAATTAATGTCAAAAAGTTCAAAATGCAACAGTAAAAAACCATGGCTTTAAGACTCAGATGAGCCTGAAAAATCATAGTCCTGTTTTCCATGACCACCTGAAATCCATTAAGATTTTCCAGTGGATATTAACAAATTAAGGGATAGGAAATAATAGAAATGACATACAAGTAACCAAAATTGAATTGTTCGAAATCATGAGGCCAACAATCCTAAGCTTTGGATAATGGGCATTAGTCTGTTGCATTCAGAACATTGCCATTTTTTCCATTTTAATACCCATTGGATGCACACCATAAGTTCTGCCACTGTTAGTTCAAGAGCAATCAAAGGTGTTTTGTGGGCTTCTGTTGATGAAAGGAACATTCTCTAGTACACATGCTCATGTGTACAACATCGACGGAGATATTTCCAATTCATTCCTGTCCAAAGATGTCAAGAGATTTTATGTGGTATCGTTCAACCCAACAACTACATCATTGTATCTTTTTGTGTTAGCTGTCCACAAGCGTCTACAATTCAGAGGTTAGGATTCTTTGACAAACCTGATGGCATCTTTACAATGGCATGATACTCTGCTTCTGGAATTCCAAGATGCTCATTGTCAATGTCCATGAGCTTTATCTCAAAATCAACAATCTTATCTTGACCTTGAAAAATGACAAAACCCAGATCAGTGATAAATCTCTGGGGAAAATGAAGGATTTCAATTATCCTTTCTTGGCAAGGTAGTAAAAAGGAGTTTACAAATAAACTAGAATGAATAAAATAGATTACATACAAAATAAAAAAATGCAAAATGAACAGAAGAAATTTTCTAAAAGACCCAATTTATCCATCCATTTCTTCTCTTCTCAACAATACATCAGTCGGCATTTAAGCATCCCATATAGTGGGCCCATTTATAGCAATCAAGATTATTGATACAATGGGCCCCACTGTAGAGGATGAAATAGACTAAACATCATTCACAAGACTTACATCCACCCATGCATTTTTCTGTAATGTTTAAAAATGTTTAAAAAGGAATATACAAACATTGGACGTTTGCTCCACTGTGTCAAGGAAGTTTTTACCCAAAAACCTCCCATCACAAAATTGATGAAGAAGTAAAAAAGAAAAATGAAAATATAATGTGAAATATGAATTTAGGTTTGATAAGGCATTTGAGGCAGGGAATTGTTAAATTCATGAATTCTGTAAATCCACATTACCATAAATTAATGGATTTATAGACAATTCAAAAAAGGAATACAAAGAGGGTCCACATTCAACTGAAAAATGTCCCAAGATTAGTCTTTAGGGACTTCCACTCTGGGAAATGTTTGGGGCATAGTCCATCCATAGCGATAATGTGGATTACTGTACCATGGGTCCAAGTCGACAAAATTGAAAACTTATGTATAGTGTGAAAAGGCGTATCAAACAATTCTTTTTATCTGAAAATACTGATCAGAGCTTTTCTGAATCAGAAGGGTAAAAATCAAAATTCAAACACAAGTGCAAAATCCTTACATTTTCTCGAATACTTTTGTTGTTTGAAGATCACTTTTCTATTGTGAAGGAAAAATCTCAGTTTGTATTTTGTAATGGTATGAACCAAGTAACAAATAAAGAGTCCTCTCATCCATCTATAATACCAATATTCCTACCCATATGACTGGTCACATCAGGAATTTGTAGCACTAGCATCCACTGTGAAACAAATTAAAAACTCAATCTATCTGAATAATGAATTATCCAAAATAATAAGCAGCAAAAATCAGTAAATACATACCCAGGCCACCATGATGTATGGGTTTTATCCATAGTCCATCCATTTTGCCATATCATTTTAGGCTGCAAGCCCAAAAATGAGGCAGATCCAAGGGTCTAGTAGACCACACCACAGGAAGAAGCAGTGATAATGAGACTCACCGTTGAAACCTTCCCAGGGGCCACCGTGATGGTTAATTGCCATCTAACCTATTCATAAGGTCACATAGACCTAGACAAAGGGAAAACATAAATATCAGCTTAATCCAAAACTTCTGTGGCCCCCCAAAAGTTTTCAATAGTAGGTGTTTAATCCCCACTGTGTGATCCACTTGAGCCTTGGAACCGCCCATTTTTCGGCTTGTACCCTAAAATGATATGGAAAAATGGATGGACGGTGTAGATAAAACCCATACATCACGGTGGCCTCCAAGCCCTATCCATTCCTAGAGAAGGAATGGCAGGGGTAGTACCAAATCCGCGTCCTAAAAAATCATGACACTTGAGATAATCCCAGTAATCCAAACAGCTGCTTGTCAACAGATGGACTGATGGTGCAAAAGGTGAGCAATGGCAAAGTAACAGACCACATTTAAGGAGCAAGCAACTCAACAATCTGCAATAAACATGCTGAAATTCCATGATCAACTGATCAACGGTTTTGGCAAGTGCTTGACTACTGCATGGAGAACATTTGACCACTGTGGCTTATGAGGTTCCTTGCCCGTAGACACATTTACCACAGCTATCTTGAAACAGGCCTTGAATATTCAGATGAAAAGCCAATTCAAAATATTTACCATGCATGGGTCAGCATGTGGAGAGATCACAGTTTGCACCGCGTAGCTTGGCCCAGGCTTGAATGAAAGATATAGAATCTGGGCAGGCTCTTTATATGTGGCCTAAATTCAGCCTTGGGTGGACGCACAAGCCTAAAAATCGAGGCCGAACATGGGACATGGCAGGCCAGGGCGCGAGCAAGGTGGACCACCTGGGCACCTGCCTGTGGCCATCCCCATTTAAGAGGTGTGGAGGTTTAAAATGGCCTCGGTAGGAAAGAGAAGTTACATATTCATTTCTGTTTTCAAAGAGATGTCCAGAGAAATGGTTGGCCATGAATCCTATGAACTCGAGTTCTTTAAAACCAATAGAATTTGAATTGCCTTAAAATTTTCAAGGGATGAGAGCAAACTGCTGCCTGACCTGTCGTGTCATATCTATTCGTCCTGTTTGAGTTCATTTATTCTTTCGAGAATCTCCACTATAATCATCAATCAGTTTGCTAACATCCTTCCAGAACAAACCTTCCACCAGAATCCCATCATGAGTAAACCTGCAAATCAAAGAAACATTCAAATTCTGCCAATTGGATCTATGAGTGCCAATGATTTAGACTCTCTTGCATAAATTCGTCCATACTCATGGATCGTGATCAAATTGTTCCACTCATTCCAAGTCAAATTCTTGTATAAAATGGGATAACAATCCATGCAACATAAAAGAGGCATTAAACAATGCTCAGCTTGAGAAAATCTATGGCATGCTTAGGTTCAGTTTGTACAAGTGACTAATGAGCCCATGATTCAAATCCATGGGGCAGCTCGTGATTGATAGCCCATATACTGATTATCTTCCATATGGGGAAATCCCATATTGGTGGTCCATATGCCAAATATGGGGAAATCCTATAACGTTTAGTGGTATTGATAGCCCATATACTGAGTATCTCCCATACGGGAAAATCCCATATTGTTGGTCCATATGCCAAATATGGGGAAATCTAACCTTTTGTGGTATTGAAAGCCCATATACTGAGTATCTCCCATGCAGGGAAATCCCATATCAGTTGGCCATATGCCAAATATGGGGAAATCCTATAACCTTTAGTGGTTGCCAGTAGGCAGACAGTTATAAATAAAAAATAAAATTAAAAAATTAAAAAAAAAGAAGAAGAAGAAGAAGAAGAAGAAGAAGAAGAAGAAGAAATGGTCCACATACAAAAATACAACAGAACAATGGCGGAAGATTCAATGGTCATGACCAATCTGGGAGAATTTTTGGTGCACGTGGAATTCACAGTACAACCCATAATATCAACAGTTTGGAATCATTGGACTGTGATCACCACTTGTACAATATTTTTTCTTTTCTAATGTGCATCCCCACTTGTACAAACTGAAAACCCAAGCTTACAATAGATACACCTCATGCGTAGTACAATAGTTCCATGCCAAAACGAGGATTCTGGCATTCCATCCCTGGAACGAGAAATTTGAAAATATATCAAATGAACTAACCACTTGGTAACACTCTTTGTGAAATGGACTGCTTTGTTGGCAGAAACAGATTTTGGATCTGCACTGGCAACAGCCAGTGTATACAAGTCAGAGAATCTTGGCAGCTTGAAAGATACTACCAGTCCAGTGCTGTTGAATGATCCCTGCACACAACAATTGCAACTGAAAATTCAAATCTCAAGAAGAAGAAGAAGAAGAAGCAACATAGTTTCATGGAGAATCCAAGACACCTGGAACCTCCAAAATTTCATCAAATGGTTCCACCTTAGGATCCTACATATCTAGGTAATGGATCAGGCTAGAGCATTTAACTGGATTTGCATTAGTTTTAGAAGAACTGATCATCTATAGGCAACAATACAACAACTTGGGCACTGTACCATCTTTCCTGCCACATACCATTTGTTTAGAAAGTCAGTACCATGAAAACATTATGTCCCACCATGAAGATTGCCCTTTACAAAAATAAAGGCTGATCCACCCACTGGGTAGGCCACAACTCTATGTCGAGTTATACCATTGGTTGTCCATTGATTTCAACAGTGTGGCTCACCTGAGCGACCAGGCCTGATTTTTGTGCCAGGTAATCTCATGGTAGGGTTTACCATTTTCATGGTACTGATGTCCTCCACCAGAGGCATGTTGGCAGAAACATGGTACGGTACTAAAAGTGGTACTTAATCTCAGTGTTTTAGTGTGTTTCAAGTCCTCCCGGGTGTTGAGCTCTCTCCATCCTTTTTTTTTTAAACACACACACACACACACACACACCCCTCATGGGCATTCAATCCCATGATTTCAGTGTTGAAATAGAGTCTGTCTACCACTGAGCCATGGAGCTGGACCCAGCTCTCACCATCTATTTGTTGGTACCAATTATCCTCTTATTTTTGGAATCTTATTAGGGATCAATTATCAAAACCACCCAAAATGGTCATGAGGTAACTCCATGGTTGCCAATTTTTAAGGCCGTTTTCTCGAGTCACTCATTTGCTTCACACATGCAAGGGAGCTTTATCATGGTGCCTCCTGGGGCTACCACGCTAGAGACAGTTATACAACTGTTTCTATGAGTTTGAGTCATCTGCAGCTCCCACTTGACATGGTGGATTCCAGTAGAAGAAAATCCCCTTGAGTGGTATTGGCATCATGTTACATATTCACATACCTGTGTTTGCTCATAAACAGCTATAGGAATGCCACATCTGGATATACGTATGAAGTGACATACATGCACGTCTCTATTATATAGTTCATGGAATGAGGCATTATCAATGCATGGGCAAATTGTAGAGGCAGGGCCTTAGCGCCATCGTTCAGTTGTCCAAATTGTTGACATGATGGGTCGAACTCTGGATGGCCCATGCACCAAAAATCCCCGAAACTGGAGGCAGTATAGTTGAAGGTGCCAGGAGCACCTGCCCCTATAGCGCCTAAAATTTTCAAGTGGCTTAGGCACATGCCTAGAGATTCCAGGTGCATTTTTTTAATTTTATATATAAACATTGATATTTAATCATTTATCGACATAAGTTAATCTTTTTGAAATAATCAAAAGTCAATGCCATGAATTCCTCTTAAACTGGAACCCCACATTCCCAATTTCCCCAAATTCCCAAAATTTAAATCCTAATTTCCCCAAATCCTAACCATAAATTTCCCACTTTCCCCAAATACCCAGATTCACCAATCTAAAACCACAATTTTCGAAACCCTATAATCCAATATTCAAAATCCCCGAATAACCCATGTTTTCCAATTCTCCTGAAATCCCCGATTCAGCTTAATCTCTTGTACAACAATGATGAAAGCTCATCCTGCTTTCAAGAAGTCCAACGCGGTGACCTTAACATAAAAGGAGATAAGTTGTTGGAAAAGGGCTTAACAGCCATTTCTATTCTATTCACACCCTTATTGGGTGGTTAAAAAACCATACCTATGAGGTGCCCAAAGGGTATCTCATATTTATAAAAATAAAAATAAAAAAACGGTGCAGCAGGCATGCCTAGGCGCACCGAGGCTCATAAATGACGTAGTCACCTCGCCCAGGGTCTAGGTAGGGTGCAATAGGACCAAAATGCCCATGCATGCACTTAGAATGCATTGACTACACTCCCAAGAGGGTCTAACCTATAGAATATTTGGCCTTTTATTAGGTCTAATGAGAACTACTGCTCTTTTTTCTTTCTTAACTGTCTATTCTTTGGCCACATATTGCAAGGTTAGGATTTTTCCCTTTTAGATCCAAGGGTTCCCACGGGCCCCACTAGCAGTCTAGCACAGACTAAAAACCTGAACAATGCTACACAAGCTTTCAGCCCTACCATTGTATAATACCTCTATGTGACAAAAATAAAAAATAAAAAAATAAACCTAGAATATTACATATACCCAAAGTGGTAGGAGCTCCGATGTGGGATAGGCATGTGGTAGGCAATCTCACTATTCAAGTGGTAAAGTTCCGGTGTGAAGGGAATTCAAGGACTGAAGTTGGAACACATGGATGCATAGGGGAACGTCTCCACCAAGGTCCCAACCAATAACCAGTGACCCTAGCTTATGAAGACACTAATAATCAAATCCTTCGATTGTTGGAATGTGACAAATAATCCAGAATTGAAGTAGAAAATGATGAAGAAATCTATAGAGTCAAAGGAAAAGTTGACATTTGAAGATGCAATAACATTGGACCTACACTTAGATTCATTAATGGATTGATAGATGGATCCATTGATAGTGGCGGCCATGTTGATAAACATGCAAATAGGTCTCAATACCTGAATTGAAGGACTTTTGCAAAAGATGATTGTGGCACGAAAAGAGGGGCAAATATTTGGGGATCCATAAAGAACTTCGAAGTTAACAACAAATAAGTTGGCACCCACAAAAGTGCAAGCGAAAGAGAGATCATCTACAGTTGACTCCCAACAAAGGTTGTGCCGAGCTGATGCATAGGGTTGCACCACCAGCTTCCGCCAAAGAAGAAGATTCGTCATAGAGGTAGTACAAGTCCAACCATCTTAGGTAGATTAGATCGGTTTGAAATGAAACTCTTAGTTTAGGGGAATTCTCAATAAAGATTCATTTAGGGTCTATAAAAGAGGGGGTGGCGTAGGATTAGATTGGTTTGAAATGAAACTCTTAGTTTAGGGGAATTCTCAATAAAGATTCATTTAGGGTCTATGAAAGAGGGGGTGGCGTAGGATTAGATTGGTTTGAAATGAAACTCTTAGTTTAGGGGAATTCTCAATAAAGATTCATTTAGGGTCTATAAAAGAGGGGGTGGCGTAGGATGTAGGCATTCCAAAATTTTCCATATGTGAGATTTTCTTAAGTATTGTAAGAAGAAGTTTGATATCAGTAAAGTATTTCTCCCTCTCCACTACTCTTGTCCATTTCGTTACGATTCAGGTGTCAATGTCTCATTGACTTGATAACCAAGTTGCACCGGAGATCCAAGATATCACCTTTAGGCTAAAGACTTTGTTTACCCATGGCTAATTCGTATAGAGATAGGGTAAAAACATTCTGTCTAATTTTCAAAGGCAACAACTTCACACTAGCAATTCTTAAGCTTGAAAGAAATTGAATTGCGTAATGAATCATGTTTCGTGGCGGCATGGAATTAGGCACAAGTTTGAATTGAGTTTGAGCATTTAAACCATGAGTTTGATCCATTATCAAAATAAGCAATTAAAGAAAAATCTATTACTTCACAATCTACCTTCCATCAAGAATCAACACACTCCAAACAATGAAACACAAAAGGATATCAATACAATGGATTTCTTCCAAATCACAAAACTTGAAACAATCAATATACCCCCCTTTTGAAAAGTCATTACCAAGTCTATATTAATACAATTTATTGAGTTGTTAGGCCTAGTTTCAAGTGTCTTTGTGTTAGCTGGAGCACGGTTCATTCCGGTACATGGTACAAGAACAAGCAAGCAGTGCACTACTTCCTCCAATGGTTGTACACTAGGGTTAGGATCATGTGGGTTGCTCCAGCACATAACTTGGTATATAGCATAGTTTTGTACAAGAATCAGTACTACATTTTATACATGAAATAAGGAATATTATTATTACAAGGCCCACATGCATAATATTATATATGCATTCTATTTCATAAATTAACGTATAAATCTCTTCACTGTGAATATAGATCAACATCAAAAGGTATTCTAGTCTAGATTATAGAACCATACTTGTGGATCAATTAAAGTAGCAATTTGGATTGCAAATGACCTGACGCAAGGATGAACGCGATGTGGTCGATCACCGTCTTCCTCAAGGGTATAACTACTCCGAATCCACGGAGCTTCTCTAAACTCCTCACAGAGATACCTAGAATCCACAAGGGAAAATGAGAAAATAGAAATAAATTCTAGAAATTTGAAAATTGATTAATTCATAATAAAACGAATTTACAACCCTTTAAATAGTGTTACCAAACCTAGGAAGAAGTTTCAGAATCAAACTCCAACTCAAACTCCCTAAAACTCGTAATTACCAAAACTAGTAAAATTCTACTCTAATAAAAATCCTAATTTTAGTAAAACTCTTCCAAAGCCTAATTTCTAAGAATAAAAATTCCAAATAAACTTTTGATAGAAGAGTCCTAGCATGATTACAAGCTGTTTCCAAAAAAGCAAAAAATGTTAAAACTCTAAAAATAACAAAATATTTAAAAAATTGGAATTACTAAAAATAGTAATTTTTCCTTAAATTTTCATTTTTGAGTTGAAAGTGCACATTTTCTGGTGAAATGGACAGACGCGACCCACTTTGTGGGTCAGTGCACCTCAGATGGTCCATTTCAGTAAAGATTGATAGGTTGTGCGCCCTGTAACGATACCCAGATCAAAAGTTATGGCCAATTTATGGTTCACCTTCTTTTGGTCCAACCATGCTAGGAATGTCTTTGTGCCACGTCCTACATCATGACCCATAATCCAAATAGCAAGATTCATAATTGAAAAGATAGGAAGATCGACAATTTCGGTAAAATTGTTCCCATTGGGTTATTGGTTAGTTAATATGATAAGGAATCTAGTTTGTTTTGTTGTTGTTGGAGGCAAGTAGGTAATACTTTATACAGTTGCTTTTGGCGTTGCATTTGTCTTAACACATCTTGAGAGGCTTTGTTGTCAATCAGAACTAGGAAAACAAGATTTTGTAGAGTTGGGTTGGCTTGGACATCCAATGTGTAGGTTAGCCAAAATTTGTGAATCTCCTGAATTAATCTTTCCCTGATCTGAACACTACAACCATCTTCTTGATTGATGCCAATCACCCTCCTAGCCTTGCTTTTTGTAAATTTCTACACCACCACCATCAGTTTGTCTACAAAATTCAGTCATCCAATTTCCCAAGTCAACATGATTTTTCTGTCAAAAACTTAAAGACTTTTCAGCATGCCTCACCAATCCAATAGAGCATGAACTATGGGAGCTTTCACAACTGGAAGCTTTGAACCTGCGTTAGAAATCTTATCGCTATGATAACAATCAAAGTGTTTAAAATAAGTTGATTTCATTAGTTTATATATAATAGCTGAATACTGTATAAATTGCATCAAACAAAGTTCTACTCTATTAATCTCACAATTGAATTAGAAGATAATGGTGGATTCACACAATGCTCAGCAGAGCATACCTCCATCTGGTGGGCCCCACCATGGATGGGTGATGGACCAAACCCCCATTAAACAATTACGTCCGTCTCATTAATGGTAATTGCCTATTGCAGATTGCCCCTTGGCCTTCTCTTATGTTCCTTTTATCCATCCATTTGCAAGTCAATTATTGAAAAGTTCAAATTATCCAATAGATGTACCTTTGCAGCGTCAAGGATCTACAATAAGGCCCACCAGATGAACGGTCTACCCATGTGAAAATGCTACTATAATTCAAACTCAAATTCCATATTTCCCAATTGTTATAAATAAATTTATTAAAAAAAAAAAAAAAAACAGACGGAAGAAAATTTTTGACATATTCCTAATATCTGAAAAAAGAAGAAGAAGAAGAAGAAGAAGAACTCACTGGAAGAGGATAAGTGAAAAGGATCGCATTCTTCTCCTTTTTGTAGATGATCAACTGCAACAATCTGTTGAAGACGATATACTTGCCAAAAAGGAGTCAAAGACCTCAAAAAAAAAATAAAAAAAAATCCAATTTCCAAAAGATAGATTACACAGCAAAAACACTAAAAAGAAGATGATTTCTTCTCCGAGAGATGTACGAGAATTAGGTTTTGAAGGATATAATGCGATGCATCCGATGAGGAAATGTTTGTTTTCCGGGAACTTCTTACGGTGGAACTGCACGACGAGAGCAATGGCAATGATGACCGTTCCCACAAGCAATCTGATGTTGCTCAGACGCACGTCTTCAGTGTATCCTCGGCCGGTGACGATCTGCAAGAAGAGAAGAGTTAGAACCTCATGTAAAGTCTCTGAAATAGAAATGCAAGAGAGAGATTGAGATAGATAGATAGGGGGAGGTCTAGGGTTTTGGAACCTCGGAGACGGATTCGTCGAGAAGGTGTTTGATGGAATGCGGATCCATCAGATTGGCTTTTTTCAGGTTGGGTTTAGGAGATAAGTTGCTGCCGTTGCTCGCCATCTCTCTTTCTTCTTCCTTCTTCCTTCTTTCTAGCTTTTCCTGTTTCCACTGTCCGAAGACAGAATAGTCGCACGTAAGCAATGCTCGGAGGAAGGAGCGCAGTAGGGCTGGGAAGCAGATTGTGTACTGAGTGGAAACAGATTGGCTACTCCCCCTGACAACAGCCCCGTGGCTAATGGTCGGTGCTCTGTGGGCCCCACCATGACGTGTTTGTTTCATCCATTCCGTTCATACATTTTTAAAGATCATTTTATAGATTTAAGCAAACAATGAGATGGATATAAGTCTCAGGTGGGCCACACCACATGAAAACAATAGTGATTGGATATCCACCATTAAAATCCTCCTAAGTCCCACTGTACTGCTTATTTGACATCCAATCTATTAATTATATCATCAAGGCCCAGATGAAGGGAAAAAAATAAAATAAGCTTGATCCAAAACTTTTATGGCCCCAAAAATGTTTTTAATGCTCGACGCTCATTCAACACTGTTTCATGTAATGTGGTCCACTTGAGATTTGGATGTAGCTCATTTTTGGTTTACCACTGTAAAATGATCTATAAAAATAGATGAAAGGCATGGATGCAACACACACATCATGATAGAGCCCACAGAGCATCGACCACTAGCCATTGGCTGGTGTGAGGGGGAGTAGCCAATTCGTTTCCCTACTGAGTAAACTCCGTGGGGCCGTGATTTATGCATTTTATCTGCTCCGTCCATCCATTTTACTATATCCAAAGCTCAACTGGACCACATCACAAGAAACATTGTGAATTACAATTCTACCATTGAGAAATTCTTGAGAGCCACGAAAGTTTTCAATCAAGCTCATATTTGTATTTTCCCTTCATCAATGTTTGGTAGATGACAAATAAAGACCTTAGGAAGGTTTCAACTGTGGAAATCATTATTTCTCATGCTTCACGTGGTGTGGTCCACTTGAAGTTTAAATATGCTTCAATTTTAAGCTCAACCTCTAATATGAGCTGAAAAAATGGATGAATGGCATGGATAAATTACAGACATTCATGGTGGGCCAACAGAGTTTACTCTGTATGGTAAAAGATTTGATTTGGCCGGTGACCTCAGTACCAGCCATTTAGTTGGTGTCAAAGCTGTGGGCCCACCATGATGTATGTGTTTTTTCTATGCTGGCCCTATATTTTTTCAATTCATTTTAATACATGAGCCCAGAATATGAGGCAGATGCAAATCTTCACGTGGACCACACTACAAGAAATAGTGGGGTCGGTGTGAGACCCGACCCGAGTTCGCTTGTGTGCATGTGTGTGTGTGAGTATGCATTTTGTTCTTTTTGGTCCCGCGGTCCTACCAATCAAATTTCGGCAACCCGCGACCTTTGGGTAGCGTTGGCGGTCATCCTTGAGTCTGGTCACATTGACCCGATTCGGATCGGCCCGAGACCTATGCTATCTCATTCGTATCGTCGTTGCGAGTCCAACGACGCATCTTGTGCATTCATCCGACTTATAGATCAAAAGTTGTGAGCATTTCATCATGTGGCCCACTTTTTGTACAAAGTATATAGACCACTCTCAGGCACAAGTTCCCATGCACACCACCCACACACACTACAATTCCCATGGAATAAACATTACCCATCCTAAACACTACCCACACCTAACCTACCCTAGCAAGCATTGTTTGTATCACCATAGGTCATGATTTCTTTCTCTAACCAAGGAGGGAGAGCAATGATGACTCTCCTACAACCTTCCCTTCCTCTCTCTCCTCCTTCATTCTCTCATTTTCCTCTTTCATGGTAGAATTTCCAGCCCTCCCTCTCCCAATTTCCAGTAACTTCCCCATCCTTTCTTCCTCCATCTAGCCACCACAAACTCATCTTGACCATTGAACCTTTAAGCTTGGAGCTTGGAGTACCTAGTGTTGGTGGTAGCTTGAAGATTCAAGGTGGGTGATTATAATTGTTGATTTTCTTTTCTACCATTTGATCTTATTTTTCTTTCTAGATGGATCATATGGGACCCACCAATCCATGGTGGGGATCCCATTTGATCTCATGGATGTGGTCATTTGGCCCATCCTACATGCATGTCATGATCCATGATGGGGCCATTCTCCATGGACCCCATCATGATGTATTTAATGATCCACTCCATCTTAAGGTCATCTAGACCCTAAGGATCATGTTGGGATGACATCCCAACCATCCATAGCAATTATATATCATGCATGTAGTGATTTTATGTTGCATGTACAATCAATGTAGTTGTATGGGTATAATTCACTCTTGGGAGGGCCCACTAGTGGCGGGGCCCTACCCCCATGGCCGGATTACTCTCTTTCCTTCTTCTCTTTTCTCTGATGTATGGATGATAGTGTGTGTGTGGCCCATTTATAGTGGGCCTTGGATGTCCCAAAATAAGTAAAAATAAAAATCCAGCAAGGTGGGATGCTCTTATCACCTAACTCCATGATCATCGGACACCTTAATCAATGCATGCAAGTGTCCTAGTTCTAGTATGTGATCTAGACTTATGTGGAGCCCACTGAGGAAGGCCACACAACCTTTTTATGGCTGAGATTATTGAGATATAGGCTGATGTGTCCAGCCATGTATTGCTGTCCAAAAACCCGGACTGTTGCATGGATTGTCATGTTCAATCTTTGGCATGGATTTTTGGATCATAATTGTCATTATTTTCTTTATAAGTATGGGGTGTAATGAGAAGGTGCAGACCCCACCATGAGGTGTGATGGGTCATACCTCCGATGGTCCATGATATGGTACCCAAAAAGGAGGCCCATAGGGGTGGGCGGTCCACCTTGTTGGGCTGTCCAACCCACATGTATGGAGGGAAAACATACACTTCAGCTTAGTTTCTCTGAAGGATGGGCCACTTTTATGGACTTCACCTTACTTTATTTTATGAAGAAAATACTAAACCTCCATTTTCCGCCTCTTGGATGAAGGTTGGGCCCACCTTATTGGGTAAACAATGCATGGACAGCAACATCTCTTCCTGGACAGATTGAAATTTCTAATTTAATTAAAATATTTATGAGTATCCAAAAATCATAAAATTTTTCAGAGAAGTGGTTCACTTATGGTAGGACCCACCTACAAAATTTTGGGGCCAATGGACACCTGTACACACCATGGCGGTGGCTGGACTGGCCCATTACAATACGGTGCCCAGATCAGTCCGATTTTTAGGACAGATTGATTTCTTTAAATAAATTAAAATATTTATATATGTCTAAAATTTTTAAAATTTTGTAGAGATATGTTCCACCCATTATAAGACCCACTTACTAAATTTCAGGGCTAATGGACCTCTGTGTACACCGTGGCAAGGGCCGGACTGTCCCACCACGTTGGGACGTCCAGGTCAGTCTGATTTTCTGGACAGTCTATTTTATTTAAATAAATTAAAATATTTCTAAGTGTCCAAAAACCTTGAAATTTTGTGGGGGTGTAGGTCACCTATGGAAGTATCACTCTGTAAAATTTTAGACCCAAAATACATTTGAGTTGCCCGTGGTATGGCTGGAAGTGGTCTGCTAGGCAGGAACGCCCAGGCTGGGGCATCTAGCCTGCTTCGTGGGCCCACCTTGATGTGTTGAATGTCCCACCACCCATCCATGTAGGGTCCTTAGGGGATTGATCATACTTGCCCCCTTTTTATTCAATTAAAACACATTAGGTGGATTTTTGGGCCAGATACCCGAGGCCCATAGGGCTGCCTACACATGGGACATCCCTACCTTAGGCTACTGCTGGGCTTCCATTCTAACAATCTGGCCCATTTCATATATGTATTGTATATCCTCTCTCATCTAGTGGGGCCCACAGTGATGTGTGTGAGTCATCCAGAATTAATTATACTAAGAAATACTTCTAATGTTGAACTCCAACCAACCCAGAAATTTGGGTGGGCTGGAATTTGGCATTGAGCCCAATAACTGTTGCCTATAGATGTTCCTTGGGGCAATATGGCTCACTAGATTTGAGGAGGATTTATGTCAGTATCTTATCATCTTAATTTTTATTTTTGGGCTTAATTAGTGTATGATTAAAGGCCCATCCCAAATAGGATTCTTCTTGGGCTAGTCTCTTAGTTAAGTATGGGCCTTATAGCCTTGGTTGGGCTGGAACTTTTGATAGGTCCATTGAACCCTTGGGTCCTATATTTACCATGTCATTGTGATGGGCCTTATGGGCCAAATACTCAAGTAGTTGGGCCCTTGTTTGCCCACTATAATAAATCTATACTTGGGCCGAGATGTGAGGCCCAACTTACATGTGTTAAAAATTTAAGAATTTCCCATATGTTGGGATAATGGGCTGCCCATTAGGCCCACCACAATGAATGAACCTATGACCCTTATGGTTGGGCCCTAACCTTACTTAAGGGCGCACCAGGTTGCCTTTGTTTTTGGGCTTAGTGTATGGCCCACTAGGCCATGGGTTGATTGTGCCTTGGACCTTTCTTTGCATATGTAGTAGGCTACCTTTTGGGACCCAGTTGAGGTTGGATGTCCTCCTTGGTGGCCCTAAAGTAGGCCCATAGAGGCCCTTATAGGTGGTTAAAGGCCCACCTTAGGCCTGGCTAGGACTGTTCCTCCTTAGGATTTTGACTCTCTTAGTTTGTGGGTCATCCCAAAGTACTGGGCTCCCACTAGAAGACCTCTCTTCTTCTTAGAATACCTGTCGATGTGCCTAGATCTTGACCCTCCTTGGGACAGACGATTTCATATTCCTTAGGTAGCACACTTACATCGTTGCGACCCATATGCATCATCTGTATGAATTGATTACATTGTATAGTGGTCATTCAGGGATGGAGTTTCTCCCCTTTTGCACATTGAGTGCCTGAAACTTGTGCATGATCTGTGTGTGCGACTCATGCATTGGCATCGCATTTCATGAGGATACCGCCTTTGCTTCATCAGGGCCTTGCCTCCACAGGGACATTTGTGGATGGCCGCATGTGTGGACACCGAAAATATTACTTGAGCATACTGGGTGCGTAGGATGCCCATGGGTGAGATTCCCAAAACTTCCATGGTACCAAGGATCTACTCCAATGCCGTGACCGGGTGGAATACATGAGCGCACGAGGGCCTTATACCGTTAGGCAGCGACTCCCACTGTCGTGTAGTTGGTTGGATAGGGGTGTGGCCTTACCTGCCTGGTGTGAGGAGGCATTGCTAGGCTGAGTCTGACCAGCTCGTAAATGGGTCCGCTACCTTCAGGCCTTGTTGGTGATTGGTTGTCCACAGGCGGGTAGTGAGGTCTCTTACGCTCGTTTGACTGTGCGGGGTCTGCAGAGTGGCAGTCATTCAGCAGTGTAATGGACCCCGGTGATTTCTTTATGATTGAAAATGTACTTGACTTATGGTTTGGACATGAGCACTGACATTACTTACATCGCATTAGCATTGGCTGTACAAGCCCCCTTCATACATTGCCTTGGTATGGCACCCATTACTTATTGCATCGCATTCATGTGAAGCCTTGGTAAGACTAGTGATATGTTCATTGATTATGCTTCTCTCCTTATACCTCCTACTATTCTTCTGTGCACCATTGTCACACACTTACACCACCCTCTAAGCTTCTATAAGCTTATGCACGATTGATACGTGCAGGAGACTCTAGGTAGGCGCCGTAGCAGCAGAGCATGGAGTAGAGTTGAGCAGTGAGGACTCCAGTGTTGCTGATTTCTCTCTCTTTTCCTTTTATTCTCATGTATGTCCTTTTGGACCTTTTGGATGATTGTAAAAGTTTAAATTTTTAGTGGATTTTGTGATGTGTGCTTTTGTTATTCTCAGATGTACTTGCTGTGATCTTGGGTATGCTCGCATTGGAAGTGATTATATTGTTATGAAAATCCTCCTTATAGGATCCCAGGATCGGAACCCACCTCAGGAGCCGAGAATGGGGTACTACGGAGGCTGTTGCGGCCAGAACCGGCCATCGGGTTCCTTGTGAGTCCGGTTACTGAGTCTGGGGCGTGACAGTCGGCCACTGTTGAAACCTTCTCAGGGCCATCATAAAGTTTATTTTCCATCCAACTTGTTCATAAGGTCAAACAAGACTGGGATGATGGGAAGATACAAACATCAGCTTGATCCAAAACACCTGTGGCCCAAAAGAATTTTTGAAGGTAAAAATTCAATCACTACTGTTTCTGTGGTGGGGTGCATATCTTCCTTGCTCATGCCCTAAAAGAAGCTAGAAAAATGAATGAACGGCGTGGATAAAACACATACATCATGGTAGGGACCACAGGGCTTTGACATCAGCTACCTGGTTGGATCGGAAATGGGCTCACCTAGCTTTGGGTTTGGTTTGGGCTGATCTCCGTGGCTCGTTGGTTGGATGCGGGCCTGAGGGTTATGCATGGCCTGGCGCGACCAGCTTGGCATTGGTAACTTAGATTCGGAGTTCTTAGCTTGAACCTGACTTGGGTCATTCAGGGCGTTGACCTTGATTCATGGGCTAGAGTTGGACATGATATAAGCTAGCCCATTTTAGATGCCAGCACATGGGCCGCTCGAACCATGGTTTTAAGACTTGGATGAGCTTGATGAGATTCATTTAAGTCAGCTCGAACTTGGTCCAACTTGATCTGGTAAGCCAGGCCTGGTCCGAGTCGACTCAAGTCGTGCAGGAAATAACACGGGTTAATGGTTCATGAGGTACTAGACTTGGACAAGCTATAGGTTGGCCCATTTGCGATGCCAGCTTATGGGCTAGGCTTGACCAATGGTTTAAGATTTGGTCGAGTCTAATGTCACCTGTCAGAGTCAACTCATATTTGGTCAGACATGATCTAACTCTATGGATTTCTCAAAGGGAGGCCTCCCTATACTATGTCCCTTTATACTGCTCGTCACTTCGAATCTAAGGTATGGTCAAACCATTGTTTCAAGATTAGTAGTCGGATGTTAAATGGATGCTTTCAATTTATGTAGAAAAAAGGGACATTGATCAATTAATAGTCATACTCGATCCATTGAACCTCCCTAAAATTATATAGATTGCTCTCTTGACACTTTAGACATGCTTGATGGATGTTAGTGGATCGATCAATAGTAATTTGAAAAATATCTCAAATTCTTTGAATTGTTTTTGGCATGTTCAATTGATCAAACATGCATCTTTGATCGAATCGATGTCGATAGATCGACAGCATGTGCAGAACTGCATAAGTGAGCAATTTATTTTTAATTTAGATTGTGATAATATATATATATATATATATATATATATATATATATATATATATATTTCGGGTGCAATTGCGAAGCGGATTACGTACTGAGTAAACTCCGTGGGGTCCACCGTGATTTACATATTTTATCTACTCCGTCCATCCATTTTAACAGAGAATTTGAGGGCTTAAGCCCAAAAATGAAGTATATCCAAATCTCAAGTTGATCTCACCACGGGAAACATTGTGAATTGAAATTCTACATAGAAAATTTCTTGGGGCCCACAGAAATTTTGGATCAAACTGATATTTATATTTTCCCTTCATCCATGTCTGTGTGATCTTATGAACAGGTTAGATGATAAATAAACATCACTATGGGCCCTAGCAAGGTTTCAATGGTGGAAGTCATTATTCCCACTGTTTCCTTTGGTATGGTCCACTTGAGACTTGGGCATACTTTTATTTTGGACTCAACCACTAAAATGAGCCAGAGAAAATGAGTGATGGCATGGATAACCCATAGACATTCATAGTAGGCCCAACTAAGTTTACTCAGTATGATAAAAGCATAACAAGCCAATTTCGTGCAATTGGTATTAGAGTATTCTAAGTGAATGTTAAAATGTTCTTAAGGGTTATATAGAGCAAAAGTTAGGGTTTTGTGTGATTCGAAGGGAGTTCTCATCATTGTAATTAAGTTCTCTATCTCTCATAATACCGTTTTTATGTGAATTGTTTGTCGCTTTGTACAGTGGTTTTTTCTTAATAAGGCTTTTCCACGTAAAATTTGTGTGTTCTCAATATGTTTTTGCTTGTGTTTGATCGTCTTGGTTGAGTGAATTCAAGTTTGCTTCTGCGATATTCCCAACATATGATGCATTTCTATCACATTAGTCAGCTAAACCTGCCACCTCATGTATTGAATTAGTCACCTCATGTACTGAAATGATTGTTGAAGCCTAATTCAGGTCTTGTTGGGCATTTACACAGGTACATTGCTAATGGGCTAGACTTGGACATGTTTCATTGGGCCAGGCTATTTACTACTCTAGTTCATAGGCCAGATTTTTATTTTTATTTTTTTAACAAGAGAAACTTTCATTGATCAGACGGCCCGAAAATACAAGTAAGACTATTTCGGGAAGGTCCTAAAGAAATAAGGGCTCTCCTATCGTATGAACAAAACAAGGAAACCATGAAGATACGAGGAGACTAAGAATGGCGGAGAGACCCAAGCCCCACTTTGTCCAAAAATAGCAGCCCTCTGGTGATGTCAGGGAGGGAGGAAGGAGAAAGGAAATTTGAGTTGGTCTGGGCCTCACTTCCCAGGCGGGCCAGCGCATCCGCCACTGAATTAGCTTCCCTTGGAGTATGTACAATGTTGAGTTGGATGAAGCGAGCGAGGAGCGAAATTCTAGCCTTCCAATACTAGATTTGCCAACCGACATTTGACGAGGTGGAGAGAGACTTCACTACCACTAAGGAGTCGCTAGCAAGGAGAATACTTTTATAGCCAAGTTGGATCGCTAGCGACAAAGCATCAAAAACCACTTTCATTTCCACCCGCAGAGTACCCAAGCCGTAGGCCCGGGCAAACCCAAATAAAAACCTGCCCTTCTTGTTGTGCCCAACCCCGCCACCTCCCGAAGGGCCCTGGTTACCCCTCAAGGAACCATCCACGTTAATCTTGATCCAGCCCGCGGGAGGCATGCACCACTTAACTATCGATACACGATGCTGCCTTGGTTATGGTTCCCTAATCCGCCAGATGTTGTACAAATTAGCCGCCGAGGTGAGGGGAGTTCTTGGAGCCGAAAGCGTGGAACTAAGAAGTTTTGCCCAATGCTGAATTCGGTTCACTATGGAGGGGGCATCGGAAGATGTGTTATCAAAGCAGATTGCATTTCTGGCCTTCCATAGTTCCCAGAAAATGAGCAAAGGAATGAGGCCTTTGAGAGGGGTGGTCGACGAACAAGTTGATTCCCACCAAAGAGTAGCATAGACCACCGTAGTGGGGGGTAATGGGGAAGGGATCCCACAGTCCCGACGGGATCCTTTCCATAGTTCATAGGCCAGACTTGAGCTCATGACCTCAATGTTGAAACACAGGTTGTATGCCATTGTGCTATGGGTTCAAACCCCTTGAGTTAGTTCATAAATAAGGTTCTCCTATCATGACTGTCTCCTGTACTGAAAATACAGCAAGGGCAAGTGGGAATGGACAGAGTCTCCATCAATGCCTGTTCTTTAATCAAGTTGCATTCTTGGGCATAAGCCCAACCATACACTAATCAGACCGGTAATTTAGCCCAGATTTGGCCCAATGGGTATATGAAAAGCTCAAGCCTAACCCAAATCAAAGTTTCACTGCCCACGAAAGTAGGCTAGGCCCAAAACAGCTTGGACACTATGGGTTGTTGGTACTATTTCTTTCAATATCCACTTCTTTCATGTGTGCACACTCCTTCCAGATCAATAGGCAAAGCCATTGATGAATACCTGGTAAGATTATAATGGTATTTTTGGAATAGGTTATATAAAATTTTGTGAGGATTCAGTATCTTAGTACCCAATATTCTCTTTATTCTGATAAGCATTTTCTCTTATTATAATTCTAATACAACCACCCTTTGTCTAAAACAAGATATATAAAAGAAAGAAAGAAAAAAAAAAAAAAGTAGAAGAAGAAAACATCTTCCCCTTAGATTCAAACACTAAACAATATATATCTAGAGCTTCGTTTTATTTTATGTCAGAATCTTCTTCAATGTAACTACTAATCAATATTAGTAGTTACTGAGGTAAGATGAACCCTCACCTAACAATAGGGGCCTATTTTGTCTCTGTCGATGAATCCCAACCTCGACATATAAGTCTCTAATTGCATGCATTTCCATGACAACATCTCTCATCTTCATTCGTTCCTTTGGCGATTCTGCAGAACACGATACACCAATGCTAACCAATGAAACCAAGCAATCATGCATTCTATTTCTCAAATTGTTACGATTTTCACTGTCTTGAATAACTTCAGTATCTTCTAAGAGAAGTCTTGGATCTATAATCTCCTTTACTTGTTCGGGAAAAGTTGACTTTGCAAAGTGATGAAGGCTCTGATTGTCCTTGAACATGTCATCAGTTGGTCGCTTTCCAGTGATCATCTCGAGTAGAAGGATCCCATAACTGTATACATCTCCATGTGTGGACGCCTTACCGCCCATCCCATACTCTACGATTTACAAATATCACATATTTGAATGTTAGGCATCTATTTAAAGAAAGATAAAAATAGTGGTTAGATATTGAGAGGGAGAAAGGGAATATTTAATTTAAATAATTAACATTTCTGTCTTTTCCAAAATTTAGAATATTTGAGAATAAGGAATTCTGCTAAACATATATATTTCTTCAATCTTTGTATCATGAGTGTATGGTTTGTCATAACAAATAGTCCTAAGAAAATATCCTATATATATATATATATATATATATATATATATATATATAAGAATCCACTGTTTTCACACACATAAACAAACAATGTATCACAGCTAGAGAAATAATCTACTAGCAATTGTTGGTACCTTATTACAGTGTGAATCCATGAGGGGTCCAGATGAGAGGGTATCTACCAAGAATTGTTGAGGCCCATCAAATCATCTTGACCAGATGATCACCACCATTCACAAAAGTGCATGTTGTCAATCACATGCTCACCCGCGCACATATACACCTTTACACACGTATCATGGAACCAAAATCCGAATAGTCCATGTGATGCAGCACCCCATGAAGCCCCTAAGGACCAATTTTCTCCTTGATTAAAAACTTTGGTGGGCCATAGCAAAGAGAGATGTGAATCAAGAGAGGAAACTGTTTTCTTTTGCCATGGCCCACCAAAATTTTGGATCAGGGTAAAAGTTGTGTGCTGGGAGTTTCATAGGGTGTTACATCACATGGACCGCTCAAATTTTGGGCTCACGTCAAGCACATAAAGAGAAATTTAACAAGATAATCATGACTGTACAAACATATTCTATCATAAAGCAATCCAAATTTAAGTGGGAAAGAAACTACAGGACAAAGCAATAATGCACTATAAAAAAACAAAGTTACAAAAGATGAAATCTTAGCAACCAAAGTTCTAAGAAAAAAAAATACTCAAACCCTTTTTTTTTCTAAAAAAAAAAAAAAATCCTCTCAAACCCTTTTGTAGGTATAAAATACCCTAATTTATACCCTAATTCCAATTACACTTTGTATATATACTACAACAACCAAAATAGGAAACAAATTGCACACTTAAGCAATGCTGCACACCTATTCGACGAGACCTTCGATGACATCGACAACCATCAATAACTAGTCAATGACATTGAAGAACCATCAATACTATCGAGTAGCAATTACTTCTAAAACTATCCAACAGTCAACAAGAATTTTTATGAAAAATTCTAATAAGATATTCCAACATATGTTATTGGCATCAACAAACTCTATTACAAACAAATTTAAGACATTATGTAACTATATACACATACACACACACACTAGTGTACCTAAAAATATCCATTGATTAGATTATTTTATGCATATCGTTATTAAAAATGGATTGAAAACCTCACCTGGAGGAATATACCCAATCGATCCCTTAATCCCAGATGTGGTAGTTTGATTTTGGGAGAAACCTTCTGCAGCTTCAGAGAGGAACCTTGTTAAACCAAAGTCACCCACGTGGGCAACCATATCATCATCGAGAAGAACATTGCTTGGTTTTAGGTCTCGATGAACAATTGGTATTTTGGAATGATGATGAAGATAATCTAATGCTGAAGCCACATCAATGGCTATATTTAGCCTCTGGGTAAGATTGAAACTCCTCAGTTGAGGTTGTTCATCTACATTTGGATGCAACCACTTCTCCAGACTACCATTAGGCATGTACTTAAACACCAGAGCTTTGAAATCATTGCCATTAAAATCAGTGCCCGAGCAAACCGTTAAGATCTTGATAAGATTTCGATGCCGGATGTTTCTTAATGCTTCGCATTCAGCTGCAAAACTCTTAAAAGCTCCTTGCTGTAGGAGGTTGAGTACCTTCACTGCAACAAGTGTTTCAAAGCATTCTAGAATTCCTTTATATACAGAACCAAAACTTCCCACACCAATTAAATTAGCTGAAGAAAACCCATCTGTTGCTTGAAGGAGATCTGCATAAGAAACTTGTAACCACTGATTCTCTGTGGAAGATGGAGAAGAAGCTTTCTTTGGAGAATTTCTTCTCCAATAAAGAGCTACAATGACACACGACAGGAGAAACGAAGATAAAACCACAGTAATGACTGTGACTTTTACTCTGGGAGCAAGAGGCTTTCCTCGTTTCTTGGAAGCTTGCTTAAGGCACCCTGGCAATTGTAGTTCTGGTATACCTCCACAGAGTTTGCTGTTTCCAACAACCGAAATTGCGCTGGCATTTCTAAAGATTCCCTCTTTTGGCACTTCACCCTTGAAATTATTGAATGACAAATTCAAATACTGTAAGAAAAGAAATTCTTCAAAATATTTTGGAATCTGCCCAGACAAGTTATTGCGCGAAAGATCTAGCGCTTGGATACCTTTTAAATTCCTCAGAGACTCTGGAATGGTTCCTTGAAACAAGTTGCCACACATATAGAGTAACTCCAGGCTTTGACAATTTCCCAATGTGTCTGGAATTTCACCTGATATTTTGTTCTCTGAGATGTCTATTACCCGAATATTTTCCAAGTTATCAACTTCCAGCAGGAGAGACCCAGTGAATGAGTTGCGAGACAGGTCCATTTGAGCTGCACTGACTTGTTTGGGTATGGTACCATTGAATTTATTTTCAGAAATGATCAATTCTTCCATAAATCCCCAATTTGCAAAACTTGATGGTATGTTTCCATGGAAACCATTTCCATCCAAGTAGAGAGAGCTCAATCGAGTAATGTTACCAATTGAAAATGGGATTCGCCCTGAAAGTTTATTTTGAAACATTCTCAAGTCTTGCAAATTGTCAAGCTTCCCAATAGCATCTGGAATAATACCCTTCAAGGAGTTCATTGACAGATCCATAGCAATCAAACTGATGAGATTCTTGATTCCCTTGGGAATGATTCCAAATATCTTGTTTCCTCCTAAAAGGAGCCTGTTTAGATGTGTCGAGAGATTAGTAATAGAGCTGGGCAACTCACCATAGAGATTATTGGCAGTTGCACTTATAACTTCCAGATGGGTGCAGTTGGTAAGTGAAGTAAGGAAGCTTAGGTCATCACCTTCCCTGCTTCCAAGCTGATTTATCTCGATATTGAAATGGTAG
Organism: Magnolia sinica; assembly: GCF_029962835.1. Lineage (NCBI taxonomy): Eukaryota > Viridiplantae > Streptophyta > Magnoliopsida > Magnoliales > Magnoliaceae > Magnolia > Magnolia sinica. Next base: position 28,826,899 of record NC_080591.1, on the reverse strand, counting down.
AGACGCGAAAGACTTCCTAGATTCAAAGGCACATGTCCGGTAAAACTGTTGGAGCTAAAATCAACAATTTCGAGATTTGAAGCATTGGACAATGAAATTGGCAGCGTTCCAATGAATTGGTTTGAACCTAGAAGAATCCCATGCAGGTGTGGAAACATAAGGCCTAGGTTGGGCGGAATGCTTCCATGTAGCCGGTTAGATGCCACGTTAAACTCTTGGATGGATGAGAGATTATAAATCGATGGTGGAATCGTACCTGATAACTGATTTACACCTATTTGAAAAGTGATAATGCGTGCCAATTGACCAAGCTGGTTTGGAATTTGCCCGTCAAAAATGTTAGATGTTAGATCAAGAGTGGTGAGAGATGAAAGGTTCCCCAACGAAGGTGGGATGCTTCCACTGAGATTGTTGTTGTAGACGTTAAGAGCAATGAGCTTTGACAAAGAGCCAAGCTCAGTAGGAAGTTTTCCGTCCAACTGATTCTGATTGAGGCTAATGGCTACGAGTTCTGAACAGTGGCTCAGATTGGATGGAATTTCTCCTTGCAGTGAATTATCAGTCAGGTTGAGAATCTGAAGACGGAACAAACGGCTGATTTCTTGAGGGATTTTGCCTCGGAATTTGTTGGTGGAGAGATCGATTCTTCTCAGGAAAGAGAGATTTCCAATGTGAGGTGATAAATGGCCCACCAAGCTATGGTCCCTGAGGTTCAAGCTCGTGACCCTTTGATGATGGCGGCGACTGCAGGTGACTCCCTCCCATTTGCAGAAATGGAGAGAATCGTTCCATGAACTCAAGATTCCGAGAGGATCTTCGGAAATACCATATTTGAATGAGAGCAATGCGAGTCGATCTGTCTCATTTTTCAATGCAAATACCGAGGGTGAGTAGAGGTTGATGGACGAGAGAAAGATTGCCTGGAAGAGGATAAATGACCATAATACCCTGAGATTGGAACGTGGGAATTCCATTATGTGGATAGGAGATGGGATGATGAAGAAGAAATAACACGAATGCAGTGATGAGTTGTACTCACCTGCAATATTTGTAGCTCTTGTACCTCATATATATATATATATATATGACGGGAAACGGAAGCGGATTGCATGCTAGTGTGTTGACGTCACTAGGTTCCGTGGGTCCCATCATAACGTAAATACGTTATATCAAAACCGTCCGTCCATTTTGAGAAATCGTTTTAGGGCTTGAGCCTGAAACTTAAACAGATCTGAATCTCAATTGGACCACATTGTAGAGAGCAGTGGGGACTGAATGTTAACCATTGAAAACTCATCGGAGTCACCTAAGTTTTGGATCAATGTGATATTTGTTTTTCCCCTTCATCCAAAGTCTACGTGACGTTAGGAATAGATTGGATGGTAAATAAACATCACGGTGGGCCCCAGGAAGCTTTCAACTGTAGGAATTACTCTTCCCACTGCTTTCGACCCTAATTATCAATTAAATGAACCTTTTTTCACCAAATATGAGCCGTTGATGACTTTTATTTATTATGTTCTTTTTGTGTATAACGTAAGATCTATGATGATCATCAAGCAAGGATTTGTGAATTCCGTCCAGGGCTTCATGATTCCTCTTTCTGGTCTTTACTCTTTAGTCACCCACGTGCTTTTGACCAAAGAGGTCACCTACCATTTATCTGTCCACTGGTTTTTGTTTTGTCTTTTCTTTGTGCGATCGAGATCAAAAGGGTCATTAGGTAATTTGACGTACCTTGTATGATTATAATGAAATTTACTAAACTACCTAGACAATCAAAACCACACATCACATAACAAATCAAAATTAAGAAAACCAACCATCCAACCTAGGATGAAAGAAATGGAGGTCTTGGTATCAATTCCCTAGTGGGGGTGGCTAACAGTAAACTGTGAACTAACAGTGGGGGTGTACTAACAAGCTAACCCCAAAAAAAAAAAACCTAAGATGAAAGAAATGGGGGTGTGAAAGTGCTGGGCGCGTAGGATCTTAATGTGGGGTCCACAATCTCCTTTTCCAACCATAGCTTAACATTTAAGCTCTTTGGTAGTGAAACCCTGTTGTGTGGAGAAGGTGGGCTCTTCCAGTCTCCTCGTCCAACCATTGAAAGTTCACGGAAGGTCATATGGTGTGGACCAAAATACTCTTAAGATTGGTTTGGATGTGTGGAAAGCATGGGAAAGAAAATATTATTTTATGAGAAACCATATTTCTAGAAAATTGTAGGAAAGGATATTTTGTTTTTAATGTTTGTTTTTAAATAAGTTTTACCTGGTGGGAAATAGTGGTGGCATTTGCTTACATTCATCTGGTTGGTGTTGGTTTTTGGTAGTTTGAATGCAGACACGCAAGAATTGAATTTGTTGCTCAATTCAAACCGAGCAACTATGACCCCAAGTGTCGAGATATGCAAATACATAGTATATGACCGAGATATAATGAGATCAGTCACCTATTCAATTACTCGCTTAATGTGTAAATATGATCATGCGATATTCATATAGTAAGTTCATCCTTTGATGATGCGTTACACTTTTGTCTTCCGTAAGAAATGATTTTTCGACACGGATAAAATAGAAATGAGAAAGGGATTCTTACGGTCAGTCTCAAAAGACAACTATGGAACATCTCTCCTAAATATAGGATTGAATCAAGTGTGTGAGCTTGGACTCAAAGCATAGATATGATTACTAGCTAATTGATTAACGCTACTTATTACACTACAAAATGTAAACAACAAGCAAAAAGTAAAGGATTACATTAAGAGATGTAATTTGACTTGACAGGAAAGTTAAAGCAACTTGCACTATGAAATATAAAAAAGATAATTGAAAGATGATGCTTCCATTTGATTGGATTGGTATGAGATGAAATCTTCCTTTTGCATTCCTTCTCTAGTTTTAGCTTTACCTTGATCATCTAGATTCTTTCCATGTTTCAACGGTTGCCATAACCGTTCAATGCTTCTTGAACTACTCTGCTCGTACTCTTGCCACCTGTTTTATAACTGCTTTTATATTATCACTCCTTGCTTACAACATTATAACCCCATCTAATGCATTTCAATTGTACCATCAACACAATCCTCTCCATATATCTCTATGGATCTTTAAATACACCACGCGAGCACATAATTTACTTTGGTTAGTTTCCACGAGAAATGGTGATAATAGAGCTGAACACAACTCTATTACCCGGTTCAGAAGTGAGGTGCCTATGAAGGCCGAAGGCGAAGGAGGTAGCATGAGCCAATTTCAACCAAATGTCACGAGGGATAGCATTGGGTCTAGCTTTGCAGCTACTGCCACTAGATAGCTAGACTTTTTTATCTGAATACTAGAATAATGAGTCTTCAAAAGTACTTTTTGACAATTGACTTCACTTTTTATTTATCATATTAATCTTTTCCTTCATTCACGGTGTCGTTCTTTTCGGGTGTGATTTCTGTCGGTGGGTTAATAAATAAATAAATTAATTAAAAAAAAAAAAAGGACGAAGAGAGAGAGAGAGAGAGAGAGAGAGAGAGATAATAAGACGCCGGGTATGACGCAGATTGCTTGCCAAGTTCCTACGCTTGGAAATTAGGTGGGCCAACGGGAACATTAATTGTGATAGCGGCAAAAGGAGTGGAAACAGCGGGGACTTAAAGACCAGCGTTGGAACATTTATAACGCCATAGAAGTTTTGTATCAATTTTTCCTTCTTTTCAGTTCATCTCAATAGAGATAGCCTTATAGAGGGCTATGAGGTTATATAAATTTATTAAAAGAAAGAAAAACCATATAAACAGTTTGGATGGCATATGAACATTAAGGTGAACCTATGAAAGTTTCAACGGTTGTAGGCATTTCTTTCCCACTGTCTACTCTCATGTGGCATCCTCAAGTTTTGGATCCCTTTCATTTTTTGTCGCACTTTCTTAAAATAAACTGAAAAAACGGATGGGCAGGATGGATTTATCACAGAAATTATGCCAACCCTACCTAACTTCCCCGCACATGAACATTTCCTTCCCAGGCCATCCCCGTCCACAAGCACAACTTTCCTTTCCTCACGTAATTCATACTCACCGTTAGACGAGTAATATGATAATTTAATTCCGACTAGACAACACTACTTTCATTTAAATATATAAAAATCAAAATACAGATAAGATGAAAGATGCGGAGGTATATGTGTTTGGCGCGTGGGGCTTTCATGTGGAGCCTACCGTCTCTATATCCAACTAGAGATGAAAGATGCGGAGGTATATACGTAAACTCTCCGCTACGCAAACCGTGTCAAGAAGGTAGACTCTCCCAGCCTCCTCATTCAACAATAGCTTGACACGTAAGCCTTTTGTGATGGAAACCGTGTTGATACGAACACGGATTGTGTCCTCGGTGACGTGTTGACGTGGCAAAGTTGTGTGTGCCACCACCGTTGAGAGATCATTTTAGAATACGAGCTCAAAAAGCGGCAGATTCAAAGCGCAAGGTTCATCCACTTGGTCTGTGTGAAGTTATCAAGAGCTTGGATGGAAAATAAACATTACGGTAGACTCTGGGAAGTTTTTAATGGCAGGCGTTCCATGACCACTATTTCATGTAGTGTGGTCCAATTGGCATTTTTATCTGCTTCATTTTTGAATCAGGCCCTAAAATAAATTGTTAAAACGGATGGATAGGCATCAAGGTAGGCTCCACGGCGAGTGTCACTCACCTGGCTGGATCTGGGTCACCATCAGGAGCAGATTCGGGCACGGGACAACTCGACTGGGCTAACTTGACTTGTCCGACTCGTTTACGTCTGACTTGATTCGAACCGAGTGGGTGAGTCGATATGAATTGAGTTGACTTCGTCCAATCCAAACTCAAACCGAGTCAAGTTGGAGTCACCCAATAACTCGACTTGACTCGACCCGAAATCCAACTCGGTACTGATTCGATTCGATCTGAAACTCGACTCATATATATATTAAAAAAATCTTAGTTCAGATGTTTCAGATCTGAGATGCCATGCAGCTGAATCTTAGGGAGAGGCTGCAATTCTAACAAGTGAAGAATCTAAGTTTTATGTGTCGATGGTTTCTCCTTCTGAAAGCAACCGTTGATATGTAATCTCCATCATTCGTTCGGAAAATGCCATATTAGCTAATTGATGAAAGGTCAGATAATCTTTAGGGCTTGTTTGGGAGCTTGGATTTGGAACTCCTAGATTCGTAACCCGGCCCTGGATTTGAAATCCTCCTATTGTGTTTGGCACCCTAAGTAACTATGCGTGATATATTTACATGGACTTAATTTAATTACTAAATCAAAGTTAGTATCTCTAATTAGTGAATGTATGTAATGTTTAACACAATTGTTGCAATAAGCCCACCGAAATATATGCTTTGCCTAAAAATGATGAAATTCCAAGTCTGAGATGGGCTAGAAGCACAAAATCATGTCCAAGTGATTAACCAAAGATTTTTAACCGTTGATTTACATGAACAATGTTTGGATGGTACTGATCATCATATTAAAGTATTATAGTGATGCATTTGATAATATAATTATTTTGGGACATCATTAGTGGGCCAAGCCATGTGCCCAATAGAATAATAGTCTGTGACATACATGTTACACATGCAACTATTGGAAGGATTTTAAATGTAATCAAAGCTCTCACTATGGATTTCAAACCCCCTCTTTAAGGGGATTTGAAACCCTTAGATTTGAAACCCACCAATACTTTATGGTGCCAAGCAACAGGGGATTTGAAATCCCCCCAAATCCATGGTGCCAAAGGACCCCTTAAATGAGTCATCGGTGGGCCTCTTTCTAGAGAACATCTCCAACCAAGGATTTGGTAACTGTAGACATCTACTTGTGTTGATGCCTTACCACCCAATCCATACTCTACCATAGATACAAAAATCATTTCTAATAAGATTGTAAGTTCACCTACAAACGCAAGGCTGTATGTAACATCCCAAAAATTGGCACCCAAGTACAAAGACCCTGATCTCAGGTTTCCGAGTGTTAACCAAATAAAATGCACGTATGACCTCGTTCATATTCACATGAGCAATCAGAGTAATACAATTCAAATTAGCGGACTCAAAGCGAAGTAGAGATAACAAAGATAAATAAATATGGGGCTAACAGTAACAATACAATTAAAATATGATGTCCACCCAAATGAAGATTATATAAGACACAATATACATACCCAAAATGATTATAGTGCAAGTTTTCATTTTGTTCCAATCCTCTAAAACACAATGTCGGTGGTGCAAGCCACTCTAAGCCTATCCATCTGAAATCTCGAAAGTACCTGCATCGATAATATCGCCTAGTTGGTGTTTTAAAACACCATCCCAGAGTGGGAGTAAGTGATTAACTCAGTGGTTCCATTAATATTAAGTTACACAAGTTATCAAATCCACATGCACAATTAATGAAAAGCAAAGTAAGCATATAGTTCCTAGATAATCTTGTTAATACACATGCATGGTATTATAATATGATGCATGCCTTCACTATCAACACTCCCTCAAGCGACACCATTTAACATTCGTAATACCCAACACTACCTCAATGCGACCTCGACTGTCAAGTCGCTAACCTATGCTAATGCAATGTATTCATGTTAGCTGAGTATTTAATTAAATTCGATCATCCTAAGATTAGGGAAGCTGAAACACTTCCATTTAATTAATGGTCTTATCCAAATCACTTGACCCAGGGCGGCCGTAGCGCATTGAGCCTGCTATCCATGATTTAAATTTAAGTATTACCCATTTGTCTTACAGAACAATAATTCTAAAGGTAAGGAATAATACCCAAAGGTATAAAGATCAACTCGTTATGGGTCGTCACCCAAACACCAAGTATAATCACTTAGTTCCAAAGTGCGGGCTTGTCATATAACCAAATCACCACAAAGAAAAGGGCTCGTCACCCAATTTCATTAGTGCCCGGGTCGTTTGAACGGTAATCTGGCACGGAACCATCAGCTGGGTAATTTGACGGGGGCCGTTCGAACAAGGACCTATCACCTCTTGTGCTCGTTGGTTACTTAGGGAGGCTCATCACCCTAACTTAGGCCGACAGCATGGACATAGTATCTCATTTCACCATACCCGGCTCCCGAGACTTGGTTGCTCACTAATATGGGTGTACACGGGTCGGGCCGAGTCGAATTGGCCTCAGCCCATCCAGGCCTGTTCAACAGCCGCACTAGGCCCGAACCCGACCGGACCTGGTCACTGGGCCAACATCTCCAACCCGAACCCAACCCGGCAGCAATCGAGCGAGTTCGGGCGAGTTTCAAACCTTTGAGTTCGAGCCAGTTTCGAACTTTCGAGTTCGGGCCAGTTTCGAACCTTCGAGTTCGGGCCAGTTTCGAACCTTACAGCAAATTCATGGGAAGGGCTTTGACAGGTAATCCGCGTCTCATTATAAGGACCTCGATCAACGATTTAGATAGTTGAATTATAAAGTCTACAAAAAATCTAACTAGTCAGGACATTTACATACATTTGATAAAACATAAAATAAAACATTTTATACAAACTGAATACAGTCATACACCACTGACTACTGTTGAGAAAATTCATCTGCTGAGCCTGAGCTGCTATCTAAATCTTCATATACGTACTCATTCACCTCTCCCTCTTCAGAAGGTGGAGATAGCTTTTTATCGCCCTCCTCTTGTATAGTTTGAATTAGATTTTTCAAACTATTTTTGTGAGAAGATTTATACGTAGTTCCCAACGTCCTGTAAAACGTGCCCAAACTGGAGAGAAACTTAACTGAATTCTTATTATTCTTCTTTTCACCCGTGCAGCTTGAACCTGCTTCAACATCATGTGGTGTTGGAGGACATCTCTAATGTGTAGAAGCCTCTTCCATACTGCGCTTTAAGGCGAGTTGAAATTGTTCTTCTTCCAATGCTAATAATTTAGTTTCCTTCTCTGCCTCAGAAAGTTTGGATTGGGGAGTGGAAGCTTTTTTGTTTGAGTCAAGAACTACTTGGAAAAGAACATGAATTTCTTTTGAGACTTTAGGACATGGTTTTACATCTCCACCCCGACAGGATAAGTATAATCTGAGCCGATTAGTTTTGTTAACAAATTTGGCTCCACATAAATTACACAAAATCTTTAACTTTCCAGACTTTAGAGAATGGACTAAGGAACCATAGTCCTAAATGTAAATCGATGGTTCGCTTGAAGACATCTACATATTGTGTTGGAAAAGTATTTTAGGTCATTTACCAATAACGAAATACCGACATAAAATAAAAGTAATTTATGGATAAAAAAGAGCCATTAATGCATTGCGCAGCTTGCATAACATCCATCAACATAATAGAGAAATAAAAATAAAAGTCAAAAGAGTACCCATTACAGCATTTACAAATTCAAATAAACTAACAAGATCAAAACATCCATCCCAAACCTCCATCATATTGCTATTGTTTCATGTGTTGCGGCTTTATTCACATTCTCCTCCTCTTCCTCATCTAGATCATAACCTCCTAGACTCAGACGCAACCAATCTTGTGTACAAATTAATGCTTCCACTGTATCTGGTACAAGGAAACTTCTAGTCTTGCTCATGACCCTGCTCCCTGTGCTAAACGCAGATTCCGATGCCACTGTTGAAATAGGAATTGATAAAATATCTCGTGCCATCGTCGATAGTGTAAGATATTTTCCTTCACTAACTCGCAATTTCCACCACTCCAAAACATCGAACTCTGAATCCTGTGGTAGTACGACTGACTCTTTAAGATACATGTCTAACTCTGATTCTTTCATGTCTATGTCTATATTTTCTTTTACTAAGAAAGGCATGAAATCAGCATCGTCAAAGCTTGAAGCAACTTGCGATCTAACTTCAGAAGCACTTGTGTGGACACTGTGGTTGTGTACGCATTGTACAATACTTCGATTGCATCACAAACCTTCGAGGTTTCAGATATTGCCTTTTCAGTAGGATAAATCCTCGTGAAGATGTACTTAACATAACTCATCTTGCGCCGAGGATCAAGAATAACAGTTAAGGACATTATCAGATGACAATCATCCTAGTACTTATCGAACTTCATTTACATACCACCTGTCATGATTTGGAGAAAAAATGGACCGTCATCAGCAACTTTTGTAAGCCTCGTATCCTAGACCTTACCGTTCCGTAGACTTCCGCGGTCTTTCCAGTCGAATTTCAGCAACCTTCGATCCTTAACCGGCATCTGCGCACGACCCTGATTCACATCCTGTCAACCCGAGTGGACTCAACCTAAGACTTGTACCCCTGCGACCGCACCGTCGTCGCGGTTCTGATGCCATGTCTCGCGCGCCGATCCGATACTCTGGCTAGGGAAGTGGGCCAGCATTCGGTGCGAGAAAAACACCGCGCATGCGAATTACGAGAGAATCTCTATGAGTTGTTACCTCAATCAATCAATCAAACCATCCCATCATGTCAAGTACATGTCAAATACACCATCACCTCTCACCCATCCCCAAGCAACCCCAAAGTCAAAAGTTCTTACACCACCCATGCCTTTCTTACACCAAGCAACCACAAAAGTCAAAAAAGGCTTTACACACCCATCCTTCTCTCTCCCATCCATCACTCCATCACACATCGCCTCTCTTTACAACACTCTTTCTCTCATTCCCAAACTCACTTTCCCAAGAAAGAGAAAATTCACATGTCTAAGCCTCTTCAAGCCCTCCCAAGCAACAAGTGTGGCCTACCTTTCCTACCCTTTCATCTCCCATCTCAACCATCCAAACTCCATCTCCTCCATTAAAATCGAAGCTAAGGAGCAAAGGAAACCAAGGGAGCAAGAAGATAGAATGGTGGGTGCTTCATAGGCTTAGATTTGCATGTTTTTAAGATGGGCCAAGTGAGGCCTACCGATTGATGGTATGGATCTCACTTTGGACCCTAGGTGTGACTAATGGCCCACCTTGATCCTCATATCATTCCATGATGGGGCCATTCTCCATGGACCCCATCATGATGTTTACCTTCCTAGCTTGTATATAGGTCATCTAGACCGTCTATTTTTGTGGAGAAGAAATCTCCACCGTTGGATGTTTTTTTGGAATTAATGGGCCCACATATAATGGGACCCACTTGATGTATGATTGATTGCAACGGAGGGCCCATAATGTGGGGGTCCCTCCATCACACGCGTGTCCCACTCTCCTTCCCTCTCTCTCCCTTTTTTTCTATTTTTTTATGTGATGATGATGTGGTTGTGTGGCCCACCTGGATGGACCCCACCACGAGGTATGTATTTTATCCAAAACATCTTAAAGTGGGACCCACCTTATATGCGTAGTACCCACACCATCCATCATTTGGCGGCCCACCTAAGCAGGGCCCACCCCAACGCATGTGCAATGCCAAACCGTCCAGCGTCCCTGGACACTGGACAAAAAGGGAAAACATAAGTATTAGCTTGTTTCCAAGCTTATGGGGTGGTCCATTCATATAAGCCCCACCTTGAGGTATGTATTCAATCCACACCGTCTATTCCTTTCCCAAGCTCATTTTAGGCGTTGAGCCGAAAGATGGGGCCAATCCAACTTTCAAGCGGGCCATAACATAGAAAACAACGTATTTATCGTTGAAACACCCTCCAATGTTTCTATACACCGAAATATGCTCAATATTGGGCTTGTTTTGCTTGTCTTGAGTCATAGGGGGCTATTAGACGGAGTGGATTCTCAAGACGTGGGCCCTACATGTGAAATACTGCGGGAAAATAAAAAAATGTAGCAGCAACAGGCGTTGCTGCTGTTAGAAGGCAGCAGGCGCTGCCTGCGTACTGGCGGACGGGCGGATGGGCAGCAGCCCACGGGCCTAGTCATGGGCCCCACCATGATGTATGTTGATTATTCACACCATTCATTGGGTGGGTCACTTCCTGAAGTGGGCCCACTCCAAAAATTGGCCTGATCTAGAGCTCAGGTGGCCCACATCGTAGGAAACAGTGAGATTGAGTGGCTGCCACTGAAACCCATTTTTGAGTCCATAGAAGTTTTAAATCAATATGAAATTTGTTTTTCCTATTCAGCCAGGTCTGTGGGACTTCATCAACAGCTTGGATGACAGATACACATTATGGTGGGCCACATGTGTGGACCCCACCGTGAAGTAAGTGTTTTATCTACTCGCGCCCGCCCCTGTACATGGCTGCGTCTGTGCGGCATGGGGTAGCGTGGGGTGCAGCGTGATGTATGTATCCACACCGTCCACTGTTTGGACAGTGGGGCCCACCATGATGCATATGTTGCATCCCAAGTCGTCCAACCCTTTTAAAATCCCATTTTAAGGCTTGAGACTACAAATAAGGCAGATCTATTTATCAAGTGGACCACACGACACCGTGAGCATTGAACGCCTACCATTGAAATCCCTTGGTATCATAGGAATTCTGGATCAACATAAAATTTGTTTTCCCTCTTAATTCGAGTCCGTGTGACCTTATGATCAGATTAGATGAGAAATGAATGTTATGGTGGGCCTAAGGATTTATTTTTTTTATGGTGGAAATCATTATCTCCACTTATAGTTCGGTGTGGCCCACTTGATATGCATGAGGCCTACTGGTGTGGCCCACTTGATGTATAGCCCATGTGATGTAGCCCACTTGCCATATGAGGGCCCACTGTAATGTATATAAGGCCCATTGGAGGAGGCCTACCTTGATGTATTGGTGGCCCGTTGTTGAGGCCCACCTTGATATTTATAAGGCCCATTTGAGGAGGCCCATCTTGATGTAAGTTATAGCCCATCCGTTGAGGGCCACCTTGATATATGTGAGGCCCATGTTATGAGGCCCGTTTGATGTATTGGAGGCCCATGGGTCAAGGCCCAATGGGATGTACATAAGGCTCAATGCGAGGAAGGTGCACCCGATGTAATGTGCGATTTCACTATCATGCAAGTAAATGATGTTTATGGCGGGCCATTCCTTGGGAGCAATGTTGGTTTGACGTCCACATTGTAAGAATAATGTTAGTTAAATGTCCGCATTATAATTTTCCCTAGGGCCCATTGTTAGGCCCATACTTGTAGGCCGTCTAGGCCCATCTTCATTATGAATAACGACCATCACCATATAACATATTTAGTATAGTTCCATGATTCATGATCATACGTATCATATGTATGCTTGATATGAGAAGTGACTGATCATAGCATATGCCTTCAGGCAGATTGTTTTGGGGCTCCTGGATAGGCGGTGTTTCCCTACATAAGCGCACGATACGCGCAGGATTGCTGTATGACTGGATAGTTCGATTCATGCATTCGCATTGTGTGATCTGGTTACTGTACGCCCTAGCGACATCAGGGTCGTAGCCTCCACAGACGTATCGTGGTTGGCAAGATTAGATACCGAAAATCTTGTTCTACATGGGGTGCTATAGATATCCCTGGGTGAAAGTCCCTAAACCCTTATGGTAACAGGAGGTTGCTCCAACGTCTAGACCGAGTGGGTGTATGAGCGCCGAGTGTCGATTACCAGACGGTCGCGCTTTCCACTGTGTCGTGGTCGGTTGGAAGGGGGTGCAGCCTTACCCGCCCGAGGGGATGGGGCAAAGCTAGGCTGAGTTTGACCAACTGGAGGAACAAGTCCGCTATCGACGAGCCGAGCCCGATATTGGTGGGCGGATAGTGAGGTCTCTTTCACTCACCTTATTGCGTGCGATGGGGCAGCAATCTGGTTTGAAGTGTACTAGACCCTGATGATATTTCAGATTTGAGTTGTATTGATATGTGGATTTAGATGAGGATTCGTATGCTTGACTTACATCTCGTATCGCATGGCCTTGGTATGACCAACATCATTCATACCTTACACCTCATGGCCTTGGTACGGCTAATAGCATTCATGGATCCATCAGCATATTCCGCATTACTCTGATACTACATAATTATATTACTACCTTACGCATACACTTACACCACCCTCTAAGCTTTCCATAAGCTTATGCACGACCGTTGCATGTATGTGACGTTGGACCACAGCAGCGTTGAGGAAGGAGCGCATAGCAGATCATCTTGGAGCTTTTAGTCCATTATCATTGTATTTCCCTTTATGCTCATTGTACTTGTAAAGTTTTTTATCATAGTGGAATTGTAATGGAGTTTTTGATTGTTGTTTGTGGGTTATGCCTTTGGTTATGCTTATTACGAATCAAATTGACATTGGAAATCCTCCTCGCAGCATTCCAGGATCGGAACCTGGCGAATGGCGCCGGGAGCCAAGAATGGAGTTCTACGGAGGCTGTCGGTGCCGGCTTCGGCGATTAGAAATTTTGTGAGCCCGGTTTTCGAGTTTGGAGCATGATAACTTTCTTTAGGACATTCTTGATCTTCCACACAGATGGAAGAAACATATTTGTTATAGGAAACTTATTACCAGAAAATATTTTCGTACAGTCATAAAAAACCTTTAAAAATTTATGGACTTCTTTCGCTTTGCTCCAATCATCATCAGTAGGCAACCAAGCATATGTTCTATCATGCACTGCATATTTTGAAAAGGCATGTTCCAATTCCATGGATGAACGTGTGTATACATCTAGCTTCAACGTTTTTGGAGACATCAAATTCAAACGTTGGACGATGTCATTCCATATACTCAATCTTGACGGCGAGCCTCTTATGTACTTCACACTCTCCCTCACATTCTCTATAGTTTGGTCAATTGATTTCAACCCTTCTTGTACAATTAAGTTGAGAATGTGTGCACAACACCGAACATGAAATATTTTTTTCTCAAAAAATAAACTGTCGGTTGCCTTGAACTGGTTACGTAAGAATTGTATGACACTGTCATTTGTCGAAGTATTATCTAAAGTTAATGAACTGACTTTTTTTTTCAATGCCCCAATCTCGTAGACAGTTGTAAATGCAATCTGAAATAACCAACCCAGAATGGGGAGGTGGAAGGTGGCGAAAGTTCCATATTCTCTTGCAGAGTTTTCAATTTTCATCAACATAGTGTGCAGTTAATGAAATGTAACCATTTCTTTGATTTTACGTTGTCCACATATCAGACGTCAAACTTACCCTTGAAATCGAATCTAAAACTGCTTTCAGCTTCATTTTCTCTGGCATACATCTTCATACACTAACACAGGAGACCTTCTCAAATTGAGGATTAAGGTATTTACTGTATCCCATAAATATTTCACTCTCTACCATCTTAAATGGCTGCTCGTCAATGATAATAAGCTTTGCAAACCACTCCTTCAGCTTCCTTTTTTCAAACTTATGAGTGGTAAGTGTACCTTCAGAAGTAGATCCTTCGGACTTTGTAAACGATAGCAATTGTTGGCCTGAACGTGGAAGTCTAGGTCTCCTTGCAAAACTTTTTCTATGTCTGTTTAAATGAGACGTTGACCCCCCGACACTTTTGGTGTATAGATTTTTGCAGTGCATACATCTGATCTTAGGGACATTGTTAACTACTACTTCTTCAAAATCATCCCAAACAGCTAACCATTTCTTTCCTTTGTTTACAGCTGAAGACCCCTCTTGTCACGCCCCGAACTCGAAAACCGGGCTCACAAAATTCCTGATCGCCGAATCCGGCGCCGACAGCCTCTGTAGAACCCCATTCTCGGCTCCCGGCACCCATTCACCAGGTTCCGATCCTAGGATACTACAAGGAGGATTTATAATCATCAGTCTGATTCATAATGAGCATAACCAAAAGCATAACCCACGAACAATAACCACAAGAACACCACCATAAAATTCACTATGATAAAAAACTTTTAAGTACAATGCGTCTGAAAGGGAAAATACAATGTAACGAAAGAAACAAAACTCCAGAAGCTCGGTTGCACGTTCCAACTATGGCGAGACTATGGCTGCAACTGCGTCCTGACGTCACCTACACGCATTAATCGTGCATAAGCTTATAGGAAGCTTAGAGGGTGGTGTAAGTGTGTGGGCAATATAAGCATACTCAGAATGCAAGGTCAGAGTAATGCGGAATCATGGTGATGAGTACACGAATGCAATCAGCCGTACCAAGGCTATGCGGTGCAAGATATGAATGTCATCGGCCATAACACGGCCATGCGATGCGAGATGCAACTCAAGTATGCTAATCCTTATCATATATCAGTACAGTTCTCATTCTGGATAATCACCGGGGTTTAGTACACTCCAAGAGGCACTGCCGCTCTCCAAGCCGCACAGTCCAAATGAGTGTAAGAAACCTCACTATCCGCCTGGCCAATAGTCTGCCAATACCTATCCGGCACGTCGATAGCGGACCCATTCACGAGCTGGTCAAACTCAGCCTAGTATTGCCCCCTACCCTCGGGCGAGTAAGGCCACACCCCTTTCCAACCGACCACGACATAGTGGGAGACGCGGCCTCCTGGTATTCGGCCCTCATGCGCTCATATATCCACTCGGTCTCGACGTTGGAGTCATCCTCCGGTACCATCGAGTTTAGAGATTTTCACCTAGGGACTTTCACCTAGGGACATCTATAACGCCCATATATTAGAACCAAACATTTTCGGTATCCAACCCAGCCACCCACGATGTGTCTGTGGAAGCTATGACCCTGATGTTGCTAGGGCATACAATGATCATGATCACACAAATGCAAGTGCATGAATCACCCTACCAAACATGCAACAATCCTGCGCATACCGAGCGCTCATGTGGGGTGACTCCGCCTATCAGGGAGCCCATAACGATCTGTCCGAAGGCATATGCTATAACCAGTCACTTCTCATATCAGGCATACATATGATGCGTATGATCATGAATCATGGATCTATATTATACATGTTATGTGGTGATGGGCTCTGATCAAAATGAAGATGGGCCTAGACGGCCTATATACTACAGGTATGGGCCTATTAATGGGCCTTAGGGAGAGTGACAATGCGGACATTTAACCAACATTGTACTTGCAATGTGGACGTCAAACCAACATTGTTCCCAAGGCATGACCCTCTACAATAATCAACACATGAACCATGGTAGAATCACGTTGTAATGGGCCTTATATAGATCTTGTTGGGCCTCAACCCAAGTGCCCAAATACATCAGATGAGCCTCAAACCATGGGCTCATATATCTTAAGTGGGCCTTAGTGGGCAGGCCACAAATACATCAAGCTAGGCCTAAACACACGATTCTTACATACTTCACAATGGGCCTCATAATATGGGCCCTATACAAATCAAGGTGGGCATCAACAATGGGCCTTAAATTATCTCCAAAATAGTTGGACAGTTGGATGAAACACATGCATCATGATGGAGCCCACACTAATAGAGGGTGTGGATTACAATACATACATAGGTGGGTTCTAAGTAGGACTCACCATAATGTTTATTCTCCACCTAGCCTAGGGCCCAATATAATGTTTATTTTCCACCCAACTTAGGGCCCAACATAATGTTTATTTTCCACCCAACATAATATTTATTTTCCAGCCAACTGTTCATAAAACCACGTGGACCAAGGTAGGGCCCACTGTAATATTTTTTTGCTACCCAACCTTTTGATAAGATCACACGTGACTTGGGCCCACTGTAATATTTATTTGCCACACTACCCGTTCAAAGGGTCACGTGGACCTGGGGTAGGGCCCACTGGACTGGGGCCCACTGCAATGTTTACTTTCCACCCAAGCTGTTTATAAGGTCACACGGCCAGGGGAGCCCACGGTGATGTTTTTTTTTTGCATCCAACCTTTTTAAAAGGTCACGTGGACCTGGGAAAAATGAGCCCACGAAATGTGGTTCCCAAATCCAGCCCACTCATTATGTGGGTCCCACTTGGCTGAAGTTCAGACTAAGTTTCAGTGGCATCCAAATTTCAGGTAGGCCCCACCAAGTATTTTTATATGTTTAGGCAGGTCTTCACACGATTTTGGATGGTGTGGCCCACCTGAGTTCCGTATATGGCTGATCTTTGGGATGGACGGCTGGTCCGTGGGGACCCATCAAATGCACAGTGCTGATGGGCGAAACACATCAAGGTGGGGCCCACAGCTGGGGCCGTGAGCCCCAGCCCGTCCGTCCGTCCGTGGCCAGCGCTGTTTTTTTTTTTTGAAAATATCATTTTTCTATGGTTTTCCACAGGGGGGCCCACATCAGCAAGATCCACACCAGTCATTGGCCCCTGTGGCTTGATACAAATCTATCAAGACCAATATTGAATAGTTTTCTGATGTACAGCAACATCGGGGTGTATTTCAATGCTAGGAAACTTGTTCACTATGCTATGGCCTACCATAAGTTCAGATTGAGATCATTTTTCAGCTCAACACCTAAAATGATCTGAGGAAGAGGATGGACGGCTTAGATTTGACTTAT
This sequence comes from Magnolia sinica, assembly GCF_029962835.1. Taxonomy (NCBI): domain Eukaryota; kingdom Viridiplantae; phylum Streptophyta; class Magnoliopsida; order Magnoliales; family Magnoliaceae; genus Magnolia; species Magnolia sinica. Next base: position 28,809,540 of record NC_080591.1, on the reverse strand, counting down.
ACATCAAGGTGGGGCTTACATGAGAGGCCCACCACTTCTTTCTCTCTGTTTTTTTAAAGTACACACCCATGCCAGTTACACTCCAGTGTCCAGGTACGCTGGACGTCATGCATAAACATATTACTGTGGTGGGTCCCACGTGGACGTGGCCCACCAATATATGTACATATACACATAATATATATCTTATATTATATATATATATATATATATATATATATATTATTATATAAAATATAACATATATATAAAAAGATGCATTGGGCCCATCCAAACAGTGGATGGTGTGGATCATCACCTGTAATAGAGTGGGCCACACCGTTTGATGTAGATGGACGGGGTAGATGTAACACATATTGGTGGGATCCACACCATCACAACGAAAGAAAGAGAAATATACGGTGAGATAGAGAGGAGGGACCCCGCCACTATGGGCCCTCTATTGATACAACACATACATCAAAATGGGTCCCACAACAAGTGGGCCCTAAAGATCAAGATTTCAACTATGGATCACCCACCTTTAAGCCTCCTCCTTGCTTCATTGGCCTCAAATGCTCCTTACCTTTGCCTTGGACAGTGGATGATGGGAGATTAATGGTGTGGATGAGAGATGAGAGGGTGTAGATGGAAGATGAGAAGGTGGACCACACTTGGGGAGGGAGAGGGAAGCTTGGACGTGTGAGGCTTGAGTTGCTTGGGAGATTTGAGAAATGAGAGAGAGAGAGAGAGAGAGAGAGAGAGAGAGATGATATGGATGGGTGAGGTGTGATGGGTGATGGGTTGGGTTGAAAATTTGTAAAAGGGGTATGGTTGTTGTTGAAAATGGAAAAAAGAGGAATGGTGAGGTGGAAAGAGGGTGGACTTTTGAAAAAGGAAGGAATGGGTTGTAGTACTTGAGGTATGGTTGCATTTATGATTGATTGATGGGACTAATTGTAGAGATTCCCTCGAAATCCGCAACGCATGGTGTTTCTTCGGAATAAACGCAGATCGACATCTTCTTGCCTGGGTATCGGTTCGGTGCGCAAGTCATCGCGTTGGAACTGCGGCGACGACGCGGTCGCTATGATATAAGTTTCAGATCGAGCTGACGTCGGTGTGCGGGACCTGGCTTAGGATCACGCGCAAACGTCAGATACGGTGCGAAGGTTGCCAAAATTTGACCGGAAGGACCGCGGAAGCTAACGGAACGGTACAGACTAGGACACGGGTCTTACACCTCTCCCTCAACAGCAAGTGGTGATGTGACTGACGCACCAGCATCGCTACTAGGGGTAGTCGTAGGTGGGACTTCATCCTCACTAGCCATATCTAAAGATATGAAACAATTTCATTTATCCTTGGACCTTAGTAAAGAATTTCCTAAGCAGATAAATCAGTTACTCATTCAATGCTGGATAGATAGTAATGCTTTCATTATTCAATTTAAATGTCATTCCAAATTTTCGGCAGCATCTCCCCTTATCTCTCCAGAATATATTAATCTTGAATTTGATTCACATGTCAACTATCCACACAAAGTGTGGATATTTTATGAAGAAGTAAATGCAAGAAATATATCCAGAGAGAATTGGGAGAGACGAACCGAAACAAGCATATGCATTTAAATTAGAATAAATCAAAAAATTAATATCTATCCAACGTTAAACTGTCCAAAAAGGGACAATTTGAGAATTTCTATGCATCCATGAACACACTCAATCTATGTCTGGCAACATAGAAATCCTCAAATGGGTAACTGATTATCCTATACTACAAGAACAACATAAAAAATAATTAAATCAGTTACCCATTTAATGTTGAGTAAATAGTAATACTTTCATTATTCAATTTAAATGCTACGCCAAAATTTCGGCAGCATCTCCCCTTATCTCTCCAGAATATATTAATCTTAGATTTGATTCACACATAATTATCCATACAAAGTGTGGATATTTAATGAGGAAGTAAATGCAAGAAATATATCCAGAAAGAATTAGGAGAGACGAACCGAAAGAGGCATGTGCATTTAAATTAGAATAAATGAAAACATTACTGTTTATCCAACATTGAACTGTCTAAAAAGGGACAATTTGAGAATTTCTATGCATACATGAACACACTCAATCTATGTCTGGCAACATAGAAATCCTCAAATGGCCAAATGATTATCCTATACCACAATAACAAGAACAAAAAAATAAAAATATATCCAATAGGCAATTGGTATAAGCATAGATTAAGACTAAATCAAAAAATATTTGGCAGATCTGGTAGTTTCACGTAGGACCCTTGGGCAAACGTGAAAGCGGGCTCCAAAGGAGCTACTACTCAAAGAGAACGGCTAGAGGTGTTACCTCTTCTACCAAACGGGTTGTTGTTCTGATAGTCCTATACTTAAACAATTCCATAATCAATCGTAATTGACATTCAACATGTAGCTAACTAATAACAAAATGTATTTAAACTAACTTTCCAGATTTTGTTTTGATAAATTAACCTAATAATATCTACTATATACTAATAACATAAAAGCAATATTGGGGTACCATACCATAGGCTGCAAGAATATATGTCCCCCTAAAAAATAAATCCTCTAATGATAACATATATATATATATATATATATATATATATATATATATATATATATATATATATAATATAAGTTGTTTATTGTCATTCTCAATCGCAAGTATTATTCATCATCAAACTAACTTTAACAGCATTTACAAAAATATAAATGACTACTTAATATACACATATTTATCTAGTCAAACTGAAATCAATTATCAAATATTGCAATGAAAGATATAAATAAATCACAAATCATACATCTGGAAGTTCGAAATGCACTTGTATTTATTACTTTTCTACTCAGTTTGAAAATGCACTTATATTTATGCACTTGTGTTTGGAAGATTGCCACACTGGTTTAAAAATCTGTTCTGGCATATCAATATCATATCATTCACCACCCATGTGGTCATATTTCAACACTGATATAGGGTCATCACCCTGTATTGGGCTGTTTCAGGCTGATACAACTGTATTGTCCATGAATGCTACTGGTATGCATTGGCCAATACATACTGGTTTTGGCCGATACTAACCCCATAGCCCCATTTTACAATCTGATTTTCCTAAATTGAAAAAGGGCAAGAAGCTCAGAGTTGTAGACTAGGTCACTCAACTGAGATTTAACTTTAGAATGCCTTGAAAGCTACAGGGGAATTATATAATCATTGATAATGTAAGGGCACAGTATTTCTAGTTCTAAGCTTGTACCATAACCACCAAAACTCCATACCGTGAAAAGTGCCCTCTAAGAAATATCCGCATTAAAATTTGTTCTATCTTAAAGAAAATGATTGAAAATCCGGCCAAAGAAACATCAAAATCAAAGAACACATTTTTGGGTTGACATGGTTTTGCCTAAGAAAGGGTGTAAAACAATAGCTATATGTGGGATTGAAATATATAATTTAAATGAAAATAGTAAGCCTCACCACCATATTCCATTGCAGTGAATGACAATGTGCATGAGCTAAAACAAATGAAGTAAACTCAATTCTCAGGTGGAATACACTGTAGGAAACAATGGTGATGGACCATTAATAGCCCACAAAAGTTTAGATCAAGCTGATATTTGATTTTTCCAAGTTGGATGGCAAATAAACATTACAGTGGCTCATGAGACTTGGATCTTCTTCCTTTTTGAGCTGATATCCTAAAATGGTATGGAAAAATGGATGGGCAGTGGTCCCTATTAAAAACTTATTAGAAACTCTGAGCTGAATTTTTGAACGGCCACTATTAAAAACTTATTACAGCTACGGAAGTTTTGGATCAAGCTATTTTTTTTTTTTTTTGTTTTTCTTTCATCCAGGTCTTTGTGACCTAATCAATAGGTAGGATGACAAATAAACATTATAGTGGGCCCTAGGAAATTCTCAATGGTGAGCATTCAACTAACACTGTTTCCTGGGCGTGGTCCACCTGAGATCTGGATCTACCTCAGTTTTGGGCTCATGCACTAAAATAATGATCCAAAATGGATGGATGGCATGGATATCATTGTGGGGCCCACAAAGTTTCGGCCAGTAACGACATCACTACTGACACTATTTATTTTATTTTATTTTATTTTTGTTCTTTTTTTTTTATGGGGCATCCGAGGTGGGTCCCTTATCAATGTACTGTAGATAATCTTGGTTGAATATTGTCATATACCTCCCTTTTTTTTATTGGTCATACATCTCCCTATTTATTGCCTCATGAGGCAGTACACTAATCTTCTTATCTGGCAATCTCATTTGATTTTTATTTTTTATTTTTTTGGGCTCTCAAGGATGAGATTCTAGATGTTGTTGGGAAAATATACAAAGCAGGGATGTCTCTTCTAGTAATCGACACTGAAAACAAGTTCGAATCAACTGGATTTGCCAAGGAAATTGCTAGAGTTGCCCAAGGTAAAGTCATTTAGTCACCGATATCCCTGGCTAGAATTTGCTATACCACATCAACAGGCATGTATTTCACGGCCTCTGCATACCCCTCCACACTTGCTGACATAACACACGTGGGACACTGACCAGTCTATAGGCATTCAGCTCATGAACGGGTGAAGCCTTTGAAACAAATGGATAGCTAAAAATATGTATATCAGCATATGGGAGGGGCGTATATGATGCGTATGGTATGTGAGGGAGCGAGAACACATGTTAGTACTAGAGATCTGACCCATTCATTGAATATAGGGACCAAAGTAATGAGGATCCACTGATCAAAACTCGAGTGAGAAAATGGGCTGGAATGCAGTTACATACTGTGGAAAAAGTTTGTCTTCCCAGAACCAGTGAAGATAGGCGTCAGACTGTGGTCGGACAACGTCTGCTCGCTGGTCGGACGAGAGAGAGAGAGAGAGAGAGAGAGAGAGAGAGAGAGAGAGAGATTGGAGAGGTGAGAGCGTGAAGGGGGTGTCGGACTATGGTCAGATAGCGTCCGCCTACTGGTCGGACGAGAGAGAGAGAGAGAGAGAGAGAGATTAGAGAAGAGAGAGAGAGAGAGAGATTACAAAGATTTGGTGGTGGGGTCAGGCCGTCGGGCAGGGAGGAGTAGGGTTTGGTGGGGTCGGGTGCTGTTGCTGGGGTCGGGCGATCTCAAAAGGGGAAAGTGGAAAGGGACGAGTAGGGTTAGGTTATTTGAGAATATATATATATATATATATATATATATTATATACACTCAGTGGGTCGGGTCGGGTCAGGCCGGTGAGGGTCAGGTTTCAGACCGAGTCGGGCCGAACTGGGGCCTGTCCGAACTCGGCCTGAACTCAGTTTCGGGCTTTGAAAATTGGCCCGCCCTGACCCGAACTCAGTTTCGGGTCAGGCCGAGTCGGGCTTTTTCAGGCCGAGTCGAGCGAGCTAATCGGGCTAGCCCGATTAGTGTACACCTCTACTCACTGGTCACTACGGGGAGGCTCGTCACCCCAGTGTAAGTTAATAGCTCGGACACGGTGTCCCATTCCACTATGCCTGAATCATGAGTCTTAGTGGGATTGTATCACTAACGGTTATCAGTAGGCCTCTCATAGGTATGAGGTGCTTTAAATTTAGGTAGGTGTGACCATACATGGTGAACATACATGGTTAGCCAACTAGTGGACTAATTCGGCTGACTTAAGCGAAGTACAGCACAACCGGCACTGGGTGCAAGCATCCCATGTAGTCCAACTACTGTCGGTTTCCGTCGTCGGCCTGAATCGGTGGATTGGCCCAGGGCAACTGATCTAGTAAGGCTACCCTTGCGAATCTTTTCTGATTTTGCTGGCTACCCCATTACCGTTAGACTAAAATTTTATAGCATGCCACAAACAATTCTACTCAAGAATAAGCAACCAAATTCATCAGTAACTTACAATATTCTAGCTAATATGGGCAACAAAAGGCATTCAAGTGCACTGGTTAGCAAGCATTCATCTACATAGTATCTCAATCATCAATCGGCACTGATTAGCACATATACATCCATGCATAACCAATAGTACCTAGCACTGGTCAGCATGCTTCCGTCTATGTACTACACCATCATAAATTAACACTAATTATCATGCATAGGCCCATACATTACCCAAATCAATAATCGACACTGGTTATCATGCATCTGTCTACGCATTCACAAATCAACACTATCATACATTCATCTATTCACTACATAAACCATTAATTGTGGCATGAGTTTAATAATTGGCAACTTAAGGGTGATGGTCTGCACATAGAAGTGGTTCGTCGATTTTTAGTGTCACCCCTATGGTTAAGGTCCGTTGATTAGCATGTTGGTGCCCTCTCTCTTGTTGCCAGGCTGTTTCCTTTCGGGGGCCCACTTCTGAAGGAGAGAAATATTCATATGATAGTTTTATGTATAGGCATCAAAAATCAAAATTCAGTTCTCATTAGTCATGCATGCACAAGTATTTGTAAAGGCCCAAACATGGGTGTTTGGGATAGATGTGTAGAAAAACTGTGCAGAAATGACCCTTGACCCATTTTGGATGTGTCCCATGATTAGGTGGGGCCACCTTTTGGCATTCTATTAGTTCCTTTGGTAGCCCTATGTGTGTCATTCAAAATACAAATAGTTCGGTTCACTGGATTTACGCATATAAGTTTTGGCATAAGGCCAAACATAGGCATTTTAATTTTTCTGCGCTGGATTTTCTGCACAACTACGTCTAGTCCTATTTGAGTTCCACTCCCTAATTATATGGGGTCCACTACTTTCGAAGGAAAAAAAAATAATTTTGGTAGATTTATATATGTACTTTAAAATCCAGAAGGTAACCCTACTTAATCATGCACATATAATTTTTGGTAAAGACTTAAACATGGGTGCTTGGAAGAAATGTGCAGGAAACAAAGTGGAGAATTAGTTTTGGCCCGATGTTGAGTATGCCCCATGATCACAAGGGACCACCTTTAAGTGTTCCGTGAGGTGACCTTGGTGGTATTATATATTTAATTCAAAAATTATAATATGAGACCAACTAGTTGTGCACACATAATATTTGGTATAGGACCAAACATAGGTATTTTAATTTTTTGCACAAAATTTTCTGTACGACTGTGCTTTACCCCATTTTGTGATCCGCTTTGGCCCAAGTAAAATATATTTTCTCTATTCATTGGTATAACTTAAAGGTTCCAAGTGGTGGCCGACTCATATCTTGTGCGTGGGATCACTACAGAGGCCCAAAGTTGGTACGAAACACAAAAATAATTATTAAACAGTTTTCAGCAATGGGGTCTGTCACAACTTAGGGCCCAATTTTGAAACACTTAGGGATCATTCCAAACAAAAAGGTGGGAGATCTCATCTCATTGATATAAAAATTAAACATCCCTCATATTAGTACCCTTAAGTACAGAGCATGGGGCCTACTACAATGTGTCAAAGAGGCCTACATACAATACAGTTAAGTACTTAGAAAAAATTCAGCAAACAGAGAGTGCAAAGGAAATCAAATAGATCAAATAGCAAGTGGGGCTCACATGCTAGCAAACCATAGATAAGAGACACAAAACAATGTACGTGCCAGATTGAATGAACTAATAAAATGTCTAAATCACAAGTGGTCTGTAAGACCCGTATCCTAGTCCGTACTGTTCCGTTAACTCCCGCGATCCTTCCCGTCGAAGTCCGACAATCCGCGACCTATAATCGATGTTTGTGCGCAACCCTAAGTCGTATCATGTAGATTTGAGTTGGCTTAATCCAAGTTTTCTACCATTGCGATCGCACCGTCATTGCAGTTCCAACGCTTCGACTCGCGCACCGATCCGATGCCCTGGCAGGGAGATATGGGCCGGCGTTTATTTCGAAGAAAACGCCACGCGTTTGAAATCTCAAGAGAATCTCTACATCATGTCAAATCAATCCAATCAATCACCTCATATGTCAAGTACATGTCCCATCCCCAAAAGCAACACCAAAGTCAACTCTCTCTCACCCTCTCTCTTACACACCCATACATGTCAAGTACAACATCACCTCACCCATCACTTACATCCATCACTCACTCTCCTTACATCCCATCTCTCTCTCTTTTCTCTACACAATTTTCAAGCAAACAAAGAGAGCAAAAAAATGTGGACGTCCATGGTCTTTCATGAGAGAAAAGAGTGTTGTGTGGCCTACTTTCCTATTTCAAATCCTTCATCCTAACCCTTAATTCATCATCATCCACTATCAAAGTGGAGTACAAGGAGATCGGCTTTCCAACGAACCAAGAAGATCGAATGGTGGGTGCTCATATAGGCTAGTTTTCATATTTTTATGATGGACCAAGTGAGGTCTGCCGATCAATGGTGTGAATCTCACTTTGAACCCTAAGATGTGGCCGATGGCCCACCTTGATCCTCATGATCATTCCATGATGGGGCCATTCTCCATGGACCCCATCGTGATGTTTACTTTCTTAGTTGAATGAGGTCATCTAGACCTTTCATTTTGGTGGACAAGGGATCTCCACCATTGATTTTTGATTTGGTGGGCCCACATGCAATGGGACCTGCTTCATGTATGATTGGATGTATGGAAGGGAGGGCTCATAGTAGCGGAGCCCTCCATGCACATGTGTCCCTCGATCTCTCTCTCTCCTCCTCTTTTTTATGTTTTCGTGTGATGATATGGCTGTGTGGCCCACCCGGATAGACCCCACCATAAGGCATGTATTTGATCCAAGTCATGTGTAGGTGGGGCCCACTTGTATATATGTTGTTTCACACCACCTAGCCATGTGGTGGCTGTCACCCCCCAAAGTCGAAAACCGGGCTCATAAAATTTTCGATCAATGAATCCGGCGCCAACAGCCTCCATAGAACCCCATTCTCGGCTCCCAGCGCCCATTCGGCAGGTTCCGATCCTAGGATGCTACGAGGAGGATTTTTTTTTACATCAGTTTGATTCGTAATAAGCATAACTAAAGGCATAACCCACAATAACAACCAAAAACTCCATCACATTTCCACTATGATCAAAAACTTTACAAGTACAATGAGCATAAAGGGAAATACAATGAAGATGAACAAAAACTCCAAAATGATCTACCACGCGCCCAAGCCTCAGCGCTGCTGCGATCCAACGTCACCTGCACGCAACGGTCGTGTATAAGCTTATAAAAAGCTTAGAGGGTGGTGAAAGTGTATGCTCAAGGTGGTAATGCAGTTATGTAGTATCAGAGTAATGCGGAACATGCTGATGAATGCCAAGAATACCATTAGCTGTACCAAGGCCATGCGATGCAAAGAATGATGTCGGCCGTACCAAGGCCATGCAATGTAAAATACAACTCAAGCATACAAATCCTCATCTAAGTCTACATATCGATACAGCTCAAAATCTGGAATATCATCGGGGTCTAGTACACTCCAAGCCAAATTGCCGCTCCATCGCGCCCAATAAGGTGAGTGGAAAAGACTTCACTATCCGCCTACCAATATCGGGCTCGGCTCGTCAATAGCGGACCCATTCCTCGAGCTGGTCAGACTCAGCTTAGCATTGTCCCCTACTCTCGGGCAAGTAAGGCCGCACCCCCTTTCAACCGACCACGACACAGTGAAAAGCGCAACCGTCTAGTAATCGGCACTAGGCGCTCATGCACCCACTCGGTCTAGACGTTGGAGCAACCTCTTAGTACCATAAGGGTTTAGGAACTTTCACCCAGGGATATTTATAGCACCCCATGTAGAACAGTATTTTCAGTATCCAATCCTACCAACCATGATACGCCTGTGGAGACTACGGCCCTGATGTCGCTAGGGCGTACAGTAACCATATCACACAATGCGAATGCATGAATCACACTATTCAGTCATGCAGCAATCCTGCGCGTATCGTGCACTCATGTAGGGTAACACCCCCTGTATGGGAGCTCCTAAACAATCTGCCCGAAGGCATATGCTATGATCAGTCATTTCTCATATCAAGCATACGTATGATGTATATGATCATGAATCATGTTATATGGGATGAATGATGTTCATAACGAAGATGGGCTTAGACGGCCTACACATTACACGTATGGGCCCTAGGGGAAGTCATAATGCGGACATTTAACCAACACTATACTTGCAATGGGGACGTCAAACCGCCATTGCTCCCAAGGTATAGCCCGTCGTAAACATCATTACATAAATCATGTTGGGATTGCACATTGCAATAGACCTTAGGTACATCCCATTGGGCCTTAAATACATCAAATGAGCCATATCATATGGGCATTATATTCATCAAGTAGGCCACATCAATGGGCCGCACCAATGGGCCATAACCCGTGGCCTTGGAATGCATCAAATGGGCCTAATTTTTTAGGCCTTATGTGTATCAAATGGGCCTCGCCAATTGGGCCCCATATATACATCAAATGGGCCTTAACCATGGGCCACAAGTAAACTGAGATGGGCCTCCCATCACCAGTAAATTATATATAATATAATATATAATATATATAGTATATAAAATATTATATATAATAAAATATTATATATATATACATATATATACACACACGTACACACCCACACACGCACGCACACGAACACACCCACTATGGGCTCAACACAAACATCACAGTGGGCTCCACCGTCCGCCTGGACGGTGGCAGCAAAACACATATATAACTGTGGGCTCCACGTGGGGCCCACCATAATGTTTATACCCCATCCAAGCCGTTGATAAGGTCAAGTAGACCTAGATGAAGGGTGAAAACCAATTTCACCCTGATCTAAAACTTCTGTGGACCTAAAAAGGGTTTCAAAGGTAGAGGTTCAATCCCACCATTTCATACGGTGTGGGCCACCTGAGTCGTAGATGGACCTGAAATTTAGAGGGTGGTCCACTGACCTTAGGGCCCACCATATGAACGGATTAGATGACAAATAAACATCAAGGTGGGGCCCACGGCTAGAGCCGTGGGTGCTGTCCGCCCACCCGTCTGCCTTGGCGCTTTCCTTGGTTTTCACAGGTGGGGTCCACATCTAGACAATCCACTCTGTCCAATGGCTCTCCATGGCCCCAGACAAGCAAAACAAGCCCAATATTGAGCATATTTCGTTGTATAAAAGTATTAGGGAAGGTTTCAATAGTGAAAACCACCATTTATTGTGGTATAGCCCGCCAGGACCTCGGGTTGACACCATTTTTCAGTTCATCGCTTGAAATGAGGTTGAGAGGGGAATGGACGGCGTGGATTGAATATATGCATCGAGGTGGGGCCTACATGAGTGGGCCACCCCAAAGCTTGGGAACAAGCTGATATTTGTGTTTTTCCCTTGTCCAGCATCTAGAGACGCTGGACGGCTTGGTCAGTCACAAGCATGGAGGTGGGCCCTGCTTAGGTGGGCCACTAAATGGAGTATGGTGTGGGTACAATACACACAAAGTGGGCCCCACTTGTAGATGGTTTGGATGGAATACATACCTTGTGGTAGGGTCCATTCAAGTGGGCCACACAACCTCATTATCATCACACATAAAAAAAAAAGAGGGAGAGAGAGATAGAGAGTGGGACACGCGTGATGGAGGGACCCCAGCACTATGTGCCCTCCCTTCGATGATCTACAACATAAATCAAGTGGGCCATTACATGTGGGCCCCTTTAAATCAAAATCCAACGGTGGAGATCCATTCTCCACTAAATAGACGGTCTAGATGACCCTAGGTATGCAAGGAAAATAAACATCATGATGGGGTCCATGGAGAATGGCCCCATCATGGAATGATCATGATGATCCAAGTAGGCCATCGGCCACATCTTAGGGTCCCAAGTGAGATCCAAACCATTGATCGGTTGGCCTCACTTGGCCCATCTTAAAAACATTAAAAACTACCCTATCAAAGCAGCCACCGCTTGATCTTCTTGCTCCCTTGGCTTCCTTAGCTCATTGTGCTTCTCTTTGATGGAGGAAGATGAGAAATGGATGGCTAGGATGGGAGATCTAGGGATGGAAAGGTGGGCCACACTTGTAGCTTGGAAGAGTTGGAGAGCTCATACGTAAGAATTTTTTTTTTCTTGCTTTGGGAGAGCTTGAAAATGAGAGAGAGACTTGTAAAGGGAGAGAGAGAGAGAGGGAGTGATGGGTGATGGAGTGATGGATGTGGTGGTGATGGGTGTAAGAGGCTTTTTGACTTTTGTAGTAAAAGTTGTAAGAGAAGGTATGAGCTTGTAAGATCTTTTTGACTTTTAGGGCTTGCTTGGGAATAGGTGAAAGGTGATGTGTACTTGACATGATGGGATTGATGGGTTGATTGATTGATGTGACATCTTGTAGAGATTCTCTCGAAATTCGCACCCGCGGTGTTTTCCTCGCACCGAACGCTGGCCCACATCTCTCAACCAGGGTATCGCCTCGGCGTGCGAATCATGGCATTGGAACCACGGCGACGACGCGGTCACTAAGATACAAGTCCTGGGTTGAGTCGACTCGGTTTGACGGCATGAGAACCAAGGTCACGTGCAAATACCGGTTAAGGGTCGAAGGTTGCCGGAATTCGACCGGGAAGACCGTGGAAGTCTAAGGAACGGTACGGTCTAGGATACGGGGCTTACACCTCTCCCCTCCTAATAGAAATTTCATCCTCGAAATTTACATAATCATCGCAACTAAGCAAAAATCATAAGGAAGAAGAAACATACACATCATCATATAACATCAGAGATAACATACAAAATACAACATAATCAATCAACAAAAAGATGGGGATAACGCTCTCGAATCTCAGCCTCGCGCTCCCAAGAAGCCTCCCCAATAGAATGGTGACCCCACTGAACCTTCACCAACGGAATGACCTTGGTCCGGAGGACCTGCTCTTTCCGATCAAGGATACGGACTGGCTGCTTAATATAGGAAGCATCCTCACGAACCTCTAACGGCTACCAGTCGATAAAAGGAACAATGTCTGATCCACACTTCCTCAACATAGAGACACAGAAAACATTGTGGACGTCAGACACCTAAGATGGCAAGGCAAGCCGATAAGCCACGGCGCCAATGCGCCTAGTGATCTCAAAAGGTCCTATGAATCTCGGGGCAAGCTTGCCCTTCGCTCCAAATCGAACTACGCCCTTCATGGGCGAGACCTTGAGATACACATGGTCCCCTATATCAAACTCTAAGGGACGACGCCGACGATCAGCAAAACTCTTCTGCCGGATCTGAGCTGTGCGCATCCTCTGCCTGATGATATCAATAGCCTCTGACGTCTCCTACACAAGCTCGGGACCTAGGAGACGACGCTTTCTAACCTCGGTCCAACAACTCGGTGATCTGCATGGTTTGCCATATAGTACCTCAAAAGGAGCCATGCCGATGGTCGCCTGAGAGCTGTTATTGTATGCGAACTCAGCCAATTATAGATGCTCATCCCAGCTACTCCCAAAATCAATCGCGCAGGCCCGAAGCATATCCTCAAGGATCTAGTTGACCCTCTCGGTCTGCGAATGGTACGCGGTGCTGAACTGCAAATCAGAACCCATCACTCTCTGGAAGCTCCCCCAAAACTGAGACGTGAACCTCGGGTCTCGGTCAGAAACGATCGAGACTGGAACGCCATGCAGTCTCACAATATCCTCGATAAATACTCTCGCAAGCCGATCCAAAGGCCATGTCACACGAATCGCAATAAAATGTGCCGACTTTATCAGACGATCCAGAACAACCCAGATGGCGTTATGACCGCGCTGAGTCCTCGGCAAGCCCATGATGAAATCTGTCGACATGTGCTCCCACTTTCACATCAGGACACTCAACGGCTGTAATAGACCAGGGGGTCTCTGATGATCGGCCTTGACACGCTGGCATGTGTCACACTCGGCTATAAAACTAGCGATCCGGCGCTTCATCCCCGCCCAAAAATACTGTCGCCTCATGTCTTGGTACATCTTCGTCGAGCCAGGGTGGATAGAAAATCGCGATCGATGTGCCTCGGTCATAAGATCTCTATGTAACTCAGGAATATCCAGGACACATAATCGGCCTTTGAAGCGAAGTCCACCGTCAGAACCAATCTGCCAATTTGCCTGACTCTCAGATGCTGCCTCTGCTCGGTAATCTTGTAACGACTCGTCTGCCTGCTGAGCCTCGATCACCCTTACGACAAGAGAGGGTTGAATCGACAGACTTGATAACTGCACAATAGAAGACTGCAAGTTAAACTCAAAGTCGTACTCTGCTATATCCTCGAGCATCCACCACTCCTGAATCATCATATGTGCCACCAGGCTGCGTGGCTGACGGCTGAGGGCATCTGCCACCACATTCTTCTTACCCGGGTGGTACTGGAGATCGAAATCATAGTCCTTCAGGAGCTCCATCCAGCGCCTCTGCCTCATGTTCAACTTAGACTGCAAGAAGAGGTACTTCAAGCTCTTGTGGTCAGAAAAGAGCTTGAACCTAACCCCATAGAGATAGTGTCTCCACACCTTCAATGCGAAGACTACTACAGCCAACTCTAAATCATGCGTGGGGTAGTTCAGCTCATGGACCTTGAGCTGGCGAGACGCGAAGGCCACTAGTCTCCCGTGCTGCATCAGGACAGCACTCAAACCAATATGTGAGGCATCAGTAAATACAATAGATCTGTCACTCCCAGAGGAAAGAGTGAGGACAGGAGCGGACGTCAGTCCGTAAATGCTCACTCGGAGGCGTCACTCCAAATAAACTCTGCGCCCTTCCAGGTCAACCTGGTCAATGGGGTTGCAATACGAGAGAAGCCCTCAATGAAACGTCGGTAGTAGCCCGCTAAACCAAGGAAACTGTGGATCTCGGATGCAGTCGTGGGGTGGCCCCACTGACGCACTGACGCAACCTTCGAGGGGTCCACTGCGATACCCTCCCTCATCACCACGTGACCGAGGAACTTCACCTCCTCCTACCAAAACTCGTACTTCTCCAGCTTCGCATACAGCTGGTGTGTGCGGAGGGTCTGCAACGTAACCTCTAAATGCTGCTCGTGCTCCTCACGGGTCCTCGAATAGATCAGAATGTCGTCGATGAAGACTACAACAAACTAATCGAGATACGGACGGAAGACCTCGTTCATCAACTACATGAACACTGCTGGCGCATTGGTCAGTCTGAAGGACATGACCTGAAACTCGAAATAACCATAACGCGTCCTGAATGCTGTCTTCGGAATATCCTCCTCTCGGACCCGAATCTGATGATAACTGGAACGCAAGTCGATCTTCAAAAAGAATTGTGCACCCTGCACTGATCAAACAAATCATCAATCATCGGGAGCGGGTACTTGTTCTTGATCGTGACCTTGTTGAGCTCACGGTAATCTATGTAGAGCCTCAACGAGCCATCCTTCTTCTTCACGAAGAGTACCGGCGCTCCCCACGGCGAACTGCTCGGACGGATAAAGCCTAACTCGCGCAACTCGTCCAACTGCTTCTACAGTTCCCGCAACTCCAATGGTGCCATACGATATGGGGCCTTTGAAATAGGCGCAGTACCGGACACGAGATCAATCTAAAACTCAGTGAGTCGGCGAGGCGGTAATCCCGGAATCTCCTGGAACACATTGGGAAAATCGCAAACCACAGGCAACTGGTCAATGCTCACCGCTATGGGCTCCTCTATGGCACATGACATCAAGCAAGATAATGGCTCTCCTCTGGGCTCAGCAATGAACTGGAACTGCAGCAAGCCAGGTATACAAAACGTGATTGTCCTCGCGGAGCAATCCAATATGGCGTGGTACTCGGCAAGCCAATCCATACCCAGGATGACGTCGAATTCGGACATCGACAAAGCAAACAGGTCGGCAGGCAAAAAGATATCTCCAACCAAAACGGGGCAAGACACGTAAAATCGGCCCAACACTGCAGTCTTCCCCAAGGAAAGAGCGAAGGCGCCAATTAACTTTGAAAACTCTCGAAGGTACGCTCGTTAAGGGTCGGTAATAAAAGATCGCTAGGCTATCCGAACTTAAGACTTAAATCATTCATAACAGACATGTAATGTTCTTCTTCGTTATTTCCGAGTTATGGTCTGATACCAACTTCTGTCATGCCCCAAACTCGGAAACCGGGCTCACAAAATTCCCGATCGCCGAATCCGGCACCGACAGCCTCCGTAAAACCCCATTCTTGGCTCCCAGCGCCCATTCGCCAGGTTCCGATCCTAGTATGCTACGAGGAGGATTTTTTTTTACATCAGTTTGATTCGTAATAAGCATAACTAAATGCATAACCCACAACAACAACCAAAAACTCCATCACATTTTCACTATGATAAAAAACTTTACAAGTACAATGAGCATAAAGGGAAATACAATGAAGATGAACAAAAACTCCAAAATGATCTGCCACGCGCCCAAGCCTCAGCGCTGCTGCGATCCAACGTCACCTGCACGCAACGGTCGTGTATAAGCTTGTAGAAAGCTTAGAGGGTGGTGAAAGTGTATGCTCAAGGTGGTAATGCAGTTATGCAGTATCAGAGTAATGCGGAACATGCTGATGAATGCCAAGAATACCATTAGCCGTACCAAGGCCATGCGATGTAAAGAATGATGTCGACCGTACCAAGGTCATGCAATGCGAAATGCAACTCAAGCATACAAATCCTCATATAAGTCCACATCGATACAGCTCAAAATCTGGAATATCATCGGGGTCTAGTACACTCCAAGCCAGATTGCCGCCCCATCGCGCGCAATAAGGTGAGTGGAAAAGACTTCACTATCCGCCTGCCAATATTGGGCTCGGCTCGTCAATAGCGGACCCATTCCTCAAGCTGGTCAGACTCAGCTTAGCATTGTCCCCTACTCTTGGACGAGTAAGGCCACACCCCCTTCCAACCGACCACGACACAGTGGAAAGCGCAACCGTCTGGTAATCGGCACTCGGCGCTCATGCACCTACTCAGTCTAGACGTTGGAGCAACCTCTTGGTACCATAAGGGTTTAGGGACTTTCACCCAGGGATATCTATAGCACCCCATGTAGAACAGTATTTTCGGTATCCAATCCTGCCAACCACGATACGTCTGTAGAGGCTACGACCCTGATGTCGTTAGGGCATACAGTAACCATATCACACAATGCGAATGCATGAATCACACTATCCAGTCATGCACAATCCTGCGCGTATCGTGAGCTCATGTAGGGCAACACCCCCTGTATGGGAGCCCCTAAACAATCTGCCCGAAGGCATATACTATGATCAGTCATTTCTCATATCAAGCATACGTATAATGCATATGATCATGAATCATGTTATATGGGATGGATGATGTTCATAACGAAGATGGGCCTAGATGGCCTACACATTACACGTATGGGCCCTAGGGAAAGTCATAATGCGGACATTTAACTAACACTATACTTGCAATGGGGACGTCAAACCGCCATTGCTCCCAAGGTATAGCCCGTCGTAAACATCATTACATAAATCATGTTGGGATTGCACATTGCAATGAACCTTAGGCATATCCCATTGGGCCTTCAATACATCAAATGGGCCGTATCATATGGGCCTCATATTCATCAAGTGAGCCACATCAATGGGCCACACCAATGGGCCTTATGTGCATTGCAATGGGCCATAACCCGTGTGCCTTGGAATGCATCAAATGGGCCTAATCTTTTGGGCCTTATGTGTATCAATTGGGCCTCGCCAATTGGGCCCCATATGTACATCAAATGGGCCTCAACCCATAGGTCCCAATACATCTTAATGGGCCTTAACCCATGGGCCCCTAATACATCAAATGGGCCTTACATATAAATCAAAGTGGGCCTCAACCATGGGCCACAAGTAAACTGAGATGGGCCTCCCATCA
This sequence comes from Magnolia sinica, assembly GCF_029962835.1. Classification (NCBI taxonomy): domain Eukaryota; kingdom Viridiplantae; phylum Streptophyta; class Magnoliopsida; order Magnoliales; family Magnoliaceae; genus Magnolia; species Magnolia sinica. The sequence goes on along the minus strand of NC_080591.1, from coordinate 28,791,712 downwards.
CCAGTAAATTATATATAATATAATATAATATATATATATATATAGTATATAAAATATTATATATATATACATATATATACACACACGTACACACCCACACACGCACGCACACGAACACACCCACTGTGGGCTCAACACAAACATCACAGTGGGCTCCACCGTCCGCCTCGACGGTGGCAGCAAAACACATATAATTGTGGGCTCCATGTGGGGCCCACCCACCATAATGTTTATACCCCATCCAACCCATTGATAAGGTCAAGTAGACCTAGATGAAGGGTGAAAACAAATTTCACCCTGATTCAAAACTTCTGTGGACCTAAAAAGGGTTTCAAAGGTAGAGGTTCAATCCCACTGTTTCATACGGTGTGGGCCACCTGAGTGGTGAATGAACCTGAAATTTGGAGGGTGGTCCACTGACCTTAGGGCCCACCATATGAACGGATTAGATGACAAATAAATATCAAGGTGGGGCCCACGGCTAGAGCCGTGGGTGCTGTCCGCCCACCCGGGAGCTGGTGCGCAGGCAGCGCCTGTTGCTATTTTGAGTCTTTCCTTGGTTTTCACAGGTGGGGTCCACATCTAGACAATCCACTCCGTCCAATGGTCCTCCATGGCCCCAGACAAGCAAAACAAGCCCAATATTGGGCATATTTCGTTGTATAAAAGTATTAGGGAAGGTTTCAATGGTGAAAACCACCATTTGCTGCGGTATGGCCCGCCAGGACCTCGGGTTGACACCATTTTTCAGTTCATCGCTTGAAATGAGGTTGAGAGGGGAATGGACGGCGTGGATTGAATATATGCATCGAGGTGGGGCCTACATGAGTGGGCCACCCCAAAGCTTGGGAACAAGCTGATATTTGCATTTTTCCCTTGTCCAGCGTCCAGAGACGCTGGGCGGCTTGGTCAGTCACAAGCATGGAGGTGGGCCCTGCTTAGGTGGGCCACCAAATGGAGTATGGTGTGGGTACAATACACACAAAGTGGGCCCCACTTATAGATGATTTGGATGGAATACATACCTTGTGGTGGGGTCCATTCAAGTGGGCCACACAACCTCATTATCATCACACATAAAAAAAAAGAGAGGGAGAGAGAGATAGAGAGTGGGACACGCGTGATGGAGGGACCCCGGCAATATGGGCCCTCCCTTCGATGATCTACAACATAAATCAAGCGGGCCATTACATGTGGGCCCCTTTAAATCAAAATCCAACGGTGAAGATCCATTCTCCACTAAAATAGACGGTCTAGATGACCCTAGGTATGCAAGGAAAATAAACATCATGATGGGGTCCATGGAGAATGGCCCCATCATGGAATGATCATGATGATCATCCAAGTACGCCATCCGCCACGTCTTAGGGTCCCAAGTGAGATCCAAACCATTGATCGGTTGGCCTCACTTGGCCCATCTTAAAAACATTAAAAACTACCCTATCAAAGCAGCCACCGCTTGATCTTCTTGCTCCCTTGGCTTCCTTAGCTCATTGTGCTTCTCTTTGATGGAGGAAGATGAGAAATGGATGGCTAGGATGGGAGATCTAGGGATGGAAAGGTGGGCCACACTTATAGCTTGGAAGAGTTGAAGAGCTCATACGTATGGAATTTTTTTTCTTGCTTTAGGAGAGCTTGAAAATGAGAGAGAGACTTGTAAAGGGAGAGAGAGAGAGGGAGTGATGGGTGATGGAGTGATGGATGTGGTGGTGATGGGTGTAAGAGGCTTTTTGACTTTTGTGGCAAAAGTTGTAAGAGAAGGTATGGGCTTGTAAGATCTTTTTGACTTTTGGGGCTTGCTTGGGAATGGGTGAAAGGTGATGTGTACTTGACATGATGGGATTGATGGGTTGATTGATTGATGTAACATCTTGTAGAGATTCTCTTGAAATTCGCACGCGCGACGTTTTTCTCGCACCGAACGCTGGCCCACATCTCCCAACCAGGGTATCGCCTCGGCGCGGGAGTCGCAGCATCGGAACCGCGGCGACGACGCGGTCGCTAAGGTACAAGTCCTGGGTTGAGTCGACTCGGGTTGACGGCATGAGAATCAAGGTCACGCGCAAATACCAGTTAAGGGTCGAAGGTTGCCGAAATTCGACCGGGAAGACCGTGGAAGTCTAAGGAACGGTACGGTCTAGGATACGGGGCTTATAGTGGCCCACCTAAGCAAGGCCCACCTTAATGGTTTAATTGCACGCCCAAAAAGAGTCCAGTGTCTGGACGTTGAATGGAAATCACAAATATTAGCCTTAGTTCAAGGCTATTTGGGTGAGCCACTGGTGCAGGCCCCACATAGATGTATGGACTTAATCCACGCCGTCCATCCTATTTACCAACTCATTTTAGGTGTTGAGCCGAAAAATGAAGCAAATCTGATCATTTGGTGGGCCATAACATAGAAGGTAGTGGTTGTACCGTTGAAATTCACTCCAAAGTTTTTGTACTCCGAAATATGCTCAATATTGGGCTCGTTTGGCTTGTCTTGAGCCCTGACGACTAATGGTTGGATCAGATTCACTTGATGCGGGCCCCATATGTGAAAAATCATGGAAAAACCAAAATTTTCAAAAAAAAAAGTAGGCAGCACCTGCTGCTGCTGACAACGCAACAGGCGCTGCTGTGCTAGGACAGTCCTGACAGACCGTGGGACCCCAAAAGTGGGCCCCACCGTGATGTGTTTTGAGAATCTACACCGTCCATTCTGTAGGCCCTTAGGGCAGTGGGCCTCCCTTCAAATGTCAGCTCCATCTAAGGCTCAGGTGGCCCACATCATAGGAAACAATGGTGATTGTATGGCTGCCATTGAAACCCATTTTTGGGTTCACAGAAGTTTTGGGTCATATGAAATTTGTTTTTCCTTCCAGCCAGGTCAGCGTGACCTTCTCGATAGGTTGGACCGCATATAAGCATTATGGTGGGCCCCACGTGGGACCCACTGATGTATGTATTTTGTTCCACACCGTCCAGATGACTGGACAGTGGAACCCACTATGGTGTATTTGTCTTACCCACGCTGTCCATAGTACTGGACGGTGGGGCCCACCCCACGTGTAGGGCCTGCACCTGGTGTGTTTTGTGTGTGTGTGTGTGTGTATTATATTGTATATATTATATATTATATAATATGTACCTGATGGTGGGCCCTTCATGGAACCCACCTATTTCATCCATGTCATCCGTCTATATGGGGCCCACTATGATGCATGTGTTGCATCCAAACCATGCAACGTTTTGGGCAAGCTCATTTTAAGGCTTGAAACGAAATAAGACAGATCTATCTATCAAGTGGACCACACGGCAATGTGAGCATTGAAACCCTACCACTGAAATCACCTTGGTATATGTATGGGGCCCATCTTGATTTATTTGTGGCCGTCCATTGAGGCCCACCTTGGTATATGTATGAGGCCCATCTTGATTTTTTTGTGGCCGTCCATTGAGGCCCACCTTGGTTTATATAAGGCCCAAGTGATTAGGCCCACCTTGTCATATTTATGGCCCATTGTTGAGGTCACCTTGATGAGTATGAGGCCGTTGTTGAGGCCTACTTTGATGTGAACGTAAGGCCCATGTTATGAGGCCCATTCGATGTATTTGTGGCTCATGGCTGAGGCCCACTTTGATATATATAAGGCCCATGTTACGAGGCCCATTGTGATGTATTTAAAGGCCCATGGGATATGGCCCATTGCAATGTACATAAGGCCCATTGATGCGGCCCACTTGATTTATAAAAGGCCCATATGATGCGGCCCATTTGATGTATTTAAGGCCCATGTGTTGAGGCCCAATGGGATGTATATAAGGTCTATTGCATTGTGTGATTCCACCATGGTTTGTGTAATGATATTTATGGCGGGCCATGCCTTGGGAGAAAATGTTGGTTTAACATCCACATTGTAAGAATAATGTTGGTTAAATGTCCGCATTATAACTCCCCCTAGGGCCCATTGATAGGCCCATACTTGTTATGTGTTGACCGTCTACGCCCATTTGCATTATAAGGATAGTTCATTACTTTATAATATGCTTAGTATAATTCCATGACTCATGCCATACGCATCATCTATGTGCTTGATATGAGTAGTGACTGATCATTGCATACGCTATTGAGCAGATTATTTACGGGACTCCTTATGAGACGGAGTGCCCACATTATCGCGTCGTACGCGCAGGATTGCTGCATGATTAGATAGTGTGACTCATGCATCTCGCATATATGTAACTTGATCATTGTACGCCCTAGCGACATCAGGGTCGTGACCTCCATAGACACATCGTGGATGGCCAGATGAGACACCGAAAATATTTGGTTCTAGCACTATAGGCACTTAGGATGTCCTTGGGTGAAAATCCTAGAACCTCCGAGGCCAGGAGTAGCCCCAACGTCTAAACCGAGTGGAACATGAGCGCCCGAGTGTCGAATACCAGTAGGCTGCGTCTCCCACTGTGTCGTGGTCGGTTGGGAGGGGGTGTGGCCTTATTCGCCCGAGTGAGGGGGCTATAAGCTAGGCTGAGTATGACCAGCTCGTAAATGGGTCCGCTATCGACGAGTCGAGTAGGTATTGGCAGACTACTGGTCATGCAGATAGTGAGGTCTATTCCACTCGCTGGGCTGTGTTGTTAGGGAGGAGGTAGTCGGTGTCTAGTGTAATAGACCCCGGTGATTTTCCCAGAGAGTAATCGCACTGATATGTGGATTTATTGAGCAGGAATTGCATATCCATTCATTCATTCATTCACTATCCACTTGGGCTGGTGGTGCGTAACTATTTGTCACGTGTACCTTTGCATGGCCAGGATTTCGGTTGGGCGCGCGACTAACCTGAGATCAGGAGTTCACCACATTGAGTCGGACTATCCAAATTTAGGTATGGGACTGGTTTGGATAGAAGTCCCTTGTGGTGAACCCCATATCCGGCGATACTACGTACTATCATCCCGACTTCACATTCCAGCATGGTTATTTCATTCGCACCGCATATTACATTACATCTGCAGTGCTTAGTATTTTTGGTTACTATGTTTTTTTATATTTATATAGCCTAGATGAGGTTGATGGTATTCATGGCTCGTCAGGATTTGCATATTGCATTGCATCCTCAGCATCTATTATCGTCTTTTTATGTTTCGTATCGCATGGCCTTAGTATGGCCGATAGCATTCATGCCTTGCATCACCAGCTTTGGTATAGCTGATAACATTCATGATCTTGTCAGTATTTCCGCTTATTCCGATAGTATATGATTTATGGGCTTTATTATACACTTGACACTTACCTTAAACACACTTTCACCACCCTCTAAGCTTTCTATAAGCTTATGCACAATAGATGCGTGCAGGTGGCGTTAGGTTGTAGCAGCATTGAGCTTAGAGCGTGCAGCGGTCTTCTGGAGTTTTGATTTTCGGCATATGTATTTCCCTTTCAGCATTATATTAAAATATTTATATTAGTGGATATGTGGTGATGATGTTACCTTTATGATTTGGGTATGCTTGTGGTTATGCTTCTTATGAGACAAATGTACGTTTGAAAAATCCTCCTTATAGGATCCCAGGATTGGAATCTAGTATATAAGTACCGGAATCCGAGAATGGGGCACTATGGAGGCTGTCGGCGCCGGATTCAGCGATTGGGAATTTTGTGAGCCCGGTTTCCGAGTTTGGGGCGTGACATGGTCTCACACCCAAGTGGGTCAATAAGAGGATGAATGTTATGTACAACATATATCCAACATTTACATCAAGTAGCACATGAAATGTATTGATCAAATCTCTATAATCAGATCCTCTGTTGGAAAATCTCATCCAATGGATGGTTTAGAAATAAATCATTTATACTTTATATAGGTTTCCAACCATACAGAGCCTTAGATTCATTTGGACCATATAAAACAATTCAAGGTTTATCCTTACAAAAGTATTTATCGGTCTAAAATTTCCTCAATTTTATCATGAAAGAATCTAACCATAGGGACAGCTGTAGGTGGTGTGATTCCATCTTCCATTTCTATCTCCAGGCCTTCCCCCATTTTGCCTGCTAAGGTGATCAAATGGATCAGGCCATGTTGGAATTGGGTAAAGATAAATGTCGACAGGTCTTCTAAGATGAACCTGGGCACCGCTGGGGGAGGGGGAGTGTGTCGTGGTGACAAAGGCTTTCTTATTTACCTTCTGCTCAGGCTATGGCATTGCTTCTAATACTTACGCTGAGCTCCAGGTAGTGTATGATGGCCTTAGAATCTGTTTAGCTAGGGGCTACAAGCAAATCATTATCGAATCCGACTCTACGCTACACCAAAATCGTGAATTTACGATGGACCAAATCCGTCGTAAAACCAAATAAACGACGGATTTTGTCCGTTGCTTGGTCCATTGCTGTTTACTGGGTCTTTTATTTTAGACGAATAAAATGTCATTTATTCTGCGACGGATAAGGTCTGTCGCATACTTATTCGTCGCAAATTTTAAAAATGTCACTTAAATATTAGCGACGGATAAGGTCCGTCGCTAATATGTCGCTAATGTGGGTACAGCGACGGACCTCAAATCCGTCGTTTTCTTTCAACGTTCAGAAATTAACGACAGATTTGGTCCGTCGCTAAAATATCTCTGATTAAAAAATATATATCAGGTTTTTTGTTTTTTGTTTTTTTTTTCTTACACCTGATGGTCATTCAAAAAATAATTCACAAGATTGTTTAATAAGAAACACATTCACAAGATCAGGCTGAATATGAAACTGGACTAAATATCAATGTGTTTGGATGCTCAAAATGCCTGAAATAGAAACTGATCTAAATATATAGTAAATAGCCAAAATTAGGTCAGCTACTGATGAAATAAGATAAAGAATATCATTTTCCCTGAAAACTTAACAAATGATCATCATAATTATGTCCCATCAATTAAAATACAAATCCAAGAGATGCAGGACCTTACTTAAAAATGGTCACGATGTATTTATTGCCTCTCAACCACCCTTTGCAGCAAGTCCCTCTTTTGTCACCTATTGCAGTAACAAAAAATCATTAAAAAAAAAAAAAACATTTTCTTCCAAACTTTGATTGTAGAAGAAAGATTTGAAAATCTTTCTTCTACAATCAAAGTTTGGAAGAAAATGTTTTTTTTTTAAATTTTTTTTTTTTAAAAAAACAGTAAAATGGGATCTAGAGATTCACAATGTGATGGTAAGCAAAGCCTCGTACACATCATTTATTAGTAGTCATGTTGTCTATACCTGCCATTTATATATTTTTTCTTCCATAGTTCCATGTGCCATCAAACGATGTGCATAAACTGGCTTGTTTGCCCATCCCTGCAAGAAAGCAATACATCTAGAAAAAAAAGAACAACAACGAGAAAACTGCGCTCTAAAAGATTAAGCATTAATTTTTTTTAGAAAATAAATATCTCGATTATGTCATACCTCCAAACCTGAGCCTGAAGATCATAAGTAGGGTTCCACGAACCATCAACAATGATTACATGGTTAGCAACGTGAAGGTTGATGCCTCATCCCATGATTCAAACAACTCCAAGCAACCTAGCCTCCTTCAAGAGATGCAACTGTACTTCACCACAACTTTTGCAATACTGCTGCTCTCCCATTCTCAATTGGGTCCACCATATTAAGCCCATTCTTCAAAACAGAGAAACTTGGGAATTAAATAGAAAGAAGAAGAAAAAGAAGAAGCATCATTATGCAGATTTATACCTGCAAGGAATCACCAACAATGACAAAGGAGTTGTGGTCAGGTGGGACTGAAACCCAGCTCCCATCACAGAGAGATTTGGAGGCCTGATGTATTGTTTGATCTCAGAACTGATATTATCTGAGGGTCAGTGTGTTCTCCAAAACCAGTAAGCCTGGTTCAACCTTCAACCCTTCAGTTAAAGATTCAAGAACTCCACAAGCTAATTTCTTCACAACTGATATGTAATCACTCACAGCAGAGCTGAAAAATAACCCACCAAAAAAGGTCATTTCATCAAAACATGAAGTATTATTGCATAAAAACAGAAGCTCCAAGCTGAAGAATCGTAGCTATAAATAGCTAATGCTATTTGAAAATTGCAATTGGGTTTGAGCTGCAAGAGAAAATGGTTGGATTTTCTTACCAAAATATTTCTGGGTTTTCTCTAGAAATGGCCCAAGATCTCTGAGAAATGGAATTGGCATTGGTTTGAAAGAGGAGATACTCAATCCAGCCCACATCACCATTGGGTCCAATCCTATTGTTTCCATACCCAAACGGATTAGCAGGGCCAGCTTTTTCCTTCTCAGGTTGAGGTAAGGAGAAGAACTTCACAACCTCAGCTCCCAACCTATCGATGAACTCTAATGGAATGCCATGGTTGAAGAATCCAAACTCTTCACAGGTTTTCACAAGAAGAGTTTTGGACTCGGGTTTTGACAGGTCTATGGTTGGAATGCCAGGGTTGGACACGGGCTTCTGGTTTCCTACAAAACTAATCTGATCTAATGCTGGTTGGGACAACACCATCTTCTTCTTTTTTTTCTTTTTCTTTTTCAAGAGAAGAGCTGAAGAAAACAGAGAGAAACAGAGGATTCTGGATATGTTGTTGGGACAACCTATCAATGCTTTCCTAGAGTAAAGCATCCATGTTCAATTCCAGCTCTTACGTATGTGTCGTTGAGTGCAAATATAAAATAAGCAACAATTTCTAGAGATTCAAGTTGAACATGAAAAATTAGTGAACTATGGGAATCTAATCACATAAAAGCATCACGATGCTCCAATCATCAACAGAAGCATCAATTGAAATTACAAGCAAAACATAAACATCTTAGAAAACACAATAGGCAGCTGGATCCTATGACCTTACAACGTACCATCTCAAAGTTGCGCCGAGAACCAGGAGACTTCATAGGTGCTCCATGTTGCTACAAATGAACTGTAACTCAGACAGAGAAGTAAAATGTTGCACATAGCAACAGTGATGAATTCTCCAAATAAAACATAAAAACATGAAACTGTTGTGTCATGTTTGGATTAATATTTTCTGTTATATCAATTTTCGTTATATCAATTTTTAAGACTTGATTGGACATTTAGAAAGCATTAAGACTCAATTTTTTAATACTCAAATTATTTCTTAATATCACGAGGTCCAGCCAGCTCCAGCCCCTCCCTCCATGCCAATAAAGCATAGGAGAACTACTCCAATATATTGTATATTCCACCAAATAGTAGTTTCTTTCCCCTTTTTTCTGTGGGTAGGTAAATTGGGATCACACTTGAGACCTAAATGTTGCCTCAAAGAGCACCATCCATGGAGCAACATGATCGAACCAACTCATAGTTACTACTTACTACATTCATCCAATTGTTAAGCGAATGAAATAATTTTTTGTTAAACAAGAAATACACAGCAAGCTTAAAGAGAAGACATGAAACAATACAAATGAAAATTTCCAGATCACAACTAAGAAATCATAAGTATGCATCTTTGACCTAAGGCATTCCATGAGCTAAAACATGAGAGTATCGACAAGATTTCCGTTTGCATTTTCCATGTAAAAAGTCCTGGCAAACCTTCGAAAGCAAAAGAAAAACAGTGTAAGGACAAAAATGAATCAAAACTAACTAAGAACAAATATGGTTTGCAAAATTTTTACAAGAATGGCATCACTTATCCACTCACATACATGGGTGCAAAATAAAGACATCAATGCAAGCATGCAAGGTTACAAGGCAACTACTCAATTGAGTTGCCTTGCCACCATATCTAATAGTTTACCAACCTTATGAAATACAAGGGAACCTAGGACAAATCAACAAAGATAAGAAACAAAGAAGAGACTCAGGCTCATCTATAGTTTCACATCTTAGAAGTATAAGTAGACTTGTAGCTGAATGGACCCTAGTTCCTGTATACAATCCAGTTAGCTCAATGAATCCCTCAATATCGCTAGCTGAAAAAATCAAAGTTACCTCCAACATAATAACTAACAATAGAATAATTGGCACCATAGTTCAACATCATATTTGTTGTAATGCTTGGGATGGGCATCATTTTCTGGCACACAATCATATCAAATGAAGGACAGAATGTGAAAATCAATTTGCATGTATAAAAATGGAGCGAATAAAGGAAACCATTTACCATTTCAACTTTGACTTCCTGTATACCAGCTGCCAACCTGAGTGACCTAAAGCAAAATAAGGAAGACCATCATTATCATCATTTAAGCCTTATCCCAACTAATTGGGGTCGGCTACATGAATCCTTTTCCACCATCATTATCGTAACTTGCTTTTGAGTGCTTGTCACTTACCACATCAACCTACATATCAGAAATCATGGACCTCAATTGCTCAGCAACAAAGTCCTCTGAAACATGAATTCCCTGGTTATAACAAAGTAACTCCATTAGAAAAACCTTATTTCAAGATGAGGCATGAGCAAAAATTGAATAAAGATAAAGAACAACTGATAACATCTTATAAAAGAAAATGCTTTGAAGAACGATTGCATACTGATGCAAAAAATTTTCTAAATTATATCAACAAAATAACACAAACCTTGACTTCAAAGAAAGAAGAAAACAATACATAGAAATGCAGAACCAGCTTCATGAATTGGAGGAACCGAAAGGCTAAAAGAAATAGAATTTGACATCATGTGGGGTGATGCCTAACCTTAACTTGGGTGAGCAGTTCGTTAGGTAGAGGACCACCTGAGTAGTAAATGAAATCAAGAAACACATCAACTGCTCCAGGCTCCAATCCTATAAGTAGTATCTTTTGAATGAGCTCATTTGTTGCCTTGGAAGTGTCATAGTAACACTGGAAGCCACCCATCAAAACATTCATGATAGCCACAAAGGAAAAGTTTTAGTAAATTTGAGCAACAAATTCATATCCAAACATGGCAGCACAACTTTTATATAAAAGCCAACCCAAAATTGCTGAGAGGGGCTGCATGTATATGAGAAAATTGCATGCATGCATGTTGAAAATTCCACATGGGAAGATCCCAAGATAGATGAAGCAACTAGGATTGAAATTTAACTAATTGCAACAGATCTGAAATGTACATACAACTTTTTAGAAGAAATTTTCTACAATGGAAGATCCTAAGATAGATAATTAAAGGCCAGATAGACGGAAAATGGAAAGACAAATGAGAAACAATACATTTGGAAAATAAATGAAAGTAAGCAATAATGGTGAGACAATAGTTGATGCATAATTGTAAATGGTCCATAATCGGGGGCAATTCAAACTAGAAAATGTAGTGGTGTTGGCAATTTAGGTAACATTGTTGTGTCAGAATATTTCAAAAGTATGTAGGCTATTGCCTATCAAAGGAGACTGCAACTTATTAGGACAAGAAATAAACACAAAATCCGGGTTATGGGTCGAAGAATCACAACAAGAACACTAGTATAAGGTGCAAAAATAAAATAAAATAGTCAACACGGAAAACCAACTCCCGAATTAGGTATCATGGAAAACATTTCCAACATGCCTCATTATAAAGTATAAATCAATCATGACGCTCTACATGGTTAAAGCCTATATAATAGTGCCGTGATATTCAATATTTCACATGGGATGGGAGCCCATAAAGCAGAGTTATGTAAATTGCCTAAGCCAAGTCCTAATTATTGGTTGAAAAAGGGAAGGGAAGTCTTATTCACTGGTTTTGTGGAAAGATTAAAAAAACAAATGCACCTAAATAGCTCATTTATATCTATCCACCTTGCAACAAAGAGAGCAGGTACTACTTTCAGCATTATCCAAATCATTCTTGGAGTTAGCTCACAAAGGCAGAATTTTGTGTATCACAGTTTCTGTCTTGGGAATTGGGAGCAGTAATCTTTAACTAGTAATAGAATTTTGTGTTAATTAATCTAAATATGAATACTAGTCCAAATAAAGCTGACACTACACATGGATATCTAACAGGAAATCAAAATGCTTGAATTTTCTTGGTTATTGGACTGAAACTTCTGAAGCTCATACTTTGCATCGAACCATAGGATTGTGATAAATCACAGATGTAAAACTTCCTGAAAGATGTTTAGCAAATAAGAATGCACAATCTGGCCCACAAAGCTTATCAAGGCAGCTGTTTTGAACATTCCCTTATACTTTGTTCCCCGCAAAGTGTAGTTCAGCTTTGTGTGTTCTCAAGCATATCAGTTACAAAAGGATAAGCTAAGAGTAGCATATCAGTTACTTAGAGAAGAGAACATTGTCCACTTCTAAAGCATAACTGTTAGATCATTGAAAAGTGGGTGTGATTCTCATGTTTTTCTATGAGTTGTTACCTTATGAGAACAAAAATGCAAGCCATTTGATCAATGGCCACTGAATATGCATAGGTTTATGAATGGGTTAAAATAAATGATTTACGCTCGATTATTGATAAATGATGTTAGAAATTAATTTTAAAACAAGATGGGTGGGGAGAAATCGGGAGGAATAGATACGGCTATCAACTAGCCTGGTTCAAGAAGGGATGTGGCCTGTCCAAGTCCAGCCTGAAAAGTTAAACCTAGAGCCCGGCCTGGGCTGTGATGGAACAAAAGAAACAGGCCCTATCTTGAGCCCAATGACCAACTTTTTTGCAGGATCTGGGCTGTTCATTGAGTGTGCCTCTTCATGCATGATATATCACAAATAATTCTATTAAGTTAGGGTTGCAGTGGACCAAAGAAACACCATCATCGTCATAGCCTTATCTCAGCTATTTTCGGTTCAGTTTACAGAACCTATTTTGTCAATCAAGAAGAAATAAAGAATCATAGCCTTGTCTCAGCTATATGAATGGGATTTTATTCAAAACGCAGCAAGAAGAAATGACAACCAAAGTGATACAACAAGTAAACAATACAATTTCTTCACTGATGTTGAACCCTTTTTAAAGACCTAGTCCATGAATTACACTACTTTCACTCTATCAGTAACTTGATTGACACTGGGAGGTACATTCATGATTGTTTTTTGATTCCTTTTATCATATATTGACCAAATCTTCTTTAAGAATAATTGCAGCCAAAAAGGATCAGTGGTTTGGGAGAGAGTTCGCCCTTTCAAAATTCATTAGACAAAATACAACCATGAAGATCAGATGACCAGGATTATTGTGCAATCTGGATCACTGTGGTCCATAGGACAGACCCAAACTGAGCATGTGGATTATTGTCTCAGTTTAGGATGGACGCATTGCAGAGTGGGCCTGATGGAGATGATGTGGAAGGTGCTACATGAGACTTCTCCTAAACCCAAGCCATCTCCTAAAGTCCAGCTAACCTACACCTCTTCCCTTCTTTCTACTTTTGTTGTTTTCTTGAATTGGATGTGTTTTTAGTTGCAATCTCCATTACCATGGGTATTTTAGTTACTAGGTAGTTTGTGATTTGTAGATAGAGTCCATTGGTGTTAGGATATATGACTAGGATGAGAAGCAAGGATTGTACTTCATTCTATAAGCCCTTGATTACATGTTCAACAAAAGGGAGTGATTGTTTGAAGTCGCAAAAGCTTGAGTTTCTCTTGCCATTTTCTAGCACAACAGCTAATGGCTTACGGTCGAATCCAGCTGATTTAATTCATGGAAACCATTGTTCACGATGTTGTCATAATTGTTATTGTTGTTATCATATTGCAAATAATAATCAGTCTAATCATAAGAATTTTTTACTCCAATTTTCTTTATAAAAAATTGGAAAAAAGTTTTTAAAATTTATAAATAAATAAAAAAGAAAATCATCAATCATCCACTTTTTGTGAATATGCACCAAGAAAAGTAGTACTAATCATGGTATTATCAATTGAATAATTATGTAGGGTATAGTTGTAAGTTAATAAATCTATCATTGTGTCAAGTTCAAAACAATCAACCCATTGCACATTTACATGTATTCATCTATAAACGTAGAATGCAAAAAGGAAACAAAATATCTAAAAAGTATCTGCACATGTGCATGTGAACGAGCATATCTTTTTCTTTTTTCAGAAAGCAGCTAGATAAAATCCGCAAGATTCATCACAACACAATGCCATGCACGCGCGCGCACACACACACACACATCTAATAAAAAAAAATTTAATAGAAAACAACTGCATAAAATTCACAAGAACCATCACAATAAGATTCTGTGACATAGGAAGGGCAATGAAATTAATTAGCAAAAAACATACATGTATAGCAATGCAGACTCTACAACATCTCCCTGCCAAAATATATGATACATGAAACAGCATAACATCAGTAGTGTTCCAGGACAAAACATAAAAAGGCAACTACATGTGATTCTTATATGGAGCAATGAAGGTGAATTTTTTTAATCAGCTGTAATATCGAGGTACAGTTGAAATAGTAATTCCCACCACCAAAATCGTCCAAAGTACATACAGGTTCCACCCTGATATTTATATGCCTTCCAATCTACTTATATGATTTGCCACACTGGGATGAATGGATTCTCCAAAAATCAGGATATTCCAAGACTCATCTTGGCCATATATAGTAAATTTAGCATGATTTGACACTTCCTTGTGGCGTGGCCTTGATTTTTAGGATCCATCATGAAAATTAGAAAGAGAACAGCAACAGAATGTTTTTAAAAAAAAAAAAACCCTTAAAATCAGAAAATCCCAATTTGTAAATTCAGAAAATCCCCAATTTTAAAAGTCCGCAAATCCCCAAAATCCTAAAATCCCTAAATCCCCAATTTGAGGTCTACATTCAAATCTGTAAACCCTAAAATCTCCAGATCCTGAAATAAGGGTCCACATTCAAATCGGGAATCTACAAACTACTAACTCCCAAATTCCTAAATCGGCATTAATATTGAGAGAGATTGAGCGAGAGAGAGAGAGAGAAATACTTTCACCTGTGTGAATCTGATTTAACCCGAGCTTCAAATCCACCTTTTCCATTAGGCGAGTCACCAGATTTTCACCATGAAGAGAGAGAGGAGAGAGAGAGAGATCGACAGGAAGAGAGAGAGGAGGGAGAGAGATCGACAGGAAGAGAGAGAGAGGAAGGAGAGATCTGTAGGAAGGGAGAGAGGAGAGCGTATGAGAGAGGGGTTGAAACAGAGACTTGTTAGGGTGCCCTAACCAGTCCGCAAAGCTCAAACGTCGATTTCGTGCTAAAGGAGGCATGCTCACCTACGCACTTACGGACGTGCGCACCTTTGCACACGTGTCATGGGTGTTGAATCCGAGCGATCCATAAGATGTATAATCCCATGAATCCTAGGGGGTGAATTTTCACCCTGACCTAAGATTCTGGTGGGCCATAGCAAAGAGAAATGCAAATCAAGGGAAGAAATTGTTTGCATTTTTCATGGCCCACCGAAGTCTTAGTTCAAAATAAAAATTGATAGCAGGGCGTTTTACGAGGTTCTGCTTCATGTGTACCATTCAAATTTTAGAGACTCACATGTGTGATAAGTTTTCAAAAAAGTTCATACGTAGTCTGTGCGAACTGGTTCGCAGGTGAGCGTTCCGCGTGCTAAAGCCTTCCGCAGATAAGTTCCTGCGAAAGGATGCTGGGTAGGGCCCACCACCATGTTTATGGGAAATCTACTCCGTTAATCCATTTATAGAGTTCATTTTAGATAAATATACCAAAAACTAAGTGGATCCAAAACTTAAGTGGGCCACACAAGATGAAACAGTGGGGATTCAGTGAGAACCGTTGAAACATTCTTACGGCCATAAAAAGCTTTGTTTCATGCTCTTTTTTTTCTTTTGTATTTTCACTTCATCCCAGTGTTAATGACCTTAGCAATAGTTTAGATGGCATATAAACATCAAGGTGGAGCCCAAGAAGTTTTCAACCATAGGTATTTGTTTCCCCACTGTTTCCTATTGTATGACCCACTTATTTTTTGGATCCAACTCATTTTTGGTCTCTTTTCTTAAAATGATATCTAAAAACAGATTAATGGAGTAGATTTTCCAAACACATGGTGTTGGGCCCCACCCAGCATCCTTACGTAGGAACTTCACGCCAAGGGCTCCTTCCGCGTACGTCATTCAAAGTGGCGACCAGCCAAGGGCTGGTGGTCGGTGCTCTGTGGGCCCCAACATGACGTGCGTGTTTCATCCACGTCATCCATCTATTTTTCTAGATAATTTTATGGTATAAGACCAAAAATGAGGTATATTCCAATCTCAAATGGACCACATTATAGGAAATAGTGTTGAATGAGCGTGGACCATTAAAAACCTTTTGGGGGCCATAAAAGTTTTGGATCAAGCTAATCTTTGGTTTTTCCCTTCATCTGGTCCTGTATGACCTAATCAACAGATTGGATGTCAAATAAACAGTATAGTGGGCCTTAAGATGGATTTTAATGGTGGATATCCAATCGCCATTGTTTTCATGTGGTGTGGTCCACCTGAGATTTATGTCCTGCTAATTTTTGGTATAAAACTATAAAATAATCTGAAAAAATGGATGAACAGAATAGATGAAACACGTACATTATAGTGGGGCCCACAAAGCACCGACCACCAGCCACGGGGCTGGTGGCAAGGGGAGTAGCCATTCCGTTTCCCGCCAAATGAAGGAGATGAATAGTTGGCTTACATCAGCAAGTTCTGTGGGCCCCATCGTGAGGTATGTATTATATCCAAACCGTCCATCCAACTGGCAAGCTCGTCGTAAGGCTTGAGACAAAAAATAAGACAGATTTAACCATCAAGTGGACCACACTGAAAAAAGCAGTGGGGGATTGAATGTCTACCATTGAAACCCTTTTGGAGGCCATAAAAGTTTTGGATCAAGCTGATCTTTGTTTTTTCCCTTCAACAGGGCTTGTAGGATCTAATCAACAGATTAGATGTCAAATAAACAGTACTGTGGGCCTTAAGAGGATTTTAATGGTGGATATCCAATCAATATTGTTTTCCTATGATATGGTCCACCTTAGGTTTATATCCCTATCATTTTTTCGATCAAGCCCTAAAATGATCGGTAAAAATAGATGAACATAATGGATGAAATACATCATGGTGGGGCCCACATAGCACCAAATACCAGCCAACGGGCGGGTGGCAGGGGAGTAGCCAATCCGTTCCCATCCATGCTGGTATTTGTGGTGCGGTCCATTTACTCTTTGGATATGATTCATTTTTTGAATAATTCTCTGAAATGATCTTGAAAAATGGATGAACAGTGTGGGTTGATCCCAAATTTTCGGTAAATCTAAAACTCAAGTGGACCATGCCACACGAAATAATGTGGAATAATGATTTCCACCATTAATACCTTCCTTGGGCCCACAGTAACGTCTATTTGCCATCCAACCTATTCATAATATCAAATATATATGAATGAAGAGAAAACACAGACATCAGCTTGATCCAAAACTTCTATGGCCTCCAAGAATTTTTCAATGGTAAAGGTTCAATCACACTATTTCTTGTGGTGTGGTCCACTTGAGCTTTGGATATGCTTCATTTTTGTTCTTTAGACCTCAAATTATTTGTTTACATGGATAAACGGAGTGGATAAAATAAATAAATAACGATGGACCCCACAGAGTTTACTCTGGTAAGGGTAATGACTAACTCATGTAAATGTAGAGGGGTTTCCTTAAAACATTCATAATCATATATTGGGCTTGCCTTAATGTGATTCATATATCCAACCCACTCATTATGTGTGTCCCACTTGGATGAGGGGTCAGACCAAGTTTTTGCCGAATCCAAAACTCATGTGGGCCCCACCAAGTGCTTTTATATTTTTTTAAGATGTCTTGACATGGTTTTAGATGGTATGGCCCACCTGAGTTTCGTTTACGGATGATTTTTGAGATATCTCATAACCTAAAGGGGACACATTAAATGCACAGTGTTGATGTTCGACAAACATCATGATGGGGCCCACAAAACTTATTAACATCAATTCATAGATTCTCACGAGGTCAACAAGTTGGGTCACAATTTTGACAATAATATTTAGCCCATTTTATATGTATAGTCTATTCACTCTATTTTATTGATCAATACCCTCAATTTAACTAGTTACTCACCCCAATCTGGCTAGCTACATGTGAGAAAGGTATTGGGAATACAAGATTGATCAACAATTTGAGTGAAATTTGATTTAAACATATGAAGTTATTTACTCTTCAATCAGGACTAATTCGATTGTCCAAAAATGGTTAAATGTTCAATTAGTGGATGTGCCTAATAATTTATTAAAAAATATTTTTTTCACAGATAAATTTCAATTTCCATTTAACATTTTTTTTCAAAATGTATATTTTTTTACTCTTAATTTTTCTTTGAAAACTTTTAACAAAATATCATTTTTATTATAAAATATTTCAAAAAATAAATTAAAATACAAATTCTGAATTTTTATTTTCAAAATATCTTAAATTTTCACAATTTTTAATTTTTTTCCCAAAAATTCCAAAATGCCGATTTTTTTTCTTCAAAAGCATCATGTTGTTTTCAACTTTTCAATTTTTTAAAAAATATTTTATATATTTTTTCAATATCTTAGTGTTTTTATAAATAACTTTTTCTTTTAATTTCGAATTTTGAACATTTTCAACTATTTTTCAAAATCACAAAATTTTTCAACTTATTTATTTTTCATTTCAAAATGTTTGTTTTTTGATAAAGTATCAATTTTTTAATATCACTTTATTTAAAAAAATTTCAATTCCTTTTCACTTCTCCATTTTTTTTAAAAGCATTTTATTCGAACTTGTCAATTTTTATTGAACTTCACAATTTTTATTTTTATTTTTCAAATTTCAAACTCTCATTTTCTTTTTTAAAATATTTTCATTTTTCAACATTGTGAAAATTTTAACATTTTTTAAAATATTTTTAATTTTCTTTTTCAGGATATTATTTTTTCTCTAAATCAAATGATTTTTTTAATTTTTTTTTCAAATTTATCAACTTTATTAACACAAAATAGATTTTTATTAAATCACGATTTTTATTTTTTCAAAATCTAATTTTTTTCTCAAACATTGTTAAATTTATTAAACTTCTCAATATTCTTTTTCATGTGATATTACAAATCATTTAAATATTAGTTTTAAGTTAAAAAATAAAAATAAAAATTCCACTCATTTGATATAAAAATAAAATAAATTTTCTTTTTTGCATTCAATCAATTGTTAAAAAATAATCTTAGATACAAATATGTACAATTTAACCATTGAAATTCTATTAAAAAAACAATTATTAGACTACAAAAAAACTTAATTTTCCACCATATTCTAAAAAAAAAATGAAAAAAAAAATGTCTAGGCAAAATTCCTTTTACGACGGACCATGATCCGTCACAAAAGCAACTGAAAAGCGCGCCATTTGGTATTTTGTGCGGGAATTTGCAACTGTTCATTTTCCGTCGCCCAATCAAAATTTGCGACGAATTTCGTCCATCGCCTAGTTACGACGGACAAAAATCCGTCGTAAATAGGTCGTGAATCAGATTTTAGTGACGGATTAAGGTCTGTCGCTAAATTCCCCGACATTCGGACTACGGATATTCGAGAAAGACGAGTTTAGCGACGGACTTTTTCCATTAGCAACGGATTAAATCCGTCGTTAAACCAAGAGATTTTTCGTCCATTGCAAAAATACGTCGCAAATTGGCCATTTTGGCGTAGTGTGCTATGCAAATTGTGAACGTTCTGAATGGCAAATTAAAGTGGGCTGGAAGTGGAATTACTAGTTAAGAAGGATCTTCTCCTTGATAAGTGGAGGCCGAATATAATTTGCCCACATCTTTCGGGAAGGGAACGCCCCGGCAGACTCATTGGCCCGCCTAGGAAGCGACTCTCAGTCCACCTCTTTCGACCATCTGGAAGATCTCCCTGCACGGATTCGCGGTATGATTTTGCTTGATAAGACAGGGCTAGGAGCAATTAGACAGGTTTAGCGTGGTCTCCGTGCCTCCATTAGCTTCCATCGGCTTTTGTGTTGGTTTAGTTCGCCTTTTTTCTCAGTTGTAAAGTGATATGATAGGTTTCTCCAGGTCCTTTTTCTCTTGGGGATCCCCGAAATCAGGGCTTTTGTAATTCCCTTGTTTATCAATGATAGATACGTGGTTTTACAAAAAACAAAAAAAAAAATAAAAAAATCTGACCATAGGGACCATACATATAATTAATAACTATCTCAAGTTAAGAGTAAATATCAAATATATCTGACCGTTGAAATCACGGATATGACCCACACAAGAATGGTCATTACAAGCCTCAAATATATTTTCGTATAAGGCCAAGATCTCAATCGTTCGAACTCTGATCGTGGCTTATTATATATCGTTGGAAAGTTGCTTCGATTTTCTACAAATTCAACGGAACATATACTTTTATTGTATTCAATAAAGGAAGTAAAAATGATTCCATTTTTGGCAAATCGGAATCCTACATGCACTGCTGGACAGCAGCCAAGTAAAATTGATACCAATCGTATCATGGTTGATTTTATATGATTTTTAGAAGTTACTATCCAGATAAAAAAAGGGGATTATAAGTGAAGAGTGTTGATACAATGTTCATCATGGTGGACCATACTGATGTGGGCCACCATACTGAACACCATAGCCATTAATACATCCACCCATGGGGCTCTACACTAGTGGGCCTCACATGCATCAAGAAAATATAAAAGGTGGAAAGAGGAGGATGATAAGGATGGAAGGTGGGGTATAGACTCACCTCAAATGGATGGATGGCTTAATGATGATGTGTGGTCCACTCCCTCTAGATTGATGATGGGCCATACCTTGGCCCTACCATCTCTCACTTTCTCTTAAAATCTCAAAAATTTTCCAAGTATAGCAAAATGATGAGTGTAAGAGAGCTCTTACTCTTATATAGGGAATTGGGAGTTGAGGTGGCAAGTTTATGGGGCCTTATTGGTGCTAAAATTAAGTGAGGTGGAATGTGATGTATGGTATGGGTAGTGGATGAATGAGGTGGATGGTGCTATCATGCATTGGCTAAGGTGGAAGAAATTTAGGCATGCATTGGCTAATGAATGCATAAGGGTTGTGGGTTGTAAGTGATGCATGGTGGATGATGAAGTTGAGTATTACAATTTGTTGTTTGAAGTGATGTAGCACAAAATAAGGTATGCATTGGATGCATGTATAGGATGAGGTGGACATCGGCCATGATTAGTTTCTAAGCTATGGGGAGAGGGCTAATGATGGATTTTGGGGTAGAACCCATTTTTGTCTTATGTGCATTGTCTTATATGTGCTAGCTCATTTTTTTGTCATGTAGTAATTGTCCTATTTTGTGATAATTTCTATATTCTAGAAATTGGGTTTTAAGCCCACATAGGCCCAAGTCCAATGGGCTTAGCATAATAAATGTTGCTCATGTTATAGGATACGTAATTTTGGTCGTGGGTTCGACGGGTCGTATCTTACTAATGGAGCGTCGGACTGACATATGGTTTTCGCCTGGCGACCGCAACGATGACGTGGTCCACATGACAGAGGTTTCGAAGGCATCTGAAACAAATCACTCAGTCGAGCAGATTTAGTAGATCCAAGGTCACTCCTTTTGGTCCCAAACATGTGCAAATACACACATGGACATACACTCAAGTCGATAAATCGAATGTACTGCTCAAGGACATCTAATTCCCAGCTGGCAAAAATCTGAGGCGTTACACTGCATTTTGTTGCATGAACATGTACAGTGAATTGCAAACATTTTAAATCTAGGAGAAATGGCAAATGCTTTCTTGTGTTGGTTTTGAGCAAGTAGCCTAAATGTGAAATTGTGTCACATTTGAATACAACTTAAAAAGTAAATTGCAATTTGGAGCCTAAACGCTAAGATAAATGCTAAGTATTTTTGGATGGTAGTACTCGCAAGATTCATCACAGAGAGATTTTTGTAGAGCGGGCTACAAACCTACTCTTGACTTAGATGGATTGAAAATAGTCTGAATGTGATTGCTTGCCTCCAAGTGCAGAGGTTCGTAAGTAATATCCTGTGAATACAGGGTCGATCCCACAGGAACATGAATTGCGAGAAGGAAAAAAATCAAATGCAAAACAAACTAAGTAATAAAAACTAAACTGATGATTTGATTTTGAGATTTTTGAATGGATGTAATTCAACTGAATAAAATAACACCCAAGTTTCAAAGTTCCACATATAGGTTAATGTTCCAAAATCATGATGACTTGGATAACACAACTAGGATCTGAGCACTATGGTCAACCTAATCAAAAAATAAAACAGTTTAAATATTTTAATAAATGATATAAAAGATTAGAAAATAATGGATTTGCACCATTGACATATATTCTCAAGCGCCAGTGATTTTAAGTATTCAATATCTATAGGATAACGAATGTCAAAGAAATATAACAGGTTGAGAACATCTCCTATCTAGGAAATCTGATTGATCTAGGGTAAGCTTATCCATCAATGTGGATCTCATGTGATGGAAACATATGGATCTCACAAGAGGATAAAAAACAAAACCTAAATAATAGATAACATGCATACACCATTCTTCTCATCATTAAGACAATCAATTATCATAACTTAAAGAATTATTAAACCCATGTGCTTTCCTTCTAGCTTGGGCTAGAAGAAACTTAGAAAAACATAATTAAAATAAGAAAGAAAAACTATATAAAAAGAGAGAAATAAATGCAAATAGAAAATATCTAAAAAGAAAAAAATTTATAAAACTCTAATAAAACTAAAAACTCTTTAAAAACCCTAAATTTTGCTTTGGGATGCCTTGAATTATCTTTTGAAATGCCCTAGGAAGCCCTATTTATAAGTAGGGAACTCCAATTTTCGTACAAAGTTAAAAAACCTTAGAAACTACCTTAAATATACGTATTTTCTCAAAATAGACTTGTCGCTACATAGTTCGTTTAAAACAGACTTCCTGCTGCACAGTTTTCCAAAATAAACTTTACAGCTTTAGAATACACTTTTTCAGGACGATTTCAGGATTCTTCACTTCAAATCTTCGATTCTCTTCATTCCTCACTGGTTTTCTTGGATCTTTGCCATGGGAATTCTTCAATCTTGGTCTCCTAAGATCCATCCCTTGCCTTAGTAATTCTTGAACATCAAATCTATACTTTTTAACACCCTTTTTCCATCAAAGCTCTTAAATTCACCTTGCAACATATACATGAGTAAAATAAAATATTAAGATGATTTATGTTCATAAAACTAATATATAAATGGAGAAAATTATGCAATATTTGAGTCTCAACACACCCCCCAACCAGCATTTTATTAGTCCCGAGTAAAATAAGCGAAGAAAAATAAAAATAAGAATAAAAATTAATTTTAAAAATAAAATTAAAATGAAAAAAATTCTAACTACACCACTTTCGTAGGTAATCTCAATTACATTTAGCATATGCAACAAGCCTTTAAACCCCTAGGTTTTCCCTAGTGGACGAGTTATAGTATCGTGAGGGTTTCCAGAAATGTTACCCACAAACATTGAAAACATGAAAAATAGTTCAACACTCAAAAATTTATACAATTATGCCTTCATTCATCATATGAATTCCAAAACAAAACAATACTTACCCTAAGTCTGAAGTTAGTTAGAATCTCAATTTCCTAATCTATTACATCCTTGAGTTCAGAGACCTAATCAAAATTTAGAATAGTTATGATCCAATATTCTTAGGTGCTCCGTGATACTAGTCTAGCTTTGAGAAATATGCATGTTCTCTATCCTAACTCCTTTCAATCATTACAAGAATATGAAATCTCTAGTTATCTCATTTTCTTCATGTCATTTCTTCTTTTATCATCATATCCTCATTATTATAGACCACCCTTAGATGAAGATTCCCACCGGGTTAACTTCATAACCTAAGGTATCGTACTTTTAATGGTAACAGTAATGGATACTTAGGTATTCTTACTCTGGATTACTGACACGATTATTAAGATCATTGCATTCATACTCTATAATAAAATTTTCTTTTTCCATCATTTTTTTTTCAATATTCTCTCTTTTAAGTATATATTAATGGTACTAGTTCATTCAACCTTATTTGAATCAAAATTTGTTATTCTAGTTCACATATCATATTCCTCACTTAGTTAGCTAGGGTGTATTGTGAATTCAGTACATTAAATTACAACTCACTTTAAACTAGTGATTAGATAATTGAACTCAAGTCTATAATTTTCAGTTATCAGATTTCTGAATACTATCAACCTAGACTAAGTATTAACTTTGCCTTTGGAATTCACAAAATATCATGTTCACATTCTTGTATATAAAAATATTATTTTGAAAATGTTGAAAATTTTTTTCCATAAATTTAAAAAAATAAACTTAAACCTAACTGAAACCTAAAAATAATAATAAAATAAACTAAAACCCAAAAAAAAAAAAACCTTCACATGTATGACTAGCTACACCCCCCAACCTAAAATCTATATTATCTCCAATATAATGATAATGTAATGCAGAGAACGTAAAAATAAAAGAAAGGGTGGATAGTACCTACCATGAAAAACTCACTTGCTATGTGACACTAAAAAAAATTGAATATGATACAAATCTTACACAAATGTTCCGTCAGACTAGGAGCATCAATTTGAATGTTTTGCCTCATGAAAAGGGAAGGACTCCTTTCCCAAATAAAAGTTTTCTACATAAGGCTTCAATCTCTGACCATTAACTTTATACACATTGCCATTACGTGGATTCTCAATTTCAACAGCCCCATGAGTATAAACATTCTTCATAATGAAGGGGCCTGTCCATCTTGATCTTAACTTTCCCGGAAAGAACTGGAGACGGGAATTGTACAATAGGACTTTTTGCTAAAGTTCAAAATTCTTCCTCAGGATATTTTTGTCATGAAAAGCTTTGGTCCTCTTTTTGTAGATTTTAGAATTTTATAGGAATCTCTCCTCAGCTCTTCTAATTCATTTAACTCTAATTTCCTTTGTCCACTTACTTGATCCATTATCAAAGTTTAATTTCTTTATTGCCCAGTGGGCTGTATGTTCTAATTCCACTGGCAAGTGGCAAGCCTTCCCATACACCAATGTATATGGAGACATTCCAATCGGGGTCTTATAAGCAGTCCTATAAGCCAATAAATCGTCGGATAGTCTGAGGGACGAATCCTTCCTATCTGGCCTTATAGTTTTCTCTAAAATGTGTTTGATTTCCCGATTAGGAATCACACCTTGCCCACTCGTTTATGGGTGGTATGAGGTGCTCACTTTATGCTTGATGCCATATTTCTTCATTAAAGCCTCAAATATCCTATTACAAAAGTGAGACCCGCCATCACTAATGATAGCCTTTGGAGTTTTAAATCTAGCAAAATATTTTTCTTGAGGAATCGTAAGACCACTTTGTTGTCATTGATCCTACTTGGAACTGCCTCAATCCACTTTAAAACATAGTCCAAACTAACCAATATATAAAGAAATCCAAAAGAAGATGGAAATGGGCCCATAAAATCAATACATCAACAATCAAAAATCTCCAATGGTAAAATTAGGGATAAAGGCATTATGTTGTGCCGGGACACTCTTCCTAACCTTTGACATCTATCATAAGTAAAACAAAAAGCATATGTGTCTT
Organism: Magnolia sinica; assembly: GCF_029962835.1. Lineage (NCBI taxonomy): Eukaryota > Viridiplantae > Streptophyta > Magnoliopsida > Magnoliales > Magnoliaceae > Magnolia > Magnolia sinica. Next base: position 28,766,114 of record NC_080591.1, on the reverse strand, counting down.
TAAACATGGTGGGCCAGTAAAAACTACACTGTAGGATGTTTGTAGTGGTTTTCTTAGTAGAAAAATGGTCACCACATGCTTCCATGTGGCAAAAAGAAATAACACTCTGAACTTCATCCTCTGGGACACAACGTCTAAAAATCTGATTAGTCCCATATTTATATAAATACGAGTCATCCCAGAAGAAGTTCCTAACCTCGGTTTCAAAACGCTTCCTATCTTATGACTTCCAATGATATAGCATTTTTCCCGTTACAAGATAGTTCACTATATCTTCATACCAACGCAATTTGGAGATTGCAAATAATTGTTCATCAGAGAAAGTATCCTGGATATGTATCTCTTTGGTGGAATCATCTAACACCAATCTAGAAAGGTGATCGGCTACTACGTTTTCTACTCATTTCTTATCTTTTATCTCTAAGTCAAATTCTTGGAGTAGGAGGATCCATCTCAAAAGTCTCAATTTTGCATCTTTCTTAGATAGCAAATATTTCAAAGCTGAGTGGTCCGTGAAAATGACCACTTTGGATCCCAGCAAGTAGGACCTAAACTTATTCAAGTAACTCTTTTTCAGTTGTTGAGTAGTTCACTTGGGCCAAGTTTAAAGTTATACTCGCATAATGAATAACGTAGGGCCGTTTATTTTTCCTTTGACCCAAAACAGCCCCTATGGCATAATCACTTGCATCGCACATTAGTTCAAAAGGAAGTGTCCAATTTGGTGGATGCGTGATAGGTGCAGTGGTAAGAGATGATTTAATTTTATTAAAAACACTTGCACACTCATCTGTCTACTTAAATGGAACATCCTTTTGAAGAAGATTAGTCAATGGTCTAGTAATGACACTAAAGTCCTTGATGAATCTTCTATAAAAACCAGCATACCCTATAAGTGATCTAATATCTCTAACAGTTTAGGAGATAGGTAGATTAGCTATAATGTCAAGTTTTGAGCGATCTACCTTGATTCCATTTTTGGAGATAACATGGCCCAAAATAATTTCCTTTTGAACCATGAAATGACTTTTCTCCCAATTTAAGATAAGATGTTTCTCTTCACACCTAGACAAGATAAGAGATAAATTGTTGAGGCATTCCTCAAAACTACTCCCAAATACAGAGAAGTCATCTATGAAAACCTCAAAAAACTTTCTAACCATATTTGAAAAAATACTTAACATACATCGTTGGAAAGTTGTTGGGGCATTACACAATCCAAATGACATCTGTTTGAAAGCAAATGTGCTAAATGGACAAGTGAACGTGGTTTTCTCTTGGTCTTCCAGGGTTATCTCTATTTGGTTATATTCAGAATATCCATCAAAAAAACTATAAAAGGAGTGACCTGCTACCCTCTCTAAAACTTGATCAATGAATGGTAGAGGGAAATGGTCCTTCTTTGTGACCTGGTTCAATTTTCTATAGTCAATGCAAACACGTCAACCAGTGGTGACACGTGTTAGTATGAGTTCGTTATTAGAATTCTGCACAATAGTTATTCCAGATTTCTTCAGGACTATTTGAGTTGGACTCACCCAAACACTATCGGATAGTGGGTAGATGATTCTCACATCTAACAATTTGATCACCTCATTTTTTACAACTTCTATTATGTTTGGATTGAGATGCCTTTGAGGTTATCTAATTGGTTTGGCGTCCTCATCGAGGTGGATCCGATGGGTGCATATGGAAAAGCTTATACCCTTGATGTCAGAAATGGTCCAACCCAAGGCTCCTTTGTGGTCCCTGAGAACTTTCAACAATTTAATCTCTTGATTCTTCTCTAAAAATGAAGAGATCACTACAGGATAAGTTTTATTTTCACCTAAGTATACATACTTAAGTTCATTTGGTAGTGATTTTAAATCAAGCTTTGGAATATTGGTTGGTGATGACAGAGGTTATGAGTCCTCGATAGATAGGATTTGAGTGCGCGGTTTCCATTGGTACATACTAATGTCTTGGGTAGTAGTACTCTCATTATCATCATAAATTTCAGCAAACACTTTTTCTAAATCAGAATTTTTCAAGTCCCCAATGACTTGAATCAATTCCTCAGTCAGACTAGGTTTCAATTCCTCTTCTTCTATTAAGCAGTCCATGAAATTCAGCTCATGGATCTCATTATTGTCAATGGGCTGCTTACATAGATTAAAAATATTTAGCTCTAGAGTCATGTTACCAAAAGACAAGTTCATCATTCCATTCCTGCAATTTATGATTGCATTTTAAGTTGCTAGGAATGGACAACCTAAAATGATGAAAAATTGAGCGTTGGCATTTACACATGGTTCAATGTCTAGTACAATAAAATCCACGGGGAAGTAGAATTTCTCCACTTGAACTAGCATGTCTTCTAAAATTTTCCTTGGTACCTTAATAGAGCGGTCAACGAGTTGGAGTGTAACAGTGGTTGGTTTAAGCTCGCCTAACCATTTTTTTTGTAAACCGAATAAGGTACTAAGTTGACACTTGCACTCAAATCTAGTAAAGCATGCTCAATTTAGAAATTTTCAATAATATAAGGAATAGTGGGACTTCCCGGGTCTTTGTATTTGAGTATAGCCCTTTGTTGAATGATAGCGCTCACTTTCTCAGTAAGGTGCACATTTAATTTTCTCTTTACAGTGCACAAGTCCTTGAGATATTTAGCATATGATGGAATTTGTCGAATGGCATCAAGCAGAGGAATATTGACAGTAACCTTTTGGAGCACATCCAATACTTCTTAATATTTCATGGGGACAGTCAGATTCTGAAGTCTAGATGAGAATGGAACTGGAGGCTCATATGACTTAGTTTCTTTATCCTTTTGTTGTTGCGCCTCTTGAACCATAGCCGGTTCATCATTTTCTTGAGACAGTGGCTCATCCTCCAGTATTTCTATCGGTTGCATTATCTTGTTATCGACTTCTTTTCCACTTCTCAAGGTAATGATGGCCTTAGCTTGTTCATGATGTAGCTTACTTGGATTTGAGTCTCCAATGAAATGTGAGGGTTTGGCACAAGTTGAAAAGGAAGGGTGCCTTTTTCCCTAGCATTTTGTTGAGTCTCAATCCTAGCCACATCTGTCTTTAATTCCTGATTTGATTGGATTAGAGATTGATTCATTTGAGCTTGAAAGTTCATAAATGTAGTCAATGCATCCTCCACAGATGATCGCTTTGGCTGGGGCACATATGGTGCATTGTTAGGTGCTCCAAAGAAGTTTTGTGGAGGCATGTGAGGTGCATTGAGCACATTAATTTATGGTCCATTCCTCCAACTAAGATTAGGATGGTTATGCCGATTTGAATTATACGTGTTTCTCATTAGTTGCATAACTGACCTTTGGTAATTATTTATAGCATTTGCTTGATCATGCTCATGTGTGATATTTTGTACAACTGAGATTATTGGATAATCCTTTGTGTCATGGTCTGTACCACCACAAATGCTATAAAAATTACCTAAGGAAGTGTTTGCTTTAACCATATCAACCTTCCTAATTTTCAAGGCTTCGACCTTTCTAGCCAATGCAACGAATTTTGCATTAAGGTCGTCTTCCTCTCTTAGGACATACATTCCTGCTTTCTCTTTAGGAATGGGTCTAGTTTGGTCTGATTTAGCAGAGACATCCCATGTCTGTGTATTCTCTACTAACATATTTAGAAAATCCCAAGCCTTATTATGATCTTTGTCAAAAAAGGTTCCACCACTCATCATCTCTATGAATAGACGAGTATCTATGGTGAGCCCCTTTCGGAAAGCATGAATCACATGTCATAGTTCATAATCATGATGTGGACAAGTAATTAAAATGTCTTTGAAGCACTCCCAAGCTTGAAAAAAATAGTTCATTCCCCTTTTGGGAGAATGGCATGATTTCTTGTTTTAGTGCATTTGTTTTGTACTCGAGAAAGAACTTTTTCAAAAACTCTCTACTTAAGGCTTGCCATGAAGTGATGGTATTAGGTCTTAGAGAGTTGAGCCATGCTTTGACCCGATCCTTTAGAGAAAATGAGAATAACATAAGCTTAAGTACATCCCTATTGCCATTATTTACTTGTAATATTGCAATTACTTCCTCAAAGTCCTTGAGGTGCAAGTAGGGGCTTTCAGAATCTAAGTCATTACTTAATTGGCTGGATAAAAAAGGTGAATGAGACTAAGGTAACTGAATAATGCATTATCTCGTTTTTAATTGGCAAAAATTATAAGGATCAAATACTTAGTGACGTGGTCGACATGGAAGCTTGTCATATGCTACTCGGTCGACCCTGACAGTCAGACCGTGATGTAACTCATCGAGGACGAGATAATGTCTAAATATTCGTCAAGGATAGTAGAAAAATAATCCTTGCCCCTATGGCACCAGAGAACCGCCCTGAAACCTCTAAAGTGGAGGGGAGTTCTCTGTTGACTATTCAAGATTTCATGGAGGAATCCAAGGAAACCGGCGAGGTATACACCGTAGTGGTGAAGGGCGGGGAAGAGGAACCCTCAAACATCTCTCCAAGTTTAAGACTATTGCTAAACGAATTCAAAGAAGTCTGGCCTAAGGATTTACTTGATGGATTGCCCCCCATGAGAGACATCCAACATCACATAGACCTCGTCCTTGGGGCTAGCCTGCCAACCGCCCTCATTATCGGATGAGTCCGAAGAAGTGTGAGATACTTCAGGGGCACATGGAGGAATTGATCTGTAAGGGTCTCTTGAGAGAGAGCATGAGCCCATGTGCTGTACCAGCATTATTAACGCCAAAAAAGATGAAAGCTAGCGCATGTGTGTTGACGACCGAGCAATCAACAAAATTACCATTAAATATCGGTTCCCAATACCATAGTTGGACAACATGCTCGATATGCTAGAAGGGGCTAAGGTGTTCTCTAAACTAGATCTAAGGAGCGGGTTCCATCAGATTCGTATCCGACCCGGTGATGAGTGAAAAACGACATTCAAGACCAAAGAAGGGTTTTATGAGTGGCTGGTCATGCCCTTCAGCCTACTGAACGCACCAAGACTTTTATGCGTTTGATGAATCAAGTTTTAAAACCGTTCACTGGCTGATTTGTGGTAGTATATTTTGATGACATATTGATATATAGCCAGGATGAAGTGGAGCACAGAGGTTAAGGTTTAGGTTTTGGGATTTGAAAATAGGTTTAGGTTTAGGTTGGGTTATAGGTTAAAGTTTAGGCTTAGGTTATAGGTTTTAGGTTAGGGAATTAAGAATAGGTTTAGGTTATAGGTTTAGGGTGTGGTTTAGGTTAAGGGTATGGTACCTACATATACAGATATAAACACGGCTTGTCCAAATGGCCAGGCCCCTCCAATGCTGTCCATAGGAAATGGATAGCTTCATCATGGTCATAATAGCGATTCCCACCTTCCAGGGACCTCCGCTTATTCAGATCCGACACACATCTGGGTCTGCTCCATTAATTTTGAGCAAATACATAAACATGGCCTGTCCAAATGGCCAGGCCCCTCCAATGCTGTCCATAAGAAATGGATAGCTTCATCATGGTCATAACAGCGGTTCCCACCTTCCAGGGACCCCCGCTCATTCGGATAGCTCCGACGCACATTCGGGTCTGCTCCATTAATTTTGAGCAAATACATAAATACGGCCTGTCCAAATGGTCAGGCCACTCCAATGATCATGGTCATAACAGTGGTTCCCACCTTCCAGGGACCCCCGCTCAATATCCGGATAGCTCCGACGCACATCCGCGTCTGCTCATTTAAATAAAACGGATTATCATGATCATTTAAATATCTCTCTTTTAATTTTTTAATATTCCATTACAATAATTACCTGAAATCATGGCGTTTTCTCAAGATAGAAGTCCAATCCATCCCAACTTATGCACCTGTTAGGACAAGTAATTCAAACAACATCCCGCAACACATTTAAATGCCTAATCAGTCTCACTCCAGTCTTATATATTGAATGCCTAATGTACAGTCTCTTGAATTGGTGTAAACCATACCTGAATTGAGTGTAATGAATCTACATCTCTTCTGCTCTTGAGTAGCATTAGCCATCAAAGAAGAGTTAATTTGAGCTGCTTTCTCTTAAATCTTCGCAGGCATTCTTCCATAATGAGCAATTCTCATCTTCCGCATAAGTAAAAGCTCTGATGAAATTCTAAAGACAAGATGGCAATATATTCATTGCCAAAAAAAGGAAGGTCAAATACAAAACAAAGGAAAATGGAAAGCCTAAGATTCATCTTGAGCTCACCATCGTTAGCTTACAGAATTCCCTTCAGTAGTCAACTTGGAGAAAATTTAAAGGAAACCCATTGTTTTAAAGTGTGAAAAAGGCTTTGAATATTTGTTTCTTTAGCAATTGAAGTGCATTGTGAGATTCTAGATCTTAGGAGAGTTGTTGTCATGCCAGTATCTTGAGGATATGCAAGATCAAGTGCCAGGTGATTGGTGTCTTATGGATAGATGGGGGAAGAAATGGACCGAAAGCTTTTCACAGTAAGATGCACAAAAGGTTAAAATGGATATCGCTGATGAAAAAAATCTTAACCATTTGATCGGTGGCCTATAAACTGAAACTAGATAAACAGGTCAAAGCAAATGCACTCAATTTGAATAATGTAAAAAAATGAGGCAAGTTTCAAAGGCTGAATTTCCACCAAACAACATTGCACCATTGGTTAAGTTTCAAAGGCAGGAAACAGATGAGAGTTAGAGTCATGACTCTAATACTGCTTCAAACTGGATGAAGGAAAAACCACACTGAAAGCAACTCCAATACTGATTCCAAACATAGGCATCGGTTGGAAAAGCAACGCCAAGTCGTTGTCTATGAAGGGCATATCTAGAGTTGGATGCCTTAGCTTAAGATTGTAGTAGACAGTTGAGGCTACTACTCCCATGATCATACATGTTCAAGCAGAGGCTAGGACCCCAGCACTTGGATTAGGCAGTTCAACAAATATCTCCAGCCTGAAATTTGGATTGAAAGATCTTCCATCTATTTTTTATGGTCCATTTAGGATTGGTTACCTAGAATGGCTAAGCAACATACAAATGAAACACCTATACAAAAACCCAGTACATTTAGGTCCATTGGGGACTGAGTACCTAAAACCGATTGCATTGATGGCAGAAGCCATGTCTTGCATCTGGAGAAGAGGCTGACAATTTGGCAGATATAGATCAAACAACTAAATGCAGGCAGTCTAGGAGCATAAGCATGCATGTAATAACTATAGAGTTCCAAACAACCAGGACCCCAGAAAGAAAACCTGATCTTTGGCACATAACATCACAAGCTTAGTGACAACTCCAACAGGATGCACCAGCTGAAGCAGATCACTATGAAAAATAGAAACAGGTGCAAAGGCAACAACTGTGAAGACAAATTACAATTAGAGTTTCAACGCTCAAAATAAAAAGAGATGGTTTGAAATACCTCAGATATTTCATGGCCAACGTTTCGGACATGAATAACCTTGGAAGGCTCTGTCATCTTAGCAGATCTCTGCAGTAAGCAAAACGGCAGAGAATCCAGGAATTTCACTATTTACTATTTACATACAGGTAAAATATAGTTGAATTCAATGTCAAGAAAAACAATCACTACCAATTCATGTCATTTACTTCAACATATAAAGTTAGGGGGAAAAAACCAATAATCTTTATAGATGAGGGCCATGTAAGCCCAACTTTCATTGATCCAGACTGTACATATGGTGGTAACTAGACACTCTAGATCCAGACCGTTGCTAGAAACTAGACACTCTACCCACAGAAGATTCCAGCCAATCCATGTCCATGGAGAGACCTTTTGAATTAATGAACAATCAAAAGTTTCAATTAAGGGAATTGCAAATTAGGTGGCATGGCATGCAACAAGGTTATTGCATGCCATCTCACAAAGACTACACAAAAGGGTGGGCTAAATCAGATGATCCCAGCCCTTTGAGTATGGGTTTATTTTCTCACCACCATTTGTTTTTACATATCATAGATAATTAGCATCATCAAAACCAACAACATATAAGTATACATGTTATCAAATGTACAGTAAGATCTAATCACTTTAAGACCCGGCTGAACATCGAATCTAAGTTCTCGAGTTTTTGAACATGTCGGAGTTTCTCTGATGGCAACTCACTATTAGGATTTTATAATGAGGATGGTGTTAGTAGCTTCCATTGGCCTTCCATGTATACTGAACAGTCCCATAAAGTGGCACACACGAAGAAGATGAGATTTGTACACCATGCATCTAGTGGCCCTATTATGGATGGTATGATAGACCATACAAAAATCACATTACACTAGACAATATAAACTGCTAATTGCTAAGTTACATTAACCAACAGATTAACCTTTTGACACTATGTCAAAAGGGTAAACTCTATAGTCTAATACAGATAAAGCAATCCAAGAGATATTGAATCAATGAAAAAAGAAATCCAAACTCACTTGGCTTGTAGATGTTTATAGAACAACACAGTTCCCCTTCCTTCATGAGTCAAGATCAACATTGGCACCATCTTCCTCAGCTTCATCTTCTGGGTCATTTCCAAGATCTAAAAAAGTCAATGAATAACCATTAAAATGCTTCATCTTCTAGGTTCATTTCCAAGATCTTATATAAGTTCATTTCCTGCAACATCCTTTTGATTCTAAAAATCATTAATTAGAAATGGAACCAATTCTCTACAAAGAACAAAGGTTAACATAGATACTCTTGAACCATGTAAGCAACACTTCAAATACATGAATACTCCAGCTCCAGCTTCTTGGCATTCATGATGCATTACATTCCCCAATAAAGGCTGCCTACACTAGCTAACAAATCAAATATTTAAAAATTATTGCTTCTGGATGAATAATTGCTTGTGGAATCATGAAAGATTTGAAAATATTCAAACATATAAGAGAACTATTCTTCTGTTTTTGAGGTAGCATTTGGAGTTACTGACAAATCATGGATGACAGTTGGTAGGGCATTCAGCTACCCACCCAATCATAATCATAAACATTTAAAGAATAAATATCGAAATATATAAGCAAAAGAATGAGATAATGATGTAAATGTAAGTTAACTTAGTGAAACATATTTTTCCAAACCTGTCATCTTGGCCTTTGGTTGAGATAATGATTTAAATGTAAGTTCCTAAGCACACTTCCTTCTTAGGAACTTGCAAGCTCCACAAGTAGATCCAAACCCTGTCATCTTGGCCTTTGGATGTTTGGTTTTGATATCTTTTCCAGACCAGTGCAAGCACTATCACCATGTTTATAAACACTAGAGAGATAGAAGGTGGGCCACCTTATATGGATATTTTAAGTACACCTGGTCTGCTAAGTGGCCTTTTTTTTTCCTGGTTCGACCTTGTCAACTTGCCAAAAACCAATCAGTGAGTGGATTTTTTTAGCTCCCATTTCACCAAGTGGTGACCCAATAGAGTTGGTAGAAATGAATCCATGGAGGTTGGCTCAAAACAGCAATTAGCCATCAAAATGCCCCTTTTGAGGATGCGTTGAAACAGGCCCTGAATGAGCAAATATGCATGTCCATGTGTTGATAGATAGGTTTCCATCAATGTTTCATGCATTCCAATCACTGAAAAACTACAAACTAGTGTTGATAGACAGGTTTCCATGGATGTTTCATGCATTCCTATAACTGAAAAACTACAAACTACAACTATCCCACATCTACAATCAAAGATTCACCACCATTTTATAAATGGTCATGGACTATCACATTAGTCTAGACCCATTTTCATTTGCTTCCTCCATGGATCTTGCTTTTTGATAAGTTAGCCCTTTTTTTTGTAATTTCTAGTAAATTTTCCAGGGAATGTTTGCACTTATGTCAAAACTGTATAAAAGCTCTACAAAGATATCTAAATATATTTGGGTTTTGGGGTCTAGTCAATTTGTCACCTAAATCATAGGTGACTACCAAACCGACAATTGCAGGTGGTATCCAAACAGGGCTCAAAACCCTCATTTCAGATTGATGCAGGGGTTTCATCTCTAAACACCACTTTTGACATTGTGTCAAAACAACATAAAAATTTCACAAACCGATTAACCTTTCTCTGAACTGCTAGCATGCTTTGCAAGGCAGTTGCATCTTTATGCATGTATCTCATCTTACCTGCAACTCCAATTGCAATGCCCTCAAATATTGAGTGAAAACAGAGGGCAACAATCAGCAAAACGCTGTCACCTTGTTACCAATACTACTAGAGCGTGGCCCATTTCCTGCATAGCATGCTCGACCAAAATCCTAAGATGTACAGAGTAAAAGTCAATGGTCCATTTCAAATAAACGCATCAAATCTCATTCATTTTATGATATATAAATAGATTATGTACAATTGCAACTCCCAATTACAATTGATCTAGATAGATGGCTATGGAAGGGTCTCTTTGTGTTGACAAAATCCAGAAGGATTCTGATTTCCAATCACCAGCAGTTTCTGATATGGGATCCATGTTTCTGTTGTCTGGTGGGAATGTGCCAAATAATACAAATGCATTCCATTTCCCAGAATGAACTGAAACCCCGGCTTAATCTAACATGGCTCCCATGTCAGATAATGTGTGATTGAAATTCAGCTGGATTTTGTTTACATAAAGACCATAAAAGAGACGCATATCATATAAAAATCAATCAAATCAACCCACATTCCTACAAAATTCCAACCGTGCAGGCAATACTCAAATCATTACTCGAGCAGTAGTCTGTCTAGTCTCAAATTAACCCATGAATAATACAAGGTGAAGATAAATCAAGGAAAGAAAAGTATACCTATTACATGAAGAGTCTCCAGCCGTGAGAAGCCTCTGCTCCATTCTCTCGTAAGACCCCAACACCATTAATTCGACAAGCCACACTATTAAATCCGATGACCTAGTCACTGAAACTCATTGCCCAAAGAAGTATATTTGTATATTTTATTACTCCTTCCAGATCTCTCCACATCATCAGTGGCCATCGGCAGCTGTAATCAATTAAAACTTCATTGGGATTTTTGATCCATCTCAGAGAGAGAGAGACTAACCGTTCTTCTTCTCCTTTTTGCAGTGAAAGGGGGTTTTGAAAACCCTAGCGAGAGAGATAGAGAGGTTGGGAAACAGAGAGGGAAATGGGGCTGAGAGATAGAGAGAGGGTGAGGGAACACGAGAGATCGAGAGAGGGCTGAGTGCGAGAGAGAGAGAGAGAGAGAGAGAGAGAGAGAGAGAGAGAGAGAGAGAGAGAGAGAGAGAGAGAGAGAGAGAGAGAGAGAGAGAGAGAGAGAGAGAGAGAGGGAATTGCTTTTGTGAAATGGGGTGCGCAAGGGAACTGCTTTTGTGAAATGGGGTGCGCAGGAGAGGTTCACAGACGAGATTTTAGGGGTGATTTATTTTAGGATTTGTGGGGCCCACCATTGTGTATGTTAATTATCTAGTCCGTCCATTCATTTTAACGGCTCATGTTTAGGGTTTATCCAAAAAATGAGTCAGATCTAAATTTAGGTGGACCACACCATATATTAACGATAAAAATTTATTTTTTCATTCTTTCTCATGGTGTGGTCCATTTAGACTTTTGATCTTTCTAATTATTGGACTCATGCACTGAAATAGTATTTCAAAATTGATGGACCAATTAGATAAAATAAATATATTGCAATGGGCCCCATGGAGCCCCTTAGCATCGTCAGTCTCTAATAAGGTCCTATGGGAAGGTATGTTTTACCTACGGATTAAATCCATAGCTAATTAGCTACAGATTAAAGCCGTAGCCATAGACCTCTATAGTCCGTAGCATTTGCTCATTTTTTTGGTAGTGGGACCACACACTCAAGAATGAGATAGTGAGGTAAGGGAAAATAAAGAAAAGGAAGAAATAAAGGAAGATTCTGGCACAAGAGATAGTCTCCGCCACTATTGAGGCCCTCCCTTCATCACAAACATTACACCTTCCACTATGTTCATGTACAAGTTACATCATAGCCATGCATACAATAAGATTGCAGATCTAAGGTGGAGATGCTATCTCCACCAAGGTCTAGGGTCTAGATGACCCCTCAAGATCATGGATCAAAGGAAAAAAGGCCATGATGGGGTCCATGGAAAATGTCCCCATTAATGGAACATTCATGCAAGATGGTTGGCCATTGGCCTCATCCATGGACACTTGGGGACCTTCACCTTCATTTGGTGGACCCCACAAGATCCTCATGGTGCAATGAAAGATCTAAGAAGTTAGAAAATAAATTCCTAAATAAAACACCCACTTCTATAGTTCTACACCAAATTTCTTCCAATAGGCTCTCTAGGCTTTAAGCTCCAAGGATCAAGGGCTAAGATTAGAGATGGGGGGTTAGATGAGAGGGTTTTAGAGGGTGTAAGCGGATGGAGATGAGGAGAAGGGTGGGACATTCCAAGGGTAGAGAGGGAGAAGCAGAGATGAGGAGAAGAGAGGAAGGGAGAGAAATGAATGAAATTGCTAGCAAGAGAGGGTTTTATGCAATGTAATGATTGTTTTGCTAGGAAAGAGGGATATGATCCTCTCTCTCTCTCTCTCTCTCTCTCTCTCTCTCTCTCTAGAGAAGAGAGAAATTCTGAAATTTCAAATTTAGGGAAGAGGGAAAAGTAGCTTTTGCATGGGAGATAGAAAAATGAACTCTCTTGCATAGAGAACCCATGATCACTTGCTAGCTAGGTAGGGCTAAGGACCTAGTCTAATCTACCTATCCTATGATGGCTAGGGTGATGCAACCTATGCCTAGGGATTTACACCAAATCCTAAGTGGGCCCCACAATCACGATCAATGGCCTAGAATGTGCACGGCCCACATCTCATGATCTACAATTCGGATTGCCGCACGAGACGCAGCGTTGGAACTGCGGCGATGATGCGGTTGCTATGGCACTAAATTTGAGTCGATAAAGGTCTGGTCAATGTGATTGGACCTGGGGATGACTACAAACACTATCCTTATGTCACGGGTCGCAGGGATTCGACCGGTAAGATCATGAGACCTAGAGGAACGAAATGCACACACACACAGGTAGGGTCTTACATCGATCGCACCGATTGTATGATTTGGTCACAACGAATATCATTTTCAATCACACCAATTAACTTATTGGTTGTAGTCAAATTCTTTAATATTCATATGTAGTCTCTGTCTCCCTTAGGTTGCATCGAAATCTCCTTCGGTCGGACCAAACATGGCTTCGGTCGCACCTAAGTGTCGCGCGGAATTATCTCTAAAAATCACAGTTTCTTGCTTGACTTTTCTGTGCACATTCGGTTGGACTGATCCAACCTTAGGTGGGACCGAATAGTTGGTTACTTTTGTTGATGTACTTTGTAATTTTGCAGTCTCTTCTCTCTTTTGCACTTGGTTTTCTTGGATCAGTGGCACTTAAATTGTTCATTAATCACATCCAAATCTCCAAATCTTCACTTGGTCATTCTTTAACATTAAATATTCTCTTTAATCATTCTTTTCATCTTAGCTCTCCAAATCACCTCTCATAAAAAATCATACACAATAAGATCAATTAAGCACATATATGCTTATAAAAGTAATGCACAATAAGGGGGAAATATACAATATTTCACACTCAACAAGAAATGCAATGAACTAATATTAATCCTACACTAATTCTAATACTAACCTAAAAAATGCAACCGAAGTCCTCAGCAACAACATCAAAAACTTATTGATGTAAACTCCAAGTGCAAGACTGCGATGTAGTTTTACTTGGTTAGACCAAGGTTGAACCCACAGGGACTTATATTTGTGCATTTTTTTAAAATACTTTAAAATAGAACTAAAACTAAAGCTAACTTATGGAATTGGATTTTAAGAATAAGTATGATTGAAGCTTAGACGAATTTAAAAGAAGAAATCAGTAGAGCAAAGCACTAAAGCATCGGGGATCCACTTATAACCATTTTTAATGTCTAATTCACTTGATTCAATTAGATAACTCAATTAGAATTGAATTCCTATCTTATCCAGGTGGATAATAGAGCAGTTAAACCATTATTTATAAACCAAAATAGATTTGAACTTTAATTGAATTGGTTCCTATATAAAATACAAAAGTATTGATCATGGGGGATTCAAAGCCTCTGTCATGCTCTTAGTCTATGATAGATCAATGGATTTTACATATCAATCCCTTGCAAAATAGATAAGAAATCACTCTTAGCTTTCTGAAGCATCCAATGTGCCCAGAGTCAACAATGAATCAAAGTAAACTAAAATAAAGCTTCATTCAAACTAAATATCAATGAATTGTAAAACCATTAAAGTAAATACTTGAATGAATATAAACTAAGACATTGAAAACCACTACAAGCTTCATCTCTTAGTCATAGCTAAGAGATTTAGCCAACCATAGACATGATTGAACTAAACTCAAAAGATAAACATAAAAACTGAAGAAGAACCGAAGGATTGGATAAGGACTACATAGAAGCTCCACAACTCCTTCCTCTTTCTCATCTACTCTAATTCGTATCCAAGATGGCTTGAATCACCCTTTTATACAGGAAAAAGTTATATCAACTTGTATCCAACTTCAATTTTACACACTTATGTTATGCTTCGGTCGCACCAAAGTCACACTAAGTCTAGATGAAGATGCCTTCGCTGTAGCCAAATCTCACCAAAATATGGCTAAAGTCTCTATCTCTCTTAGGTCACACCGATCTTTCTTTCGGTGGCACCGAACGTGTCTTTGGATGGACTTAAGTGTCGAGTCAAATTATCTTTGGAAATCATAATTTCTTGCTAGATTATTTTGTGGGCATTTGGTCGGACTGAACAACTAATTATTTATGTTAATGTACTTTGTAATCTTCTAGCCTTCTCTCTCTTTTGCACTTGGTTTTCTTAAATCTTTCATACTTGAATTCTTCATTCATGTCCTCCAAATCTCTTGTTCATTCTTTGAGCATTAAATCTTTTATTTAATCATTCTTTTCATCTTAGCTCTCCAAATCACATCGCATAGCAAAAAATACATAATTAAATCAATTAAACACATCTATGCTTATAAAACTAATGCACAATAAGGGATAAATATGAAATATTTTATACTCAACACTTATCATGTTTCTATTGAGCTTCTAAGGCTATGGGATGATTATCAAGGGTTTACCTATTAAGTTTAGGGTCAATTAGAGGTATGAGTTGTTTTAGGTTAAGAGTTAAGGTCACCAAGGCACCTCATTTACTTATTCTTTGTTCCTTGATGCTTCATGTATTCATATGTCTTAGGTCTTCACCTTCCAAGAGCTCAGCCGACTCTCTTACACATAGACACATGTGTTAGGCAAGCAAGGGATACTAATAGTATCTATTATATCTATTCACTATGATTGTCAAACAGTTATTAATAAGGCCAAAAGTAAAATATACAATGGTAAAAGTACATACATTAGACTCTGACACAATATTGTGAGATACCTGTTAAATGATAGAGTTATAGCTATTGATTTCATGAGATCATATGTGTGTACGCCGCGCTAGGCCAAGTCAAGTCCGGGTCTAGGTTTATGAGAGGAGTAAGAGTATACTTGCAATAACGGTTTTGTTCCGGGTCTAGGTTTATGTGAGGAGTAAGAGTATCCTCGCACTAACGGTTTTGTTCCACACTCTGTGAATATACTCGCACCTATCAATTTTATATGAATTTCAAATTAGACATGCATTTGTTCGAACTGTTGCACTAGTTGGGTTCAAGTCCAACGAACCTAACCCGTTTGAAACAATGCTTTAAGCACCTAATTGTGGTTTATAAACAAACCTTTTTTTATTATTATTAAAAAAATTGATCTCTCTCTCTCTCTATTTTCTTGAAATAAATCTTTGGTTCGGTATTTTCACTACAAGAAAAATAGGCATTACTGGCGGTGAAAACTGCCCCTAAGGTCCAAAAACCGCCGGTATAGGAATTACCGGCGGTCGGGGTAGCTGCCGCAAAAGGGGGCGCTGTATCATTCTACCGGCGTTCGTTCTTTTAGCAGCGTTTTTGGTGCCGCCGCTAAAAATTAGCCTTTAGCTTATTATCATTCACCGGCGACTCTACTGACTGCCGGTAGAAACCAAAAAGCGCTGCTAAAAACTACAAAGCGCCGCTCAAAGCTATATTAAGCGCCGTAGAAAACGCTGCTAAAAATTACAAACCGCCGCTAAAAGATATGAGAAACGCTGGTAATTTCGCAACAAACGCCATTAAAACCTGTTTAAAACACCAATAAGTCATTTACAATGTAAAAGAAAAAATAATATAAACAATTAAAAATTCTACTAGGCCCGAAACTTCTAAATCAAAAGACCTTAAAAGGCTTAAATTAGCATTCAAACACAACCTGTAAATCATTTACAACCAACCTCATTTACAGGGGGCCTGAGAATGAAAGGTTATAAAATGGACAGAAAATTTACAAATTGAGATACAAGGAAAAGCAAAAGGAAAAAAATAAAATTTAACGAACTTCAACGACACCCAAGGCGAGACTTCTCAAATGCACCCCAAGAACCAGAACTCATGCCATATAGAGGACATTTGTCAACACCACCCTGCCATGCATAGAGGTCAAGTAATAAAACAGTATGTACACTCATAATCTGAGTGACAGAATCTAAAATTAAATTTTCAGTCATAAATATTTTCTGCAAAAACAACCATACCGAATGAAGTCCATATCCATCCCCATATGAAGTAGCAAAGCCCCCGTCTGCTACCAATGCTCCACCCCCAATGCTCCACCTTCAGTTACCAATGCAGAGACAAAAGTTTACAAAACAAAATACAATAACCAAAAAACAAATTTGATATAAAATAAAAGGAACCAATAAATACCTGTAACTAGCAAATGAAGAAGAATAGCTATGGATTTTTTTTTATATATAAATATGTGGACAGATTTTTCTTCCCTTTTTCTTCAAGGATAAAACTACATCATAAGCATCATAGCATGCAACTCAATATGAGCCTTTTTACAGAAGCATTAACTAGCATGCAACTCAATATGGATGGACCTGAATTCAGCACAAGGAAAGCCATATAGTAGCTTGTACCTGATGAGCAGCTTTGATCATGCATCCATGTAAGCATTGTGGACCCCTGAGCCTACACTCTATATAGTTACTTCCACTTTGAATAAGCATCTTATAACCAAAGATAAATACATAATACAAGTCAAACATTATGAAAACCCTTCGTTATATTGAAGCAATGAAGATTGGTAAGAAAAATAATAATAATCATAATAATAATAATAATAATAATAAGCCAAGGGTGTGGGGCCTTTGCTTTTGGTGATCCTTACATGGAGTGGACTTGGCTGAATTTTGAACCGTGGCATCAAGAAGTGGGGAACCACCTGATGGAAAGCTTGGATATTGCACACCTATCCAGGCCTGTGTTGGATTGTAAGAGAGCTGGGTTGCACACGCTCGAGGCTTTCCGACCTCAATGCATCTATGTAAGCATTCGATATAAGGATAATTAGTGGTTGAGGTCCATTTCTTGGCTCAAGCAATTATGGACAAGCCAAGCACACATGATTGTATATTTTGATGATCTGAAACATCCCTCCTCTGATGGATCCTTATGTATCTGGACAGACTGAAAATTACTTTGGCAATTGCATTTTTATCATAGGAATGGTATCCCTCAAACAGGGCTAAAAGCAAAAATGGTTAAAGTTCATCAAATCTATAAGGTGTAAAAACACATAATGATGAAAGGAAAGTTTAAATGGTCAGACTAGCTCTACTTTTATCCAAAGGGACATCAATGATATAGTCTTCAACCATACATCCATGTGTGCCCATTCATCGATAGAGAAAGATGGTCCCACAAGTGAGATCCACACAAAACGTTCTTTATTGAGGTAATTCATCCAACAGTTGGTATGCATGATGTACAACATGTGTTATACATTGTTCTATCTGAAGGATTACAGAGTACTATTTCGATTTTCAGTTTGTACAAGTGAGCCCATTGGTCAGTGACCGAAAATGTCACTAGCAAGATTTGGTATAACAAACAAATTACCAACAAACAAAAAGGCAAAAAGGACAAAATAAAT
This sequence comes from Magnolia sinica, assembly GCF_029962835.1. Lineage (NCBI taxonomy): Eukaryota > Viridiplantae > Streptophyta > Magnoliopsida > Magnoliales > Magnoliaceae > Magnolia > Magnolia sinica. The sequence continues at coordinate 28,748,026 of NC_080591.1, read as the reverse complement.
TTGGACCATGCACGTGTGCCAACTCTACACATGTGAATGACCATGGATGCAGGTCCAAGAGTAGCATTCCTTCAGATAAAGTTGTCTAACACCCCTAGTGAAGTACTCCCAAGTAAAAAACCTACTACAAGCACATGCATGCACTCATAAAGGTAAAGGATTTATAGAACTTCACCTGATCCACATCAAGAGATTTGTCAAAACCCCGTACAAATAAATAAATTATTGCTTTGTATCTGTTCTTACGCTAACGCTTCTAGGTCTCTATAAGTAGACAATGGCTAAAGGACTAGCTGGACTTAAACTTCACCGATGATTCCTTCTTTCCTCCTGCTTCCCTGTCAGTTTCAGGCTGCATTTTCAAAACAATAGGTTTATGATGCATCTAATATCCAATATACTTCTAACCAGTTGGAGTATCCAGCTTTGTGTGATGCCTAGAACTAAAAAGAAATAGGGAAAAAGAGAGAAAAAGAAAGAGAAGGAAAAGAAAAGATTCACACAACCTGATGCATTGGAACCTTGTAATTCAATTCATCTGGAGCTACTTCAAACTTCTAATGTCTCACTCAGTTTCAACATAAGGAGCATTTAACAAAGTTTTCAACACATCGAGAGAATTTGGTGAATTTCAAATAATGGAGGTGGGTTGGCAATATTATAACACTAGTGGGTGCCTTTGTATTTTGAAATGACAGGAGAAGGAAGAAATCAGCAGATCTGTCATTATAGCAATGGGCGATACTAGAAGAGTTGCAACTTCCACAAAGCATCACATGGGTCTTTCTAAAATAAATTGAATGCAGACCTGTTGTTTCATAAAAATCAGCATATATTGCATAATCCAACGTGCAAATGGATAAGAATGACATTTCAGTATGGCTGTAAATGAGCTGGCTAGGCCCTACAGGTTCCTGCACCCAGAGTTTGGCTCAGTTTGGCTAAATGGGCATGGGCATGGGCATGGGTTTGGGTAAGTTTTTAAGCCTGGTTAATAAATGCACCAGGTGTTGTTACACCCCTGCCCATGCTCGAATCTGGACCGAACTGGATTATGTATCTATGAGAATTCTTATGTGATACTTCCTGTACAATGTATTAAAATACTATAATTTTAATAACATGTTATGCCTGACCTTGGTTCATGCAGTGTTTTCGTAATCTTTTCCATATGAATATGTAAAAATATAACACTAAAAAAAATCAGCAATTGATATTTATACTCACCCTGTTTGGTAGACACAGCTTTTTTTTCTACTTTCGGAAATAGAATAGTACAACTCTATAGTCTTCAAAGCTTGGGCTAGCTTTGAGGACTTTTTACTGGAATTTGGCAATATGAAGCCTGGTCCCTTGACAGCCTATCCAATAGATCACCACCAGGCCATTCCTTATAGCCCATAGTGAGTTCACATGGCTCCAGCCTGGCTCATTGACAATATTTCTAGGGATGTCAAGAGACCAGACCGATTCAAAATTTTGATTTCACATGGCTCCAGCCTGGCTCATTGACAGCCCCAACCATTTCTAGCTCTTTCTTAAAAGTTAAAATTGGAGGTCGCTTCGGAATTAACCAAGCAGTATGGTTTTCTTAGCTTTAACTTTTCAGAAAGCAAGGATCTTACAGTAGTTTTCGAAGAATGCAGAGGTTATTCATAAAATATTTTGGCCGTCTGGTTGTTGCCTGAAATGAGTTCATCTCATTTTTAATTAACTGTAAATTTTTTATTTTTTATTAGACATATGGTGCTCTAATACATTGTGAGTTCACGTTAACAATAATTCTGTATTAGAGTTCCTAATCTCTAAAATATAATTACTGTTAATGAAATGAGATGAAATCATTTTTAGGCATGTAGCAAACAGGGTTGAAACTGTTAACAGAATCCATGGCCATAGATCAATCGACTTAACAGCCACCAATCTCAAATTTTCAGATTTTGGAATTCATTAAACTACACAATAGTCCATTTCAAAAGCTTCAGGATTGATTCTTTTGAGTTCATGTTTGAATGCAATGAAACCATGATGACAGAACTTAATAAACGTAATCAACAAAGAATCATCTGAAAAGTATTCTAAGTGCTACCCACCTTCACATAACCTGAAATATACAACAAATGAATCATGAGGATTCCAAACTACCATCTTTAATTTACCCAATTCATTTATCAGATCTCAAATACCCACACAAAAAATCTGTTGTGCGCGAATGATGGGCATGTGCCTATGTACAAATTTCTACAGTTCAATCGAGCTGAAATGTGTAATGTGAATGGTGGAGATTGATTAAAATCTACGATGAAATACCAAGGAAACTCTTATTTTTCACTTCATCAATGAAGTTTAAAGCATAACCTATCATCCATAACTAACCGTCCTGACTGGGAATAGAAATAACCCGCCATTGGAAGCATAAAAACCACAAAAGTTTTTATGGACGGCGTCATAAAAGGTTCCTATTTACCTTGGCTGTCCAACATTTGCCTTCGCCATTGTGGATGGCGTCAATCAATGCAATGTAGTTCCAGTTCTTGATGACATTGTATGGGCCATCATGGATCTCAACTTCATAGTGTAGCCTTATCCAAATCTTCTTCACAGAATACAATTGCAATTAGAAAAGGAAAAAAAGAAAAGAGGCAGAGTTAGTGAGTTGTTTGGGAAAGCAGATATTTTCACAGATGCAGTTGGCTGATGAGATACCACAGATTGAGGCATCTATTAAGGTAGAGGTAGTGAGCTCTTAGGTAAAGCAGAGATTTTCATTTGCAATTATATATATAATCAATTGCTTAGATTCAAGCTTCAGGGTTAGTTTTCAGGTTTGTTTCTAAATTCTTTTACAGCTTATCGATGTCGTGTGCTTGTTGCTTCCATGAGGCCATATAGGGTGGTGATTGAATTACATAGCTGTTTGGATTGGTGGAATGATCATAGAGTGACTCAAGGTGACACCAAGTAATGATCATAGATCACTAAGCAGCATTTTCAATTGCTTCAATGCATTTCAACACAGTAGCATTGTTCGACATTTCTCCCACACACTCCAAACTCAATAAGCTTCAACTCAAACTTGCCCAATTTCACCCAAAGAAAAAAGAAAAAAGACCAAAGTGATCAAATATAAGGTGGGATACATATGTATCAGAAAATGAACAGTCGTGTTGGATGCAGATATACTGTAATCAGAATGCTCTCCAACCAAAAAAGTAAGAGCCGCTAATAGCTTAACAACCATTTTCCATTTTCACACCAATACTCCCTGGTCAGTCACTAATCTTTGTTTGAATTTCTTTTTCTTTATTTATTTACATCACCATCATCATCATCCTAGCCTCATCCCACCACAGAAATAACAGGAGAAATAACAGGAAAATAGATGAAATACCCCAAGCTTATGAACTCCGTAATGTTGACATCAGGTGCAAGAACAAGCTATCATGAGGTGGGTCCAATTGCACAGTTGCTCTAGCCTAAAATCAGGCTGGTCAGTTCATCACGTAAAAACGTCACACATTTTATATCTACACTGGCGTTTCGTTGGGGCCACCAGTGAGAGTGCGCCGCTGATAAGGAGATTTCTTGTAGTGATTATTGATAGCATGAACTAAAATCCTCATGTGAGAGTTAAACAACCATCACATACATATTCAAAAGTAAAATAGATTTTAATGAAAAGAAAGTAGAATGTAGCACCACTTGTTGGCCTTGCTAGAGACAGATGAGAACAATGCCCAGTACACCTTCAGCGGTGATCGGTTCATCACCAACTGACTAAGTGAACTTTGGAATTGCCCCACAAAATTCATGATTTTTTTTCTTTTTCAATAACACTAATGCAGATAAATGTGAAGTGAAGAGAGCATAAATTTGATTAGCTCCAGCCTTCTCACAAAAGATAGAAGGGCTGAAGCCAACCACCTAGCATTTGGTTTATTTTGCCAATCAAGGAGGCTCACAAAAAGAAAGATGGTCAATGGACATTCCACCTTTACAAAATGGAGTGCAGTAAATAGTTCCCTCACAATAGCAAACAGAAAGTGTGAGAAAGGATCTCATTGTCTGATAGGCCATCACAAGGAGTAATTGATGAAACAATTCTTCAGGTAATGCCTGTGAGTCGAAATAGTTATTAGATGCAACCATGGCAAAATAGAACCAAAAACCAAGTGACAGTTTGAAGAAATACTAAATAGCCAAATATATACCCTATCAACTTGCCTTGTTATGACATGATAAATTTGGGATTGCTGCTATTATTTGTGCAGTACGATAAACAGCAGAAATTGTTGTTTTTGCCACAATGGTAGAGGTTGAGATATTCTCCAACACAACAGCCATAATGTCAAGAATCAGCCCAGCATCCCTAACCTGTTTACCAAGACACCAGCATTTTCTTAGTCCCATACTCGTTGTCCAAAGACAAAATGTGCCAAGCAAATCTTTGTAGATCCTGGTTTAAACAGAAAGTAGTTATTTCTGTAACTTGAAACAACCTATTACGAAGAAATTGCAGAGCTTTGCTAAGCAAACACGCATGTGCAATAAAGCTCATGTACATGCCACACGTGCCAACATGGCACATGGATGCAAAATCCAATCCGTCCATCAGGTTGGTCCGACCCTGTACATGTTTTCCCAAAAAATAAATCTGGTCCACTCAATACATAGGCTGCAAGATATATTGGGGCCTATGCCAAGATTGGAAATAGGTGGATGTGTTAGAGAACTTAGTTGTGGATCAGGCTAGATTTTTGGGTCATGCATATAATGGATAGGTTAGATGGCACTCACGCATCACGGTGAGCCCCTAACAGCTATGTGATCATTCCCTTATTTCATGTTAAATCACTAACAGTTCATTCTTTAATTAAAATCAAGAAAAGAGAAAAGAAAAAGCTCTACAATAATACCTGGATCTGAATATCCTTGTTCTGGTTCATACTGCTTTTCTGCACCCAAAGGAAGGAAAATGAAAATTAATAAAAACAACAATTCTCAACAAACACAACTCAGGAAGAAAGAAATCCCAATCCCCAAACAAAGTCACATACTACAGAAGAAAACTCTCTCTAAAAACCTCAATAGTTCAATAGAAAAGACCCAAACAGAACAAAATCCAATTCAAAGTCACCACTATTCTCTGGAAATTCTTGCACCATTCAATCACAGATCCAAAACCAAACAAGGAAATTCAAATCCCAGAAAGAAGAAGAAGAAGAAGAAGAAGAAGAAGAAGAAGAAAAACCTCATTAAAATCATTCAAGTTTTCAAAGTCACTTCAATTCTACACAAGTTCATATAACACACATTTGCAGCTCTAGAACCACAAAACCATGTTTTAAAAATTAAAAAAAAAAAAAAAAAAGTAAAAAAAAAAAAAAAAAAAACCCAGAAAAAGGGGGGCTTTCCATGACTCAGATCATTGATCAGGTGGGCCCTTTGTTGGATTAGGAGATTCTAACCCTTTGATCCTTTGCCGTTTCCTCCTTGAATATGGACTGTTGCTGAAAGTTTTCTCTTAAACATTCCAGAATAACATACAATGTTCTTTCCTGTCACACTTGCATGGAACATCCAAGCCATGCAAATGGTGGTCAACAACATAAAGGTTACAAAGTGCAAAAACCAGAGTAATCAGGTGTGCTTCACCATCCAAATCAGCAGACAGCCGTTGGCCTGACTCAATGTACGGATGCAGCCCACTTAGTGGACTGGTCTGATTCTCGCCACTGCCAATCTTTATGCTGTGGCCCACCAGCACCACTCAGATGTTCTAGACAAGTGAAACATTGGCCAGGACAGGAAAACAAATCATCTATACAAATTACAAGTTTACAACATTTCTCAAACCAATCCCCACAATCAAAGTCGAAATTCGCTCCAATTCAAAAGTCCACCTCAAGAACATAACCAACCCAACTCAGCAATCAAAGACCCATTCCAAAAATAAAAAATCTCCCTTCAAAATAAAAAAACCCATCTACACCATCAAAAGAAAAACCCATTCCTCCAAAATTCTCACTACAAGAAACGAAAAATCCATCTCCACTATCAAACCGTAAACCTCCAATTGAAAATTTCTCCCTCAAAAAAAAAAATTAATAATAAATAAAAATAAATAAATCTTTACAAATTTTTTTTTTTTTTAAAAAAACAATGGATGAAATGTCTCCGTCTACACATGTTGTGAGAAAAAATTGTTAAAACGGAGACATTTCATCAAACACATGTTGTGCACACCTTAAACATTCACAACGAACGATGAATGGCAAGACTATTCTATATCTGCATCCATTGTATAAATGACATACATCTATAAAAACCCAGACCATCTAGATCATTGGTCCCATTGTTTACCAGAAATGGCCGGGGACGAGGTGAAGGGCGGGGGTCCGGCCGCACTTAAGAGTGGTGAAGATGATGCTGTAGAGGATGTGCCGTTGCTGGAGACGATGCGTCGTTGCTGTAGAGGGAGAGGTAAATCGAGAGAGATAAGGAGATCGAGAGGGAGACAGAGATGCAGATCGAGAGAGATAGAGGGAGAGGAGGGTTTTGGGGCGCACTTGGAGGGAGAGGGAGATCGAGAGAGACAGAAGGAGAGGGAGATGTGGAGAGTGAGAGGGAGAAAAGGGTTTTGGGGATGGGTTTTGGTAGAAAAGAGGTGGGAGAAGAAGAGGCGGGATGGATTTGGTATAGGCGCGCGTAAGGGTTTTGGTTATTTGGGGATAGGGCGCCGCGCGGGATAGGGTTTCATTTTGGGGTTTTTTTGTTTTTAAGAAAAAAAAAAAAAAAAACGGCAGCGGTGGCCCCATTTTGTACACGGGCGGCCACATGAAAACGCCCCTCATTTCATCTACAGTGGTGGTTTTCGGTGGCCGCCTGTGCTAAAAACGCCCCTAATAGCCATTTTTCTTGTATTTGCAAATTAGTTCTCTGCCGAGTCAAATCACTTTGGTTGGAGTTGCGCACACTCGTTTGAAAGTATGTATAGCGAGTACACTGTTAGAACCGGGTTAGAGTCGCTGTACCGTGGATGGCAACCGTACTGTTGCACTGGATCACGGTTCAAGAAAGGCAAATTTAGTTTCAAGCCAAGCGATTCTGTCGTACTTTGATTCAAACATATAAGTCATCTTTTCTTTATTTATTTATTTTTTCTACTGTTTTCGGCACATGATTTCCAAAACTTTATTATTATTTCACCAATTCTTAATCTCAATGCACGTAGGTTTGTAGCCTTATCAACGTGTGTGAATACGATCATTACCGCAAACGAAAGCACTGCTTCATTTATAAGGCTAGGGAGCAAGGCATGCTTCGTATATGCGCTCCAAGCTTTGCACTCAACTACGGATGTGAACATGTCACGGTTGCTAAGCAAGGTCTGCTACCTCTGCGGCGGATGCATGGTGGCGTGGCTATAACAAAAGTTTAAGCGTAGGGGAATCTAGACCGTCCAAATCATGGGGCTAGTTTTGGATCCATCGCAGCTCGAGAATAGAGGGCACTGGACTGTTCTTATTCATCTGATTTCACTAATTGAATTTAAACTGTTGAGAATAACATTCTTATCAAGACATGATTCACTATTTTGGACGGTTAGCATCATCCAATCAGTGACATGATGGTATGATGCTCCATCAACAACGTGCCCCACGACTTGGACGATTTAGATTTCCAAGCATGCATGCCATGCTACAGTGGATGAGTCACTACCATTTGTAAAATGGTTAGGTTATTTTCACGAGAAAAAACAAAAGGATTCTGAGTTGGGCCTACAAGCACTTCAAAGGGAAGCGGCTTAGCTGATGTACCACACACAAACCGGGCTAGCCCAGTTAACTCGCTCGACTCGGCCCAAAAAAACTCGACTCGGCCCGACCCGGAATTGAGTTCGGGTTGGGTCATTTTCTTCAGATCCAAATTGAGTTCTGGCCGAGTTCGAATAGGTCATAGTTTGGCCCGACTTGTTCCATATCCGACTCGACCCGTCCCGACTCGGCCAGGCCCGTCCCGACTCGTCATACGTATATATATATACCCCTTAAAAAAAAATCCCTAGCCCTAGGTCGCTTTCCCTTTCCCTTTTAAGAAAACGCCCGACCCCAGCTATCCCCACCAAACCCTCTCCCCTGCTCGCTCTCTCCCTACCCGACCCCACCAAATCTCTCTCTCTCTCTCTCAGCTCTCTCTCTCTCTCTCTCTCTCGTTCGACCAGCGGCCCTCTCTCTCTTGTTCGACCAGCAGAGGCCATCCGCCTTTCTCTGCTCGTTCGTCCGTGCAACAACCAGAGGCCGTCTGCCTCTCTCTGCTCGTTCGTCCGTGCAACCACCAGAGGTCGTCCGTCCGTGCAACCACTAGAGGCCGTCTGCCTTTCTCTGCTTGTCCGTCCGTCCAACCACTAGAGGACCTCTGCCTCTCTGCTCGTTCGTCCGACCAGCAGAGGCCGTCCGCCTCTCTCTGCTCGTCCGACCACCAGAGGCCGTCCGCCTCTCTCAGTCTCTACTCGTCCGACCACCAGAGGCCGTCCGCCTCTCTCTGCTCGTCCGTCCGTCCAACCACCAGAGGACCTCCGCCTCTCTCTGCTCGTCCGTCCGTCCAACCGCCAGAGGACCTCCGCCTCTCTACTCTTCTCGCCATCCGTCCAGCAGAGCTCGCTCGTCTTTCCGTCTAACTGCAACGAGTATGATTTCTCTCTCTCTCTCTCTCTCTCTCAGTGTGAATTCCAAATCTCTCTCTTTTTGGTGTTTATTTCATAATAATAGGAGATTCTGAATCCAAGATGCCAAACACGGCATGGCCGTTCATCGAAAGCCATGGTAAAACATCACCTTGATTGGATGAGCTTAACCCTTTTGAAGTGGGCCATCTTTTACAACCATCCATTTTTAGGTGTTATAGATCGGATGCATGGCATGATCAAATCTTGCTTCTTTTGATATATAGAATAGACATTTCAAGATGATGATTGGAACTATTTCGTTTCTTTACTTGCTAGTGACTCCATTTTTTCATGACGCTAGGACTATTGTATAGCATGATTTTTACAATCTAACATTTGTCCCAGATGAAAGAATGAATAAACGGTTGAAATTGATGACTGATCATGACACATGTCACATAAAATAAAGAAATTACATCCTCACCTGAACGGCTTATTGCTGTGAATTTAATACGGTTTAAATGAAACATAACCAATGGTCCTTATTCACTGAACAAATGGTCCATTAATCAGAGTTTAGAACGCTTTGATCAATCTAATTTTGAAATTATGACCAATCTACAGTTGGTATGTAGATTTGGACAGTTTAACTTGAGTTATGCACATGGCAATATTTAAGTTCTTAGTGCATGTATATGAATCATTATACTCTCCAGCAACCAAGAGAGTATCCTGCATAACTCCTTGGCAGTTTTACCTCAAAATCCTATAGTAATTCTTATTTTAACAAAGTAGTAAAATCGAGAATTGTGGGCTGTATGGTATATGTATGACATCTAATCCGTCCAACAAATACAATCCACCAAGACAATCAGATGAACTGAAAATATGTGTGATTTAATCATAAGGCGGGTCCACAAAAATATACACCACCCTATCTATTCAAAATTCACATGTAACTCATATGATGAACGGGTTGGAAGTCATATACATGCCACATGGGCCCTACAAATTTTAATTTTTCCCTATTTAAAAAATAATAATAATAATAATAATAATGAAGGCATTTTGGCCGTTTCTCTCCCAAAAAACACTACCCTGATAGCATTATAGAATGAAATGACAACTCCCAAGAAATTTCGTGGTAAAAAATCATTTTTCCTTTAAATTTTCCTCCTGGTAAAGGAGAAATTCTACTGATTTTCCTGCCAACTGTTTTGAAGTCACCCTTCTATGGACTGGGGGATCCCTGATGTGTGTCATTGGTGTCGTGTGGCCCATCTAACATTCAAAATGAGCGGTATGGATATTGCCTTGGTACGCACTCAGCTTCTGTATGCATCACACATGTACCTAAATCTAAACCGTCTAAAAAATTGGATCTACGCTGGATGGAATGTAGCTTGACTTTCTTTTGCTTTTAAATAGGACTTCATGTATGAGTATATAGTATATACTAGAAAGCTCCACATGAAATCTTTTATCACAAATGTTTTCTGTTTTTGTTAGTTAGTCTTAATCTATGCTTATACCAATTGCCTATTAGATACATTTTTATTTTTTTGTTCTTGTTGTTGTAGTATAGGATAATCAGTTGCCCATTTGAGGATTTCTATGTTGCTAGACATAGATTGAGTGTGTTCATGGATGCATAGAAATTCTCAAATTGTCCCTTTTTGGACAGTTCAATGTTGGATAGATAGTAATGTTTTCATTTATTCTAATTTAAATGCACATGCTTGTTTCGGTTCGTCTCTCCTAATTCTCTCTGGATATATTTCTTGTATTTACTTCCTCATCAAATATCCACACTTTATGTGGATAGTTGACGTGTGAATCAAATCCAAGATTAATATATTCTGGAGAGATAAGGGGAGATGCTGCCGAAATTTTGGCGTGGCATTTAAATTGAATAATGAAAGCATTACTATCTATTCAACATTGAATGGGTAACTGATTTAATTATTTTTTATATTTTTGTTGTAATATAGGATAATCAGTTACCCATTTGAGGATTTCTATGTTGCCAGACATAGATTGAGTGTGTTCATGGATGCATAGAAATTCTTACGTAATTGTCCCTTTTTGGACAGTTCAATATTAGATAGATATTAATATTTTCATTTATTCTAATTTAAATGCACATGCTTGTTTCGGTTCGTCTCTCCTAATTCTCTCTGGATATATTTCTTGCATTTACTTCCTCATCAAATATCCACACTTTGTGTGGATAGTTGACGTGTGAATCAAATACAAGATTAATATATTCTGGAGAGATAAGGGGAGATGGTGTCGAAATTTTGGCGTAGCATTTAAATTAAATAATGAAAACATTACTATCTATCCAGCATTGAATAGGTAACTGATTTATCAGCTTAGGAAATTCTTTACTAAGGTATAAGGATAAATGAAATTGTTTCATATCTTTAGATATGGCTAGTGAGGATGAAGTCCAACCTAACCTTAGTGTCGGTGCCGGTGCCTTAGCTACATCACCATTTGTTGTTGAGGAGGGGTCTTCAGCTGCAAATAAAGAAAAAGAAACGGTCAGTTGTCTGGGATGATTTTGAAGAAGTAGTAGTTAACAATGTCTCCAAGATCAGATGTCTGCACTACAAAAGTCTATACACCAAAAGTGTCGGGGGGTCGACGTCTCATTTAAATAGACATAGACAAAGTTGTGCAAGGAGACCTAGACTTCCACCTTCATGCCAACAATTGCTATCATTTACAATGTCCGAAAGATCTGCTTTTGAAGGTACACTTACCACTCATAAGTTTGAAAAAGAGAAGCTGAATGAGTGGTTTTCAAAGCTTATATCATTGATGAGCAACCATTTAAGATGATAGAGAGTGAAATATTTATGGGATATAGTAAATTCCTTAATCCTCAGTTTGAAAAGGTCTCCCGTATTACTGTGAAGAGGGAGTGCATGAAGATGTATGCTAGTGAGAAAATGAAGCTGAAAGCAGTTTTAGATTTTGTTTCAAGGGTAAGCTTGACGTCTGATATGTGGACGGCGTAAAATCAAATAAAGAGTTATATTTCATTGACTGCACACTTTGTTGATGAAAATGGAAAATTCTGCAAGAGAATATTGAACTTTTGCCACCTTCCACATTTCCATTCCAGTTTGGTTATTTCAGATTGCATTTACAACTGTCTACGAGATTGGGGCATTGAAAAAAAAGTCAGTTCATTAACTTTAGATAATGCTTCGATAAATGACAATATCATACAATTCTTACGTCACGAGTTCAAGGCAACCGACAGTTTATTTTTTGAGGGAAAAATATGTCATGTTCGGTGTTGTGCACACATTCTCAACTTAATTGTACAAGAAGGGTTGAGATCAATTGACCAAACTATAAAGAATATGAGGGAGAGTGTGAAGTACATAAGAGGCTCGCCGTCAAGATTAAGTATATGGAATGACATCGTCCAACGTTTGAATTTGACGTCTCCAAAAACGTTGAAGCTAGATGTATGCACGCGTTGGAATTCCACTTTTGAGATGTTGGATTCAGCTCTGGAATTGAAACATGCCTTTCCAGAATATGCAGCGCGTGATAGAACATATGCTTGGTTGCCTATTAATGATGATTGGAGCAAAGCAAAAGAAGTTCACAAATTTTTGAAGGTTTTTTATGATTGCACGAAAATATTTTCTGGCAATAAGTTTCCTACAGCAAATATGTTTCTTCCATCTGTGTGGAGGATCAAGGATGCCTTGAAGAAAGCTGCTGATGACGGTCCATTTTTTCTCCAAATCATGACAGGTGGTATGCAAATGAAGTTCGATAAGTACTGGGATGATTGTCACCTGATAATGTCTTTAGCTGTTGTTCTTGATCCTCGGCGCAAGATGAGTTATGTTAAGTATATCTTCACGAGGATTTATCCTACTGAAAAGGCAATATCTGAAACCTCGAAGGTTCGTGACGCAATTGAAGCATTGTACAACGCGTACATAACCACAGTGTCCACACCAAGCGTTTCTGAAGTTAGATCGCAAGTTGCTTCAAGCTTTGACGATGATGATTTCATGTCTTTCTTAGAAAAAGAAAATACAGACACAAGCACGAAAGAATCAGAGTTAGACATGTATCTCAAAGAGTCGGTCATACTACAACAGGATTCAGAGTTTGATGTTTTGAAGTGGTGAAAATTGTGAGTTAGTGAAGGAAAATATCTTACACTATCGACGATGGCACGAGATATTTTATCAATTCCTATTTCAACAGTGGCATCGGAATCTGCGTTTAGCACAGGGAGCAGGGTCGTGAGCAAGACTAGAAGTTCCCTTGCACCAGATACAGTAGAAGCATTAATTTGTACACAAGATTGGTTGCGTCCGAGTCTAGGAGGTGTTCTTGATGAAGAAGATGAGGAGAATGTGAATGAAGCCGCAACACATGAAACAACAGCAATATGATGGATGTTTGGGATGGATGTTATGATCTTCTTAGTTTATTTGAATTTGCAAATGTTGTAATGGGTACTCTTTTGACTTTTATTTTTATTTATCTGTAATGTTGAAGGATATTATGCAAGCTGCGCAATGCATTTTTACATCTGTTTGCTGACTTTTATTTTTATTTATCTGTTATGTTGATGGATGTTATGCAAGCTGCGCAATGCATTTTTACATCTGTTTACTGACTTTTATTTTTATTTATCAGTTATGTTGACTTTTATTATTTTTTAATCCATAAATTGCTTTTATCTTATGTTGATATTTCATTATTGTTAAAAAGCCTAAAATACTTTTCCAACACAATATGTAGATATGTCTTCAAGCGAACCATCGGTTAACGTTTGAGACTATGGTTCCTTAGTCTATTCTCCAAAGTCTGGAAAGTTCAAGATTTTGTGTAATTTGTGTGGAGCCAAGTTTGTTAATAAAACTAATTGGCTTAGATTACACTTATCATGTCGGGGTGGAGATGCAAGACCGTGTCCTAAAGCCTCAAAAGAAATCCAAGTTATTTTCCAAGCAGTTCTTGATTCAAACAAAAAAGCTTCCACTCCTCAATCCAAACTTTCTGAGGCAGAGAAGGAAGCTAAACTATTAGCATTGGAAGAAGAACAATTTCAACTCGCCTTAAAGCGCAGTATGGAAGAAGCTTCTACACATCAGCGATGTCCTCCAAGACCACATGATGTCGAAGCAGGTTCAAGCTGCACGGGTAAAGAGAAAAATAGTAAGAATTCAGCTAAGTTTCTCTCCAGTCTGGGTGCGTTTTATAGGACGTTGGGAACTACGTATAAATCTTCTCACAAATATAGTTTGAAAAATCTAATTCAAACTATACAAGAGGAGGGCAATAAAAAGCTATCTCCACCTTCTGAAGAGGGAGAGGTGAATGAGTACGTATATGAAGATTTATGTAGCAGCTCGGGCTCAGATGAATCTCCTCGACAGTAGTTAGTAGTGTATGACTGTATTCAGTTTGTATAAAATGTTTTATTTTATGCTTTGTCAAATGTATGTAAATGTAGTAAAATTATAATATATCCTCTCTCTCATGAACTTGTAAATTATAATGGGACGCGGATTACCTACCAAAGCCCTTCCCATAAACTTGCCATAAGGTTCGAAACTGGCCCGAACTCGAAGGTTCGAAACTGGCCCGAACTCGGCCCGAACTCGCCCGATTGCTGCCGGGCCGGGTTCGGGCTGGTGATGTTGGCCCGGTGACCAGGCCGGGCCGGGTTCGGGCCTGGTGCGGCTGTTGAACGGGCCTGGACGGGCTGAGGCCAGTTCGACTCGGCCCGACCCGTGTACACCCCTACCCACACCAGCTCTATAGCTGCTGTAGGTACGTATCGTGCGACGACGAGCGCTGACGCTCCTCCGGCTCCGAGTTGTCCGAACGGTTCAACAGAGATCAAAGTTACATGCCCCTACAGTGATGTATTCATTATATCTACACGGTTCTTCCATTTTTAGAAATTATTTTAGAGCATACCCAAAAAATGAATCATATCCAAAGATCAACTGGCCCACACCACAAATAACAGCGGAGGTAATGATTTTCACCGTTAAAACATTTGTAGGGCCCATCATAACACTTATTTTCCACCCCCATCTATTCATAAGGTCACAAGGACCTGGATGAAGAGGAAAAAGAAATTTCATATTGATCCAAAACTTCTGTGACCCCAAAAAGGATTTCAATGGTAGATATTCAATCTCCAACTGAGTTTTGCAGTGTTGTCCACTTGATAGTTTTATCTATCTTATTTTTCACCCCAAGCCTTAATATGAGCTAGCCAAATGGGTGGATGGTTTGGATATAACACATATCTTATGATCAGACCCACAAAACTTGCTAACATACACACATTTGCTATATAGCCAGCGTGAAGTGCACCAACCAATCCGCTTCCAAGGGGAGCGGATTAGGTGTTACCCGGCTAATACCTTAGTAGGTGTTACCCTTACCTTGTGGGGCCACCTTGATAAATATATTGTATATCCATGCTGGAGATCCAAATCTCAGGTGGACCACACCATTAAAAATAGTGGTAAATGATCATTAAAATATTTTTGTGGGTCACAAAAGTTTTGGATTATGCTAATATTTGTATTTTACCTTTACCAAGGTCTGCTTAATATTCCCAACAGGTTAGACATAAAATAAACATTATGGTGGGCCTTAGGAAGTTTTGAATGATGGGCGCCTTGATAACGTTGTCTTCCTGTAGTATTGTGAATCTGGGATTTGGATTTACCTTTTTTTTTAGCATGTAATACACCCACAGTCAATACACACGTCACTGTTAGCCACCCCATTAGGGAATTGACACCAAGACCTGAGTGATGAAACGAGGTATCTTTCACTCCGTCTAACACTTGAGCTATGGACAGGTGTTGATCTGGATTTGCTTAAATTTTGAGACCATGTCCTAAAATTGTCTCGAAAAACCATATGAACGGCATAAATATTCAGCACATTATCAAGGTGGGCCACAGGGTAAGAGAAACACTCACCCGGGTAACACCTAATCCGCTCTCCACGTAAAGAGGACTCTCAGCTACTGATGGTGAGATTTCGCTACTAAAGTGACGTCACCAGGTTCTGTAGGCCCACCAGGTTGTATGTGTTTATCTACACCGTCCATCCATATGGAGAGAGCATCTTAGGGCTTGTATCCACACCATCCATACATTTGTGGAGAGGATCTTAAGGCATGCGTCAAAGAATGTGGTAGATCCAAAGCTCAAGTGGACCCACTACATAAAACAGTGGGAATTGAATGCCTACCATTAAAAACTTCCTCAAGGCCACGAAAGTTTTTGATCAAGCTGATATTTGTGTTTTCGTTTCTTCCATGCCTGTGTTAACTTATTAACAAGCTGGATCTCAAAAAATCATCATGGTGAGCCCTAGGAAGGTTTTAACCATCGGTGTCACTGTCCCACTGTTTTCTATGGTAGAGTCTACTTGAGCTTTGGATCTGGCTCATTTTTTTGGCTAATGCTCTAAAATGCTCTCTCCAAATGGATGGACGGCGTGGATACAACACATATATCATGATGGGCCCACATAACTTGGTGACGTCATTTCAACAGCGAATCTCGCTACTGCACCCGTCAGTAGCTAATCCGCGTCACGTAAAGATGCCTGCAAGCAACCGAAGAAATCACCGGGGATCATACGGTCCTGCTCGCGAATGTTCAGATTGCTGAGGTTCACGATTCGGTACATGTGGGACCATGGTTCTGAGGTCAAATCCGTCCACCTTATGAGCCTTAACATGGGAGTTGCATTCCTCAGAAATAGTACAGATCAGAAGATCCAGATCCAGATCCCTCCAATGACGGTCTACAAAATAGCAACCAAAGTAAAACACACAACGGTCAACATTCTACAGAAACAGTGGAAAAAAGACTGTAATCATCCAACGCTAGAGATTTTCAATCCATCTCCCATCCACAATATGGCCCACCAAATCAATGGTTTGGATCATCAAACAATGGGTCACGTGATCTGAATCCTACGCATCAGTAAACTAGACATTTGCTTATGAGCTGGACACTACAATTCCACGTAAAATCAAAGTCAATGAACAAGGGAGCGGATCAGGTGTTACCCGGCTAAAACCTTAGTGGAGCCCACCTTGAAGATTTGTTGTATATCCACGCTGTCCATCCGTTTCTCCAACCCAATTTATGACAGATTTCCCAAAATTATGGAGATCCAAATCTCAGGTGGACCACACCATAAGAAAGAGTGGTGATTAGTGTCTCACCATTAACAATTCCAAGGGGCCCATCTTAAGGTTTTCGTAATGTTTACTTGAAATCCAACCTGTTGATAATGTCAAGAAGATCTAGATGAAGGTAAAATTAAAAGATCGGCTTGATTCATAACTTTTATAGCCCACAAAAACCTTTTAATGGTCATTCATCACTGTTTCTAGTGGTATGGTCCACCTGAGACTTGGACCTTGTTAAGGTTGGTTGTAGCAGCCTGAAATGAGATGAAAAATCAGATGGACGGCGTGGATATACAAAAAATACATAAAATTAGCCTCACACGGTTAGGGTAACACCCACTGAGTTGTTAACCGGGTAATACCTAATCCGCTCACAATGAACAAAACCACTCCTGTAATTTAGGCTTTTGTAACAAAATACCCCAACATACGCCACATACTTTCTCACTCAAAGAGATAACACCTGAAACCACCCCCCCACCCCCACATATTCTAGTGAGCCAGAGATCTCTCCACCCATGTATAAAACGGGGTATAGGATAGCCATCCTACACACCACAGTGGCTATCTGCCCTTCATCATTAGGCAGAGATCTAAGGGTTCTGATAATGGCTTCGATGGGCCGAAAATTCGTGGGCCTTGTTGTATGTGGGCTCCTTGTCCTTGTCATGGTACAAGGTGCAGTGGCACGTCAGCAATACCCGAAACAGTCCAAGTGCATGGAGAAGCGATACAAGCAATGCTACAATGTGTGGCACACGTGCCCGAAGGCGTGCCCGTATGACTGCGACGTCGATTGCGGCGTGTGCAAGCCCATCTGTAGTAAGTGACAAATATCGATTTCGGGTGTTGATGCCGTGTCAGGTGGGCCACACTCTGGCTGAGATTTTGGTCCTGAAATTAGGCCCATATCTGGCCCACCGTGTTCGGATCAATTTCGGCCGGCCAAGCCATTCACCGGCCGTTGCAGAAAATTGGACCTGGGCCAATCCCACTGTAATTGAAAAGTCGAAACCAGATCCAGAAGCTCGACGGGCCATCTAGGCCCATCGGCTTCTTTGTGGGAAGAGATCACCTTCAGCACCCTACATTCTAACTTACGTGCAGCCAGAGCATCCGAGCCATGTAAACAGTGCTGACCCCACTTGAAGAGCATGTACTAAAAATCGTGCCCGTTCACCCATTACTGGGCCCACCACTTGCTTAGATCGTATGTTCAAGTCACATGTTTACCGAAACGGATTGGCTACTCCCCCTGCCACGAGCCCGGTGGCTGATGGTTGGTGCTCTGTGGGCCCCACCATGCTGTATGTGTTTCATCTATTCTGTTCATCCATTTTTACAGATGATTTTAGGTTTGATCCCAAAAATTAGAGGATACAAATCTAAGGTGGACCACACCACGGGAAAACAATAGTGATTGGATATCCACCATTAAAATCCTCTGAAGGCCCACTGTACTGTTTATTTGACACCCAATCTGTTGATTAGGTCATACAGACCCAGATGAAGGGAGAAAAACAAAGATCACCTTGATCCAAAACTTTTATAGCCCCCAACAAGTTTTTAATGGTCGACGTTCATTCAACACTGTTTCCTGTAATGTGGTCCACTTTAGATTGGGATATACCTCATTTTTGGTCTCATACCATAAAATGATCTAGAAAAATAGATGGACAGCATGGATGAGACACATACATCATGTTGGGGCCCACAAAGCACCGACCACCAGCCATTGGCTAGTGGCAGGGGGAGCAGCCAATCCGTTTCTCATGTTTACAGGCAAGAATGGCTTCATCATAAGTTATCATACAACCGCCTGTAGGTGAACAATTCTCTTCCACTTACCTACGGGAAATGATTCTAGTTCAAAGAACACAGTGAAATTTTAGTGTAAGGTGGTAAACCTAAATGGGCCCACTTCAAATCTCAAACTTAAGGTTTTAAATCCACCAATAGAGAATGTTGGTTATGTTAGATTTCGTACTAAATCGGACCATACATGTGCAGAATGTGACAAGCCAGGTGCAGTGTGTCAAGACCCACGGTTTATCGGTGGCGATGGCGTAACGTTCTACTTCCATGGCCGAAAAGACCGGGATTTCTGCCTCTTATCTGATTCCAATCTCCACATCAATGCCCATTTCATCGGCAAGCGCAACCCTGCCATGAACCGGGACTTCACATGGGTCCAATCCATCGGTGTCCTCTTCGACGATCACCGTCTATTCATCGGTGCTCAAAAGACGGCCACATGGGACGACTCGGTCGACCGCCTATCCATCGCTTTCGACGGCGAACCCATCTTCCTTCCAGCAAGTGAAGGCACCAAGTGGCAATCTGCCGCCGCGCCAAGCGTAACGATAGCAAGATCACGTGACACTAATGGTGTCATGGTCGAAGTTGATGGGCGTTTCAAGATCATGGCCACCGTGGTCCCGATCACCGATGAAGAGTCTAGAGTGCATGGCTATGGCATGAACGGTGAAGATTGCCTTGCACATTTGGAGCTCGGATTCAAGTTTTATTCGTTGGCGGACGACGTGCATGGCGTTCTAGGCCAGACGTATGGGAAGGACTACACAAGTAGAGTGAAGATTGCATCTGATATGCCTATCATGGGCGGGGAGAGTGAATTCGCCTCGTCGGGGCTTTTCGCTACTGACTGCTCTGTTGCTCGCTTCATACGTGGGAGGGTGGATATCAAAGCAGCTTCCGAATTCGCTCCTTTGGAGTGCGGAAGTGCATGAATGGAAATGGTATTGTCTGCAAGAAGTAGATGAATTAGCATGAGACACACGTGTGGGTATTCATATGTACGTGTGCGCATGCATGTTCGCGTCCGAAATAAGGAAATTTATTGCCATTGCTCGTGAAATTAGATGCAGCATTCCTTTTGTTGCATGCGTTGACTTTTTCCTTCTTTTTTTTAAAAAAAAATAAAAATAAAAATAAATAAATTTAAAAGCGTTGTTGCCTTTGCTTGTGAAATAAGATGGCCGTATCTTGGTATTAAATATTTTATAATTCTATCGTGTATTCTAATTATCACTGATCAGATGGATAGAAATGTCCAATAGGAGAGATATGAGAAGAATTAGCTATATTCCAATGCTGCAAACAGTAGATTGGATAGACCCCGTTGTTGCGTTACCTTGCCACACGTGTGCTGTGGAAATATGAGATTTTCGTCTCACCTTTTTGCTGAGAAAGGTGTAAATTAAGAGACTAGATTGGTGTAGACTAGAGTCGTGGTGAGTGCAAGTAGAGCTGGGCATCGATTCGAGTCGTACAGAATTAGGGCTGACCCGACTCGATCCGTTTTTGAAATAGGCTTGACCTGAACTCGACTCGACTCAGTACCGAGTCCAAAATGCCTGAATTGATCCAAATCTGGGTCTGGCTTGGACTAATTCAAACCGAGTCCGACCTAGTAAAAAGTACTGAGTTGGTTCGAGTTAGCACCGATTCAGATCGAGAGATGAGGGAGGGAGTGGAGGGGAGAGAGGACGATGGTGGCGAATCCGGTGATGCTGGTGGGTCCTTGCTACGTTCACCGATTCACGAGAAGGGTGGAAGGGGGAGAGAGAGAGAGAGAGAGAGAGAGAGAGAGAGAGAGAGAGAGAGAGAGAGAGGTGGTGATGGTGGTGGGTGGTTGCTAGACTTGGAAGAAGAGGATGAGGGAGGAAGAAGGAGTTTGGGATCGGGTCAGGGTGGGTTGGGTTCGGCATATAGGGTTAGAGATATTTAAAATTTAAGGTTTTTATATATATATATATATATATATATGTATGTATACACTTGAATCCGAGTCGAGTCGAGTTTGACTGGATTAAGTTTCCGGTCGAGTTACTGGGTAACTCGAACTTGACTCGATTTGAGTTCGGATTTGGTGAAGGTAACTCGGTTCAAACTGACTCACCCATTCAGATCGAGTCGAGTTAGACAAGTCGAGTTAAGCGAGTCGAGTCGGTTCGTACCCGCCTCTTAGTGCAAGGCACTTAGAGGAAGAGATTACAAAAAGTAGAGATTCGCTATAGAGATAGATGGAAGGAAAGAGAAAGGTAGGGGAAAGCAAGGGCTCTACATTAATGCACATGCTACACGGAAAAAAAATAAAAACGATGGGCAACCCATCATCACTATTTTCCTTGCTTTGAACTCCACTTTACCTGCATTTTACGTTGATTTCTTAACATGAGTAGTGTAGTAGATGTATAGAATAGACTCTTGACATTCATCAAGATGGGCCCATAGAGCCTTTGTCAGTTTCCACACTTCATGTGGGCTATAAGCAGAGAAGAGAAGATGCCTATGAGAGCTATACACCATAAAATTAAGAAGTGAAATGAAGTAGGTTGGATCAAAGCAATTGATAATGGCTTGTGCTGTAAAATATTAACTAGCCCTTGCTAAACAAGTACATTTTTAGTGACAATTTTATCCTATAATTATCAAAGTTCTTAAGACTAATTGCAAAGTAAAAATGTCCAAAACTATGAATATTATATATTGTAAAAATTGAAGATGGAAGAATTTCTTGAGTTTTCTATTCAATATATTGGTGTATACATACAGAAGTAATGAAAGGAAATTATCTTTATTTTTAGAATGAGATTAAATCTTTCCTTATATATATATATATATAATTGGATTATCCTTAATTAAAGCTTCCTAATATACTCTTCCTCAAATTGGAGCATAGAAATCTATAACACCTAACTTACCAAACAAGAAATGGAAATGGTCCCACCCAAATATCTTGGAATGATTGCAGAGTATTCAAATTGAACTACTCTTGATTGTGCATGAATTTTTGAACTAGATCCTCTTGGGTCCTTTTTTGTATTAATATAGGATTGAGGATCGAAAGAAGAAACCCTTGAGAATTTTTGTCACGCCCCAAACTCGAAAACCGGGCTCACAAAATTTTCGATCACCGAATCCGGCGCCGACAACCTCCATAGTACCCCATTCTCGGCTCCTGGCACCCATATGCTAGATTCCGATACTGGGATCTTACAAGGAGGATTTTCAACATAAATTTTTTTTTTTGTAAAAGAGCATAACCGCAAGCATAACCAAGTCGCAAAACAACATCATCGCATATCCACTATAATAAAAACTTTAAGTACAATGCGAAAAGAGAAATACGAGATGATCAAAAGGCTCCAAAACAATCTACCACGCGCCCCTACTTCAGTGCTTCTACGATCCAATGTCACCTGCATGCAACGGTCGTGCATAAGCTTACGAAAAGCTTAGAGGGTGGTGTAAGTATGTGCGCAAGGCAAGTGTCAAGTATGCAATATCAGAGTAATGTGAAAATATATTGGTAAGTCCATGAATGCTATCAGCCATACAAAGGCTATGTGATGCAAGGCCTATGTAGCCAAATGTTATATGCAAAGTGTAATGCAAGTATGCTAGTCCTCATATCAAGTACATATATCAGTATAGTTCCTCTCTGGGATATCACCGAAGGCTAGTACACTCCACACTGACTGCCATCTCCCTAACCGCACAGCCTAACGAGTGGAAGAGACCACATTATTCGCCTGACCAATAGTCTGTCAATACCTACCCGACTCGTCGATAGTGGACCCATTTGCGAGCTGGTCAAATTCAGCCTAACTTACAAGCCCCTCACTCAGGTGGATAAGGCCACACCCCCTTCCAATCGACCACGATACAGTGGGAGACGCGACCTACTGGTATTCGGCACTCACTACGTCAAAACTGCGAAAAAAGGATGGTCTAAAACTGTCTTAAATGACCAAAAAGGACGTTCATGGACCGTCGCATGGGCCGTCAAATTTTGACGTGTCGTATTACTTAAAGGATGGTCTAAAACCGTCGTTCTTATTGATGAAAAAAGGACGGTCATGGATCGTCCTTAAAAAGGACGGTCGTGGACCGTCCTTAAAAAGAACTGTCATGGACCGTCTCTTATGACCCTTCAAAGGACAGCTGTGGACCGTCCTTTAAAAGGATGGTCATGAACCGTCCTTAAAAAGGACTGTTATGGACTGTCTCTTATGAGCCTTCAAAGGACGGCCACAGATCGTCCTTAAAAAGGACTATCATGGACCGTCCCTTGTGAGCCTTCAAAGCACATTTTCAAATTTGAGAGGATCAATATACACCTGTTACAATATATTTCATCGTATTCTTCCTGATATACACCTGTTATATAATATATTTCATCATATTCACATTCATATCCATCTAAACACAAACTACATAAATCCAACATAAACTACATTCATCCAAACATAAACTATATCCATCCAAACACAAATAATCTTATCCACATTACATTCATCCACGCATAAATACATATAAGTTTAACATCATAAATAAATAAAGGAAAAAAATCAGCAACAATTTTTTTTTGTGTCTTTCATCTGAAAAAAAAATATTAAACCAACAAAACATTATAATTCAGAATCATGAAGAATTGCATAAACTTCTTCCAAAAAAGTGGACACTTTTTTAAAATAAAACTAATGCAAGCAAATGATGCAAAAAAGTGTTTTAATTCAAGTTAATAGAAACATCAACAAAAATTAAAGCTCTGTAAAAAGGGGCATGTGTTAAAAGGGATACATTCTTGTTTGTTGCCATGTGATTGGGCTATAATTCAAGTTAATAGAAACAACAAAAAAATAAATTAATTAAAGCTTTGTAAAAATAGACATGTGTTAAAAGGGATACATTCTTGTTTCTTGCCATGTGATTGGGCTACACTATTGCAGCAATTGGGTTTGGGTTCGGGATCGGGTTTAAGTTTGGGTTTTCAAGTTTAGGTTTAGGTTTAGGTTAGGGAGTTGAGATTAGGATTAGGTGTAGGTCTAGGTTTAAGGATTTGAGAATACATTTAGGTTTTAGGTTTAGGTTTAGGTTTTCGGTTTTAGGTTTAGGTTTAGGATTAGGTTATAGGTTATAGGTTATAAGTTTAGGTTATAGGTTATAGGTTATAGGTTAAGGTTTAGGTTATAGGTTTTGGTTTAGGTTTAGGTTAAGGTTTAGGTTTAGGTTACAGGTTTAGGTTAAGATTTAGGTTTTAGTTATAGGTTATAGTATATAGGTTATAGCTTTAGAGAATTGAGAATAGGTTAAGGTTAAGGTTTAAGTTTAGGAAATCGGGTCCGGTTTCAGGATCGGGTTTAGGTTTGAGTTTTCAAGTTTAGGTTTAAGTTTAGGTTAGGGAGTTGAGATTAGGATTAGGTGTAGGTTTAGGTTTAAGGATTTGAGAATACATTTCGATTTTAGGTTTAGGTTTAGGTTTTAGGCTTAGGTTTAAGTTATAGGTTTAGGTTATAAGTGCAGGTAATAGGTTTAGGTTTAGGTTTAGGTAAGGTTATAGGTTAGGTTATAGGTTTAGGAAATCGGGTTCGGGCTCGGGATCGGGTTTAGGTTTGGGTTTTCAAGTTTAGGTTTAGGTTTAGGTTAGGGAGTTGAGATTAGGATTAGGTGTAGGGATTTGAGAATACATTTAGGTTTTAGGTTTAGGTTTAGGTTATAGGTTACTGGTTTAGGTTTAGGTTAAGGTTATAAGCTATAGGTTTAGGGAATTGAGAATAGGTTAATGTTTAGGTTTAGGAAATCGGGTTCGGGTTCGGGATCGGGATCGAGTTTAAGTTTGGGTTTTCAAGTTTAGGTTTACGTTTAGGTTAGAGAGTTGAGATTAAGATTAGGTGTAGGTTTAGGTTTAGGGATTCGAGAATACATTTAGGTTTTAGGTTTAGGTTTAGGTTATAGGTTATTGGTTTAGGTTAAGGTTTAGGTTTAGGTTTAGGTTATAAGCTATAGGTTAAGGTTTAGGTTTAGGAAATCGGGTTCGGGTTCGGGATCGGGTTTAGGTTTGGGTTTTCAAGTTTAGGTTTAGGTTAGGGAGTTGAGATTAGGATTAGGTGCAGGTTTAGGTTTAGGGATTTGAGAATACATTAGGTTTTAGGTTTAGGTTTAGGTTATATGTTATATAGGTTTAGGTTTAGGTTTAGGTTTAGGTTTACGTTGTAAGTTATAGGTTTAGAGAATTGAGAATAGGTTAATGTTTAGGTTTAGGAAATCAGGTTCGGGTTCGGGATCGGGTTTAGGTTTAGGTTAGGGAGTTGAGATTAGGATTAGGTGTAGGTTTAGGTTTAGGGATTCGAGAATACATTTAGGTTTTAGGTTTAGGTTTAGGTTATAGGTTATTGGTTTAGGTTAAGGTTTAGGTTATAAGCTATAAGTTTAGGGAATTGAGAATAGGTTAAGGTTTAGGTTTAGGAAATCGGGTTCGGGTTCGGGATCAGGTTTAGGTTTGGGTTTTCAAGTTTAGGTTTAGGTTTATGTTAGGGAGTTGAGATTAGGATTAGGTGTAGGTTTAGGTTTAGGGATTTGAGAATACATTAAGGTTTAGGTTTAGGAAATTGGGTTCGGGTTCGGGATCAGGTTTAGGTTTGAGTTTTCAAGTTTAGGTTTAGGTTTAGGTTAGAAAGTTGAGATTAGGATTTGTGTAGGTTTAGGTTTAGGGATTTGAGAATACATTTAGGTTTTAGATTTATGTTGAAGTTATAGGTTATAGGTTTAGGTTTAGGTTTAGGTTAAGGTATAGTTTTAGGTTTCAGTTTAGGTTATAAGCAATAGGTTTACAGAATTGAGAATAGAGGTTTAGGTTTAGAAAATCGGGTTCGGTTTCAGGATTGGGTTTAGGTTTAGGTTTCGGTTAGGGACTTGAGATTAGGATTAGGTGTAGGTTTAGGTTTAGGGATTTGAGAATACATTTGGGTTTTAGGTTTAGGTTTAGGTTATAGGTTACGGGTTTAGGTTTAGGTTAAGGTTTAGGTTTAGGCTTAGGTTTAGGTTATAAGCTATAGGCTTAGGGAATTGAAAATAGGTTAAGGTTTAGGTTTAGGAAATCGAGTTCGGGTTTAGGTTTTGGTTTTCAAGTACAGGTTTAGGTTTAGGTCAGGGAGTTGAGATTAGGATTAGGTGTAGGTTTAGGTTTAGGGATTTGAGAATACATTTAGGTTTTAGGTTTAGGTTTAGGTTATAGGTTATAGGTTTAGGTTTAGGTTTAAGTTTAGGTTTAGGAAATCGGGTTCGGGTTCGGGATCGGGTTTAGGTTTGGGTTTTCAAGTTTAGGTTTAGGTTAGGGAGTTTAGATTAGGATTAGGTGTAGGTTTAGGTTTAGGGATTTGAGAATACATTAAGGTTTAGGGATTTGAGAATAGGTTTAGGTTATAGGTTTAGGTTTAGGTTTAGGTTTAGGGATTGGAGAATAGGTTTAGGTTTAGGTTTACGTTTAGGTTAAGGTTATAGGTTTAGGTTTAGGTTAAGGTTATAGGTTTAGGTTTAGATTAGGTTATAGGTTTTTGGTTAAGGTTTAGGTTATGGTTATAGGTTTTGGGACTTGAGAATAGGTTTAGGTTATAAGTATAGGTTTAGGTTAGGTTATAAGTTAAGGTTTAGGGAATTGAGTTTAGGTTATAGGTTATAGGTATAGGTCATAGGTTTTGGGATTTGAGAAAAGGTTTAGGTTATAAGTATAGGTTTAGGTTAGGTTATAGGTTAAGGTTTAGGGAATTGAGTTTATGTTATAGGTTTAGGTTATAGGTTATAGGTTTAGGGTATGGTTTAGGTTATAGGTTTTGGGATTTGAGAATAGGTTTAGGGAATAAGTATAGGTTTAGGTTAGGTTGTAGGTTAAAGTTTAGGGAATTGAGTTTAGGTTATAGGTTTAGGTTATAGTTTATAGGTTTAGGTTATAGGTTTAGGTTGTAGTTGTAGGTTTTGGGATTTAAGAATAGGTTTAGGTTATAGGTTAAGGGTGTGGTCCCTGCAAATACAGATATAAACACGGCCTGCTCCAATTGGTCAGGACCTTCCAATGCTGTCCATAGGAAATGGACAGCTTCATCATAGTCATAACAGCAGTTCCCATCTTTCAGGGACCCCCGCTCAACATCCAGATAGCTCCGACGCACATCCAGGTCTACTCCATCAATTTCGAGTAAATATATAAACATGGCCTGTCCAAATGGTCAGGCCACTCCAATGCTGTCCATAGAAAATGGACAGCTTCATTATGGTCATAACGGCAGTTCCCACCTTTCAGGGACCCCCGCTCAACATACGGATAGCTCCAACGCACATCCGGGTCTGCTCCATCAATTTTGAGCTAATACAGATATAAACAAAAGAAGCTCAACTAATTAAATGGTATCTACTTTATTCATTATGACAAACCAGCAAGTAAAACTAAAATTATCCAAATCAATTTTCCAATATCTATGTGATTGCTAAGAAAGATAAGTAGTCATTCCAACTTACCTCCAACCCGAAATTGAATTTGAATCCCAAAAGAAAAGTAGTAGGCAATCCCACAATGTAATAAGCGACATTTGTTTGCCATTGATCTTCAAGGAACAGAATGAATTACTGGCAGAAACTAAAATTTACTCCAAGAGTGGCCTAAAGAGCATTTTCTAGGAATGGATTATGCAATCTAAAATTTACTCCAAGAGACTGCACCATGGATTACAAGTTCAAGAAAATCAACCTATTTCAATATCACTTACACACCAAGGCACTAAGAAATTCATGCATATGCTAACTGTAGAAGTCAGTGATAGGTTTTGATTACAATAAGGAAAAATTAACCAAAAAGAAATAGAATATGATACAATCTTGATCAAAGAACAATGAGAGTGAATTTTCAGGTACTATATGCACCTAAGAACCTACAATGATGAAGAAAAGAGTTTGTATATAAACAGCAAAGAAAGAGAAAAGGACAAAAACTTTTCTATTAAGAGAGAGAGAGAGATAGAGAGAGAGAGAGAGAGAGTTGACGGCACCTTGAACCTTGTTTAAATCCAAGTTGCAATCTGTGTCCACTGATGCTATTTGTCTTTTTGTGAAGTTGGCGATGATTTCTGCATCAAACCCGACGAAAGCAGCCCTAATGATAAAGAACAAAGCAGTTTCTCTCAAAAAGAAATGAAGTTTTTATGGATTTTTCGTCACTTTTGAGTTCCAACCCATCTTTGTTTTAAGTCAAGATTTCATAAAGGCTTAGGCACATGTCACACATGTATGAGCATGTGCCGCACAAGTCACACATGTGCAAGCATGGCACATGCATGCTAGATCTAATCCATCCATTAGGTTGGTCAGACCATGTACATGTTTTCCCAAAAACAAAATCTGGCATGATCAACATGCAGGCCACTATATTGGAAACATGTGGATGGGTTAGAAAACTTCTGCCAAGTTTTTCAGAGCTGTACATTTGTTTAACAAACTGTGGCCCACCTGACCAGTGAGTCAACCTGATTCTTTACCTAGGACATCAATATAATGGTGTCATTCTGATGGATGGATTGGATCTTGGACCTATCATGCCGTGCTCGCACATTTGTGGCCTGAACATGAGCTTTATTGCATAGACATCAAAGCTCCTATGCATTATCAACAAACTGTCCAATGAAAAGGGTGTGAAAACCACCCCAATTCATAGGATTAGCAGTAACTCAAAACTTCATATCAACATCTACCCATCATGTCTTTGCTTTTTCAAGTAGCAGCCAATCCTTCAGCGACGCATTTCCATTTGTATAGCATTATTAAACAATACACATCCAAAAATGCAAAACTGAAAAAATTTTCCTGCAAAACTGAAAGCAGAGGATCAAAAGTATTCTTTCTGCCTAATCAACCATGCTGGAAACTTCAAAAATTATAATTCCCAGCCATAGATCAACAAACATATTGGTAAAATTTTTGGCAGTTGAATTGTACATGATGAGAATTTGTTTCAGTGTTCCTTGGAAGTTTGATGAGAATCGACGACAGATGGTTTCCTTTCTCTTCTTTCTTTTTCCTTCTTTTTCTTTCTTTCTTTCTTTTCTTTTATTATTTATTTATTTTTGTTTTCTTTTCTTTTGATGTACTGAAGTTGGGTTCTCAGTCTGTCAATAGAAAAACTATCACTTAAAACTAGCTTTTATGTGAGATAACATGAATTAACATGTAGACTTCCAGAATGACACTGAACATAAAAAAGGTTCAATATCTACATGTTGGAAAGAAGGCCCAAAACCAGTTAGAGATCAATCAATATCTACAAAGATAACATGTGTAATAGCAAAGTATCCATCAATGATGAGAACCCTATAAAGAGATAAGATTGATTGGCATTCTAATTAGTGTCACAAGCTTTTAAGTAGATCTGTTGATAAACTAATTTGGGAAATGTTCTAGCAGATGTGAACTTCTAAAGAACAAATATTAGCTATGCATAGCATGTTCCATTAGGCACGTACATGGGAAAAGCATCAGGATCTCATAAAAATCATTTCCCCTTCATGAACAATAGATCATCATCATCATCATCATCCAGAAATTAATAAATGTGGGGTCATAAGACAAGCTTCATTAACAATAGATAGTAGTAAGAAAATGTTCACTTTTCCATGTTCAGATATGAAATTGGCATACATAAAAACTCATAAGTATGTGTCAATTACCCTAGTTTTCCTGTTTTCATGCACCTCAAATGGGCTGCAATGAAAATGCACACACATGAAGAGAGCAGTAGCTCATGAAAGATGTGTTTCATTCACAAACCAACCAGGCCCATCACTCTTCAAGGACAAGCTATGGCTTCCATTGACATGGTCGACCTGAACATGCCTGGGCCCATTTGTCAAGTCATGTTAACCACGAGGGCCTATATTGTAGAAACCAAAATAGATGTTTATTCCATTAACAACAGGGAGAATATAGAGAGAGAGAGATACCAGGTTCTGGTAGACATTTGTAAAAATCTTATGAGATATACATCTTAATAATAATAATAATAATAATAATAATAATAAAGGAAATGCCTTAATTTAAAAGGTTACCCCAATCTACTCTAACAAATCAAGTCTAAAAACATATAAAGTAATCAAGTATTACATTTTTCATGGATAAGGCTGAAAAAAATTAATAGAAAAGAAAAAGAAAAAGAACTAGAATACAACAGTGGAGTTCAAAAATAGCCCCAAAAGAGAGAAACATAATGCAAAAATAAAAATAAATAAATAAAAAAGAAGAGGAAAACTAGTATTAAATTGTGTATGAATTGTAAAAATACATTAAAGAAAGAAAATTAACCTAAAAATCAATTGCTTACATGTAAAGAAGTACTTTTGGGTACATGTAAAAAAAGAAAAAGAAAAAAAAGATAACAACCAAATGTGAAACGATCAATGCACTCAGTGAGGGCATCATCTCCCACCATTAAATGATGGACAACAGGAATAATCTAGCAAGCATTTCAAAATGCAAATACTTAAATGCCCATTTTTAAGTTTGTGCTAAGTTACCTGTCCATCATTATTGGAAGGTGGATGGTAAGGGCACGATTTCTATCAATGCACACAATTGCACACATTCTTTTTTGCAAAACTCTTCTTTTAGATAAGTGTGTCCAACAGCTTCAAACATGCAGACATCAGAGCACGTTGCCTTGGCACATTTCAAGTGTCATGTCCTTGTTACCACACAGAACTGTTCCTCAGTCATTTAGAGAGAAGCCTAAGGACATCTCTTGACTAATTTTGCTAACCAAGTATGGAAGAAGCTGAAATAAGCTAACAGATAGTGATTCTACTCATACACATGAATTTGAAAGCACCATGCATGTTTGAACCTAAGGACATCATAGAAAGCACCATGCACCTAGTACTTGGATGGCTTCTTAAAACAATCATACACATGAATTTGAACCCTAAGGGGAAGTTGGTCAAATATAAAGCATAAGATACATCTCTATTGATTTTGAAATCATCACCAATCAAGCTGCACAACATTGACAACTAGACCAAAAAAAAAAAAAAGGACATGTAAATCATTGTCTTAGCTCAATAATAAAGATAGCAGGAGTTGCAATATTTATATTAATAATAAATGACAATAAGCATATCATTAGTATGTGCTTCAGACGAATATGGAATGGCTCAGATAAGATCCAGACATTGTACGTTCCATAAAAAGGAATCTTAGCTTTAGTTGCATTCTGCTTCAAACGATCAAAAGCACCAGCTCTAATTTTTGGGATAAAGCCCTAAAATGATCTGTAAAAATGGATGAATGGCATGGATAAAATATATACATCATGGTAGGGCCATAGATCATATAGGGTCATAGATCATGGTGGTGCTGCAGACGAAATTGGATTGCATACTGAGTTACTCAGTACGCTCTTATTGTATTGAGTAAACTCCGTATGGCCCACCTTAATCCCTAAATCCCCAAATCCTTAAATCCCTAAATCCCAATCCCCAAATCCCTAAATCCCCAAATTGTTTCAATCGGTATTGAGATTGAGAGAGAGAGAGAGAGAGATACCTCATGTGGATGCACGAGAGAGAGAGAGCACCGAGAGAGATGAAAACAGAGAGAGGGCACAGTGGAGAGAGGACCGAGAGAGAGAGAGAGAGAGAGAGAGGATGTGCGAGAGTGAGAGAGGGCAGCGAGGGAGGGAGGGCGGCGAGGGGGAGAGAGAGAGAGAGAGAGATCCCTCGCCAAGGGAGGGTAGGGGTGAGAGAGAGAGAGAGAAGAGGGAGGGTGCTTGGGCGTGCGCGGCTCTTTTAAGCGCGCGCCCAATTTTGGGTGAGACTGGACGGTGCTCTATGGGCCCCACCATGATGTATGCTTTTCATCCATGTCGTCCATCCATTTTTACAAATCATATTAGGGCTTTATGCCAAAAATTAGAGGGAAATAAATCTCACGTGGTCCACACCACATGACAACAATAGTGATTGCATATCCACCATTAAAATCCTCTTAAGGCCCATTGTACTGTTTATTTGACATCAAATCTGTCAATTTGGTCATACAGGACCAGATGAAGGGAAAAAACAAAAATAAGCTTGATCCAAAACTTTTATGGCTATTGATCATATTTTTAATGGTCGACGCTCATTCAACACTATTTCCTGTAATGTGGTCCACTTGAGATTTGCATATATCTCATTTTTGGTCTCATATTGCAAAATTATCTGTAAAAATATATGAACGGCATGGATGAAACACATACGTCATGGTGGGAGCCATAGAGCACTGACCACTAGTCATTGGTTGGTGTCGGGGGATTAGTCAATCCGTTCCCAAGCGTACATAGTAAATCCTATGGGGGCCACCATAATTTATTCATTTTATCCACTCCATCCATCCATTTTAACATATAATTTTATTACATAAGCTCAAAAATGAAGCCTATAAAAATCTGAAGTGGACCACATCATAGGAAATAGTATAAACTGAACGTCTACCATTAAAATAATTTGGAAGGCCACCGAAGTTTTGGATCAAGTTGATATTTTAGTTTTCCCTTCATCCATGTATTTGTGATCTATTGAACAGGTTGGATGACAAATAAAAATCATTGTAGGCCATAGGAAGATTTCAACGGTGGAAATCATTATTCCTACTGTTTCTGTGGTATGGTCCACTTCGTCCATGTCGTCCATCTGAGAGAGAGAGAGAGAGAGAGAGAGCGAGAGAGTGAGAGAGGGTGCTAGAGTAAGAGTGAGAGAGGACAGAGAGCGAGAGAGACTTCAAGTCTCTCTCACAAGCGGTCATGGGTCACATGGTCGATGCGCTGTGGGCCCCACCATGATGTATGTTCATGTTTCATCCTTACCATCCATCTATTTTTCATTTTATCTTATGGTATGAGACAAAAAATGAGGTATATCCCAATCTCAACTGGACCACATTATAAGAAACAGTGTTGAATGAGCGTCGACCATTAAAAACCTTTTGGGGGCCATATAAAGTTATGGATCAATCTGATATTTTTTTCCCTTCATCTGGGCCTGTATGACCTAATCAACAGATAGGATGTCAAATAAAAGGTACAGTGGGCCTTAGGAGGGTTTTAATGGTGGATATCCAATCACTATTGTTTTCATGTGGTTTGGTCCACCTGAGATTTATATCCCTCTCATTTTTAGTATTTGGCCCTAATATGATTTGTAAAAATGGATGGACAGCATGGATGAAACACATACATCATGATGGGACCCATAGAGCACCGACCAACATCCAAAAATAGTTACTCGCCTCGATCATACTTCGTATGAGAAAGATATTGGGCAAACAAGATTGATCAACAATTTGAGTGAATTTTGATTTAAACATCTGAAGTTATTTACTCTTTATGTCCAGACTGATCAGATTGTCCAAAAATAGTTAAAGGTTGTTCATAATATCAAAAATATATAAATGAATAGAAAACACAAACATCAACTTGATCCAAAACTTCTATGGCCTCTAAGAAATTTTAAATGGTAGAGGTTCAATCACACTATTTCCTGTGGTGTGGTCCACTTGAGCTTTGGATATGCTTCCTGTTTGTTCTTTAGACCTCAAATTATCTGTTAGCATGGATGAATGGAGTGGATAAAATAAATAAATAACGGTGAACCCCACAGAGTTTACTCTGATAAAGGTAATGAGTAACTCACTTAATTGTAGTGGAGAAAGGTTTCCTTAAAACATTCATAATCATATATTGGGCCTGCCTAAATGTGATTCACATATCCAACCCACTCATTATGTGTGTCCCACTTGGATGAGGGGTCAGACCAAGTTTCAACCGCATCCAAAACTCATGTGGGCCCCACCAAGTGCTTTTATATTTTTTTAGGATGTCTTCACATAGTTTTAAATGGTATGGCCCACTCGAGTTTCGTGTACCGATGATTTTTCAGATATCTCATAACTATAAATGGGACACATCAAATCTACGGTGTTGATGTTCGACACACATCATGATGAGGCCCACAAAACTTACTAACATCAATTCTTAGGTTCTCACAAGGTCAGTTATAAGTTGGGTCACAATTTTAACCAGAATATTTGGCCCATTTTGCATGTCTAGTCCATTCACTCTATTTTACTAATCAATTCTCAATTTGACTAGTTACTCGCGTCAATCAGGCTACATATATATGAGAAAGATATTGGGCATACAAGATTGACCAACAATTTCAGTGAAATTTGATTTAAACATCTGAAGTTATTTACTCTTCAATTTGAACTGATTAGATTGTCCAAAAACGATTAAAGGTTCAATTAGTGGATGTGCCTAATAATTTAGTAATTTTATTTTTCACAAATAAATTTAACATTTTTTTTCTCAAAATGTATTTTTTTTTTTACTCTTGTAACTAAATATCATTTTATTATAAATAAATTTAACATTTTTTTTACAAAATTTAGTTTTCTTTTTTTTAAAAAAAAAAAATGTATATTTTTTTACAATTTGTCAATTTTTTCACAATTTTGTTTAATTTTTTAAAATTTCTTTTTCAAAATATCATTTTTTAAATCTCACTTTTGTTATATAACTTTTTAATTTTTCTTGTCAAAATACAAAATCTAGTTTTCTTTTTTTTAAAATATATATTTTTTACAATTTTCAATTTTTTTTCACAATTTTGTTTAATTTTTAATTTTTTTTTCAAAATATCATTTTTTTAATCTCACTTTTGTTATATAACTTTTTAATTTTTCTTGTCAAAATACAAAATCTAGTTTTCTTTTTTAAAAAATATATATATTTACAATTTTTCAATTTTTTCACAATTTTATTTTATTTTTTAAAATTTCTTTTTCAAAATATCATTTTTTAAATCTCACTTTTGTTATATAACTTTTTAATTTTTCTTGTCAAAATACAAAATCTAGTTTTCTTTTTTATAATATATATTTTTTTTACAATTTGTCAATTTTTTCACAATTTTTTTTTAATTTTTAAAATTTTCTTTTTTAAAATATCATTTTCTTATCGATTTTTTTTTTCAAAATTATCAACATTATTCAAAATTTTTAATTTTTTTTTCAAAATCTAGATTTTTATAAAATTACAGGTTTTTTTTTCAAAATTTAAAATTTTCTTAAACATTGTTAATTATTTTTCTAAGCTTCTCAAATAATTTTTTTCGAAATTCATAATTTTTATGAGTTTCTTAATTTTTTACCTGAGCAGTAGAAAGAGAGACAGTTTAGGACCGTCTCTATCTATTAGAGACGGTCTTTGACAGTCTCTAATAGAGACGGTCCTTAACCGTCTCTAATAGAGACGGTCTTTAACAGTCTCTAACAGAGACGGTCTTTGGCAGGAATATAAGACGGCTAAGGACCGTCTCTAATAGAGACGGTCTTTGACAGTCTCAGATGGCAAGTAAAAGGCGACCAATGACCGTTTCTAATGCAGACGGCCAATGACCGTCTTAGATGACTGTATATAAGATGGTCAACGACCGTCTTAAATGATTTATGGACGTTTAAATTTTTTTAAAAATATTAAGGACGATCAGGGGCCGTCTAAAATTTAGAGACGGTTTATGGCCGTCTCTAAAGCGTCTTTAAACCAAGCAATTTTAGAGACAGTCCAAAACTGTCTCAAAATTCGTCCTTTTTTTTTTTCCATTTTTCACGTAGTGACTCGTGCGCTCATGTATCCACTCGGTCTAGACATTGGAGTGTTTTCTGGTACCAAAAAGTTCTGAAACTTTCACCTAAGGACATCCTATATGCCCACAGTGCTAGAACTAAGTACTTTCAGTATCCAATCTGGTCATCCACGATGTGCCTGTGGAGGCCACGACCCTGATGTCGCTAGGGCGTACAATGAATCATGTCACATGGAATGCGAAATGCATGAGTCACACCATTTAGTTATGCATCGCTCCTGGGCATACCATGCAATCATGTGGGGCACTCCGTCTCATAAGGAGTCTCATAAATGTCTCAGCCCAACGACGTATGCTATGATCAAACACTCCTCATAACAGGCATACAAATTATGCGTATGGGCATGTATCATGATATTATACTAAACATATTCTCAGTGTATTCTACTAAGCTAAGTACGCTAGCATGATTATCAGATATAGCAGACAATGATCGGCCTTAACCGATATGCTACTTACAAGAGTAAGGGCTAAACAATACGCCCCGCTAAATATATAGAAGTCTATATGGAATGGTCCATGTTAGACTATCATAACCTATTCAAGGTACTACTAGCATATCGTATATCCTAAGGCGGGGTCCCCTACAAGGACGGTGGAAAGTATCATCATCAATGGAGGCCTAACGGTTTGGGTTAGCCCACTAAGGGAAGATGAGAATGGGGCTAACAATGGGCCTTAGGGAAGTTACAATGTGGACATTTAACCATGATTGCTTTTACAGTATGGACATCAAACCATTATTGCTCCCAAGGCATGGCCCGTCAAAACATTATTACATACATCATGGTGGAATCACACATCACAATGGACCTCATATACATCACATTAGGCCTCACACAAAGGCCTCACATACATCTCATTGGGCCTCACTCATGGTCCTTATATACATCAAGATGGGCCGCAACAATGGGCCTCAAATACATCAAGATGGGTCACAACAATGGGCCTCATATACATCAAGATGGCCCGCAACAATGGGCCTCATATACATCAAGATGGGCTGCATCACATGGGCTGCAACAAAGGGCCTCATATACACTTCAAGTGGGACCCATCGCCCTGTATTCTACTATCTACACCATTCATCTATTTTTAGAGATCATTTAGAGCAGTTTTCAAAAAAAAAAATAAAATGAATCATATCGAAAGATCATCTGGACCATACCACAAATAGCAGTAGAGATAATGATTTTCACCGTTTAAAATTTCCAAGGTCCACCATAATGTTTATTTTCCAATCTGTTCATAAGGTCACAAAGACCTGAATTAAGAGGAAAACAAATTTCATATCAATCCAAAACTTCTGACCCCAAATAGGTTTCAACGGTAGACGTTCAATCCTCCACTGATTGTTGCAGTGTGGTCCATTTGATAAGTAGATGTATCTTATCTTTAGTCTCAAGCCTTAAGACGAGCTCACAGGTGGATGGACAGTTTGGATCTAACACATAACTCATGATCAAGCCCACACTTGCTGATGTCACTACAACAGCTATATAACTGGTGTGACCCAGCAGATGAATAGTTTGGATGTGACACATACATCATACAGGACCCATAAAGCTGCTAACATTAGATACAACAGCAAATTCTGCTACTGGTGGGGCCTGTAGATGAGCGGTTTGGATATAAAACATATACATCAAGGTGGGTCCCACCTGAAATTTAGATCTATCTCATTCTAATGCCATAAGACGATCTCCTAAGTGGTTGGACGGTGTAGATGACACACCTCATGATCAGACCCTGCTAATATCAATACAACAGCTGAATATATGGTGGGACCCACAGAGCTTGTTGATGTCAATACATCAGCTAAGTAGCTTGGTGTAAGGTACACCAGCCAATCAGCATGGTGGGCCCCACGTGCTGAAGGCAGCACGTCGTCTAGGTGGGCCCCACATCCAATGAACACATGTGTCATCAAGGTGGGCCCAACATAAATGGATAGAGTGGATTAAAACCCATACATCATGGTGGAATCCCACCGTCCAGATGGATGGTGAGGATAAAACATAAATATCACGGCGGATTCCACCATTTAGAGAGCTGGATGGTGTGGATATAAGATACTTACACCATGTGGTGCCCATGTGTAGACAGAACACATCAGGTGGGCTTCCACCTGTCCATAGATGGACGATGGAAATACAAAGATACAATAGTGGGTCCCACAACTGCTGGACGTCGGCCGAGCAGCATCCAAACAGATGGGTGCTTTAGATATAACATTTCAAGGTGGGTCCACGTGGTGGCCCACCAAGGTTAGGATTAAACTAATATTTGTGGTTTCCCTCATGCAGGCCTGTCCAGACGGATAGGCAGCAGGCCCATCCGCTGGACAGTCCAGCAAGGTGGGCCCATCTTATAGATGGCATGGATAGATACATCATGGTAAGGTGGGCCATCAAACAAGGAAAGAGAGAGAGAGAGAGAGAGAGAGAGAGAGAGAGAGAGAGAGAGAGAGAGAGTGATGGAGGGTTCCGCCACTATGACCCCTCCCTTTCATATAAAGCATACATTGAGTGGGTCCCAATACATGTGGACCCACCAATCAAAATCAACGGTGGAGATCCCTTCTCCACCAAAAATGTAAGGTCTAGATGACCCTTTCACACTAGGAAAATAAACATCATGATGGGGTCCATGGAGAATGGCCCCATCATGGGATAATCATATGAATCATGGTGGGCCATCGACCACACCTAGGGTCTAAAGTGAGATCCATACCATCAATCGGTATGCCCCACTTGGTCCATCATTAAAACATAAATCTAAGCCTATAAAACACCCAC
Organism: Magnolia sinica; assembly: GCF_029962835.1. Taxonomy (NCBI): domain Eukaryota; kingdom Viridiplantae; phylum Streptophyta; class Magnoliopsida; order Magnoliales; family Magnoliaceae; genus Magnolia; species Magnolia sinica. The sequence goes on along the minus strand of NC_080591.1, from coordinate 28,709,809 downwards.
TATTGGATCTTCTTGGTTCTATGGAATGCCAAACTCCTTGGCTCTCTCTTTGATGGAGGTGGATGAAGGTTGAAGGGTTGGGATGGGAGATGAGAGGGGTAAGAAGTGGGCCACACTTAGTTCTCTTCTCTCCTTGAGAATGGCTTGGACGGTTGCTTCTCTTGGTGCTTAGGGAATAGGTGGAGAATAAGAGAGATAGAGAGTGGCTGTAAGAGAGAGGTGATGGGTGGGTGATGGAAGTACTTGACTTGAGAGTTGACTTAGGTGTCTTGGGGAGAAACAAAGCATGGGCTAGAGATGAGATGTGTACTTGACTTGACTTGGTTGATTGATGGAATGGGTTATAGAGATGCTCTCGAGATTACAAATGCGCAATGTTTCTTCGAGATAAATACAGACCCACATCTCCTGGCCAGGGTATCGCATCGGTGAGTAAGACGCGACGTTAGAACCGCGGTGATGGCATGGTCGCTAGGGTGCAGTTTCGAGTCGAGCCGACTCAAATCTATAGGATGCGACTTAGGGTCAGCGCAAATGCTGTCTACAGATTGAAGGTTGCCGAAATTCGACAGGGAAGATCACGAGAGTCTATGGAATGGTACTTTCTAGGATACGGGCCTTATAATTTTTGTTTGCATTAAAAGTTGTTTCATTGCTCCAATTAAGGTTCACGAGAGTCTACGGAATGGTGTGGTCTAGGATTGTACATTTTTTAGATGAGATCACTAAACAGACTTTAATAATTGTTTATGGCATTGGATTTCTCATGTAACAACTCTTGGAATGCAGGAATTGTAGGACATTCTTGTGTCAAGTATATGTTACTTGCACAGATACCACAAATAGTTTCAACGGTCTCCTCAAGTTTGACCATTTCTACTTTCATCAATTACATGGCATTAACCTTTCTCGTAAGGTTATCCACCCTAGTATTGACATAGTCTTCTTCCCTTAAGACATATATTCCTCCCTTTTCTTTGGACTAAGTCGACTTAATGTTGGTTAGTTTGGCTGAGGTATCCTAGGATTGCGCATTTTCAGCTATCATATCAAAATAATCATGTGTCATTGAGATTTTTATTCATGAATTCTCCATTGCATATCATTTCTACGAATTGGCGAATGTTTGTCCATCATAGAAAAAACTTATGACCTACCAGATTTTATAGCATGTAGGCAAGCACTTAGAAGATCCTTAAACCTCTCCCAACATTGGAAGGTCTCTTTCTCTTTCTGCAAGAAGTTCATGATGACCCTTTTAAGGGTACTAGTCTTATAAACTACGAAGAACATTTTAAGGAACTCACAGATCATCTCAGCCCATGTCTCAATCAATCTCAATATCAATGAGTGAAGCCATGACTTGGCCTTCTCTTTCAATGAAAAAGGGAACAATTTTAATCTCAGGATGTCATCCGACACATTATTGAAGTGTAACTCCACAATCTCATCAAACTCTTTGAGATGTAGATATGGACTCTTAGAATCTAGTCTATGGAATTTCAGAAGTAGTTCGATCGCTACTGATTTAAAATTCATTTTCCTACATTATGTGGAAAAATCATGCAGGAAGATTTATTCTTCTTAGTTAGTTGCAAATAATCTTATAGAGTTCTAGCTGGAGGCCCATCGTACACATCGTTTTCATCTTGTTGCTCATCAACATAATGATGAGTTTGATTCTCAACCATATTCCGGACCAATTTAGAGGATCTTAGTTGTTGTCTAATCCGACGATAGATAGGCAATCCTTCAACTAGTCCTCATTTACTTAGGAGATGGAGGGTGTTATCACAAACCCACTTGGGCATGAACCACTCTTAACCCTCATGCTACACCTAAACCCACTTTTATTGAAATAAAAACTACAACAAAATAAGAAATTTGAACTAACTAAAGCAAAAGGGTTGGAATGATAATACTTGGTTGACGATTCTAGGTTAAATTCTATAAACGAAAAGAAATAAAAGCAATGTTAGAATCTAAAAATCTTAGAAAAATCTACTCTATAAATGTTGATGCAAACCCCGACTATAGGGTTGTGATATAGTAATAACTCGGTACTAAGGTCATACCCACAGGGAATTATACTTGTGTGATTTATGGAACAATGTAGAAGTAGAACTATAGCTAAAACTAATGGAATCTAATTTTAAGAAGTAATGATGTAATTGAGAAGGAAATAAATAAAAGTAAAAAATTGTAGCGATAAGGATCCACTTATAGCCATCCTTAATGTTTAATTCACTTGATTCAATTATACAACTCAACTAGAATTGAAGTCATATCCTATCTAGTCGAATAATAGAGTAATTAAATCATCATTCATAAACTCAAATCAGATTTGAACTTTAATTAAATTGGTTCCCACATAAAGCACAAAAGTATTGATTTTAAGGAATTCAAAGCATCTATCAAGCCCTTAGTGTATGATAAATCAATAGATTTTATATATTAATCCCTTACAAAATAGATAAGCAAATACTCTTAGCTTTCCTAAGCATCCAATGTGCCTAGAGTTGACAATGGATCAAAGTAAACTAAAAATATGTCTTTATTCAAACCAAATATCAATGAATTATTTTTTATTTAAACCAATTGCTTGAATTAAAGTAAACTAAGACATTAAGAATAACTACAAAATTCACCTTTTAGCCATAGCTAAGAGATTAGCCAATCATAGAAATAATTGAACTAAAAGTCAAAAGAAAAACATAAAAACTGAATAAGAACTGAAGGATTGGAGAAGGATGACTCCGTAGAAGCTCCACAACTCCTTGCTCTATCTCTTATACCCTAATTTGTACCTAGGAAAACTTAAAAAACCCCCTTTTAATTAGGAAAAATCTGCACCAACTTGGAATCGACTTCAAATTTATGCACTTTTGTCCTGCTTCGGTTGCATCAACTATACGATTTGGTCACAATGAATATCACTTTCAGTCACACCTAATATCAGTTGTAACCGAATTTCTTCAATATTCATCTAAAATCTTTGTCTCCCTCAGGATACACTGAACTCTCCTTCAGTCGGACCAAACATGGCTTTGATCGCACCTAAGTGTCGAGCAAAATTATCTCTGAAAATCATAGTTTTTTCATGGACTATTTTGTGCACATTTAGTCGGACTGATCTAACCTTAGGTGAGATCGAATAGTTTGTTATTTCTATTAATGTAATTTGTGATTTTTCAGTCTCTTCTCTCTCTTTTGTACTTGATTTTCTTAGAATTTGGCACTTGAATTCCTCATTAATCACATCCAAATCTCCAAATCTTCACTTGGTTATTATCTAAACATTAAATCTTCTCTTTAATCATTCTTTTCATCTTAACTCTCCAAATCACTCCGCATAGGAAAACATACATAATAAGAAACACAAAGAAACACAAAGAAGCTCCACAACTAAGCGCATCTATGCTTATAAAACTAATGCACAATAATAGAAAAATATACAATATTTCACACTCAATAAGAAACACAAAGAAACACAAAGAAGCTCCACAACTAAGCGCATCTATGCTTATAAAACTAATGCACAATAATAGAAAAATATACAATATTTCACACTCAATAAGAAACACAAAGAAAACTAATCCTAATCCTACAATAATTCTAATACTAACTTTTTTCAGAAAAATGTAGCTAAAGTCCTCGGCAACGGCTCGAAAAACTTGTTGATGCAAACCCCAAGTGCAAGGCTGTGATGTAGTTTTACTCGGTGAGACCAGGGTTAAACCTATAGGGACTTATATTTATGCATTTTCTAAAATACTTTAAAAATAGAGCTAAAACTAAAGTTAACTTATGAAATTGGGTTTTAAGAAGAAGTATGATTGAAACTTAGAAGAATTTAAAAGAAGAAATCAGTAGAGAAAAGCACTAGAGCGCTAAGGATCCACTTATAACCATTCTTAATGTCCAATTCACTTGATTCAATTAGATAAGTTAATTAAAGTTGAAGTCCTATCTTAACTAGGTAGATAATAGAGCAGTTAAACCATCATTTATAAACCAAAGTAAATTTGAACTTCAATTGAATTCCCACATAAAGCATCAAAGTATTGATCATAGGGAATTTAAAGCATATATCGTACCCTTAGTCTATGATAGATTAATGTATTTTATAGATCAATCCCTTGCAAAATAGATAAGCAATCAATCCCTCTTAGCTTTCTAATGCATCCAATGTGCACGGAGTCGACAATGGATTAAAGTAAACTAAAATAAAGCTTCATTCAAACCAAATATTAATGAATTGTAAAATCGTCAAACCAAATACTTGAATGAAAGTAAACTAAGACATTAAAAACTACTACAAGCTTCACCTCCTAGTCATGGTTAAGAGATTTAACCAATCATAGACATAATTGAACTAATTAAACTCAAAAGAAAAACATAAAAAACTGAAGAAGAACCGAAGGATTGAAGGAGGGCATAAAAGCTCCACAACTCCTTACTCTTTCACCTCTACCCTAATTTATATCTAGATTGTCGTGAATCACCATTTTATATAGGAAAAACTCACATCAACTTGGATCCAACTTCAATTTTATGCACTTATATTACGCTTTGGTCGCACCAAATTCAACCGAGTCTATTTAAAGATGCTTTCAGTTGTAGCCGAATTTCACCAAAATATGTCTGAAGTCTCTGTCTTTCTTATGTCACACCGAGCTTTTCTTTGGTGGCATCAAACATGTCTTCAGTGAAACCTAAGTGTCGAGTCAAATTATCTTTGGAAATCACAATGTCTTGCTAGATTATTTTGTGCACATTCGGTCGAACCGAACAACTAATTATTTATGTTGATGTACTTTGTGATTTTTTCAGTTTTCTCTCTCTCTCTCTCTCTCTCTCTCTCTCTCTCTCTCTCTCCCTCCCTCTTGCACTTGGTTTTCTTAGATATTTCATACTTGAAAGTTATGTCCTTCAAATCTCCAATTCTTAATTTGGTCATTCTTTAAGCATTAAATTTTCTCTTTAATAATTCTTTTCATCTTAGCTCTCCAAATCACATCACATGGTAAAACATATGTAATTAAATCAATTAAACACATCTATGCTTATAAAACAATTCATAATAAGGGAGAAGTATGCAATAATTCACATTCAACACTTATCATGTTCCTATTAAGCTTGTAAGGCTATGAGATGATCACCAAGGGTTTACTTATTAAGTTTAGGATTAGTTAGAGGTAGGGGTTGTTTTAGGTTAAGAGTTAGACTCACTAAGACATATCATTTATTTGTTCTTTGTTCCTTAATGCTTCATGTATTCATGTGTATTCGGTCTTCAACTTCTAAGGGCTCAACTGACTCCCTTACACATGGACACATGTGATTAGCAAACAAGGTATAGTAACAGTGTCTACTTGTAACACCCCAAACTTTTCAATACCCAAGTATTGAAAATTCTCAAGTGTTACCATGAAATTCAACTTAGTATATACGTGTGTACGATACCAATCAAGCCATCTGACTGTTGATTTTAAGACAAGATCATCATATGTCTAAGTGAACCCACTTATGATTATCTGCTTACAAATCTGACCATGCACCCACCTCCGTACATGACTAGATTACTAGCCATCAAGCTTTCTTATTTTAAACATGTCATCTGACCATTCATCATGTGGTTTGATACATGTGCATTCCCTTGATTAATTTGGTGAATAAATCTTTATTCATAATGATTTAGATATACGCTCTTTTGTAAGAATTTTTTAGAAATGTGCCTATAACCATCTAGAACCATTAGATTTCTTAAAGCTCTTAGATTATCAATAATTATGAAAATGCCACTAACCTAGACTCTTGATTTCTAAAACACATAGTTTTCAGATTCGTTTCATGTAATAATTTATATCATCCTTAGTTATCATAAATTAACCATACACGTTGAATTTTAACCCTTAGATCAGCGATATCCATCATTAAAACAAAATTCACTCGATATGGATCTTTTAAAGACCGTGATTGCCTGATACTTTCAGATAGCTATACCTATAATTGACATAGTGAATGGCCAGAGTGGATTTTCCACAAGCATCACTGTGGGGTGCAGTAAAACTGATCAAAGCTACCTTGACCCGTTAAATAGGAAGGAAATCCTTCCTTCTTTCAAACACGCCTCCCGCCTGCATTAGACGAATGGATACCGTCCGTCTGTGTCATCGTGACCCTTCATCACGATCTTGTTGGAGGATCTGAACCGTCCATCTGGTTCGAGATACAAATTTGACCAAATCCTGACCCTTCTAGACCACATCCAATCAAACGACCAAGCAAGCTTCCAGTCACAAATCCTTCCCTCATTTTTGCTAAGAACAGTCAACCGACCATTGTGATGAATAGTGGTTCGTCATCATCATCCATATAGATGATCCAAACCGTCCATTGAACTTGAATCTCTCCCACAACCAGAGAGCCCAATGACTTCTGACATAGAGGAGCTGTGTCGTGTACGCCAACCCGTCCAAACAAATGCCACACAAAACCAACAACCTAAACATAGTCCCTTCCATCCCTTCCACACCGGCAGTCTCGATGATATGGACTATCCAAACCCTGAGAAGAGAAGTTTCGATTCTAACCAAGTTATCCAAAAATGACGTAAGGAAGAATAGGTTTTGCTGCTCCGCATTTTTCCTTCGTGCAAATCGCAACTCCGAAAACTTCGACTCCAGATTTCTAAAAATCACGCTTGCAAGATATTAATGCAATAAAGCTGCAAAGCCTGTGGGCCAGGGATCATTAGAAGACCTCTGCAGACCATTCGAAAGGCCAAATTCAAACCAAGAGAGGCTGGGAATCAACCTGCCATTAAAACGGTGACCATCTTCTTGATCAAACGTCGGTCGAATAAAATCAGGGACAGACGTTCAAGAAAATAAATCAAAGACATCCATTGGATAACCCGTTCCCAAGAAAGCCTACCCCAACAACCAGATGAGATTGAACATTTCAATTATTCCATGATTCGGGGCCCATGTGTGGGCAGAGTGCGAAAGCTCTAATGCATACATAGAGTGTGGAAAGAAGAACACCGTCCAACTATAACTCTTCCCTCCTAGTGCCAAATAGCTATAAATTAAAACCTGAGGATGATAGGGAGAAACATCTGATTTCTCATTCAGAGAAAAGGAAGAAGAAAAGGTGAGAGAGAAAGAGAGAGAGAGAGAGAGAGAGAGAGAGAGAGAGAGAGAGAGAGAGTTCATGTGGTGGAAATGCACCATGTCGAGTCAAACCAAGTTAACTCAGCTAGGACTTGCTGTAGTGTTGCCCCATTCTGTCTCAACTCGCTAACGAGATGGGTTGAAGTTAAGTTGGAAAATAAGAGAGACGGGAGAGAAGAAAAGGAAAAAGAAAGAGTGAGAAGAAGATTGGAGAGACAGAAGGATCGAGTTGAACCAAGTCAACTCGACTAGGTAATTCTGCATAAGATGCAGGATGGATCAAGCTAAGGTTAATTAGTAATCAGGTTAACCCTCTCAACTACTGAATTTATACCTAATTGGTTTCCTTGGTACGCTAGGTCTCAAACCTAGATCTTAAGCCAAATCCTAACCTTCAATCTTAACCCTATGAGACAGTTAATGGAGTGATCTAACCACTTGAATTATTTAAAAACATGTTAGAATTCAATCATATGGTGTATACTCCCTTTCAAGGGAGAAATGACGTTAGAGGTGAGGGTTTTATCCTTTAAGCTTATCTTAATTCGAGTTGGTACAATTTCCTCTATTCCCCCACATGCTTTGAATTCCCCCTGCAAATATTTAACTTACCATCACCAATCCTTTACCCTTTAGGAATAATGGTTATGGTTGAGATTAATTTTACATGACCTTTCTAAATCTATGTAAGAGTTTTTATCCTTTAAGCTTACTTTGTTTAGAGATGATATTATCTTGACAATTACATGCTTCATGACACTGTGAACTTCCTCGTATTTATTTAATCTATCAACACCAACTATTTATCCTTGAGAAATAGTGATTAAAGTGTGATGTTACTCTTCATGGCCTTTCAGAATTGATGTGAAGGTTTTCCTTAAAGTTTATATTAATTTAAGTTGATGGAATTACCTTGCCTTTTACATGCTCTCGTGATTTCCTTCTTGCAATTATTTAATTTATCATCAACAGTTATCTACCCTTTTGAGAATTATGATATGATGTTAAGTGATCTTTATGAATTTATATGGAGTGATGGATACAGGCCTTGCCCTTGCCTTTATCAATTTGTTGATTTAGCCCTTGCTACTCTTCTCTTTATTAAGTTGGCCATTGTCACTCTCCTTATTATTGAGTCGGCTATTGCCACTTTTCTATTTGTTGAGTTAGTCATTGCTGCTCTCCTTTTATTTAGTTGACTATTGTCACTCTCCTCTTTGTGTGTTAGTCATTACTACTATCTTCCTTACTTTACTAGCCTTATGTTATTTACCTTTGAGGCTCGGGCATGTGTCTTGATATTTCAGAACTCTTATGATTCAATATATATTCTCTATATGTGCAAATGATGTGTTAAGAGGTATCATAACTAGTGATTCAGATCTTTTATCATGGACGTAATGCGCTCTGGGTAGAGACTCTCTTAGTCATCACATAATTCCATGGGTTTTTAGGTAGTAGTGCACATATCGATGTAAGTAATTCACAATGTGTGTTATATCACTTCCTGGATTGGACGTCGTAAATAGTCGCTCCATAAACAAATCGTGTCACATAATTCATCCGACTCATGTGTTGTGCACCTTGAGGTGTTCACGTAAATCTACGGTAGCATCGAACATGCTGGTAAATCTCCGTAGTGTGAGAATACGGGGCGATCTGGGTTTTATATGAATCGTATTCCACATTGTGAGGATCACTACGAATGATGAGCCACACACACTTTTCTAAGCATACATCTCATGTAGGTTGTTGACGCATGCTAATACCCCTCGTAGTATTAGAGTACGAGACGTATCAAAACCCTTACATTATTTTTATGAATTTTTTGAATTATTGTTAATCTTAAAGGATGACCATCACTATGAGTAGGGCGTTGACTCTCTCCAACTGTACATATGATGTAGGTGATGTACAGATTGAAAACCTAGAGGACCGTCTCCTTATAGAAGACTATACTGAAAGAATACGAAGATAGTTTTATGATTTAGTTTTATACTTCTAATGTAAACTCTGATAATGTAATAAGCTTCCATTGAGAAGGCATTTGACTATTTACTGAATTCTTTTACTCTTAATGCAATAAATAATACAGTTGATTTTATTCTTGTGAATGTTACCTTCATGAATGTAACTGGATGTGATCTAAATGAAAAAAATATGGTGTGATTTTTAAAGCATCCAATTCATTCAATTATTAACACTCGATTTTCTTGGGCATGAGTATAAACTCTGGCCGTGAAAATTCAGGATGTTATACTACTATATATATTCACTGTGATTGTCAAGCGGCTATTATTAAGGCTAGGAGTAAGATATACAATGATAAAAGCATACACATTAGACTCTGACACAATATTGTGAGACACCTGTTAAATAATGGAGTCATAACAACTGATTTCATGAGATCATAAAAGAATATGGTATATACTCTAACCAAATGACTATCTAAAGGATTAGTCATGAAAACATTAAAGGAAATTGGGCTGAGCCTAACCAAATAAGCTACCAGTGTTGGCAACCCAATGTATGCATGTGGAGATCTCATGCGATAGGTTCAATGGGTAAATAACAAGATACTATGAGATTGGTAAGCACTGTAGAGAACTTACCCATTCCTATGGTATAGAAGTTCAAGCAGCAATGTGAGAGAGGATGAGTTTTTTAGCTTTTAATGAATCCATAACTAAATGTGGTGGTGTATCCAGTTGCTATGTATAATTGATGGAATTCACCTATATGAGTATGAAAGTGGGGTTGCTTCGTTTAAGAATATATAAGCTGTTTCTCTATAGCACTAATGAAAATCTAGGTAAAGGTGTATGGTCAAAAGGTACAAAACCGCATAACCAGTTGTAATGGAAAAGTTGTGTGAGTGGCGTGTATAGTCACTTACGTTTCAAGGGTTAGGTTAAAGATCGATAGTCACCTGATTCTTGTAAACCTGTCTTGCTTACTATAAATGTTAATTAAAGTCCGATAGATATCAACACTATTACACAACTCTTTTATCTAACCTAAGTTGATGTGGGGATGAACGTGATGAGGTCGAGCACTGTCTTCCTCAAGGATAACTACTCCGAATCCATGGAGCTTCTCTGGACTCCTCACAGAGATTTCTTGAATCCACGAGGAAAGAAAGCAAGAAAATATAAATAAATTTTAATAAATTCAAATTTTGATTGATTAATTAAATTAATGAGTTTAGAACCCTTTAAATAAGGATACCAAGCAATGGGAGAGAAATCAGAAGCAAACTACAACTAAAACTCCTAGAATTCGCAACTTACTATTTATAGACGGTCGTGATGTCTACTAGTGTGCAAGGTTTTCGGCCAAAAATAGTAAGTGTCCTATTTGGCTTCACCAAGCTGTTCTCCTAATTATTCTAAGCACTTTTCATGTTTGACACAACTCCTAAAGCCCCACTGATGAAGAGTTATAATCAAACTAAAACTTACTATTTATAGTAAAAACGAAATTAAAATAGGGAAATGACCGTCGATCCAGAGGTATTTCATAAATCCAGCTTGTGTAACCTGGTGTAATAGGGTTGGTTGGCTAAAGTAGCTCGTTCTACCCCAAAATCATATATTTTATGCCTGATAACTCATTCCGGATTGTGAGATATGCCCGATCTAAGGTTCGACGGTCCAGATCACTTCTATTGTCGACTGTGCCTTGTCTTATCTATCTTGGCCATGAAACTATTTGTGACACACTCTACATTACTCCCCTCCACTTCAAAAGAACTCATCCTCGAGTTCTCATCCTACTCTGGTTCATGATACTCGGTCAGTTCCGTGATGTTGAAAGTCTGTGAGTTCGTCATGTCATTTGAAAGATCAACAACATAAGTATTGTCATTGATCTTTCGGATGATTGGAATGGGTCCAATCTTCTTATTCTTCAACTTGTTGTACATCCCGGTCAAAAATTTCTCTTTGCGCAGATGAACCATAACGTGGTCGCCCACCTCGAACACCTTTTGTCGTCGATGCTTGTCCTCTTGTTCCTTGTACTTCTCGTTCGAGGCATGTAGCTTGGTCTACACTTCCGCATGAATGCCGATGATCTCATCTGCCATATGTTCTGCTGCAATGCTCGTGCCTGGGAGCTTAGGCAGAGGGATTAAGTCAAGCGTATGGTGAGGCACTCATCCGTAGATAATCTGGAACGGTGATTTCCCTGTCGAGCGGTTCACCATGTTATTAAAAGCAAACTCTACTTAAGACAAGGCCAAATCCCACTGCTTCAATTTTTCTCCTGAAATATAGTGAAGGGGTTTCCCAACGTGTGATTCATAACCTCATTCTGCCCATTAGTCTATGGGTGGTAGGCACTGCTGAATTGAAGTCATGTATCGAATCGAGTCCACAAAGTCCATCAAAAGTGGCTAATAAACTTCGTGTCAAGATTAAAAGTAATGGTCTTGGGGACCCCATGTAGCCATATGACCTCCCTGAAGAATAGATTCGTTACTTGTGTTCCATCGAGAGTCTTCTTGCATGGGATAAAGTGTGTCATCTTGGAGAAATAACCTACCACTACGAACAGTGAATCCATGTTGCTTTGTGTTCGTGGGAGACTAAGCACGAAGTCCATAGATAAATTCTCCTAAGGACCATCAGGCACAGGTAACAGGGTATAGAGACTCATATTCTAAGATTGCTCCTTGGAGGTCTGACAAACATGACAATATTGTACTACTTTTTGTACATCACGTACCAATTACGGCCAGTAATACTACTCTTCCATAAGAGCTCGCGTCTTGTCTTGCCTAAGGTGTCCACCGAGGTCATTTCCATGTAGCTCCTAATTAATCTGCTTTCTCAGAGAACTTTGGGGAATGCACAATCGATTCCCTTTGAAGAGAAAATCGTCCTTTATATGAAGGTTACTGGGGTACTTTCTTGGCACTTCACCCAAGAATCTTTAAAGTTCTCGTCCTCGGCATACAGCTCCTTAAGACATTTGAAGTCGACCACCTCGTTGCTCATCGTAACAAGTAGTGATGCACGACGGCTAAGTGCATCAGTACCTTGTTCTGCTGCCCTGATTTGTGCTTTAGAACGAATGCGAATTCCTTTAAAAATGTAACCCATATAGCATGCGTACGATTCACGTTAATCTGGCTATTAATAAACTTTAATGCTTGGTGGTCAGTGTACAAAACAAACTCTCTTTGAATCAGATAATGCCGCCAATGTCGCAGTGCTTGAACAATCGCATACAACTCAAGCTCATACGTCGACCACTTCTTTTAGGCTTCGCTGAGCTTCTCGCTATAGAAGGCTACCCGCCTGCCTTCCTGTGATAATACTCCTCTATTTTCGACATATGAAGTGTCATACTCTACTTCAAATAGCTTGTCAAAATTAGGAAGCACCAAGACCGGTGTTGTGGACAAACGGTGCTTGATCTTATGAAAGCTCTTGTTAGCTTCCTCGATCCACTGAAATGGTCTTTTTTCATGCAATCTGTAATGGGCATGACTATTGTGCTAAAATTTCACACGGATCGATAATAGAAAGTCGCCAACCCGTGAAAACTCCTCACCTCATGAATGTTTGTCGGGATCAGCCATCCCTAATGGCTCGCACCTTTTCATCGTCCACATGGATGCCCGTGGACATTACAACAAATCTTAGGAACAACAGGCTGTCCAATAAAAACTACACTTCTTCAAGTTGATGTAAAACTTGTTAATCTGTAGGACCTGCAGCACCTACCTGAGGTATTTCCTGTGATCCGTCTCATTCTAGCTATATATCAATATGTCATCAAAATATACTACCACAAATCAGCCAGTAAACAGTTTTAACTTGATTCATCAAACGCATAAAAGTACTTGGTATGTTCGATAGGCCGAAGGGCATGACCAGCCACTAATACAACCATTCCTTAGTCTTAAATGTCGTTTTCTACTCATCACCAAGTCGGATATGAATTTGATGGTACCCGCTCCTTAGGTCTAGTTTAGAGAACATCTTGACCCCTTATAGCATATCGAGCATGTCATTCAACCATGGTATTGGGAACCGATATTTGATGGTAATTTTTTTGATTGGCCGGCCGTCGACATACATGCACAAGCTTTCATCTTTTTTTGTGTGTTAGTAATGCTGGTACAACATATGGGCTCATGCTCTCTCTCAAGAGACCCTTACGAATCAATTCCTCTACTTGCCCCTGAAGTATCTCACACTCCTTCGAACTCATCTGATAATGAGGGCGGTTAGGCAAGCTAGCCCCAGGGACGAGGTTTATATGATGTTGGATATTCCTCATTGGGGGCAATCCATCAGGTAAATCTTTAGGCTAGATTTCTTTGAATTCATTTAGCAATAGTTTTAAACTTGGAGGAATGTTTGAGGGTTCCGATTCCTCGCTCTTCACTACTACGGCGTATGCCTCACCAGTTTTCTTGGATTCCTCCATGAAATTTTAAATGGTCAAGAGGAAACTCCCCTCCACTTTAGTGGCTTTAGGGTGATTCTTTGATATCATAGGGGCAATGATTATTTTTTGACTTTCCTTGACGAATATGTAGACATTGTTTTATCCTCGATAGGTCACATCATGCTTTCATGTCGACCATGTCATAAAGTATTTGATCCTTATAATTTTTACTAATTGAAAATGAGATAGTGCATTGTTCAATTACCTTGGTCTCGTTCACCTTTTTTATCCATCCAATTGAGTATGGGGAAAGATTTTTTGTTGTTGGTAGCTGCAACTTATCCACCATCACTCTTGAGATAATGTTCTCACTACTACCATTGTTTATGATCACATCACAGACCTTTCTGTTGATAGTACACTGTGTATGGAATATATTATGTCGTTGTGAATGTACTTCCTTCCATGGGGTATACAGTAATCGCCCCACGACTAGAGATTCATTACGATCCTCGCCCGTCAACTCATCATTATCTGCTATTTCCTCAGTGACTTGTTCATGTTCATCAAAGTCAGGGTCTTCTTCTACGGCCTCACATTCAGTGCTCCCTTTGTTTATGATTAAGTGTGTTACGAGATGTTGAGGACAGGTGTTTAATAAGTGGTCTGGTTGGCTACAACGGTAACAATTGTTCGACCTTAGATGAACGTAAGGATTTAGAATTTTACTTGTGCCCACTGTTGTGGGTGCTACACGTTGAGGCCTACATGAGCCGTTCCCCATATCACAATTTATAGCTGCAGGAGGTTGAGGACATTCTCCTACTAGTTCTTTTCCTCATGCCAGCATTAGATCTTGCACGGAACTCGTTATGGGGGGTCGAGTTAAAGTATAAGACCGATTCGAAACTCTTGCAAGCTGCGTTTCTGCCCTACCTACCAACTGAATCGTTTCATCCACGGTCTCGACTGGGTGCATCTGAACTCGATCTTGAATTGTCAATCGTAACACTCCTATAAATCGTGCCACCTTTTGAGACTCAGATTCTAACAGATCGTTTCGTGTTGCTATGAACGTTAAAAATCGGCGCCCACACTCTTCCTTGGTTTTCTCGAGTGGGAAGATGTTTTGTTCTTGACAATTGGTTCGTTTGTAAGGGGTAATCCAATTGATGTGTATTTGGAGTCGCCACTAGCCACTAAATCCAGAATCCCGCAGTCGGCTAGAACCTACAGAATGTGAAAAGCTAAGGAATCCGAAGACTCACTTTGCTTTAAGTTGACTCTTGGTCTGTGATTCAGGATTCCGAGTAAGGGACCTCAGTTACAAAGAGGGAAGGTATTAGGCACCCTCTCTGCCTGTACGAATGTACGGTCTCTACTTTGTGTGGTAAACAAATCTCAAGGGATGATGTGATCGAGTTGGACTAGGCAAACTCAAATTTCTGATTTAGCAAGATCTGGAATCCCGGTGAGCCATAGATCATACGTCTAAGGAATATCTAGAAAAGTTGATGTGATGATGCTATTGTTATGATGTTAATATAATAACATGGAGGGACTAGGCTATCATGGATTTCTGATGTTATAGGATCTGAAGGTTCGGCAAATCACAGAGCATACGTTCAATGATAATCTAGAAGAGCAAGGGGGTTGAGAAGGGAAGTAATAATATGATGAATGCTTTATGGAGTGACTTGATCTTTGGCTTGCACTTGAGATGGCTAGAACATGAGATGCACCATGTTTAATCCGGGTTAGATTATAGGGTCAAGATGGCTTGAAGGAGGCTAAGAGATGACTAAAAAAATCTAATCTTAGAGGCTTGGAGATCTTTCTTACCCTCACTCTCTTCCTTTCTCCCTCCCCCTCACTTGAGAATTTTTTGGAATGGGATAGTTGTTGTTGTTGGAAATGTGAATAGGAGAGGGCTATTTATATCCTTTTAAGATGACATTATGGTGATTGCTGGGTTTGTAAAGGGCAAAAGCTGATATGGCAGCTTGGTATTGGTTGAGGAGAGAGAAATGCTGTGGCATGCTCTTGTGGGCTCTTGGGGGTAAGTAAAAAGATAAATATGGTGAACTACATAGGTAATTCCATATGAAAGTTGACTTTGGGATGGGGGACAGCTGTGTGTCTAGAAGGGACACTTGTCGAATAAGGGGTGACACCCTATGCTAAAATAGCGAAAAAAGACGGTCCAAAACCATCTCAAATGATAAAAAAGGACGGTCATGGACTGTCGCATGGGCCGTCAAATTTTGACTTGTCATGTTACTTAAAGTACGGTCGAAAACCGTCATTCTTATTAATGAAAAAAGGATGGTCATGGACCGTCCTTAAAAAGGACAGTCATGAACCGTCTCTTATGAGCCTTCAAAGGATGGCCATCGACCGTCCTTTAAAAGGACGGTCATGGACCGTCCTTAAAAAGGACTGTCATAGACCGTCTCTGATGAGCCTTCAAAGGACGGCCATTGTAAGACCCGTGTCCTAATCCGTACTGTTCCGTTAGCTTCCGCGGTCCTTCCGGTCAAATTCCGGCAACCTTCGCACCGTATTTGGTGTTTGCGCACGATCCTAAGCCAGGTCCCGCGCACCTACGTCGGCTTGGTCCGAAAGTTATATCATAGAGACCGCGTCGTCGCCGCGGTTCCAACGCCGTGACTTGCGCACCGAACCGATACCCAGGCAAGAAGATGCCGATCAGCGTTTATTCCGAAGAAACACCGCGCGTTGCGGATTTCGAGAGAATCTCTACAATTAGTCCCATCAATCAACCATTAAAGCATCCCATACCTTAGGTACAACCCATTTCCACCTTTTTCAAAAGTCTACCCTCTTTCCACCTCACCACTCCTCTTTTTCCCATTTTCAACATCAACCATACCCCCTTTTACAATTTTTTCAACCCAAACCATCCCCCATCACTCCATCACCCATCTCTCTCTCTCTCTCTCTCTCTCTCTCTCTCCCTTACAAGTCTCTCTCTCATTTCAAACTCTCCCATAGCAAGTCCCATACGTATGAGTCCCCCATGGTGAGAAAATAGCATTTGTGAGGCCCCCTTTCCTACCCCTTCATCTCCCATCTCAACCATCCATTTCTCATCTTTCTCCATCAAAGAGAAGCACAAGGAGCTAAGGAAGCCAAAGGAGCAAGAAGATCAAGTGGTGGGTGTCTTGATAGGGTAGATTTTGATATTTTTAAGATGGGCCAAGTGAGGCCAACCGATCAATGGTTTGGATCTCGCTTTGGACCCTAAGATGTGGCCGATGGCCCACTTAGATCATCATGATCATTCCATGATGGGGCCATTCTCCATGGACCCCATCATGATGTTTATTTCCTTACATGCTTAGGGTCATCTAGACCGTTTATTTTAAGTGGAGAAGGGATCTCCACCGTCGAATTTCGATTTCATGGACCCACATGTAATGGGACCCACTTGATGTATGATTTAGTGCAAGGGAGGGCCCATAGTGCCGGGGTCCCTCCATCACACGGTCTCACTCTCCATCTCTCTCCCTTTTATCTTATTTATTTTATTTATTTTATTTTTGTAATAATGAGGTTATGTGGCCCACTTGAATGGACCCCACCATGAGGTAGGTATTTTATCCAAATCATTTAAAAGTGGGGCCCACTTTCTATATGTAAGTACCCTGCCATCCATCCCCTGGTGGTCCACCTCCTAAGTACATGGAAAGTCCAGCGTCCAGGGACGCTGGACGTTGCTGGAAAGAAACATAAATATCATCTTTTCTTTTCCAAGCCTTGGAGTGGTCCACTCATGTAGGCCCCACCTTGATGTATGTATTAAATCCATGCCGTTCATTCCTTTCCCAAGATGGTTTTAGGCGTTGAGCCAGAAGGTGGGATCCATCAGACCTTCAGGCGGGCCATACCATAGCAAATGGTGGTTTTCACCATTGAAAACTTCCTTGATTGGTTATACATTGAAATATGTCCAATATTGGACTTGTTTTGCTCGTGGTGAGCCATGGAAGAACATTGGACGGCGTAGATTCACTGGATATGGACCCCACCTGCAAAATCCCTGAAGAATAAAAAAAAAATCAAAAAAAAATATTCAACACAGCAGCAGCAGCTGCTGTGTCAGAAGGCAGCAGCGCTGCCTGCGCGCCAGCGCCCAGCGGGCGGACGTACAGCCACCACGGCTGTAGCCGTGGGCCCCACCTTGATGTTCATTTGCCATCTAATCCGTTCATAGGGTGGGCCAACCCCTGACGTGGGCCCACCCCAAAAATCAGACTGATCCAAGACTCGGGTGGCCCACATCAAAGGAAACAGTGTGATTTGGACTCTACCGTTGGAACCCTTTCTGGGCCCACAGAAGTTTGGGATCAAGGTGAAATTTGTTTTCACCCTTCATTTGGGCCCATGTGACCTTATCAACGGTCTGGATGGATTATAAACATTATGGTGGGCCCCACATGGAGCCCACATAGATGTATGTGTTTCATCACCACCGTCCGCCTGGACGGTGGACGTAGAGCCCACTGTAAATGTGGAGCCCACTGTGTGGGTGGGTGTACGTGTGCGTGTGTGTGGGTGCGTGTGTGTTGGTGTGTATATATTTATATATAATATTATATTCTATATAATATTATATGTTATATATATACAATATTATATTATATATAATATTATATGTTACATATATATATATATGTATATATATTATATTGCATATAATTTATTGATGGTGGGAGGCCCATTTCAGTTCACTTGTGGGCCATGGTTGAGGCCCACTTTGATGTATATGCGAGGCCCACTTTGATATACATATATAAGGCCCATTTAATGCATTAGGGGCCCATGGGTCGAGGCCCATTAAGACGTAATGGGGCCAATGGGTTGAGGCCCACTTGATGTACATATGGGGCCCAATTGGTGTAGCCCATTTGATACTCATAAGGCCCATGAGATTAGGCCCATTTAATGCATTCTAAGGCCCACGGGTTATGGCCCGTTGCAATGCACATAGGGCCCATTGGCGCGGCCCAATGATGTGGCCCACTTGATGAATATAAGGCCCATATGATATGGCCCATTTGACGTATTTAAGGCCCAATGGGATGTACCTAAGGTCCATTGCAATGTACGATCCCAACATGATTTATGTAATGATGTTTACGTCAGGGCTATGCCTTGGGAGCAATGGTGGTTTGACGTCCACATTGCAAGTATAGTGTGGTTAAATGTCCGCATTATGACTTTCTCTAGGGCCCATTGTTAGGCTCGTGCGTGTTATGTGTAGGCCGTCTAGGCCCACCTTCGTTATGCACGTCATCCATCCTATATAGCATGTTTAATTCCATGATTCATGATCATATGCATCATATGTATGCTTGATATGAGAAATGACTGATCATAGCATATGTCTTTGGGCAGATTGTTTAGGGACTCCCGTACAGGGGATGTTGCCCTACATGAGCGCATGATACGCGCAGGATTGTTGTATGACTGGATAGTGTGATTCATGCATTCGCATTATGTGATATGGTTACTATACGCCCTAGTGACATCAGGGCCGTAGCCTCCACAGACGTATCGTGGTTGGCAGGATTGGATACCGGAAATACTATTCTACATGGGGTGCGATAGATATCCCTGGGTGAAAGTCCCTAAACCCTTATGGTACCAGGAGGTTGCTCCAACGTCTAGACCGAGTGGGTGCATGAGCGCTAGGTGCTGATTACCAGACGGTTGCGCTTTCCACTGTATCGTGGTCGGTTGGAAGGGGGTACAGCCTTACCCGCCCGAGAGTAGGGGCCAATGCTAGGCTGAGTCTGACCAGCTCGAGGAATGGGTCCGCTATTGACGAGCCGAGCCCGATATTGGCAGGCGGATAGTGAGGTCTTTTTCACTCACCTTATTGGGCGCGATGGGGCGGCAATCTGGCTTGGAGTGTACTAGACCCCGGTGATATTCCAGATTTGAGCCGTATTGACATGTGGACTTAGATGAGGATTTGTATGCTTGTGTTGCATTTCGCATTGCATGGCCTTGGTATGGCCGACATCATTCTTGCATCACATGGCCTTGGTACGGCCAATGGTATTCCTGGCATTCATCAGCATATTTCGCA
The DNA here is from genome assembly GCF_029962835.1 of Magnolia sinica. Classification (NCBI taxonomy): domain Eukaryota; kingdom Viridiplantae; phylum Streptophyta; class Magnoliopsida; order Magnoliales; family Magnoliaceae; genus Magnolia; species Magnolia sinica. The sequence goes on along the minus strand of NC_080591.1, from coordinate 28,690,111 downwards.
TTACTCTGATATTACATAACTACATTACCACCTTAAGCATACACTTTCACCACCCTCTAAGCTTTCTATAAGCTTATGCACGACCGTTGCGTGCAGGTGACGTTGGTTCGCAGCAGCGCTGAGGCTTGGGCGCGTAGCTGATCTTCTTTTGGAGCTTTTAGTCTATCTTCATTGTATTTCCCTTATGCTCATTGTACTTGTAAAGTTTTTGATTATAGTGGAAATGTGATGGAGTTTTTGGTTGTTGTTTGTGGGTTATGCCTTTGGTTATGCTTATTACGAATCAAACTAATGTTGAAAATCCTCCTTGTAGCATCCCAGGATCGGAACCTGGCGAATGGGCGCTGGGAGCCGAGAATGGGGTTCTACGGAGGTTGTCGGCGCCAGATTCAGCGATCGGGAATTTTGTGAGCCCGGTTTCCGAGTTTGGGGCGTGACAGCCATGGACCGTCTCTCAGGAGCCTTCAAAGGACGGCCATGGACCATCCTTAAAAAGGACTGTCATGGACCATCCCTTATGAGCCTCCAAAGCACATTTTCAAATTTGAGAGGGTCAATATACACCTGTTATAATATATTTCATCATATTCTTCTTGATATACACTTGTTATATAATATATTTCATCATATTCACATTCACATCCATCTAAACCCAAATTACGTAAATCCAACATAAAACTACATTCCTCCAAACATAAACTACATCTATCTAAACTCAAACAATCTTATCCACATTACATTCATCCACACATAAATACATATAAGTTTAACATCATAAATTAAAAAAAGGAAAAAAATCAGCAACAATTTTCTTTTTGTCTTTCATCTAAAAAAAATATTAAACCAACAAAACATTATAATTCAGAATCATGAAGAATTGCATAAACTTCTTCTAAAAAAGTGGACATTTTTTTAAAATAAAACTAATGTAAGCAAATAATGCAAAAAAAAAGTGTTTCAATTCAAGTTAATAGAAATAACGACAAAAATTAAAGCTTTGTAAAAAGGGGCATGTGTTAAAAGGGATACATTCTTGTTTGTTGCCATGTGATTGGGCTACAATTCAAGTTAATAGAAACAACAACAAAAATTAAAGCTTTCTAAAAAGGGGCATGTGTTAAAAGGGATACATTCTTGTTTCTTGCAATGTGATTGGGCTACATTATTACAGCAATCGTGTTTGGGTTCAGGATCGGGTTTAGGTTTGGGTTTTCAAGTTTAGGTTTAGGTTTAGGTTAGGGAGTTGAGATTAGGATTAGGTGTAAGTCTATGTTTAGGGATTTGAGAATACATTTAGGTTTTAGGTTTAGGTTTAGGTTTTAGGTTATAGGTTATAGGTTTAGGTTTAGGTATTAAGTTATAGGTTATAAGTTTAGGTTATAGGTTATAGGATATAGGTTAAGGTTATAGGTTATAGGATATAGGTTAAGGTTTTGGTTTAGGTTTAGGTTATGGTTTAGGTTTAGGTTATAGGTTTAGGTTAAGGTTTAAGTTTTAGTTATAGGTTATAGTATATATGTTATAGCTTTAAGGAATTGAGAATAGGTTAAGGTTAAGGTTTAGGTTTAGGAAATCGAGTCCGGGTATGGGATCGGGTTTAGGTTTGGGTTTTCATGTTTAGGTTTAAGTTTAGGTTAGGGAGGTGAGATTAGGATTAGGTGTAGGTTTAAGGATTTGAGAATACATTTCGATTTTAGGTTTATGTTTAGGTTTTACGCTTAAGTTTAGGTTATAGGTTTAGGTTATAAGTGCAGGTTATAGGTTTAAGTTTAGGTTAGGTTATAGGTTAAGGTTTAGGGAATTGAGAATAGGTTAAGGTTTAGGTTTAGGAAATCGGGTTCGGGTTTGGGATCGGGTTTAGGTTTGGGTTTTTAAGTTTAGGTTTAGGTTTAGGTTAGGGAGTTGAGATTAGGATTAGGTGTAGGTTTAGGTTTAGGGATTTGAGAATACATTTAGGTTTTAAGTTTAGATTTAGGTTATAGGTTATAGGTTTAGGTTTAGGTTAAGGTTTAGGATATAAGCTATAGGTTTAGGGAATTGAGAATAGGTTAATGTTTAGGTTTAGTAAATCGGGTTCGGGTTCGGGATCGGGTTTAGGTTTGGGTTTTCAAGTTTAGGTTTAGGTTTAGGTTAGGGAGTTGAGATTAAGATTATGTGTAGGTTTAGGTTTAGGGATTTGAAAATACATTTAGGTTTTAGGTTTGGGTTTAGGTTATAGGTTAGAGGTTTAGGTTTAGTTTTAGGTTAAGGTTTAGGTTTAGGTTATAAGCTATAGGTTTAGGGAATTGAGAATAGGTTAAGGTTTAGGTTTAGGAAATTGGGTTCGGGTTTGGGATCAGGTTTAGGTTTAGGTTAGGGAGTTGAGATTAGGATTAGGTGTAGGTTTAGGTTTAGGGATTTGAGAATACATTAGGTTTTAGGTTTAGGTTTAGGTTATAGGTTATAGGTTTAGGTTTAAGTTTAGGTTTAGGTTTAGGTTATAAGTTATAGGTTTAGGGAATTGAAAATAGGTTAAGGTTTAGGTTTGGGTAATCAGGTTCGGGTTCGAGATCGGGTTTAGGTTTGGGTTTTCAAGTTTAGGTTTAGGTTTAGGTTAGGGAGTTGAGATTAGGATTAGGTGTAGGTTTAAGTTTAGCTATTTGAGAATACATTTAGGTTTTAGGTTTAGGTTTAGGTTATAGGTTGTAGGTTTAGGTTTAGGTTATAGGTTATAGGTTTAGGTTTAGGTTTAGGTTTAGGTTTAGGTTTAGGTTATAAGCTATAGGTTTAGGGAGTTGAGAATAGGTTAAGGTTTAGGTTTAGGAAATCGGGTTCGGGTTCGGGATCGGGTTTAGGTTTGGGTTTTCAAGTTTAGGTTTAGGTTTATGTTTAGGTTAGGGAGTTGAGATTAGGATTAGGTGTAGGTTTATGTTTAGAGATTTGAGAATACAGTAGGTTTTAGGTTTAGGTTTAGGTTATAGGTTTAAGTTTAGGTTTAGGTTATAAGCTATAGGTTTAGGGAAATGAGAATAGGTTAAGGTTTAGGTTTAGGAAATCGGGTTCGGATTCGAGATCGGGTTTAGGTTTGGGTTTTCAAGTTTAGGTTTAGGTTAAGATTAGGAAGTTGAGATTAGGATTAGGTGTAGGTTTAGGTATAAGGATTTGAGAGTACATTAGGTTTTAGGTTTAGGTTTAGGTTATAGGTTAAGGTTTAGGTTTAAGTTATAAGCTATAGGTTTAGGAAATTGAGAATAGGTTAAGGTTTAGGTTTAAGAAATCGGGTTCGAGTTTGGGATCGGGTTTAGGTTTGGGTTTTCAAGTTTAGGTTTAGGTTTAGGTTAGGGAGTTGAGATTAGGATTAGGTTTAGGGATTTAAGAATACATTTAGGTTTTAGGTTTTAGGTTATAGGTTTAGGTTTAGGTTTAGGTTTAAGGTTAGGTTTAGGTTATAAGCTATAGGTTTAGGGAAATGAGAATAGGTTAAGGTTTAGGTTTATGAAATCGGGTTTGGGTTCGGGATCAGGTTTAGGTTTGGGTTTTCAAGTTTAAGTTTAGGTTTAGGTTAGGGAGTTGAAATTAGGATTAGGTGTGGATTTAGGTTTAGGGATTTAAGAATACATTTAGGTTTTAGGTTTAGGTTTAGGTTAAGGTATAGGTTTAGGTTATAAGCTTTAGGTTTAGGGAATTGAGAATAGGTCAAGGTTTAGGTTTAGGAAATCGGTTTCGGGTTCGGGATCGAGTTTAGGTTTAGGTTTTCAAGTTTGGGTTTAGGTTTAGGTTAGGGAGTTGAGATTAGGATTAGGTGTAGGTTTAGGTTTAGGAATTTGAGAATACATTAGGTTTTAGGTTTAGGTTTAGGTTATAGGGTATAGGTATAGGTTTAGGTTATAAGCTATTGGTTTAGGAAATTGAGAATAGGTTACGGTTTAGGTTTAAGAAATCGGGTTCGGGTTCGAGATCGGGTTTAGGTTTGGGTTTTCAAGTTTAGGTTTAGGTTTAGGTTATGGAGTTGAGATTAGGATTAGGTGTAGGTTTAAGTTTAGGCATTTGTGAATACATTTAGGTTATAGGTTTAGGTTTAGGTTATAGGTTATAGGTTTAGGTTTAGGTTTAGGTTATAAGCTATAGGTTTAGGGAATTAAGAATATGTTAAGGTTTAGGTTTAGGAAATCGAGTTCGGGTTTGGGATCGGGTTTAGGTTTGGGTTTTCAAGTTTAGGTTTAGGTTAAGGAGTTGAGATTAGGATTAGGTGTAGGTTTAGGTTTAGAGATTTGAGAATACAGTAGGTTTTAGGTTTAGGTTTAGGTTATAGGTTATAGATTTAGGTTTAGGTTTAGGTTATAAGCTATAGGTTTAGGGAAATGAGAATAGGTTAAGGTTTAGGTTTAGAAAATTGGGTTCGGGTTCGAGATCGGGTTTAGGTTTGGGTTTCCAAGTTTAGGTTTAGGTTAAGGTTAGGGAGTTGAGATTTGGATTAGGTGTAGGTTTAGGTTTAGGGATTTGAGAGTACATTAGGTTTTAGGTTTAGGTTTAGGTTATAGGTTATAGGTTTAGGTTTAGGTTTAGGTTATAAGCTATAGGTTTAGGAAATTGAGAATAGGTTAAGGTTTAGGTTTAAGAAATCGGGTTCGGGTTTGGGATCGGGTTTAGGTTTGGTTTTTCAAGTTTAGGTTTAGGTTTAGGTTAGGGAGTTGAGATTAGGATTAGGTTTAGGGATTTAAGAATACATTTAGGTTGTAGGTTATAGGTTATAGGTTTAGGTTTAAGGTTAGGTTTAGGTTATAAGCTATAGGTTTAGGGAATTGAGAATAGGTTATTGTTTAGGTTTAGGAAATCGGGTTCGGGTTCGGGATCGGGTTTAGGTTTGGGTTTTCAAGTTCAAGTTTAGGTTTAGGTTAGGGAGTTGAGATTAGGATTAGGTGTAGGTTTAGGTTTAACGATTTGAGAATACATTTAGGTTTTAGGTTTAGGTTTTGGCTATAGGTTATAGGTTTAGGTTTAGGTTTAGGTTAAGGTTTAGGTTTAGGTTTAGGTTTAGGTTATAAGCTATCGGTTTAGGGAATTGGGAATAGGTTAAGGTTTAGGTTTAGAAAATTGGGTTCAGGTTCGGGATCGGGTTTAGGTTTGGGTTTTCAAGATTAGGTTTAGGTTTAGGTTAGGGAGTTGAGATTAGGATTAGGTGTAGGTTTAGGTTTAAGGATTTGAGAATACATTAGGTTTAAGGTTTAGGTTTACGTTATTGGTTATAGGTTTAGGTTTAGGTTATAAGCTATAGGCTTAGGGAATTGAGAATAGGTTAAGGTTTAAGTTTAGGAAATCGGGTTCGGGTTTGGGATCGGATTTAGGTTTGGGTTTTCAAGTTTAGGTTTAGGTTTAGGTTAGGGTGTTGAGATTAGGATTAGGTGTAGGTTTAGGTTTAGGGATTTGAGAATACATTAGGTTTGAGGTTTAGGTTTAGGTTATAGGTTATAGGTTATATGTTTAGGTTTAGGTTTAGGTTTAGGTTTTGGGTTTAGGTTATAAGCTATAGGTTTAGGGAATTGAGAATAGGTTAAGGTTTAGGTTTATGAAATCGGGTTCGGGTTCGGGATCGGGTTTAGGTTTAGGTTTGGAAGTTGAGATTAGGATTAGGTGTAGGTTTAGGTTTAGGGATTTGATAATACATTAGGTTTTAGGTTTAGGTTTAGGTTTCGGTTTAGGTTATAAGCTATAGGTTTAGGGAATTGAGAATTGGTTAAGGTTTAGGTTTAGGAAATCGGGTTCAGGTTCGGGATCGGGTTTAGGTTTGGGTTTTCAAGTTTAGGTTTAGGTTTAGGTTAGGGAGTTGAGATTAGCATTAGGTGTAGGTTTAGGTTTAGGGGTTTGAGTATACATTAGGTTTTAGGTTTAGGTTTAAGTTATAGGTTTAGGTTTAGGTTTAGGTTAAGGTTTAGGTTATAAGCTATAAGTTTAGGGAATTGAGAATAGGTTAATGTTTAGGTCTAGGAAATCGGGTCCGGGTTCGGGATTGGGTTTATGTTTGGGTTTTCAAGTTTGGGTTTAGGTTTAGGTTAGGGAGTTGAGATTAAGATTAGGTGTTGGTTTAGGTTTTGGGATTTAAGAATATATTTAGGTTATAGGTTTAGGTTTAGGTTTATGTTTAGGTTATAAGCTATAGGTTTAGGGAATTGACAATAGGTTAATGTTTTGGTTTAGGAAATCGGGTTCGGGTTCGGGTTTCGGTTTAGGTTTGGGTTTTCAATTTTAGGTTTAGGTTTAAGTTAGGGAGTTGAGATTAGGATTAGGTGTAGGTTTGGGTTTACGGATTTGAGAATACATTTAGGTTTTAGGGTTTGGTTTAGGTTTAAGTTTAGGTTTAGGTTTAGGTTTAGGTTATAAGCTATAGGTTTTGGGAATTGAGAATAGGTTAAGGTTTTGGTTTAGGAAATTGGGTTCGGGTTCGGGATCGGGTTTAGGTTTGGGTTTTCAAGTTTAGGTTTAGGGTTAGGTTGGGGAGTTGAGATTAGGATTAGGTGTAGGTTTAGGTTTAGGGATTTTAGAATACATTGAGGTTTTGGTTTAGGAAATTGGGTTCGGGTTCGAGATCGGGTTTACGTTTGGGTTATAGGTTATAGGTTTAAGTTATAGGTTATAAGTGTAGGTTTAGGTTTAGGTTTTAGGTTTAGTTTTAGGTTATAGGTTATTGGTTTAGGTTATAGGTTAAAGGTTTTGGTATTTGAGAATAGGTTTAGGTTTAGGTTTAGGTTTAGGTTTAGGTTTAGGTTTAGGGATTTGAGAATAGGTTTAGGTTATAGGTTTAGGTTTAAGTTTAGGTTTAGGTTAAGGTTATATGTTAAGGTTAAGGTTATAGGTTCAGGTTTAGGTTAAGGTTATAGGTTTAGGTTTAGGTTAAGGTTATGGGCTTAGGTTTAGGATAGGTTTTAGGTTTTTGTTTAAGGTTTAGGTTATATTTATAGGTTTTGGGATTTGAGAATATGTTTAGGTTATAAGTATAGGTTTAGGTTAGGTTAAGGTTTAGGGAATTGAGTTTAGGTAATAGATTCAGGTTATAGGTTATAAGTTATAGGTTTAGGTTAAGGTTTAGGTTATAGGTTTTGGGATTTGAGAATAGGATTAGGTTATAATTATAGGTTTAGGTTAGGTTGTAGGTTAAAGTTTAGGGAATTGAGTTTAGGTTATAGGTTTAGGTTATGGTTTATAGGTTTAGGTTGTAGTTATAGGTTTTGGGATTTAAGAATAGGTTTAGGTTATAGGTTAAGGGTGTGGTCCCTGCAAATACAGATATAAACACGACCTGCTCCAATTGGCCAGGCCCTTCCAATGCTGTCCATAGGAAATGGACAGCTTCATCATGGTCATAACAACGGTTCCTATTTTCCAGAGACCCCCACTCAACATTCGGATAGTTCCGACGCACATCCGGGTCTGCTCCATTAATTTTGTGTAAATACATAAACATGGCCTGTCCAAATGGCCAGGCCACTCCAATGTTGTCCATAGGAAATAGACAGCTTCATCATGGTTATAACAGCGGTTCTCACCTTCTAGAGACCCCGCTCAACATCCGGATAGCTCCGACGCATATTCGGGTCTGCTCCATCAATTTCAAGCTAATACATTTAAAAACAACATAATTATATCTAAAAGCATCTGGATACCTGGGGAAGGCCTCCGATATTCGTATTGTTGGTTACTCATCCCTTTGTCTACAAGCCACAATCGACCAACAATTTCTATAACTACCTGTACTCTGAAACTAACACAAATATAACTGGAAAACAATATAAGGAATAAGAAAAAATGAATTTACCTTTCAAAAAAAAGGATAAAATAAATTTATAGAGCTTTAAGCAAATGGAAATTAACCGTCATAACTATCTGCACTTTTTAGGTCATGTTTGTAAATGTGGAGTCCAAGGAAAAGAAATGAACAAAATATATCTAACAATGGTTTAGGTTTAGGTTTAGGTTAATGTTGTAGGTTATAGGTTTAGGTTAAAAGTTTACCTTTGTGATTTTTGTGACTACAGCATGTCCCTAGTGATGAATGTTAATACATTAGTTAGAGTTATCAATTTTACTTTGGATCAATACTAGTTCAATCATTGAATATCATGTGGGAACACAACAAATATGATTGATCATTGATGTTTTACATAATAACATAGAATACATGTCTTGGTATGCATGTATCTAAAAACAACAACACATGCACGAATATACTTGGTAACTTGTGAATTTGAATGTTATATCACCCTTACGGCACTGGGTCATCAGGTGCTTATCTTGGAATTGGAAAAATGCTTATGCAAAAGCATTCTTATATGCGAATTAAAATACTCATTACTCACTTCTTGAATAATGTAATTTCTACTTCAAAAGCATTAGCTGAATGCATTCTAGATCTTCCTTCAAAACTAATATGTAAAGGATTTTTATTTTTATTTTTTGTAATGATGAGTTAATTTTGGTAATTAGTTTTAAATCTATCTAATTCTACTCTAAATAAAGCAGACCTTATGAGAAGCATTTACCTTGATTTTTCATTTCCAGTTTTCATTTTTGGTGCAGTTCTATGTTTCCACACCAGGATTCTGCTTTTGCAATTATAAGTGGTGGTTTGTGCTTCTTGCCTTGTTTGGCTTGTGTATGATTTTTGGCACCACCTCAGTGCCTTTTAATGAAAGTTTCTTGCTATCTTTCAAAAGAAGTGGTGGCTTGCATTGTGAGTGATGTCAATGTGTGCCTCTACCATGGCTGGTCCCAAAGCCAGGGTAAAAGAGTAATAGTCATGTCAATTACAATTGCATGTCTTATCATGAATGAAACATCCTAATTAAATCCAAGATGAACAAAACATTGGCAAGCCATTTCCCAAAAAAAAAAAAAGAGGAAAGAAAGTCAAAGAAATAAATAATGGAAACTATATATAGAGTGGAAAATTGAACTTACCTGACACGCATGCCTTCTTCAATATCTGTTGGTGAAACTTCATCGCCCAAACCAGCAACAAACTGCGAGTACAGAAAGAATTAGGTCCATCAAAATGTGCCAAGATTCTTAACTTATACTAACCTGAAATAACAAAACATCGCATAGAAAATATACCTTGGCAATTTGCTTAACATTTATTACATACTTTGCTTCCTCAGAATTCTAGTTTATTATTTTTATGCATCTTACAACCTGCTCAAAACATAAATAAACACATATGTAAGGTCAAACAACATACCATGTAGTCATAATCACAACAACAGACAGCCCTCATAAAGATTACCTGAAGAGGCTACTCCTCTTACATCATTTGTTTATCAAAAACAAGATTCCACTAGCTGGGTGCAGCTAACCCAGTGTTTGAATCTTTTATTCCTGTTGTTTAAATGAAACAAAATCTTCCTATTCAAAAAGTTTTCTAATGCAGATAGAGGGGTAGATGCTAAGAAAAGCCCATAAAAGGGTATTTTCCTGTAGTGCAAAGATAAATATTAACCATGTTGGAGACTGCGCTACTTTGTACTTGTTGTTATTGGAACCAGTTCTAGACCATCATTTAGTTTTGTTTAGCATGGATGGGCTATGTTGGACAAGCTTAGACCCTATTTGATAGATGCCTAAAAATGAGTTCATCTCATTTTACTTAGTAGTAATTATGTATTAGAGATCTTAATCTCTGACACATAATTTCTATTAGCAACATATAAACAACATATCCGATCCGTTTTGCACATCTAAGCTCTTTCCTTCCTCATGTGAAAAATCATGTTTATCAACACTCAATTCCACTCCCATGCTATTCTTAGCTTCATGTACCTCCACAGCATAATGAGCATCTCCATATTGTTGCACATAATGTGCTTCTGAATTTTGGGCAGCTTCTATCAACCCAGTGGCAATGTTAAATCCTATTTCAGTTGTGGAAACATTCTTTACATCTAAATCTAAATCCATATCGTTCCTCTTCTCTTCATTCACACATGAGATATCCTGTGTAACTGGTGGTGAAACCCTTACGGGGCTGGCATCTTCTAGGCATGTGCCTTTATCATCATTAGCACTGTCATCAGAAGCATAATCCTATATGAGTTTGAATGGACTCCCATCTTTAATAATTACCCTTGGTATCTCCTCACTATTGCCAACTCCAGCAGGCAGTGAAACCTTGACAGGACTTGAATATTCAATGAGACGCTTATTAGATGCCTACATGTTGCTATCTAAGGTGCATTCAATAGCTTTGGATGAACTCCTGAGCAGGCTAAGATCTTCAGTATGTGGCCTTGCAAATGTAGGTTAATCATCTTTTGGAAAGCACTGTTATGGGTTAGAAAATAAAGTGAGAAATAAACTTATGCCATGACCATGCTATATGCATGTGATTTATTGCAAGAATGTATAAAGAAAGGTCCAAGAGAGCTAAATTGCTAAATGTGGGATATTTATATGATATCAAAATATAACAAACTGGGCATTGATGCAGAGGCTGGAATTGCATATTTATGGGTTCAAATTAGGAGGAAACTGCAAATATTTCTTATCCTTAAGCATGAAAATCCCAAAAGTAAAATTGCAAGATATTGTAGTAAATTTTAGAAGATCATAAATACTAGAAAGTATTTTACAAGCACTGATGGGTGAAAAGGGAATGTTGTTAGAGTCTTTTACAAGGAAATGGAAGTTTAGGGCCTCGATTGTGCAGTGCCAAATTCTAAAAGCAAAAAAGCTGTCCACAACATATAAAAAACCCAACATTACAAAATTTTCATGTAAACTGACACCCAACATTGCCTCGCTTTTCAACCAATTGCATCAAGTTTTTTGGGACTTGACGATGGTCAACTCACCAAGTGAACAGTCAGAAAAAGCTTCCTTGGGGGGTAAGAGAACGGGCATGGCTTTCAATGAGTGCAAGACTTGATGATGGTCAACTCATAAGATAGTAGAGATTTAACTTTGATGGATTGTAAAAGGTCCTTGTACTATTATATTTCTAGAGTAAGGGAAACCTCAAATCTTCTATATAAATCTGTTCCCAATGTCATTGGAGAGAACAATTTCAGCCTGTTAATGCTTACATAAAATTAGATAGTACAGCTGAGAAATGAATTCTTTAGGGTTGACAAGAAATGAATTCCATAAAAGAGATTTCTTTTTATGGAATCCGTATAGCAATCATTGTCATCTACAAGCTATAAAAGATGCATGCAAAGGAGGTCGACAAGATTTAACATGTGAATCTTATCAAAATAAGTTCAAATCGGGGGCACAAACACGAAGCAAAGTAATTTGCTAATGGAAAATGGGAACGAATGATGAAAAAAAAAATAATCAAATTCAAGATAAATGGTAGGCCAACACATGTGCATATTCAATTAAATAGCCCAAATTAGATGGATGATCAGGCCAACACTGTTAATTCCCACAGTTGGTATTAAAGCCACTGTGCAAAGGCATGGATGATCAGATTTAGAGTCACCCATTATAGATTCATATTCAAAATTTTAGATTTTTGAATTCCCAAATCAAGCAAATTGGGATTTCGAATTTAGTTTTTTTTTTAAAAGGGATTTTTTCCTAAATTTAGAAATTAAGACATCTAGATTATGGATTTTAAATTCGGAATCCCCAAATCATCAATTAGGGATTTTCGAATTCAGAATCCCTAAATCGAAAATTTGGGATTATTCGAAACCCTAAATCAATCGAGTCAATCAGGGATTTTTGAATCCCTGACTTTACAAATCAGAAATTAGGGACTTTCAGAATCCAGATCCCCAAATCCAGATTAATTAGGGATTTCATATTCAAAATCCATAAATCCAGTTAAATTAGGGATTTGGGATTCGAACCCCTAAATGCAGACATTTAATTAGGGATTCCAAATTCTTGATTTCAAAGCCCAGATTCAAAATCGATAATCCCAAATTGGGGATTTTATATACCCTTACCTGTGTTATCGATGGAGGCAGCCATGGATGCTCTGTCCAGCACCGGTACTGTGTATAATCTCCGATTCATCCCAATTGGGTTTCTTCTGCCTCCACGCGTGGCCTTATAAACCTTGTCATGCTCGTCCTCTTCATCTTCAGCCATGGCAGCCATTTTCATGGTTGTAGGTGTATGCTTCTTCTCTCAGCCATGAGGAAGAAACCATCTGTGTCAGATTCGAGAAGGATGGCAATGACGAGGACTCTCGATTCAGCCATGGGTTTTGGAGAGGGGCAGGCGCGAGAGAGAGGGTTTGGGTTTTAGGAGGGGCGGGTGCGTGAGGGTGAGGGATTTGGGAGAGGGGCGCACGCGGGCCGATTATATTTTGGGGGTGGGGGTGACAGAGGGCATTTTAAGTCTTGAGTTTTAGGTCTTGTGGGGCCCACCGTGATGTATGTTATTTATCTACTCTATCCATTCATTTTAAATGATCATTTTAAGGGTTAATCCAAAAAAGGAGTCATGTCAAAGCTATAAATGGACCACATAAAATATTAAAGATAGAAATTTATTTTTTATTATTTTTTATGGTGTGGTCCACTTAGACCTTCAATCTACTTACTTTTTAGACTCATCCACTGAAATTATATATTAGAATTTATGGGCGGCTTAGATAAAACACATATATTCCAATGGGCCCCATGAACAGGTTGAATGACAAATAAACATCACTGTGGGCCATAGGAAGATTTTAATGGCGGAAATTATTATTCCCACTCTTTTCTATGGTGGGTCCACTTGAACTTTGGATCTGCCCCGTCAGTCAGATGCACCATTCCATGGTGGGCCACGAGCTTAAAAATAAAATCAATCCATGACTTGGGTAGGCCACACCACATACTATAGTTAAGAGGCTTGCCCTCCCATTAAAACATTTATAATCATTTATTGGGCCCACCTAGATGTGGTTCATAGATCCAGCCCATTCATTATGTGTGTCCCACTTGGATGAGGAGTCAGACCAAGTTTCATACACATCCAAAACTCATGTGGGCCCCACCAAATGCTCACACAAAATAGTGTGGAATAATGATTTTCACCATTGATACCTTCCTTGGGCCCATAGTAATGTTTATTTGTCATCTAACATGTTCATAATATAAAAAAATACAAATGAAGGGAAAACACAAACATCAGCCTAAATGTGGGTCACACCACATAATATAATGGAGGGGTTTCCTTAGAACGTTCATAATCATATATTGGGTCTGCTTAAATGTGATTCACATATCCAACCCACTCATTATGTGTGTCCCACTTAGATGAGAGGTCAGACCAATTTTCAACTGCATTCATGTATTAACTTATAAACAGGTTGGATCTCAAATAAACCTCGCGGCGGGCCCTAAGAAGGTTTTAATAGTGGGTGTCACTATCCCACTCTTTTTTATGGTGGGTCCACTTGAACTTTGGATTGCCCCGTCAATCAGATGCACCATTCCATGGTGGGCCATGACCTTAAAAATAATCATTTATTGGGCCCACCTAGATGTGGTTCATAGATCCAGTCCATTCATTATGTGTGTCTCACTTGGATGAAACACATACATCATGGTGGGACCCATAGAGCACCGACCAACATCCACCAAGTTTTGTGGGCCCCACTATGATGTATTTGTTATATCCACAACGTCCATCCATTTTAAGATATCATTTTACGTCATGAGCCAAAGAATGAGGCAGATAAAAATCGGTAATGGACCCCACCACAGAAATCTTAGGTGCACCACACCACATGAAATCAATAGTAATTGGATATCCATCATTAAAATCTTCTTAAGGCTTACTGTATTGTTTATTTAACATCCAATATGTTGATTAGGCCATACAGGGCCAGATGAAGGGAAAAAACAAAAATCAGCTTGATCCAAAACTTTTATGGCCCCAAAATGGTATGGCATCCAATATTGTGCTGTTTATATTTTTTTTAGATGTCTTCACATAGTTTTAGATGGTAATCAACACCTGAGTTTCGTATACGGATGATTTTTGAGATATCTCATAAGCTAAAGGGGAGACATCAAATGGACGGAGTTAATGTTCGATACACATCATGATGGGCCCATTTTACATGTCTGGTCCATTCACTCTATTTTACTGATCATTAGTTACTCGCCTCGATCATACTACATATGAGAAATATATTGGGCAAACAAGATTGATCAACAATTTGAGTGAATTTTGATTTTAACATATGAAGTTATTTAGTCTTCATGTCCGGACTGATCAGATTGTCCAAAAATATTTAAAGGTTGTTCGTAATATCAAAAATATATAAATGAATAGAAAACACAAACATCAGCTTGATCCAAAGCTTCTATGGCCTCCAAGAAATTTTAAATGGTAGAGGTTCAATCACACTATTACCTGTGGTGTGGTCCACTTGAGCTTTGGATATGCTTCCTTTTTGTTCTTTAGACCTCAAATTATCAGTTAACATAGATGAATGGAGTGGATAAAATAAATAAATAATGGTGAACCCCACAGAGTTTACTCTAGTAAAGGTAACAAGTAACTCACTTAAATGTAGTAGAGAAAGGTTTCCTTAAAACATTCATAATCATATATTGGGCCTGCCTAAATGTGATTCACATATCCAACCCACTCATTATGTGTGTCCCACTTGGATGAGGGGACAGACCAAGTTTCAAATGCATCCAAAACTCTTTTAAGTAAATAAATTTAACATTTTTTTTTACAAAATTTAGTTTTCTTTTTAAAAAAATATATATTTTTTACAATTTATCAATTTTTTCACAATTTTGTTTAATTTTAAAAATTTTCTTTTTCAAAATATCATTTTTTTAATCTCACTTTTGTTATATAACTTTTTAATTTTTCTTGTCAAAATACAAAATCTAATTTTCTTTTTTAAAATATATATATATTTTTTTACAATTTGTCAATTTTTTCACAATTTTGTTTAATTGTTAAATTTTTTTTTTTCAAAATATCATTTTTTAAATCTCACTTTTGTTATATAACTTTTTAATTTTTCTTATCAAAATACAAAATCAAGTTTTCTTTTTTTAAAAATATATTTTTTTACAATTTGTCAATTTTTTCACAATTTTGTTTAATTTTTTAAATTTTCTTTTTCAAAATATCATTTTTTTATTGAATTTTTTTTTCAAAATTATCAACATTATTCAAAGTTCTTAAATTTTTTTTTTCAAAATCTAGATTTTTATAAAATTACAGTTTTTTTTTTCAAAATTTAAAATTTTCTTAAACATTATTAATTATTTTTTAAGCTTTTCAACTATTGTTTTTTAGAAATTCATAATTTTTTTGAGCTTCTTAATTTTTTACTTGAGCATTAGAGACGGTCTTTAACAGTCTCTAAAAGAGACAGTTTAGGACCGTCTCTAATAGAGACGGTCCTTGACGGTCTCAGATTACAAGTAAAAGACGGCCAATGACCGTCTCTAATGCAGACGACCAATGACTGTCTCAGATGATCGCATATAAGATGGTCAAAGACCGTCTCTAATGCGGATGGCCAATGACTGTCTCAAATGACCGCATAAAAAACGGTTAATGACCATCTTAAATGATTTGTGGACGTTCAAATTTTTAAGACAATATTAAGGATAGTCAGGGGCCGTCTAAAAGTTCATAGACGGTTTATGGCCGTCTCTAAAGTGTCTTTAAACCAAGCAATTTTAGAGACGGTCCAGAACCGTCTCGAAATCCGTCCTTTTTTTTTTCCATTTTTCACGTGGTGACAGTTGGATTGCCGTCGACAGTAGTCCAACTACCACCCGGGCTGGGTTTGGTCCGGGCTTTAGTTAGTGGGCTTGCTTCGGTGCTCTGGCTTGGCCTAAAGTCTTCTTTATGGATTTTGAATCAAAATGGTTGGGTGTACTTTTAGGGTTTGTACTAATTTACACATACACTTTGGCTTAGGTGATGGTTTAGGGTTTGGATTAAGGTTTAAGCTAGGGTTAGGCTAGGTTTAGGCTAAGGTTATGGTTCGGGCTAGGACTAGGGTAAGGTTTAGGATGTGATCAGGTTTTTAGGCTGAGATTAGGGTTTGGTTTAGGATATGATCAGGGTTTTCGGATTATTTTAGTTCTCTCGAGATGCTAGCCTAGGTAGGGTGTCTACAGTTGCTAACTGCTGAAATTATTCAGTGTAATCTATGATGGTTCGATTTCCTTATTGGCAATTCTGGTATCACTAGAATAATATCTGCTCATAATCACTGAGGAGAAATAGTGATCGAAGAAGACATCTCATCCGTGTCCATGATGAGATGGGCGCCTTGTTCTGACGGGCTTGTCAGAGTTGTAATTGCTCCCACCATGCAGAAGCACCAGATTTTAATTTAAACGCTACCAATTTTACATTTTTATGATCTAACACGTTCATATAATCAAAATATCTCTTTACTTTGGCTAGCCAATCGAGGAAATCTTCTGTGTAATAAACCATTAAAACTAGGAAGTTCAGTCTTACCTCGAGAGTCTCTTTCAGCACGATCTAGATAATCCCCTCCATAGGTTGGTCGTCGAGTAAAACATTCATTAATGTCCTCGTCGTTAGAACTTGAATCATCTGGTGTAGCCCTACGGTTTGTCATTGGTAGTGCTCTACGGAAATAGGAGTTGTGTCGTATAGCAACCACGAGTGGTAGAGCAACCATAGGCGGTGGAGCATCGCCTAGGGCTTGGGGCGGAAGTAGTGCATTCGCAAGACAGTCAAGGGTTGTCTGTAGCCCTTTCATGGTCAACTGATTCTCCCGGTGGAAAGCTTCCATTCTTTCCTCAAGATCACGATTCCTAGATCACTGTCCACAGGATTTTGGCTCATACTTTCATTGTTTTCCATCGGCCCGAGGCAAATCCTTGCTTTGATACCAATTGACATAGGGATGAACGTGATGAGGTCGAGCACCGTCTTCCTCAAGGATAACTACTCCGAATACATGGAGCTTCTCTGGACTCCTCATAGAGACTTCTCAAATCCACGAGGAAAGAAAGTAAGAAAATAGAAATAAATTCTAATAAATTCAAATTTTGATTGATTAATTAAATAAATGAGTCCACAACCCTTTAAATAGGGATACCAAGCAATATGAGAGAAATTAGAAGAAAACTACAACTAAAACTCCTAAATTCGCAACTTACTATAAATAGTATACTTACTATTTATAGATGGTCGTGATGTCTACCAGTGCGCAAGGTTTTCAGTTAAAAATAGTAAGTGTCCTATTTGGCTTCACCAAGCTGTTCTCCTAATTATTCTAAGCACTTTTCATGTTGGACACAACTCCTAAAGGCTAACGGATGAAGAGTTATAATCAAACTAAAACTTACTATTTATAGTAAAAACATAATTAAAATAGGGAAACGACCGTTGATCCGAGGGTATTTCACAAATCCGGCTTGTGCTACCTGGCGTAGCAGGGTTTTTTGGCTAAAGTAGCTCGTTCTACCCCAAAATCATATATTTTATACCTGATAACTAATTCTGGACTGTGAGATGCACCCGATTTAAGGTCCGACGGTCCGAATCATTTCTGTCGTTGACCGGGCCTTTTCTTATACATCTTGGCCATGAAACTGTCTGCGACCTGCTCTACATCATAAGTATTTTGAATTTGAAACATATGGGGGATTGTTATATTGTAAAAGATTTTCTAAAATAAAAAAGTATTTCAAATTAGAAAATTCCCCCCTGATTCTTCTGTTTAAAATTATTTTTTCTTTTTATGGCTCTCTTTTCTCACATTAAAAAATGACCAAGAAAAACATCTGGTTTATAAGAGGGGACTTTTGCATGGGGCTTGAGCCCGCTCTCATGGGGCAAGTGAATTTGGCCAGATAAGGCATGCTGATAGTTCAAACCTATGTCATTTTTTTTTAACAAACCCTTCTATAATTGTGCAACCCAATATATTTGAAAACTAGCAAAAGGACTAAGCACAATTAGAACTTCCAATCTAAATTGGGAACTAAGAAAATGAAGGGGACTGAACCTACAATCACGAACCCTGTATCCTCAAGCTCCTTTCATCAATTAAACTCTCCCTTGTCCGGTACATCTCGTTTTCCCATTCATATTTCTCATCTCCCTGTTGCCACACAAAAGGAAAAGAAAAAGAGAAAAAAGAGCCGTAATTTTATTTTTTTTCAAAATCATCTACGTGCTTTTCAAAGCTATCTCATTGACCGCACACGTGTGCGTGCGTCGAGTGGAGTCGGGTCGGGGCGTGGCTGTGGACATGTGTGTGCACGTCGCGTCGGGCCGAGCTGGGTTCGAGTCTAGGTTTATGTGAAGACTAAGAGTATACTCGCATTAATGATTTTATTTTAGGCTCCATGAGTATACTTGCACCTATAGATTTTGTATGAATTTTAAACCAAAGATGTGTCTGTTCGGACAGTTGCATCAGTTGCGTTCAAGCCCAACGGACCTAACCCGTTTGAAACGGTGCTTTAAGCAACTAATTGTGGTCAATAAATAGACCTACTCTTTTTCAATTTTATTTATTAAAAAAATGATTTCTCTCTTTTTTTTTGTTGAAATAAATCTCTAGTTTGGTATTTTGCAAATGAGCTTGCTTCCAAGTCAACTCACTTTGGTTTAAGTTATGCACGCTTGTTGAAACCCATGTACAATGAGTGCACTGTTGGAAGCGGGTCATAGTTGTTATATCATGGAGGCCAATCGTCCAAGAGTCCTATTGAACTTGAAACACGGTCCAAGAAAGACAAATTTAGTTTTAAGCCGAGTGACCCTTTTATGCTTCGATTCAAACACTTAAGTCATTTTTTCTTTACTATTTTTTTAATCCACTGTTCTCAACACATTATTTCCAACACTTTATTATTATTTCACCAATTCTTAATCTTCGGCACATTATTTGTTGCAAAAATATTGATTTTAAAAATATATTTTAATATAATAATATATATATATATATATATATATTATAAAAAGTTTGGAAAAGTACCTTTTTAGTGGGTTTTGGGAATAGTCCCACATTGGAAAAAGAGGAGAAGGAAAAGTAGTTTATATGAGAGTGGTAGAGTATTATAATACTTACCCACATGGTCTAAAGGAGAATGGAACTTGTGTGTTCCAGTACGTAGCACTGGAACACCCGCGCGCTCGCGCTCGGGCACGGGCACGAGCAAGGGCTCGGGCTCGGTGCGAGGGCGTGGGCATGTGAGGCAGTGTGGCTGTAGAGGCACTAGTGGCACACTTTGCACTTCGCACGTCCGCATCGTGTCGCAGAGGGTTGCTCCTTCGCGACCTTGAGCGAACCGGAGAGAGACGTGTGCGAGTCGCGGTGCGACTAAGTGGCTAAGGCGGATGGATGACTGGACGAAATCTAGAGGACTGAATGAGAATCCCTCTGAATATATGGAGGCTGAAAATATAGCTGTTACACAAATGTGTAATAGCTATGGACTTGATTGCAGAAGTCATGTAGAAACTGTTGCATGGCTAGCCCAACAGCTAGAAAATGGCTAGCCAGCTCTCACAACAGTCAGCATGCAGTTGCTGTAATGGGACATGCACAACAGTTAGAAACGACCATAAAATGGCTAGTTTCCCAACATGTAACGCCCTGAAATTCGGGGGTCGAGCATAACTCAGCTCCCGAGTTCCAAAACATCACTTATGCAACATATTTAATGATGAATGTATGTTGACTGTATTAGTGTATAAAACATGGAATAGATTAAGCCAAAATACAGATATGATTCAGGGTTAAGTGAATAAAGCAAGCGGAAGACTTATGGTAAAATGTGTACAAGTGTAAAACCCTGAATTTCATATACAAGCCGGAT
Source organism: Magnolia sinica (assembly GCF_029962835.1). Lineage (NCBI taxonomy): Eukaryota > Viridiplantae > Streptophyta > Magnoliopsida > Magnoliales > Magnoliaceae > Magnolia > Magnolia sinica. The sequence goes on along the minus strand of NC_080591.1, from coordinate 28,670,342 downwards.
CGTATGAAAGTATCAAATACATCATTTCAGTTCCCAAAATATAATCCCAGAGATCCCGCGCAACAGACCGAAGCACGCTAGAACCCGTCTGAAAACTGCATATAGGAGAAAGCAGCCTCGTCGTCATCCAGCTCCCGCTCTGCCGCAGACGTCGCATCCACATCTGCAACATCAGGGCCTAAGACAGAGTCTGGTGGGTGTGTAACACCGCCCCAGAAACGTGGGAGTGAGTGATCAACTCAGTGGAACAATAAGGCACTGGTTAATATGTTATCAGTTCAATCAAACAGTAATGATAAAGCAGAACACTTAAATAAAGCCTAGGTACTCTTATTAATGCAGGTATGAATGCAATATGATGCGTGCCCTCACACGTACACCCTCAGCGTCTTCATCTTACGTTACGCATGACATCGCCTCAAAGTGCGCCACATCTACAAAGCACATGCAAATGCGGTGCATGGATATGATTACCAAGTTGTTATTAGTCCATTTCACACAATAGGATTGGGAAGCTAAGATACCTTCCTCATGTCACCATCCAAACAGTGATCCATACTAGGGTCGTCAATCCTAGACATCTCATACGATTTTATATTTGAGGTCGTAGCAAAGGGCTCGTCACCAATCAATGTACGCCTTTCATGCCCTTACTACCACAGATCGGCTCGTCACCTCCTTGCGGTATCCAGGTATGCTCGAGGTCACTACAAAGGGCTCGTCACCAATCAATGTAGGCCGACACGAATATAGTGTCCCATACCACCATAATCGGCTCACATGTCTGGTGTGCTCATTGGTCACTATGGAGAGGCTCGTCACCCCAGTGTAGGCCGACAGCTCGACCACGGTGTCCCATACCACCATGTCTGGCTCATGAGTCTTAGCGGATCAGGTACCATGGTTATTAGGATTTCACTGGTAAGTTCGGTACCCTAGATTCAAGCAGTAGCGTCCATACATGGTTAACATACATCGGACAATCGAGTTATTTGACGAACTCGACTAGCACGAGCGCACGTTGAGTTGAACGACATAGAGTGCGCAAACACTCCGCGTGGCCAAACCACTGCCGCCAACTCTAATACGGCTCGGGTTCGTCTAATACGTCCTACGTGGCGAAAGCAATCTCAACCACGATTCATAGGGTCAATTACCGATTTCCTGGACTAAGGCATAGTCCCAAACATCCTACACTACGACAGATATTCATATGGAATGTAAAGCGGTAATAGATCAACAACTCAAATCATGGTACAAACACATCTGAAGAATATCAACTTAACATAACTGTAAGCATAGGAGATGCTTGAATTTAAATAACTTGGAATGTAACTGCATAAAGGAAAACATGCGCATCAATAGGAGTATTGAGAATCACTTCTCAACGCCCACAATTAGTGTAATCAGTTACACTTAGATCATTCATGCATTTCTACAAACACTTAGCATACAAGGAACAACATATATAGCGCATGTTGGAATACATGCACTTAGACAATTCCTTTTACCAAGGAGTTGTCATACATGCATCTAGCACACATACATGACAAATAATCATGGCAAACACAAGTGCGTATTTTATACGTATACGGTACTTTATAAATACACTTAGAATACACAAATCTCAATATAGCACATGCATATCAGGAAAGCGATGTAAACATAACATTTGACATGTGAAATCTCATCCATAACAAGAATAAATCACTAACTGGGATTGAAAGCCTTGAAAACCATAACCTATACACTTAAAGTCCGCACCTTAGGCGAAGAAAGAACCGCCGAGCTGATTTAGACGAGTTGTCTTCGTCAACGGCGCTAGAATACCCTAAAATAAGGATAGAAATGAGACACAACAACACCAAGTCTAATCTAAGCTCTAACACGGGTTAAGGTTAGGTTAACTTACCCCAAGAGAACTCAGAATCGTCAGAGGAACGATCCAAAGTGAAGGTTCAAAGATGAAGGAGAACAAGGAAGAAATCAAGATGAATCACCAACCAATCTCTCTCACTAACTCTCTCTTTTCCACTCTCTTTCCAAGCTAGGGTTAGAGAAAATTCTTATGGAAATGAGAGCTAGGGTTTAAGGACTATATATAGGCCTTAAAATGATGGAAATAACCCCAGGGTCAAGGTATACTTAGGTTATAACCAAAGCACGCCTTTCTCGATCCAACGAAGCACTTCTGGTGGGCCTATAACCACGAAAGGTCGGACTTAAGCTCCTTGACCATGGATCTAGGTCAAGCAGAGTTTTCATACCGACCGGCTCTTCAGATCAGCCGTGGCGGACCACACTCAATTCAACGGTCACGGAAACTCGATCAGGTCCACAAGCACTAGGATATGCCTGGGCCATCTTCCCTAATCGGAGGGTGAAATTGGGTGAGAATCCAGCGGTCAGAATGCTTAAAATCGTCGCGCCAGCGACTCAAATTTGATAAAAGCTTAATAAATTCCAACCGTTCTCACACTCTTCACTCCGAGCTCAATCAAATCGACCCAGAACATCAGATCGACTTGATTTTCGAGGTGAAGATCAAGCCCAACTCGGTGACCGCAACAGCCTAAGATCATCGCTATCGGACTTTCGACGCGCGGTCTAGGTCCGATCCAGATCTTCCAAAAATTCCCCAGAACAACTGGATTTAGCGATGGATCCCAGATTTCAGAGTAACGTAGCGCTCACTAATCTACACGTTTAGAGCCATGCAGATACAATTTAAAGTGATTGATACGAATTTCACAAACAATCGAGTAAAGCGCTAATTACCCCAAAATAACTACTTAAGGAAAGATTAGCACAGAAAATTCCAAGGTCGTTACACAACAGCTAGAAATTGCATTAATGAGATTTATGTCCATAGACCATAATCCCCGGCCACCATAGCATATAAAAGGAGGGCTTGGATAGGTTTCCAAATCATCTCTCAATCCACTCCAGCAGACCCATACGAACTAAACCTAAGCCACTCTTCTCATATACACCAGTGATTCTAGTAATATAGCAAGGTTCGTCTAAATAATTGCTTGAAAATTAGACCAGCAGTGTGGCCTATAATGTTCAACTGAACCAGTAGCCGAAGATCAGTAAAAACAGACCAGTGCAGTGGTTTAAGTTCCAAATATTCTTCTTCTCTCTTTTCTTTTGGAATTTTTTCTTTTTTATGTATTTCTGTCAGACTATAGAACAGAGTTCCATTAGTGGCTCTTCATGTTTGCTGAACGCAGACCCACATCAGACTTGTCATATCGTAGAAGTGGTTTGCCTATAACCTATCAGCATACTCAATTCACTTGAGTAGGGGCAAATAACACTTTAAGGACAACGTCTTAGACATGCTTCAGCCTATCCTTAATTCAGATCATCTTAATTTTTGGGTTTCCATATTTTACAGAAATAGTTTATTCTATATAATTTACAACAAACTTAAAGCGTTATTTGATGGAAGTCGACAGTGTTTCATCCATCAAGTTGATGAATCAGGACTTGATACGTCTTGATCGGTTCGATGGAACTAATTTTACGAGATGGTAAGACAAGCTCAAATTTCTTCTGACGGCGCTGAAAATCTACTACATATTAGATCCAAATCTACAAGTACTACTTGAAGCATCTGACAAAGACACACCTGAACAGGTGGCTGCCCGAATCAAACAAGCTGAAGACGAACTCTTATATCGAGGACACATTCTGAACGCACTCTCCAACTGCATGTACGATCTGTACCAACAGACGTCATCAGCAAAGGAGATCTGGGCCACTCTGTAGTTCAAATACAAGGCTGAAGAAGAAGGTACCAATAAATTTCTTATCGCCAGGTATTTTGACTTCAACACAGTAGATAAAAAACCGCTACTACCCCAAATCTAAGAACTGCAACTAATAATAAACAAAATCAACGCCATCAAAATTGATCTTCCTGAATCATTCCAAGTCGGGGCTATATTTGCTAAATTGCCACTAATGTAAAAAGACTATAGAAAGAAGTTGCTGCATAAAACTCAGGACTACACACTGGAACAAATTCAGAAACACCTCAGAATTGAGGAAGAATCCCGTAACCAGGACAGAACGAATGATAACGAAAATGTCTTGTCCAAAGTACATGCAGTAGAGAACACTAATAACAAGAATCCCGAGAAGGACGATTCTCTGAAACCTAATAAAGGAAAATTTAAGAAAAATGCCCAAAAGAAGAACGGAAAGTTCAAAGGCCCATGTCATGTCTGTGGGAAAACTAGGCACTATGCTCGAGTATACCGATATCGCAAATTTAAAAAAGAGGCGAGTGCAGTAGAAGAAGGCGATATTGTGGCTATGATCACTGAGGTGAATACTATCCAAGGCAAAGTTTCAAGTTGGTGGTATGATATTGCTGCTACAGTACATGTATGTTACGACAAATCAGCCTTCAAAACCTATGAAGAATTGATCGATGGTCAAGAAGTCCAAATGGGTAATGAAGTCCGATCGAATGTCGTCGGCAAAGGAACTATCGATCTGATATTCATCTTTGGGAAGAAAGTGATTCTGACTAATGTACTACACGTCCCAGACATGAGGCGAAACTTAGTTTATGGGAATCTTCTGGGTAAACCAGGCATAAGGGTAGTGTACGAGTCAGGAAAACTGATTCTGTCCAAAAATGAAAATTTTGTCGGAAAGGGATATGCTTGTAACGAGATAGTTAAGTTTTCTCTAAATGAAAGTAGCATTTTGCATATATGGTTGAATCCGCTGGACTGTGGTATGATAAATTAGCCCAAATAGGGTATAGTACCTTGAAGTTCATATCTAAGAATAGTTTAATCTCATACACAGATAATGAAACCGATAAATGTGAAGTGTGTATACAATCCAAAATGACGAAGAAACCTTTTCTAAGTATTGAAATATCATCTCAAGTATTGGATCTTGTGCACAGTGATATCTGTGAGTTAAACGGCATTCTTACTCGTGGAGCTAAATGGTACTTCATAACCTTTATAGATGATTACTCTAGATATGTGTATGTTTATCTGTTAAAGAGCAAAGATGAAGCATTGAACATGTTTACAATATATAAAGCAGAAGTAGAGAATCAACTAAATAAGAAGATAAAAATTCTCCGTAGCGATAGAGGAGGAGAATACTTCTCCAATGAATTCGATAACTTCTGTGAAGAATGTGAACTAATACATCAACGTACTGCACCATACACACCTCAACAAAACGGAATAGCTGAAAGGAAAAATATAACATTAGTAGTGATGGTCAACTCAATGCTGATAAGAGCAAAGTTGTCATTAAGTCTATGGGGTGAGGCACTGCTTGAAGCATGCCATATACTAAACAGAATTCCGTCTAAAAAATATAAAATATCTCCATATGAAATATGGATAGGTAGAAAACCTAACCTATGATATCTAAAAGTGTGGAGGTGTCTTGCATACTGCAGAACTCTTGATCCAAAAAGAACTAAATTAAGACCAAGAGTTATTAAGTGTGTCTTCGTAGGATATGTACAAAATACTAAAGCTTATAAAATTCTAGACATAGAGTCTAATACAATAATAGAGTTAAGAGACATTGAGTTCTTTGAGAACTCACTATCCTTGAAGTCAAAGGATAATGAAGTCCAAACTCCTGATAGAGAACCAAATAGCATAGCTCCACAGATATTGAAAACTCCTGTTGAACCTCGTAGGAGTCAAATGACAAGAATAGAGAAGAGTCTAGAAGATAACTACATAGACTCACAATGTGTTATTTTCCATCTTGTAGAAGGAGATAGAGAAAATGTTATAAGAAAAATACCTATAGTGATGACTATAGAAGATGATCCTAAAACATATAAAGAGGCTATATTATCTAGAGACTCAGCTTTCTGGAAAGAAGCTATAAATGATGAAATAGAATCCATAATGTCAAATCAAACATGGGAACTAGCAAACTTACCTCCAAGTTTTAAACCCATAGGTTGTAAGTGGGTATTTAAAAAGAAATAACCTTTAAAACTCAACCAGTAGCTAAGGGTTTTAGATAAAAAGAAGGGATAGAATACTTTGACACATACTCTCTTGTAGCTAGGATAACATCCATTAGGATATTATTTGCGCTACCTTCCATATATCATCTTCACATCCACCAAATGGACGTAAAGACCGCATTCCTGAATGGTGATCTCAATGAGGAGGTACACATGGAATAACCTAAAGGATTCGTTCTATCAGGAAATGAAAACAAAGTATGTAAATTAGTATAATCTCTGTATGGATTAAAACAAGCATCAAAACAATGGCATGCAAAGTTTGATTCTAAAATACTATCTCATGGTTTCATGCATAATGTAGCTAACAAATGCATATATTCTAAAGTAGATGGTAGTTGTATCGTTATTATTTATCTATATGTTGATGACATGTTAATAATAAATAATAAAATGAAAGGTGTGACTGAAACAAATATGTTTCTATTTTTCGTATTTAAGATGTGAAGGATCTTGGACAAGTTGATACCATCCTAGGTATCAAAGTTATAAAAAATATTGTAAGATTATGCTTTATGTCAATCTCATTATATTGAGAAGATACTAAACAAGTTTAACCATCTAAATATAAAAGAAGCAAAAACCCCATTTAATCCAAATATTAAGCTAAAAGAAAATTTTGGAAGAACAGTTGCACAATTAGAATATGCGAGTGTTATAAGGAGTCTTATGTATGTTATGCAGTGCACTAAACCTGATATCGCATATGCTGTGAGTAAACTTAGTAGGTTTACTAGTAACCCCAGTATTGAACACTGGAATGCAATCAGAAGAGTCCTTGGTTACTTAAAAGCAGCCAAAGACTTAGGACTATTTTATTCAGAGTTTAATGTCATATTAGAAGGATATACCGATGCGAGCTGGATATCGAGTGTAGGAGACAACAAGTCTACTACAGGGTGGATATTCACATTAGGAGGTGCAAATGTATCTCGAGGATCCAAGAAACAGACTTGCATAACGCACTCGACGATGGAATCTGAATTCATATACCTGGCTGCAATAGGTAAAGAGGCTGAGTGGCTAAGGGATCTTCTATTAGAAATTTCTTTTCATGTAAAGCCTATATTGGATGTGTCACTATATTGTGATAGTGAAGCCACATTAGTTAGAGCTTATAGCGGCACATATAATGGTAAGTCTAGACATATCAGTCTTTAACATGATTATGTCAGACAATTGATTCGAGATGGAATCATTGCTATTTTCTATGTGAAATCAAACAATAACCTGACAGACCCTTTCACTAAACCTCTACCAAGAGAGGTAATAAAGGCTACATCTAGAGGGATGGGGTTGAAACTCTTCAACCAAAGTTCCACCAGTGATGATAACCCAACCTAAAGTAAGAAAATCTCTAAATTTGGGTTTAATGGGTAAGAATAAGTCATTGATATGTGGAAAGTTTTCAACACAAAATTATAAAACATCATCCATAATAGATAAGTGTTGAGCGTTATGAAAGATGGTTGAATCTTAGAACTCTTAATGAAATCCAGTTTATAGGACAAGTGTCTTATAGTAATTGAGACACTGGAAGGATTTCACCTATATGAACATAGAGATGGTGCCGTCTCTCATGAGAGTTAGGAGTTTTCTCTCGGGATCGTTCACGAAATGGGATAAGCACATGACCATTAATTGTGTTAAGCAATATTGTGGGAACTCTAACTAACACATAACGAATATGTATGTAGTTTCTTCGACTCTGTTATCTAGGAATAACTGGTTCAACGCTATGGCTACCAGTTATTTTGACAGAGTTTTGAGATAATTACACTAAGGAAAGATTAAAATCGAAAGATATCTTTCTTTATGCATATAAGCTAATTATTCTGGCAGAAATGTTTAATCGAGAAAAATATAATTTTAAAAATTAAGTGGGGGATTGTTTGCAAAAATATTGATTTTAAAAATATATTTTAATATAATTATATATATATATATTATAAAAAGTTTAGAAAAACACCTTTTTTGTGGGTTTTGGGAATAGTCCCACATTGAAAAAAGAGGAGAAAAAAAGTAGTTTATATGAGAGTGGTGGAGTATTATAATACTTACCCACATGGTCCAAAGGAGAATGGAACCTACGCACTGGAACACCTGTGCGCGCGCTCGCACTCGAGCTCAGGCACGGGCTATAAGACCCGTGTCCTAGTCCGTACTGTTCCGTTAGCCTCCGCGGTCCTTCCGGTCAAATTCCGGCAACCTTCGCACCGTATTCGGTGTTTGCGCACGATCCTAAGCCAGGTCCTGTGCACCGACGTCGGCTTGATCCGAAAGTTGTATCATAGTGACCGCGTCGTCGCCGCGGTTCCAACGCCATGACTTGCGCATCGAACCAATACCCAGGCAAGAAGATGCCGATCTGCGTTTATTCTGAAGAAACAGCGCGCGTTGCGGATTTCTTGGGAATCTCTACACAATTAGTCCCATTAATCAATCATAAATGCAACCATACCTCAAAGTACTTCACCCATTCCCTCTTTTTCCAAAAGTCCACCATCTTTTCACCTCACCATTCCTCTTTTCTCATTTTCAACCACAACCATCTCTCTTCTCCACCAATTTCAAACTAAACCATACCCCTCATCACTCCTTTCTTACCACCATCACTCCACCCATCCCTCCATCCATTATTTCTATCTCTCCCTCTCATTCTCTAGCAATTTTTCCAAATCCCATGAGAAATTTCACACATCCAACACTCCCTCTCAACTTCAAGTGTGGCCCACCCTCTCATCTCCAATCTCAACCATTCATCTTTCATCAACCTCCATTAAAAGTGAAGGTAAGGAGCTAAGGAGTCCAAGGGAGCAAGGAGAAGGAAGATAAGGTGGGTGATTTTCCATTATTTCAAATTTTAGGGCCCACTTGTTGGTGGGACCCATTTGGATGTATGTGATTTAATCAAGAGGGCCCATAGTGGCGGGGTTCCTCTATCTCACCGTATGTCTCTCTCTATCTCTCTCTTTCTCTCTTTCTTTATAATGGTGTGGATCCCACCAATATGTGTTACATCTACTCCGTCCATCTACATCAGACGGTGTGGCCCACTCTATTACAGGTGATGATCCACACCATCCACTGTTTGGATGGGTCCAATGCATCTTTATATATATATATATATATATATATATATATATATATATGCATATATATGTATATATTTATATGTGTATATAATATATATATATATAATATATAATATAATATGTATTTTATATATATAATATAAGATATATTATAAGTATATGCATATATAGTGGTGGGCCATGTCTACGTGGGACCCACCACAATGATGAGAGTTGTAAATCGTCCGGCGTCCCTGGACGCTGGACGTTGCAAACAGTACCTTAAAAAAAAAAGAAAAGGGGAGTGGTGGGCCACTCATGCATGCCCCACCTTGATGTATATGTAAAATCCAAGCCATCCATGTTGTTCCCCGTCTCATTTTAGGCGTTGAGCCGAAAAATGAAGTTGATCCCCTTCCTTGGCGGGCCATACCATAGGAAACAAGTTTCCTACCTTTGATTTACTCCCTGATGCTCCTGTATATTTGAAATAGCCCAATATTAGACTCTATGGGTTTGTATCGAGCCACAAGGACTAATGGCTGGTGTGGACGTAGGAAAGAGTAGGCCCGTAATTGCCTAAACAAATTTAAAAGAAAAGGAAAAAAAAAAAAAAAAAGCCGGCAAGACGTGTTACTTTTCAATTGATCCTCTCCACCGTTCTCTCACGAATAAACATGAGATGAATGTGCGTGTGTGGGGGTGTAGACTTTGATGATTTTCGACCATCCAAACCGTGCATTTGATGGGTCCTCATGGACTGACCGTCCATTCCAAAAATCGGCCTTATACGGAACTCATGTGGGCCATACCATCTAAAACCATGTGAAGACCTGCCTAAAACATATAAAATCGCTTGGTGGGGCCTACCTGAGTTTTGGATGCAAATGAAACTTGATTTGGACCCTTAAAATTGTGGGACACACACAATGAATGGGATGGATTTGTGAACCACATTTTGATGGGCCCCACGTCCACCCCCATTCGGGTGGCCCTATAAACAGGTTATACGTCAAATAAACATTTCGGTGGGCTCCCTGCCCGGGCGACCTGATCAACAGGTTAGATGAAAAATAAACATTTCAGTGGCCCCTCGTCCACACGACCTATCAGTAGGTTGTATGGAAAACAAACATTACAGTGGGCCCTATCTAGGCCCACGTGACCTTATGGATAGATTGGATGATAAAAATATATATATATATATAATTACAATGGGCTTTACCCTAGTCCACATGACCCTATGAATAGTTGGGTGGAAAATAAACATTATGTTGGGCCTTAAGTTGGGTGGAAAATAAACATTATGTTGGGCCTTAAGTTGGGAGGAAAATAAACATTATATTGGGCCTTAAGCTGGGTGGAAAATGAGCATTTTGGTGGGCCCCACTTATGTAAGTATTGTAAACCACACCTTCTATTAGTGTGGGCTCCATCATAACGTATGTGTTTCATCCAACTGTCCAACTGTTTTGGAGATAATTTAAGGCCCATTATGGAGGCCCATTTTCATGCATTAGTGGTCCTTGTTGAGGCCCACCTTGATTTGTATTAGGCCCATATTATGAGGCCCATTGAGGCCCACCTTGATGTATATATGGGGTTCATGTTATGTAGCCCATTTGATGTATTTGGGTCCTTGGGTCAAGGTCCAATTAGATGTACAAAAGGCCCATTACAATATGTGATTTATGGAAGGCCATTCCTTGGGAGCAATGTTGGTTTGATGTCCACATTGAATGGATAATGTTGGTTAAATGTCCGCATTATAACTCTCCCTAAGGCCCACTGATAAGCCCAAAATTATGGTAAGAAGGCCGCCTAGGGCCATCTCCATTATATCTAGAGTTCATCTCTTTATACATGTTTAGTATAGATCCATGATTCATGATCATTCGCACCATATGTATGCCTGATGTGAGGGTGACCGATCATAGCATATACCTTTGGACCTTTGGATAGACTGTTTATGGGCTCCCTGATAGGCGGAGTTGCCTCATATAAGTGCATGGTATATACAGGACTGTTGCATGACTGATAGTGTGACTCATGCACTTGCATTTGTGTGATTGTAGTTACTGTATGCCCTAACGACATCAGGGCCATAGCCTCCATAGACACATCGTGGATGGCTGGGTTGGATACCGGAAATATTTGGTTCTAGCATACGGGCGCCATAGACGTCCCTGGGTAAAAATCCCTAAACCCGATGGTACCAGAGGATGACTCCAACGTTGAGACCGAGTGAATATACGAGCGCATGAGGGCCGAATACCAGGAGGCCGCGTCTCCCACTGTGTCGTGGTCGGTTGGAAAGGAGTGTGGCCTTACTCGCCCGAGGGTAGGGGGCAATACTAGGCTGAGTTTGACCAGCTCGCGAATGGGTCCGCTATCGACGTGCCGGATAGGTATTGGCAGACTATTGGTCAGGCGGATAGTGAGGTTTCTTACGCTCACTTAGACTGTGCGGCTAGGAGAGCGACAGTGCCATTTGGAGTGTATTGAACCCCGGTGATTATCCAGAATGAGAACTGTACTGATACGTGATGAGGATTGGCATGCTTGAGTTGCATCTCGCATCACATGGCTGTGTTATGGCCGATAGCATTCATATCTTGCACCGCATAGCCTTGGTACGGCTGATTGCATTCATGTGCTCATCACCATGATTCCGCATCACTCTGACCTTGCATTTTAAGCACGTTTATATTGCGCACACACTTACACCACCCTCTAAACTTTCCATAAGCTTATGCACGATTGATGCGTGCAGGTGACACCAGGACGCAGTCGCAGCCATAGTCTCGCTGTAGTTGGAGCGTGCAGCCGAGCTTCTGGAGTTTTGTTTCTTTTATTACATTGTATTTTCCCCTTTCAGTCGCATTGTACTAAAAAGTTTTTGATCATAGTGAATTTTGTGGTGGTGTTCTTGTGGTTATTGATTATGGGTTATGCTTTTGTTATGCTCATTATGAATCAGACTGATGACTTGAAATCCTCCTTGTAGTATCCCAGGATCGGAACCTGGTGAATGGGTGCCGGGATCCGAAAATGGGGTTCGGCTGTCGGCGCCGAATTCGGCGATCGGGAATTTTGTGAGCCCGGTTTCCGAGTTCGGGGCATGACACGGGCACGGGCTTGGGATCAGTGCGAGGGCATGGGCATGTGAGGCAGTGTGGCTGTAGAGGAGCTAGTGGTGCACTTTGCACTTCGCACGTCTGCATCGTGTCACAGAGGGTTGCTCCTTCGCGACCTTGAGCGAACCGGAGAGAGACGTGTGCGAGCCGCGGTGTGACTAAGTGGCTAAGGCGGATGGATGACTGGACGAAATCTAGAGGACTGAATGAGAGTCTGTCTGAATATATAAAGGCTGGGAATATAGCTGTTACACAAATGTTATAACAAGTATGGACTTGATTGTAGAAGTCATGTAGAAACTGTTGCATGGCTAGCCCAACAACTAGAAAATAGCTAGCCAGCTCTCACAACAGTCAGCATGCAGCTGCTGAATGGGTCATGCACAACGGTCAGAAATGACCATAAAACGGCTAGTTTCCCAACGGCTAGAAATTGCATTAATGGGATTGATGTCCACAGACCATAACCCCCAGCCACCATAACCTATAAAAGGAGGGCATGGATGAGTTTCCAAACCATCTCTCAATCCACTCCAGCAGACCCATACGAACTAAGCCTAAGTCACTCTTCTCATATACACCAGTGATTCCATCAATATAACAAGGTTCGTCTAAACCATTGCTTGAAAATTAGACCAACGGTGTGGTCTGTAATGTTCAACTGAACCAGTAGCTGAAGATCAGTAAAAACATACCAGTGCAGTGGTTTAAGTTCCAAATATTCTTCTTCTCTCTTTTCTTCTGGGATTTTTCCTTTTCTATGTATTTCTGTCAGACTGTGTAACAGAGTTCCATTAGTGGGCCTCCGTGTTTGCTGAACGTAGACCCACATTAGGCTTGTCGTATCCTAGAAGTGGTTTACATATAACCTATCAGCATACTCAATTCACTTGAGTAGGGGCAAATAACGCTTTAAGGATAGCGTCTCAGACGTGCTTCAGCCTATCCTTAATTCAGATCATCTTGATTTTTCAGTTTCCATATTTTACAGAAATATTTTATTCTATATAATTTACAACATTATTTCCAACGCTTTATTATTATTTCACCGGTTCTTAATCTCCGGCACATTATTTCCAACACTTCATTATTATTTCACCGATTCTTTATCTCAAAGCACGTAGGTTGTAGCCTTATATATCTACATGCATGAATACGAACATTACTGCATATGAAAGCACTCCTTGGATTATAAGGCTAGGGAGCAAAGCACGCATCCTATATGCGCTCTATGCTTTGCACTCAACTACGCATGTGAACATGCCACAGTTCCTAAGCAAGGTCTGCAACCTCTGCGGCGGATGCACGTACGGTGGCATGGATATGATGAAAGTTTTAGCATAGGGGAATCTAGACAGTCCAAAGCACGGGGCTAATTTTGGATCCAACGCAGCTCGAGAGTAAAGGGGACTGGACTGTTCTTATCCATCTGATTTCACTAATTGAATTTAAACCGTTGAGAATAACATTCTTATCTAGAAATTTAGATTCACTATTTTGGACGGTTAGCATCATCCAATCAGTGACATTATGGTATGATCCTCCATCAACAACGCGCCTCACGATTTGGACGATTCAGATTTAAAAGCATGTATGCCATGCTACGGTGGATGAGTCACTAACATTTGTAAAATTGTCAGGTTAGTTTCACGAGAAAAGGATTTTGAGTAGGGCCTACAAGCACCTCTACACTCGATCAAGGGTCCACTTAAGCCGCGCCCCCACGTAAAGGGGAGTGGATTAGGTGTTACCCGGGTAATACCTTAGTGGGTGTTACCCTTAAAGTGTGGGGCCCACCTTGATGAATATGTTCTATATCCATGACAGGGATCTAAATCTCAAGTGGACCACACCATTAGAAATAATGGTAAATGATCATTAAAAACTTTTTGTGGGCAACAAAAGCTTTGGATTAAGTTAATCTTTGTATTTTTCTCTTCATCAAGGTCTGCTTGACATTATCAATAGGTTGGATGACAAGTAAATATTGTGATGGGCCTAAGGAAGTTTTTAATGTTGGGGCGTTCAATAACCACCGCTTCTTGTGGTACGGTGCATCTGAGATTTGGATTCTCTTAAATTTTGAGACCACGTCCTAACATTGTCTAGAAAAACCAAATGGACAGCGTGAACAGCATATCATTGTTGAGACTGAAATAATGCATAATTTTTTTCATTTACATTTTGGTTTTATAAACATTAATCAGCTTAATATTCTTCTTTACTCATGTATGTGTTGCAATATGAATTTAAGTGCTTGGATTGAAAAAGGGTGTTAAAAGCATGGATTTGATGCTCAAGAATCACTAAGGCAAGGGATAGATCTTATGAGACCAAGATTGAAGAATTCATATGCCAATGATCCAAAAAAACCAAATGAGGAATGAAAAGAATCGAAAATTTGAAGTGAAGAATCTTCAAATCGTCCTGAAAAAGTGTATTATGAGGCGCTGAAGTCTATTTTGAAAAACTTTACAACGTGAAGACTATTTTAACAAAATTGTGCAACGAGAAGTCTATTTTAAAAAAATATGTAAATTTTAGGTGATTTCTAAGGTTTTTCAACTTTGTACGAAAATTGAAGCTCCCTACTTATAAATAGAGCTTTCTAGGGCATTTTTAAGCATCGTTAAAAGCATTCAAGAGCAATATTTAGGGTTTTTAATTTTATAAGTTATTTTTTTCCTTTTAGATCTTTTTTATTTGCATTTATTTCTTTCTTTTTACTTTATTTTTCTATTCTAATTATGTTTTTCTAAGTTCCCTCAAGCTCAAGATAGAAGGGAAGCACATGAGTTTAATAATTCTTTAAGTTATGATGATTGATTGTTTTAATGATGAGAAGAATGGTGTATGCATGTTATCTATTGTTTAAGTTTTATTTTTTTATTCTCTTGTGAGATCTATATGTTTCCATCATATGAGATTCACATTGATGGATAAACTTATCCTAGATCAATTAGATTTCCTAAATAGGAGAGGTTCTCAACCTATTATATTTCTTTGATTTTTATTATCTCATTGATATTGAATTCTTAAAATCATTGGCGCTTGAGAATATATATCGATGGTGCAAATCCATGATTTTCTAATCTTTTATATCATTTATTAAAATATTTAAATTGTTTTATTTTTCGATTAGGCCGACCATAGTGCTCAGATCCTAATTGTGTTATCTAAGTCATCATGATTTTGGAACATAATTAACCTATGTGTGGAACTTTGAAGCTTGGGTGTTATTTTAATTCAGTTAAATTATATCCATTCAAAAATTCCAAAATCAAATCATCAGTTTAGTTTTTATTATTTAATTTTTTTTGCATTTGATTTTTTTTCCTTCTCGTAATTCATTTCCCTGTGGGATCGAATCTGTATTCACAGGATATTATTTACGAACCTCTGCACTTGGAGGCAAGCAACTAATCATAAAGGAGGGTCACGGGGTAAGAGTAACACCCACCCGAGTAACACCTAATCCGCTCCCCACGCAAAGAGAACTCGGATCAACTATTGGTAGCTAGATTTCGCTACTGAAGTGATGTCACCAGGTTATGTGGGCCCACTAGGATGTATGCGTTGTATCTACACCATCCATCCCTCTGGGGAGAGCATCTTATGGCTATTATCGACAATGTCCATCCATTTGGGGAGAGCATCTTAAGGCATGAGTCAAAGAATGTGGCAGATCCAGAACTAAAGTGGACCCACTACATGAAATAATGGAGATTGAATGCCTACCATTAAAAACTTCTTTAGGGCCACCAAAGTTTTCAATCAAGCTTATATTTGTGTTTTCCCTTCGTCCATGTCTGTGTTAACTTATGAACAGTTTGGATCTCAAATAAACATCTTTGTGGGCCCTAAGAAGGTTTCAACCGTGGGCCTCACTGTCCCCACTATTTTCTGTGGTGGAGTCCACATGAACTTTGGATCTGCTCATTTTTTGGCTCATAACCTAAAATGCTCTCTCCAAATGGATGGACGGTGTGGATACAAAACATATAACATGATGGGCCCACAGAGCTTGATGACGTCATTTCTGCAGCGAATCTCGATACTGCACCCGTCAGTAGCGAATCCGCATCACCTAAAGGACCATGGTTCGAGATCAAACCGTCCACCTGATGAGCCTTAAAATGGGAGTGGGATTCCTCAGAAAGAGTCCAGATCAGAAGATCCCGATCCTCCGATGACGGTCTACAAATTAAGAATCAAAAAAATATATATATACACAACGGTCAACATTCTACAGAAACAGTCGAAAAAAGATTATCATCATCCAACGCTAGAGATTTTCAATCCATCTCCCATCCACAATATGGCCAACCAAATCAATGGTTTGGACCATCAAACAATGGCCCACGTGATCTGAATCATACGCATCAGTGAACTAGACATCTGCTTATGAGCTGGACCCTACAATTCCACGTAAAATCAAAGCCAATAAACGGGAGCGGATTAGGTGTTACTCTAACCGTGGAGCCCACCTTGAAGATTTGGTGGATATCCACGCTGTCCATCCGTTTCCCCAGTCCAATTTATTACGGCAACCTAAAGATTATGATGATCCAAATCTCAGTTGGACCACACCGTAAGAAACAGTGATGATTAAGTATCTCACCATTAAAATTTCCAAGGGCCCCATCTTAAGCTTTTGGTATTGTTTACTTCCAATCCAACCTGTTGATAATGTCAAGAAGATTTGGATGAAGGTTAAATACAAAAATCAGCTTGATCCAGAACTTTTGTAGCTCACAACAAGTTTTTAATGGTCATTCATCATTGTTTCTAGTGGTATGGTCCACCTGAGACTTGTACCTTCGTAAGGTTTGTTATAACGGCCTAAAATGAGATGTAAAAGCAGATGGACGGCATGGATATACAAAAAATACATAAAGGTGGGTCCCACACGGTTAGGGTTACACCCACTCAGTTGTTAACCGGATAATACCTAATCCACTCACAATGAACAAAACCACTCCTGTAATATAGGCTTTTGTACCAAAATACACATACACCACATACGTTCTCACTCAAAGAGATAACACCTGAAAACCAACCCCCCCCCCCCCCCCCACAGATTCTAGTGAGCCAGAGATCTCTCCACCCATCTATAAAAGGGGGTGTAGGATAGCTATCCTACACACCACAGTGGCCATCTGCCCTTCATCATTAGGCAGAAATATAAGGGTTCTGATAATGGCTTCAATGGGCCGAAAACTTGTGGGCCTTGTTGTATGTGGGCTCCTTGTCATGGTCATGGTACAAGGTGCAGTGGCACGTCAGCAATACCCGAAACAGTCCAAGTGCATGGAGAAGCAATACAAGCAATGTTACAATGTGTGGCACACGTGCCCGAAGGCGTGCCCATATGCCTGCGACGTCGATTGCGACGTGTGCAAGCCCATCTGTAGTAAGTGAGAAATATCGATTTGGGGTGTTGATGCTGTGTCAGGTGGGCAACAATCTGGCTGAGATTTTGGTTCTGAAATAAGGCCCATATATGGCCCACCATGTTCAGATCAATTTCGGCCGGCCTAGCCATTTACCGCCCGTTGCTGAAAATTGGACCTGGACCAAGCCCACTTTGAATGCGAGGCCGAAACCAGGTCCAGAAGCTCGACGGGCCATCTAGGCCCATCGGCTTCTTTGTGGGAAGAGATCACCTTCAGCACCCTACATTCTAACTTACGTGCAGCCAGAGCATCCGAGCCATGTAAACAGTGCTGACCCCACTTGAAGAGCACGTACTAAAAATCGTGCCCATTCACCCATTACTGGGCCCACCACTTGCTTAGATCGTATGTTCAAGTCACATGTTTACGGAAACGGATTGGCTACTCCCCCATGCCACCAGCCCGGTGGCTGATGGTTGGTGCTCTGTGGGCCCCACCATGATGTATGTGTTTCATCTATTCCGTTCATCCATTTTTTCAGATGATTTTAGGTTTGATCCCAAAAATTAGAGGGATATAAATCTAAGGTGGACCACACCACAGGAAAACAATAGTGATTGGATATCAACCATTAAAATCCTCCGAAGGCCCACTGTACTGTTTATTTGACATCCAATCTGTTGATTAGGTCATACAGACCCAGATGAAGGGAAAAAACAAAGATCAGCTTGATCCAAAACTTTTATGGCCCCAAAAGTTTTTAATGGTCGACGTTCATTCAACACTGTTTCCTGTAATGTGGTCCACTTCAGATTGGGATATACCCACAGAGCACCGACCACCAGCCATTGGCTGTGACAGGGGGAGTAGCCAATCCGTTTCCCATGTTTACAGGCAAGAATGGCTGCATCATAAGTTATCATACAACCGGCTGTAGGTGAACAATTCTCTTCCGCTTACCTACGAGAAATGATTCTAGTTCAAAGAACACAGTGAAATTTTAGTGTAGGGTGGTAAACCTGAATGGGCCCACTTCAAACCTCAAACTTAAGGTTTTAAATCCACCAATAGAGAATGTTGGTTATGTTAGATTTCGTACTAAATCGGACCATACATGTGCAGAATGTGACAAGCCAGGTGCAGTGTGTCAAGACCCACGGTTTATCGGTGGCGATGGCGTAACGTTCTACTTCCATGGCCGAAAAGACCGAGATTTCTGCCTCTTATCTGATTCCAATCTCCACATCAATGCCCATTTCATCGGCAAGCGCAATCCCGCCATGAATCGGGACTTCACATGGGTCCAATCCATCGGTGTCCTCTTCGACGATCACCGTCTATTCATCGGTGCCCAAAAGACAGCCACATGGGACGCCTCGGTTGACCGCCTATCCATCGCTTTTGACGGCGAACCCATCTTCCTCCCAGCAAGTGAAGGCACCAAGTGGCAATCGGCCGCCACGCCAAGCGTAACGATAGCAAGATCACGTGACACTAATGGTGTCGTGGTCGAAGTTGATGGGCGTTTCAAGATCATGGCCACCGTGGTCCCGATCACCGATGAAGAGTCTAGAGTGCATGGCTATGGCATGAACGGTGAAGATTGCCTTGCACATTTGGAGCTCGGATTCAAGTTTTATTCGTTGGCGGACGACGTGCATGGCGTTCTAGGCCAGACGTATGGGAAGGACTATACAAGTAGAGTGAAGATTGCATCTGATATGCCTATCATGGGCGGGGAGCGTGAATTCGCCTCGTCGGGGCTTTTCACTACTGACTGCTCTGTTGCTCGCTTGATACGTGGGAGGGTGGATATCAAAGCAGCTTCCGAATTCGCTCCTTTGGAGTGCGGAAGTGGCATGAATGGAAATGGTATTGTTTGCAAGAAGTAGATGAATTACCATGAGACACACGTGTGGGTATTCATACATACGTGTGTGCATGCATGTTCGCGTCCGAAATAAGGAAATTTATTGCCATTGCTTGTGAAATAAGATGCGGCATTCCTTTTGTTGCATGAGTTGACTTTTAACTTTTTTTAAGGGTTGTTGCCTTGGCTTGTTAAACAAGATGTACATTTCTTGGTATTACATATATTATAATTCTACCGTGTATTTTAATTATCACTGATCAGATGGATAGAAATGTTCAAAAGGAGAGATTTTCGAAGAATTAGCTATCCATGCTGAAAACAGTAGATTGGATAGACCCGATTGTTGCATTACCTTGCCTCATGTGCTGTGGAAATATGGGTATACCGTATCCCACTTCTTCCTTCTTAAAAAAAAAAAGAAAAAGAAAAAAGAAAAAAGGAAAAATATGATTTTAAGATTGGAAGGAGTTTACATTGATTTTAAGAAAAAAGAAAAAACATGATTTTAAGATTGGGATGAGTTTACATTGACTCAGTCAAACCCGGTTACCCCAAAATCAGAGGACTAGACATGACTCACTGTGAGACCTGACTTGAGTTCACATGTGTGCATGTGTGTGTGTGTGAGTATGCATCTCGTGTATTTTGGTCCCGCGGTCCTACCGGTCAAATTTCGGCGACCTGCGACCTTCGGATAGTGATTGCGGTCACTCTTGAGTTTGGTCATGTAGACCCGACTCGGATTGACCCAAGACCTATGCCATTGCAACCGCATCGTCGCCGCGGTTCCAGTGCCGCATCTCATGCGTAAATCCGGCGTGTCCACCAAAAATTATGGACCGCGTATTATTTGGACCGTTGATTGCATTTTTGGTGGGACCCACCTAATTGCACATTTCCCCATGTCCACTATTCCCCATGCAAGCCACCTTTAGCCTAGCAATGATGGCTTCTTTTCTCAAGAAAACCATGATGAGATTAGCTTCTCTAGGCAATGATGAGCCACCCTATCCCATGAGCAATGATTATTTTCTCTTTTCAAAAACTCATCTTTTTCTAAGAAAGTAATCATTTCAACTTTAGAAACTCTCTCATCTCCCTCTCTCTTTCTTCATTTCTCTCTTCTCCTCTTTGCAAATGCCCTCCAATGTCCTCCATTGCTGAACTTTTCCAGCCCTCTTTCCTCTTCTTTCCCCCTAGATCTAACCATCAAAGATCCATCATCACCATTGAACCTCCTTCCTTGAAGCTTAAGGAGCATGGTGGTTGAAGAATCTTGAAGATCCAACAAGTGGGTGAGCATGTAGGATAGATTGCATGGTTCTTATTTTCATAGATCTTTTGTTGCTTCATATGGAGAGTGTGCAGGACTCACCACATCAATGGTGAAGGTCCACCACTCCTTGGATAAGGTTTTTTTAGCCATCACTTGCATGCATGTGATCTTGATGGGGCCATTCTCCATGGACCCCATCTTGATGAGATTTCATTTCTTCTTCTCTTCTCCCCTTTCTGTGGTTTGGATGTAATGACTATGTGGCCCACCTGATGTGCCATACAACCAGAATTTTTAAATTTTTGGGACATCCAGGCCCAAGTTGTTGGACACCCAGGCCCAACTGTGCTGCCTAGTTTTACTGCTTGATTTGGAAAGCCTTTGGGCCTGATTTTATGAATTTTCTTGGGGAGAGGCTGGGCCTAGGAGTTGTGTGACACATCAGGGTGGACCCCACCTTGTGGAATCTATGATTTATTTCCCATTTATTAATTTTTTTGGGCTGATCTAGACAGCAACATGTTGCTGTCCAGATTGCTGGAATTTTTTTTTTATGTTGTAATGTATGGGTTGTAGGCCTTGTTTGTGGTCTCCTTTTCCTGATTTCTTAGACTTCTCTTTGAGGTGTGGACCCCATCTAAAAGTATGCTAAACCTCACCTTCAAATGTCCCTATTTGATCACCCAAAAGGGTGGGCCAAGGAGGGTGGACGGTCCAGATTTCTCTGGACTGTCCAGCCACACTGTTTGTTGGAAAATCATAAATATCAGCCTGATTTTGAAATGGTGAGCCACCTTTGTGGACCCCACCTTACTGTATACCTGTATAGGAAGGTTGGCCTTGCATTTTTTCAAATTTACATAGACCTGGGCCCACTCAAATGAGGTTCTAAAGTCAGAGACAGCAGCATTGCTGCAGCAGGAAAATAAAAATCTGGACCTTGCTGTCCATAAATTGCATGAGTTAAATAAAATATTTTTACTATCCCAAAAATTCTAAATTTTTGTAGGGAGGTGTCCCACCCACGGTAGGACCTATCCACACAATTTCAGGGCCAAGGAATCCTATTTGGGCATCCAAAAGGGTGGGCCAACATACTGGATTGTTAGAAATTTCTGCTATGCAGTCTAGCAGCATAGTCGCATAAAAATAATATTAAAAAA
The DNA here is from genome assembly GCF_029962835.1 of Magnolia sinica. Lineage (NCBI taxonomy): Eukaryota > Viridiplantae > Streptophyta > Magnoliopsida > Magnoliales > Magnoliaceae > Magnolia > Magnolia sinica. The sequence goes on along the minus strand of NC_080591.1, from coordinate 28,648,386 downwards.
ATAATTTCTAAGAAGGTGGGCCATATTTCTGAATCCCACCTTGTTTTAGGCTTGATGAGGGACCTTGGGTCCAAATTTCAGGAATTTTGGAGGCCCAGAACCCGCCCATTGGATGGCCCAAATTCAGGACAGTTATATTCCAACAATATTTCACCCTGGATAGATTGTATTCTTTAAATTAATTTAAATACTTTTGAGTATCCTAAAATCATGAAAAATTACAGGGAGGTGTTCCACCCATGGTGGGACTCACCTACAAATATTTGGGGCCAATGGAGCCCCGTGCACACCGTGGCAAGTGCTGGACTGGCTCACCACGGTCAGGTGTCCCGATTCACCAGATTTTCTTGATGGTCTGTTTTATTAAATTAATTAAAATACTTTTGACCGTCCAAAAATTACAAAATTTTGACGATTCGTAGTCCACCTATGGGAAGACCATCTTGTAAATTTTCATGGCCATCGGGCCCCTGTACTGACCGTGGTGTGGCCTGCAAACTTGGGTCAGTTTTGGGTTAGATACTCAGGCCCGTAGGACTACCCACCACGGGACGCTCTTACCATGGGCTGTTGCTCGGTCTGTATTCCAGCGGCATGGCCCACTTTTAATGTGTGTTGTGCATTCCCCTCTCATCTGGTGGGACCCACTGTGATATGTGTGGGTCACCATGGCTAGTAACCCATCTGAATTACATAAATTTCTGGATTCCAGCAGGCCCAGGAAGTGGGTGGGCTGGAATTCCAGTAAGGGGCCCAAATTTGCTCCATAGTTGATTGTTTTGGAACTGTTGTGGCCCACCAGATTTAAGGGAGTATTGCACACACTCCTTGCCTTTTTCCTTAGACATTTTTGGGCATAATTAGTTCCTCTTAAGGCCCACCTTTGTGGTGATGTTGGGGGTTAGCCTTAACCAGATTTTTGGTAGTTTATAGGCCCAATGGGCTGAAAACCTATTTCTTGAGCCCAAGATCATGCAGGGCCTGACCTTATTGTTTCACGAGCCCAACGGGCCGTCTACAGGCTGACCGTGTGTATTTATTAGCCGCGATGCCCTCATGAAATGCTTAATTGGGCTGACTTGCGGGGCCCACATAAATGTATAGTGTGGAGGGCCTTGCTAAGTCTTTGGGCTGATGTGGCAAGGCCCACACTGTCAATATAGGCCTTGCCTATATGTATTCTTGGGTTTATGGGCTGCCCTCAAGCCCACCATAATGTATGAATTGGATGACTTTTGTTTTGGGCTATTTCTTTAGGGCCAATTATGTGATATAGTATATACATGTTTGTGTTCTCAAGTAGGCCTTGTGGACTCAGTTCTTTTGGATAGGCCCATTGATCTTGGGCCTATACTCTCCTATCTATTGTGATGGGCTTAGGGGCAATGATACACAAGAAGTCGGGCCCTTGGCTGCCCACTAAACTGACCCTGTACTTAGGTAAAAAGTGAGGCCCAACTCACTTGTGTTAAATGTGAAACTTTCCCATGTAAATGAATTACCGGGCTGCCCATGAAGCCTACCACAATATGTGGAATTATGACCTTTGTGGTTGGGCCCAAACCTTACTTGAGGGTCCACTATATGGCCTATGAGTTGGGCTTGGTGTATGGCCTACTAGTCCACACATTGCTTAGGCCTTAGATCTTTCATTATATGGGTAGTGGCGAGCTACCTCTTGGAAACCAGTTGAGGTTGGATGTCCTCCTGGGTGATCCTAAGGTAAGCTCATAGGTTTCTCTATGGGTGGTTAAAGGCCCACCATAGACCTTAGGCCATTTATTTAAGGCTCAATGTGCACGTATGTGGAACCTACCTTAATGCATGTTTGGTCCAGGCCGTCCAAGCCTTGGATCGCCCGATTATGGAAGCACTCTCTACCTTGGGTTGCTACTGGACTCACAATCCAGTAGCAGGCCCACTTGATCTTTTCATGATATATACATACTCTCCATCTAGTGGGGTCCCCCAGTGAGTATAGTTGGCCTTCATGAGATTATTTCCACATACTCAACTAATTTCTGGACCTTTGCAAGCCCAGGAAGTCAAACAGGCCAAAAGTTTATCAAAGGGCCTTCGATGTACAAGTTTATGGTTACAACTTTATTTGGTTGTAGGGCTCACCATATTGAGAACTTATGTACGTGTTACATGCTTATGCTTTCTTATAATCTTTGGGCTTAATCAGTGCGTTCTTTTGGATCACTTTTAGTGATCTTATAAGGACCCCATCTTAAGATCAGAATTTTGGGACATCCAGTGAGCCCAGATTGGGCAGGGACATCCCAGCTTGGCCCAACCATACATTAGGCCAACTTCCACCATTTTGATGGACTTGTGGGCTGAGGTAAGGATAATATTGGGCCCTCGGTTGCCTACTTAAATTGCTAGTTATTGGGCTGATGTAGTGGGGCCCATTTCATCCAAACTTAAACCTATTTTTTTAGGCCGTATATTGTGTATGCGGGCTGCTCACCAGTCCAACTTAATGCATGGATTCTATGGCCATTGGGAATTGGGCCTTGGGCCTTAATTCTCCTCTTAGAGCCCATGTTGTTAAATGTGGTATTATATCTTTTTATGGCCTATTATGAGGAATATATGTATGTGGTTACTTTTATTTTTATCTTAAATGTAGGCCTTAGGCCTTTTATCTATATAGTTCATGGTTGATATGGCTTTTTTGGGGAATGGTGATTAAATGTCTCCATTATGGACCCCTCTAGGTCCGGTTGTATTTAAGAGTGATTGGATACTTATCTTAGACAGTTGCTAGGCTCATTTCTATATTACTTAGACCCATAGTTGTATGCTTAGTCTCGTGGGCTACCCCAGGTAAATGGGCCCCCACTAGATGTGGAATTCCTTATAGATATTGTCTAAGTACCTAGTTTTGGTTCCTTCTTAGATAGGAGGAATGTAATTTACTTTGTATATCGCCGCATGATGCGCCTAGACCCATCTTCATGACCCATGTACATCATTGTATGCTTGGATGACACTGTATGTGTGGTTATGATTGTGCCATTGGGCATTGTATGCTGTCTTCCCAAGGGACGTAATATTCCCTCTTGAGCATGTTGGATGCTTGGAATTGATGCATAGTTGATTGTGTGATTCATGCATCTGGCATTGCATAATATATGAGCATTATCACCCTTGCTTCATCAGGGTTGTAACCTCCACAGATACATCGTGGATGGTCATGTTTGGACACCGAAAATGTTACTTGAGCATACCGGGTGCATAGGATGCCCATGGGTGAAATTTTTAAAACTTCCATGGTACCAAGGATCTGCTCCAACTCCGTGACCGAGTGGAATATATGAGCGCACGAGGGCCTTATACCATTAAGCGGCGACTCCCACTGTCGTGTAGTCGGTTGGATAGGGGTATGGCCTTACTCGCCTGATGTAAGAGGGCATTGCTAGGCTGAGTCTGACCAGCTCCTGAATGGGTCCGCTACCGTCAGGCCTTGCTGGTGATTGGTCATCCACAGGCGGGTAGTGAGGTCTCTTATGCTCATTTGACTGTGCGGGGTCTGTAGAGCGACAGTCATCCAGCAGTGTAATGGACCCCGGTGATTTCCTTATGATTGGAAATATACTTGACATACGGTTTGGTTATGAGCACTGGCATTACTTACATCGCATTAGTATTGGTTATGTAAGCTCCTTCATGCATTGTCTTGGTATGGCGTCCAGTACTCATTGCATCATATTCATGATAAGCCTTGGTAAGGCTAGTGATATTCTCATTGAGCATATCTCCTTCCTGTATCTCCTATTATTCTTCTGTGCACTATTATCACACACTTACACCACCCTCTAAGCTTATGCACGATTGATGCGTGTAGGAGATCCTAGGCAGGTGTCGCAGTGGCAGAGTTTGGATTAGAGCTGAGCTTGAGGACCCAGTATTGCATCCTTCCTTTCTTTCTTCTATTATCTTATGTATGTCCTTTTGGACCTTATGTAAACTTGTAAAAGTTCAAATTCATAGTGGATTTTGTGATATGTACTTTTTTTTATTATCAGATTTACTTGTTATGATCTTGGGTATGCTCGTATTGGAAATGGTTATATTGTTATGAAAATCCTCCTTGTAGGATCCCAGGATCGGAACCTGCTTCAGGAGCCGAGAATGGGGTACTACGGAGGCTGTTGCGGCTAGAATCAGCCATCGGGTTCCTTGTGAATCCGGTTACCGAGTCTGGGGCATGACACTCACTCAGACCTAGTTACCCCAAAATCGGAGATTCACGGTAGAGATAGATGGAAGGAAAGAGAAATGTAGGGAAAGGTAAGGGTTCTACATTGATGCACATACTACACAGAAAAAAAATGATGGGCAACCCATCATCACTGTTTTCCTTGCTTTGAGCTCTACTTTACCTACATTTTACGCTGATGTCTTAACACGAGTAGTACAATAGATTTATAGAATAGACGCCTAACATTCATCAAGATGGCCCCTGACGCAGGGATGAATGTGATTAGGTCAATCAGTACTGTGTTCCTCAAATATAACTACGTCGAATCTACTAAGCTTTTTTTTAGAGTACTCCTTGCCTTTTTTGGACTCCTCACGGAGCCTTCTCAATCCACGAGAAAAATAAATAAATAAGAAAATAGAAATAATATTCACGAAAATTTATCAAATGATTGTCTGAAATAAACGAGTCTACAATCATTTTAATAAAGATACCAAGCCTTGGAATAAGTTTTGGAATTAAACTACAACTAAAACGCCCTATAACTTACTATAAATAGTAAATTTACTATTTATAGTAAGTGTCCTGTGTGGCTTAACCATATTATTCTCCTAAATTTTATAAACACTTTTCATGTTAGACACAACTCCTAAAAATCTAATGATTAAGAATTATAATCAAATCAAAACTTACTATAAATAGTAAAAACAAAAATAAAATGAATTTTCAATCATCAATTTGATGGAATCTCACAAATTCGGCATGGGCAACCCGGCACATCCGGGTTGGTTGGCTAAAGTAACTTCTCCTACCCAAAATCATATATGGTACATCGAGTAACTCATTCCGCTTTGTGAGATACGCATATTGTAAGGTTCTGACGGTTTGGATCACCTCCGCCTCCGATCAGGTCTTCTCTAGTCCGTCTTGGACATGAAAGTGTCTGCGACCCTCTCTATATCAGTCCCTTCCACTTCAAAAGAACTTGTGATCGAGTTCTCATCCTGCTTCGGTTCATTATACCTGGTCTAGTGTGCCCTGTAATGATACCCGGATTAAAAGTTATGGCTAATTTACGGTTCACCTTCTTTTGGCCCAGCCATGCTAGGAGTGTATTGGTGTCATGTCCTACATCAGACCCCTCCACTTGAAAAAAAAAAACTCGTCCTCGAGTTACTCAAGGGACTTGGCTCATGATTCTTAGATAACTTCCGATGTTGATGTTTATTAGCTCTTCTCTTGTACTTAGCTCTTCTCTTCTGATGCTGACACGATGCATGTACTCATGCTATCCTTAACTTGACTAGTATGGATCAATTCCTTCACTTGTACCCACAACATCTCACATTCTCTCTGATAATGTGGGCAATTAGGCAGACTTGCCCTTGAGACAAGATCAATGTTAGTGATTTAAGCTCATCTAAGCTATCGTGTTACATGGTCCAAACCGATGAGATCAAATTATGGCATAGCACCTAGGACATGTATACTACCACAACTTGTATAGATTGAGTAAAAGAGAATTGGTAAGAAGTCTACCCAAAGTAAAGAAAGTGGATAAAATATGTGGTGAGTGCCATATTGGTAAACAAACCAGGAGTGCTCACAAAAAGGTGAACTCCAAAGCCACATCTAAATCACTCGAACTTCTCCACATGAATCTCATTGGACCAACTAGAATGGAGAGTCGAGGTGGCAAGAAGTATATTCTGGTAATTGTAAATGACTTTACCAGGTATACTTGGGTAGTCTTCTTAAGAGAGTAACCAGAAACTCTCGATGAAGTAAAAATGGTACTTAAACGTATTCAAACTGAAAAAGAATCACAAGTCACTAAGATCTGTAGTGATCATGGTTCTGAGTTTGAAAATAGCAGTTTTTAGAAATTTTGCAGTGATCAGGGAATATCACATGAATATTTTGCGCCCAAAACACTACAACAAAATGGTGTGGTGGAAAGGAAAAATAGAGTGCTTTAAGAAATGACAAATGTAATGTTAAATAGTATGAAGCTTCCTAAAAATCTTTGGGCTGAAGCCGTAACTACTGCTTGTTATATAATTAACCACGTTTATACTAGAAAATTAAATAGTAAAACGGCTTATGAAATGTAGTTTGATAAGAAGCTTACTGTCAAATACTTTCGAGTTTTCGGCAGCAAGTGCTACATCTTGTATGAATGAGAAAATTTAGGTAAATTTGACACCAAAAGTGATTAAAGGATATTTTTAGGGTACGCTCTAAATAGTCAAGCATATCGGGTTCTTAACAAGAGGACTGTTGTAATTCAAGAGTCCATTAATGTGGTTATAAATGATCACTTGAATACACTTGTCCTAAGTTCAGAAAATGATGAAGTCCTTTTATTTGATAAACCAGACTATTCATCTAGTCAAAATAATACTGAACTGAGGATAGTTAAAGACCATCCATCCAATCAAATCCTTGGAAACCCTCTCACTGGTGTGCGCACTCATAAACAACTTGAAGATATGTGCAACTACGCGTGCTTTACATCTTAAATAGAACCGGCTAACGTAAAAGAAGCTCTTACTAACGAAAACTAGATTGTTGTAATGCAAGAAGAGCTAAATCAGTTTATTCGAAATGATGTTTGGTACTTAGTTCTAAGACCAAAAGATTAACACATTATCGAAACAAAATGAATTTTCAAAAATAAGTCTGATGAACTTGGTAATATTATTAGAAACAAGGCTAGGCTGGTTGTACAAGAGTACACTCAAATTAAAGGCATTAATTATGATGAGACCTTTGCCCCAGTAGCTTGTCTAGACTTAATCAGACTATTTATATCCATTGCCTGCTTTAAAAAAATTCAAAATATACCAAATGGATGTAAAGAGTGTATTCTTAAATGGTGATTTGCATGAAGAAGTGTACGTTGAACAACCAAAGGGTTTTGAAGACACTAAGCATGCTAATCATGCCTATTGCCTAAAGAAGGCACTCTATGGTTTGACACAAGCTCCGAGGGCATGGTACGAAAAGTTGACTAAGTTTCTACCAAGTCATAACTTTGTAATGAGAAGTGTTGATAAGACATTGTTGATGATATTATCTATGGATCTACCTGTGCTAACATGACTGTTGAGCTTGCAGATCTTATGAAATCTAAATTTAAAATGAGCATGTTGGAGAACTAAACTATTTCCTAGGATTGCAAGTCAAACAGCTCCCTGATGGTTTCTTTATCTCTCAAACCAAATATACTCTAAACTTAGTTGATAAGTTCGGATTTGAGAGTGGGAAAAATTTTAATACTCCAATGAGTACTACTCTAAAACTCTCTAAGGATTCAACAGATAAGAGTGTGGATCCTAAGTTGTATCGTAGTATGATAGGTAGTTTACTTTATTTAACTGCGAGCCAACCTAATATTGCTTTTAGCGTGGGAATTTGTACTAGATATCATTCGGACCCTAAAGAGTCATATCTGATTGTTGTTAAGTGTATTTTACGATCACTACTAGAAAACAGGGAAAAGGCTACGGATAAAAACCGTAGCTAAAAGCCTATGGCTACGGTTAAAATCCGTAGCACGACCGTAGCCATTGATGCCATAGCCATAGGTCTAAAAGCTAAGGCTACGGATAAAATCCGTAGCTATAGAGATAATAGATACGGATTAAAGCCGTAGCCGTTGCTTCTGTAGCGGGCAAGGATTTACGGCTACGGATTATATCTGTAGCCAAAAGTTGGGCAAGAACCGTAGCAATAGGCTGAATTTAGCAATAGCTACGGTTTTTAGATACAATGCTACGGTTAATAGCCGCAGCTAATGAAAGTATAGGTACGGATTAAATCCGTAGCAATATTGTCCGTATTTTAAAATTACATACAGCTATGGATTTTATCTGTAGCTAAAAGTAGAATGAGAACCGTAGCAAAAAGCTAATTTTAGCAAGAGCTACGGTTTCAACAAAGGGCTACGGTGAATAGCCGTAGCTAATGCTTGTTGTTAATAGAAAATTTAATTAGTAATGGCAGCTCTTACCATTGTAGTACACCCTGATAAATCATTCATTCATTCAATCAAACACAATCATTCATTTCCATTCACAAAAGTATAATGCCAACATAATAATAGTTATATGTCTATTTAAAGTTCTCATTAACAACAAGATCCAATCGGCATCGACAGTAAATACTCAAAATCACTTGCTCTTACAACTATTCCCACCTCCGGTGTCTCTTCATTTTCTTCTGTTTCCATTGCCTCGCTGGTATCAACGCCTTTGGTTTTAGGGAACGGTGTGAAACCCTTCTGCTGCAACTCGAGGACCAGATCTGCTCTCTTCCTGTTACGTACAATAATCTCTCCTTCTACCACCCCAATGATGAATCTGACTTTCTTAGACAATCCAAACAGCTTTATTTCAAGATTATCCAACATTACTTTCTGCATGAAAGTAGCAAGTCAATACTACCATCTTCTCAATTACCAAAAAGAAAAAATGGGAGGCCTAGATCAAAGCTCACATTTCTCTTTACATAGAACTCAAGTCTTAAATGAAAGAATTCTTCAAGAACTGCAAGAAAAGAAGGCACGGTGATGAGAAAGCATATATAGATTTAAGAAATTCATAGCAAGTACATAGAATAAGCAAGCTTACTTTGTTTGGGACTGTCATATTTCTTGATGACACCCCTCACGTCGAATGAGCATATCAATGATCTTACCAAGACTGAACATGATGAGCATATCAATGATCTTACCGAGACTGAACATGATGAGTATATCAATGATCTTACCGAGACCGAACATGGCCATCCCAAGATCTGCATTCGACAATATCGTGACAAAAATTTTCATGATTTAAGGCTTCTTAACACCCCATCTACAGTAAGAAAGATGTTAGAAGAAAATCAGATTCACATGGAAAGAGCAACACATCTAAAATTCAAATCTCTATCAGAAAAAAAAGAAGAAAACTATAATCCAAATACCCACTTTCAGTTCATGAAGAAAGACTAAAGATCACATTGAAATCCATCGCTCTCCCCGAGGACCTGAAATTCCAAACTCCCAACCTCAAATTCAAGAAAAAAGAGCAAAAGAACAAAGCTAAATTCAAATATCTCTCTGAAAATCTGCAAAACCCTTCACCAACTGTTCTATACAACAGCAACTGTTCAACTAAACCCTTCATACCCCAACAACTGTTCCACACACTTTAAAAATTTGCTACCATTGTTCTGTACAACAACAGCATTAAGATATATTTAAACAACAACGGTGAGTGAAGGGCCAGTGAATAATCATACATTTTGAACTGTGTTTGGACAGAGATGCTAAAAAAGATTATTTTTTGTTGATCTGAAGATTCCAGTGAATAGTCAGATATGATGCATCATGTGTTCATGAATCTGTAGCTCCACCATTTTGCGGTCTTGGATTAGCATGCACAGATGATGCCTGCAACCTTCTCAATTCCTTAGAAAGTTGGTGGGAGATGAGTTGGCCAGAATGGGCTTGAAGGACCTGTGAAATATTCATGTGCATAATAGTTCTCTATGACGCTGTGTATAGGTAATAGAAAAAGAAATTTTGGAAGTAAAAACCTTCAAAAGAGTAGAACTTGTCTCTAGATAAAGATTCATGACAGAGCTGGAATGTTGGAAAGGATTGGCAGATGCATCATTTGTTGCTGCAGAAGGTATTTCTTTTAAGAACTTGAGGCAATCCTGGGAAAAAAAGAAAGAAAGACGTCCATGAGTGGACTCTTAAACATTTTCATGTTCAAGAAGCTTTAAGAGAAAAAAAATGCAGCATATATTGAGGACAAGTTCATTCATACAATGGCAATGAAATAAAGCATGTGAATCACCTCGAAAAAAGTATCCTTGTATGTGCACAGAAGTTTTGGATCAAGCTTATATTTTTGTTTAAATGGACCACACCACATGAAACAGATAAAATGTTCTACGGTTGAAAATTTCTTAGGGGGCACAGAAGTTTTGGATCAAGCTTATATTTTTGTTTAAATGGACCACACCACATGAAACAGATAAAATGTACTACGGTTGAAAATTTCTTAGGGGGCACAGAAGTTTTGGATCAAGCTTATATTCTTGTTTTCCATTCATCCATGTCTGTATGATCTTATGAACAGGTTGGATGACAAATAAACATCACTGTGGGGTCTAGCAATCCAATTTCCTTAAAATGTCATGTCCACATTCAATTGGAAAAGTCAAACTGCATGTGCAAGATTTTCCAGAGGTGAACTTTGGGAATAAATTCATGATGGCGCCACCAGATGAATGGTCAGGTCACAGAAATGTGGAGGCCAATAGCACCATTGCTAGCAAAACTAAAAACACCTTTTTGTTCGGCCAAACATCATCTCTATCCTTGTAAATTCATCAGAAATTGGGTCAAGTAAAAAAGAATTGATGTATTTTTTAAACAGTTAAGATTTATCCTTCAAACTTCATCATGTTTGAGAAATCAAGTTCTGTTTTCAACTATTCTCATCCGAGGAAAACATCAAGATTCATGCATTCCGTGTGAAAGCTGACCCCAAATGGCTGGGACAAGGCTACTACTATGATGACAACATGCCTTTACAGTGTATCCTTCTCTTCTGATCGATAAGCTAAAGTAGAAACATTTCAATGCAATATCACAATGTCGCAGAGTCAGATCCATTTATCTGCTGCTACTAGGGCCAACTAAGAGTCCGGACCAAGACAGTGACAAGAAAGGAATGCTAATAATAGTTCATTTATGACCAGAAGACGCTTGTTTTTTGTCCAGTTATGACAGAATTTCATTGTTAGGAAATGAATGAATGACCAGCCAAGTTTTCAAATAAATCAAAGTTAGATTATGTTGCATTTGGACTAAAATACCCAAGAAAAATTTATCAACAGATAGCTAATCCCATGATATACTACATAAGAAAAGCGTTTGTTGTCTCAAATGCCACCCACTCTTTACAATATTGGCAACATTGGACTGGATTGGACTGTCTCACATGAATTTTTTTTTCTTGGGGATTTCAGTCCAAAAGTAACTGAAACCTCTAGCTCTATAATTCAAGAAACAAGGGAATGGAGACTTACTGCAATACATCGACAACATGACCACGGTCCATTAAGAACTCCTGTAGCTGCAACAGAGCATCAAGACGATCAGACAATGCTATGAATTATATTAGTCTTTGTTGCTCGTAGCTGTCACCTTTATCATTACCTTCGCATTCTCCTCTGCTTCCTGTTGAAGTTTCTTTGACTCTTGGACCACCCTTTCCATGATGAGTTCTTGTTCAGCAAAAGAAAAAAGAAAAAGATTCCTCCTTTTCACACTTCTCCTGTTCAGCCGCTACCCTTTCTACCTCTGCAGCAGCTAGTCGGGCTTGGAGATCTCGGCACATCTGGTATAAAATGCAAGATAAGGTTAGAGAAGAGGTGAGGTCTGAAAATCTTAATATCTTTCTATCAAAATAGTGGGTGGCATTTGAAACAATTGATACTATCAAACATAATAATTGCTAAAATTAAATATATTATTTAAAACATAATATCTTTCTATCAAAACAGTGGGTGGCATTTGAAACGCCAAGTGCATTCGCACTTTTGCCAATCCACACATGCTAGTTCTAGCACTAAAATTATAACAGCTTAAAAAAATGAAAAAATAAAATAAAATGATAAAACTCACCCTGAAGCTGTTGTTATTTCTTCTTTCCAATCAGTTAGGATTGTCATATCAGTGAGATTTTTTGAAAATTCCCAATTCCAAAATGGGCCATCAGATCAACAGTCTAGATCATTACACCAAGGGCTTGCCCCACGTATAAAAATATATTCTCAGGTCTGAGGGCCATAGACACTTCTGTCTAACCTGAAAGCATTTGGCTGAAAACCGATCCAACAAACGTCCTTGGTTTTGCTGCAAATATATATAAGGATCATGATATGATGATACCAATGCCAATCACTGTTCAAATTCACTGTTCAAACTAGATTAATGTTCAAATTCACTGTGCAAAACCTTAGAATTTGATGGCGTGTTTGCATGGTCCGTGTCAAAGAATTCGATGATAGGCATGCATCCATTTTAAACCAGTGCTTTGGAAATAAATAACCTATAATAGGTGGTTGTTTGATTAATTCAAACTAGGAGGAATTTACCAAGGCCTCTAATTGAATGCACAAATAACCTCCCTGATTGCTGCTGCTGCTGCCACCATCAAAGTCCCAAACAAGAACAGCTTGCATATCAGTGAGCTTCACTTCAAGTCATCATAATTTGGAAACATTGAAACTGTTTAAATCAAATTCATTCATGGTTGAAAAGAGACGTCTACTTCTCACAAACTTTCCTAGGAGCCTTTTGTATGTATATCACAAACCTGACCTTTGGAGAGCATGTGGAGGCATGGACAACTTACAGAGCACCATCACTTTTCACCCTCGCTTGGTGGCTTATCTTCATCTTTCTTTTGCTCTATTTGACCTTGGAGAGATGCCAACAAATCCTTAACTGAAGGATCATTAGGGTTAACTCCAGGAAGCGAAGCAAGAATAGATGACAAGAAAGATTGGTCTCCAAGCACCTTGCTCATGTCATTCTGGCTCTGACATATCTGTATCTCCCACAAACACATCACCAGATTGACTAGATCTAAGATCATCCATTGACATTGCTAGGGCTTGCTCAAGCAAGGCAGTCTCATCCTCCGTGAGATCAGCACTTTTAACACCCTGCCAATACAATTCATATAAGAATTCAATCGATTTCTATGTTAAGAAAACAAAAAAAAATCCTGACATATGGCTCACAGCTGATCTCTACTGCCGCCTGGAGCATGCAAAAAGAAAAAAGAAAAAGAAGATGAATATGCTAAATGGGTAGTAGTTGAAATCGCCATTTCGTTTCATTTAGGTGGGAAGCAGGCCCTTAATTTCAATCAAATTCAAAAAAGCATTCACTTTGACAAAAAAACGAGTAACAAGCATGCTGCTAGACAGGAAAAGGCCGAAACTGCAAATTCAGATGATTTTGAGTCTGAATTAAAATACATGATATGCAATGCCAACCTCATTCAAATTAGAATAATGATACCTGATTCAAGATTTTTTTTTTCCATTTTTCTTTGTTTCCTTTAGTTCAATTCAATTGAGCATGCCTTGCATCCAAACACACCTTACGTTTAATATAACAACCCATCACCTAAGACGAGAACCCATACTCCCAACAATGACCCCCTTACAACAATTAATAATTTAATTGGCAATGGACGCCCATTTAGACTGACGTCAACTGAACATCCAAGATACAATGAACCAGCCATTTTCATCACTCGACTCAAAAACATGAAGGACAATGTGTTGTGATACTGGGTCTAGCAAAAATAGATCAAGCTGCTACCTGTTCAGCTTGAGGAGCTACAGGTGGTGAGTTGGCAATCATACCCATTTTTAATTCATTAGGGTGTTTTTGGAGTTATAAAAGGTTATAAACATTTTCCTGATTTAGTTAAATTGGAATCCATTGCAGAGTCGATTCTGAATTCTGAACTGACAATTGGGACTTGGGTGTACTAACAAGCTAACAAAAAAAAAAAAGCACTCAAACCTCAGATATACATAACTGAGGAGCAAAAAAAATCAGATGGTTTCAGAATCTAATGATGGATCAAACCACCAAGTCCTATATATACTGATTCTACGTTTTCTTCATGTTACTCCCTAGAGCATGTCTATCTCTGTGTACAAATTAAACAATCATGTTGATGGTTTGCCTTTATCTCCATGGTAGAGTTCAGTGGACCCTCCTTCTAAATAGGACCTCTCATCCCATTGTTGAGAACACCAACCCAAGAATGCTACATTCATTACATGATTCTGTTTTGTCTTTTGAGTTTCAACCCAATGGTTTGCAAAGTAGAGTTTAGTGCCTGCTTACCTCCAGAAATCTCGACATGGTTTGCAAAGTAGATATGATTTCCAGCTAAACCACCTACAACCAGCAAACCAAGCAAATGCATTTGTTTTTACAATGCAACAAAAAGGAGAGGGAGTTACCATTATTGATCGAACTTCATATACAACATACCCACAACCTGCCAAGAAAAAACCACAACCAGTTAAACTAGCAATCAAGTAAGCAACTAAAAGAATTCTTTAATCATATACAACAAACCCAAATTACTCTTAGGCAAGATTGAGAACAAAATCATTATCTCCAGCTTTGCCTAATGACAACAGTCCATTTTACAAGGATCAACTGGAGAGACCTGCAAGCTATCATGAGTCGAAATGGCGTGATGGTTTAGGATTCTCAGGACAAGAGCATGGTTATTATGATCACTTGAGGGAAGAGAAGAATGATGAACTTGGTATTTCCTCAGGGAAAGAAAGAGAACTCACACATGGGGTTGCAACAAATCAGCTCATTGCTCCTGATATTGTTCATAGATACCCAAACTATGATGGAAACATTCATCAATTTAGTTTCCATTCATTGCATGAAGCTCAGTCAGAAAAAAAAAAAGAAAAAAAGATCCCTACCTTAATAACTAAAACCACAAGCTTTGCATACATATCAATAACAGCAAATGAGAGATGCTGGACTTGTTGTGGCGTTTGTAGGGACAAGGAGCTTGGATTAATCAGTCAGTGGCCAAACAATTTGCTACAGAAATTTCCTGAAATTATAGGTAGAAAGAGAAGGAAAACTCTTAACAACTATGAGGTTCTGGAGGATTCTCATGGAAACATAATAAAAACCACAGAAAAAGTTTACCATGAGGATTCGGAAAAAGCGATCCATGTGATCATCCCCTTTAAGCAACCCACTTTGTTGTAACTGTGAGATATAATGGGTATAAGCTACATCATACACAGTCAACTAAAGTTCTACATTTAGCTTTATAAAAATTTAGACTATATTTAAATTTGAATTTGAATTTGTTTATGGATTCTTTAAATATTTTCACGCTTTTAATTGGATAGTCTTCTGTTTGTTTAATTCATTTCAAGGTTTTTTGAGACTGATCAGGTTATTAGCTTTGAAAGAATTCCAAGTATGCTACATTAGCTTTTTTGTTTTTACTTTATCAGGAATACATGGACTTCAACTCAAGAATACACATGATATACTCATGTATTCAGTTTACACTAGTGAGGTCCATGATTCATTTACACAGAGCATCAGTCTCAGCTTGGCAGGAGGGGAAAAGGAAGGTGGGTGACCCAACTGGAAAATGATTCATTTATACCCATTTTTTGCTTTCACATGGCCTTTACTGTTATGCAACTGTAACACTAGCCAGCTTTTCTGTGGTCACAATTCCATTTGCTGACAGGAACATTGTCTCCTGATATGTGCCAATTGACTGGCCTATGGTACTTGTACGTGGATACTAATGGAACCTGCATCAATGGTTGTCTGGGAATTTATATTTGAGATTTTGTTCATACCCTTGTTTGAACCATCTCTATATACCGGTGTTGTTGCAGTGATGTGAGCGGGACAATAACCTCTCAGGAACCATACCGGACAACATTGGGAATTGTACAAGCTACGAAATCCTGTAAGATGGCTGGCATTCCTTTTGGTGTGGGTATTGTGCTTGTTCTTTCTTCAATTGTTTATGGTCTATTGACTGTTATGACTTCCAGGGATATTTCTTACAATCAAATCACTGGAGAGATTCCTTACAACATTGGTTTCCTGCAAGTAGCTACATTGTATGTTTCCATCTCTCAAAAGCTCTGCTGTATCTCTTTCCATCTGCAAATAACTATTCGTTTCATCTACTAATCAACCAACTAGAATCATTCAGCTACTGATATTTTTGAACTCTTCTAGTTAAACTGCTTGCTGTAGTATACTCCACTGAATCTCTATTACAGTTGACAATCTGCAACTTTTTTTCTTTTATTTTTTGCTCCAGTTGTCATCCATTCTTGTTGCATTTAATTAGGTTTGTTTTTCTTGATAATGGTGTGCTGACCCTAATGAAAAAAAACTTTCTATTATTAGGTCTCTTCAGGGACATAGGCTTACTAGGAAGATTCCAGAAGTGATAGGACTCATGCAAGCTCTTGCTGTTTTGTAAGTTTTGTACTGTCTTCTCAAATTCTTTTCATTTTTTTTCAAAATTTCTTTACTTCCTAAATAACTGCATGCATCTTTTAAGAAATATGTTCACATAAACAAATCCAACTATAATTTTGACTATAGTGCAATTTTTTTTTTTTAAATGAAAATTCTTAACTGACCTTTCAGAGGGGATGGTGAATGTTTACATTCTCATATGTTTGAAGGTGATCTCCTAGTTTCATGTTTCCTGTATTTAATTGAAATGTACGCTAGTGGAAACAAAATTTAGTGAGTGGAAATGCAATTTTTAGTTATCAATAGAAAAGGAAAATCTTTATTTTGAGTTTCTATGTGAAATATGAAGAGATTGCGTGTGCATGTGGGGTGTTTGATGAAATTCCTAAGAAGAATCTGGCACTGGTCCCACCTGTTGCCAGCTCCCTTGATCCTTGATGTGGTGGAGTTTGTTTGGACAGCTGGCCGCTGTTGGAGATGGGCCTATGCAAAAGCATGTTTACAAGTAATTGATTGAGTAAATATTCAACCAAGCTCATATCTAACAACAGCCTGACAGTTTCCAATCATCGTCTAGCAAATTGTGACATAGGCCCATTGAGTTGGATGCAGATTGCATGGTGACTCCAACACCACAGCTAAAGTGGTGTTGGGGCATGGTAGCATGTGATTGGGCCAAGACTCCTGTCAAAGATGAGCCTGGTCAAGTACATACTCGACCTAACAACTCAGAAACATGTTTTGTATGGGCTCCATTTCTGATCGCAGCTCATGGCCACGTACCATTGAGCTATTTGGTGTTGGGTCACCATGCAATCTGTGTCCAAGCTGAGTCAGAACTAAGCCTTGCTCAACAGAAAATATCTATGGGATATGGCAGCCTCTGAGATGGGAGGCTGCACTTAGAATATAAACAAAAGACATCCATTCATTTCAAGGGGTACCACGCCATAGAAAACCATGGACGGAATGAATAAAACGGTTGGCCAATGGATTTAATCAAATGTAATGTGTAGCCGTCATGATGAAAGTATCCAATTTTTGCACTCGAGTTCTCAAGGTGGGACTTATATTTTAAACAGCTACAGCTTGGATGTTGTATACATGTGACACATTGGCTGTACCCGTTCAATGGACATTAAAAGTTAGTGGAAAATGCTCCTAAAAAAAGGAATTATACCATTCCATTGGGCTGCATCTCCATTAGGGTGATGCATCTTGGGTTTCATCAAAAACCACATTTGCAAATCAGATTTGTTGTTTAGGTCAAGTTAGGTGGTGTTATGCTTAGGCTTAAGTCTTCTTCAAGCAGCCCAAACCTCATAAACATGAGTTATCACTAACATATATGATATAAATGTAAATTTTCATCAGATCACCAAACAGTAGTATAGATCTCATCTGCATTGGACATTGAATTTCTTGATTTGATTGTTATCCAAATTGAGGCTAGCTTCTAATAACATGTGTTGCTCATTTTTTCTTTCTCAGTTCCATTTTGGCTTGTTCATGACATGGATGTTCAAGACACCCTTTCAGATACAACGTATGTGCAGGGTCATAGATTTGACCAATCCCTTCAAACCATGACTTTTGGATCATGGGATTGAGGGTTCTTAGTTCAAAAAGGAAAAAAGAAAAAAAGAAGAAGAAAGAAGCGATGTTGGGTTCACATTTTCCCTACTTAGATGTAGGTATTTTCTCATGACTACATGTATGTAGGAAACTAGCTGGAACTTGTGTAGGCAACATCACCATCTGAGACTTTTGTACTATTGTTGCTACTTCTTAGAACCCAAAACTATAGCTAGAGGTGCAAATGGACTTGATTGGCTTGCGGCAAGCTTGAGTCTGCCCTAGCCAGGTTTGGGCTTAACCTAGAGGATTACAAGTCAAATGTAAGCTGAGTTTTTAGTCCCAGTACTTATGTATATGGTATGTATGTGGATTGCAGATATACAATGATGGAACAATGATATCACTTCCATAGAACAAGAAGTTATCACAGCTTACTACTGATAATGCTAGTGGGAAGATCAACAACTTCGGAAACTTGGAACCGTTAGAGGGGTAGAAGTGCAGACTGAATTCAATGATGAGGTTGAACACAAGGTTATACTTATTTATCAGGGTATGAGAAACTTTCTTGTAATTTTATTTTATTTTTCAAATCATCACAATGTGTAAATATTAATGTGAATTGGACTGCATGTGAACTAGATTACACCAATCTTGTTGAAGGTTTTGAGCAAAACGATTTATCTTGGGTCTCATTCAACCAAAGTCTTAATGCTTACATATATATTAATATGTAGATAATAATGCAACCAATTTGAATATGCATAAATTGTAAATTATAAGTTTGATATATCATGCAATTTTGTAAATTTGACATGTTTGGGTTTTTCTTCTTTTCATGGGCAAAATAATGGAATTACACATCAATGAGGACATGTACAATAATAGACAATCATTGGAAAGATGAAAGAAGAACATCCAAAATCTCACCTTGAATGCCAGATTGGACCTTTTGAATCATCTTCAAATCTATTCTTGCCTAATAGCACCAAATAGGTCCTCAAATGAACGTTTAGGAGCATCAGTACGAGAAACCATCTCCACCACTTTGTAATGAGACTCTGGGTACAGCAATGCCTCAACAGAAACTTTTGCAACCTGAACTTTGGATATAGAACCTTCGTAAAGAGTATCCTGTGAAAGAAACCCCAAGAGACAGATCATAAATAGAACTGGCATTTTAGTCTATTTTACCAAAGAAATGATCTTAACATAGATGTGCATATCAAACAGAAACAAGTAGGAGCGAATGAGTGTTCTGTACCTCAGACTCCATGACTATATTTCCGCTAGGCGGGTCATTTTTTAGGCCCCCAGGCGTAACAATTGTGTAGTTTATACCAGATCTCCTGATTGGTATCAATGTGAGCCCGAACACATTTAGAATGATGTAAGCCGGATTAAGGATTTGGCCCATTGCAGCTCCATTCACAAGAATTGAACTTATAAGAATGAACCTATTCACCCCGATTTTTTGACATGCATCACAAGCTTCGCTGTGCCAAAATTATCAACCTGCAAATAATTCAATCTGTTTAATAGACAAACCAAGAAATTATTTAGGAGAGATCAAGTTACATATTTTGGGATCTAGTTACAGCCCAATTTCTGGTTATTGGGTTGTAACTGTATCCCAGAATATGTAACTTGATCTCTCATAAATAATTTAGAGAAAAACACCCTGAAAAACCACGGAAAAAGAATACAAATTCCCTTAACCAAAACAACCCAAAATAAATATGTAAATGACAATTGTGCTGAGAGTAAACAGATTAGTGTAATTAGGAATAACTGCCAAGAAGAAGATAGAAATACAAAAAAGAAAACACAATGATGATAGAGGACAACATGTGATTGTTACCTGAATGAGAAACTCAAAGTCAGATGGTTGTTTAGCCATTGAGTAATATCCCTGTATTTGATTGAAGCCCAATGCATATGAATAAGGAAGACCAATATTCAAAGTTCAAACATGTTAAATGTACTTCCTCGTTGTCATACCTTAGCTCAACCATGCATCTTTCATTCCAAGCAGCACTGCAATGGAATGCATGCAATCTGCTGCAATCGGCCTAGTTGAATGTTCAACTGTAGAAAATTACCTTCAGTGCCAAATTCGGGTTGAAGAAGAGCATCTGTAGCTAAAACCAATTGGAATACCATATGCACCTGACCTGACCCTTCAATCTTGCATGATGCACCTGACCTGCACCAACAAGGAGAAAAGATGTTAAACATTATCAAGAAATAAGAGGAAATACATGCATGAGTGTTGAATGTGAGTGTATTTGGATATGAAATGTTTGGAGAGGTTCATTTTGTAGGTATGATGAAGAAGAATACAAAAAGAGATGTTAGTAGGTACAAACCATTTTTTTCAAAGTTGAAAACCACATCATGGAGGTTGTCAGCAACAACAACCATGACAAGGTCATTGTCAACTTCAAGAATAGGCTCAAATTTCACAAACACGTCTTTATGTTTCCATCCTACATTTTATTCAATGAAGTAAGAAAACACATGATCAAAAACAATGAATCTTAATCTGTGAATACCGCTACAGCTGTATGGAAAGGTTAGATCTAAAATTTTTTATACATAGTAAAATAGGCATGCAAGAAATCTGAACTTCAACAATAAAAAGGGTCCATTTTGAACTTGCACCTTACCAAAAAAATAAAATATTTTTCACCCATTCACGAATCTAATTCTAAACACATGCATCTATGATCTTGATTTGAAACCATCTAAAACACCAAAGAGTTTTGAAATCTTATCTCAAGGATGAGAAATCACAATGGTCTGTATGGAGAGCCACCTAATTGATGGCTTGGATCTCGATTGGCATTTATAAATATATAAAGATATGATTTTTCCTTTTTCTTTTTTAATTGTGTTTGTTAATGAAACCTATTTCCAAAATCTGGTTATAAATCACATGTATTTAGTGCACTGTCTTCAATTTTTATTTGCTTGGATGTAGAGATTTAATTTTGTTATGATTAATATACCTGAGATTGATCAGGGGTGGGAAGTGGGCCCCAATTGGGTCCAATACACTTTCCATCATTCTCCACCCTTGGTTAGCCAATGATAGGATTCACACATAGCCAACTTTTAGTATGGATAATTGTATACTAGACCTGTCCTCTTTGCAAATTTACAACCCTTGTTTAAGAGAAGACTTTGATACTCTGTTTGAGTGTGATGGATGATACAAAAGCACTTGGAAATTGCATGTGGAATACAAGTAATTCAAATAAAACACTCTCTGGCAAGTTTAAAATGTATTATGGGCCAAAAATTAGCCAAGTAATTCAAATAAAACACTCTCTGGTAAGTAATTCAATACCTCATTTGCCACAGGAGATGTCCGATCTTCTTTGTCAAATATAAATGCAAGAAGCAAGTGCTTAAACTCTACATATGCTTCCTTAATAATAATAAATAAATAAATAAATAAATAAATAAATAAATAAATAAAAAAAACAAAAGAAGTCTGATTTTTTAAACCATGGAGCTACAAATTGGGATCACCTAATGAGTGACTTGGATCTTACACAAGTGGATCATCTATTCTAAGCTAGTACCAAAATAGAAGGATGGAGTTCACTTGGCACTCCAACTGAAACAATCAAAAACAGAAACATCAAGTAAACTACTTGGCCTTCTTCCCCTGTCATTATCAACCTGCTAGAATGCAGTGTTTGGGCTATTGATTTCCACAACCGAGTAGTTGTGGTTCTCCATTGTAATGATAACTGGGGTCCCCTTTTGTGTTTCCTTCACCCACCAATCTGAACTGTCCAAGCTTGGAGCCATTTTCCCCACCCAAACAAAACACAAATTCCCCAAAACACTGCAAAATCCACTACAGTGTCTCAAAATCTTCAATACTTAGATCTCAAAATCAAGAAACAAACACAACCCATTTTAGCTCCAACCATCAAAAACAAGATCCCACCACACCAACTTCCCAAACAGCAACCCAAACCGAAACAAAGCAACAAAACCTAGATTTCTATTCAATCTACAACCATAAAAAACAAGAACCTTACCACAACAACTCAAAAACCAACTACTCAAACACAATTCAAACCAAAAGAAAAACTCAAAAAAACCCAGATTTGTATTCAATCCAATCTGCTCCTTCCCACACTGCTCTACAAAGCTAACAACGGGAGAGAAGCAGCATTATGAGGAAAGGTATCTGTAGTTGTATAAAGTTCAAGACCATGTGGGCATTATTCAATAATACCAAAACTATAAAAAAAAAAAAAAAAAACTCCACCTTTTTGCAACTTCACTACATGTTATTTACCATGGATGAGGTTGATTTCAAGGCCCCAAAATGGAAAGGGGACAGTTAGGAAACTACCATTTCAGGGCTGTTTCATCTATTCTAGGGATTCTTAGTTGAAGCATTTCTTCAAACATGTAGGAGGCCATGGACAACGACAGATATGGCTGTCACTGTCATGGTTGCTGCCCAATTTCTGGCCATTAAAAGAGGAAATGAGAGAGAAAGAGAGAGTACCTTTCACTTTGTGTGCTCTGATTTCTTCTATTCTCGTCAGCTATTGGAGGGAGATCGATCAATGGCTGCTTTCAGGGAGATCAGGGAGATCGAGAGATGGAGGGAGGGAAATCAGGGAGATCGAGAGGTGGAGGGAGAGGAAGGGAGAGAGATCGAGGAAGGTAAAGGAACAAGCGAGATGGGAGAGAGAGATCGGGGAAGGGAGAGGGCAGGGAGAAGTGCGCCAGACAAGAGAGAGAGAGAGAAGAGGGAGTGTGCGCCTGCAATAAGAGAGGGAAATGAAAAATTCCCTCTAGGTTTTCTGTTTTAATCGCATCCTTTCACCGACAGCCATGTTTCAAAAGCAGGGGCGGACGGCTGCTGGTGATTTCCATGATCACCGACTTTTTCTTGTAGTGAAGGGATGCGTGAGATTGAGATTGAGAGAGATAAAGAAGAGGGGCGCAGGAGATTGAGAGAGAGAGAGAGAGAGAAAGGGTCGGAAGTGAGACGGAATAGGGTTGAGTGGAGGGAAATGGGTGTTTCATGAGAGGGGGAAAAGAAAAAGAAAACGCGGTTTTTCGCATTTTTTACTGCTACGGTCCTGCTACGGTTTTTGACCGTAGCTAAAATCTAATATGACCGTAGCCATTGCATGGCCCTCCACGGCTCACATTTGACAGGATCTGGATGGACGACCTTGTCAAGGGCTGTGTGGGTTCCATATTGATGCCATCGATATATCCACTCCGTCCATTAATTTTATAATATTTTTTTATAAGAATTGAACCCAAAATCTAGGCAAATCGAAGGTTAATTGAACCACACCATCGATCAATGGATTAATCTCCACTCTTTCCTACAGTGTGGTCCACTTGAGCTTTCGATCTACTTCCTTTGTTGGGTTCTTGCATAAAATATTTTTAAAAAATTGATAGTCGTATTAGATGGAGTACACACATTTTAATGGGCCTCATGGAGTCCCTTATGATGTATCTAAGGTTGTACGTACATCTAGCGGAGTTAGCTTTTTGCTACGGTTTTTACAATTTTAGCTACGGTTTTAAGCCGTAGTAAATTAGCTACGGTTTATAGCCGTAGCTAAAAACCAGAATAGTCCGTAGCCTTTGGTCATTTTTTTGGTAGTGATACGGCGCTAGTTCAGCTAATCTTGGTCTCTGGTATCTACATGATACTGGTGTGCAATTAGTTGGTTACACGGATGCTGATTGGGCTGATAACATTGATGATCGTAAATCGACCAGCGGTGGTTGTTTCTATGTTGGGAACTGTTTGATTTCTTGGCTAAGTAAGAAACAGAGTTCTGTATTGCTCTCCACAGCTGAAGCTGAATATATTGTTGTTGGTAATGCATGCACTTAGCTTGTGTGGATGAAGAGAATGCAAAGTGATTACCAAATTGCACAAGAATCCATGGTTTTATATTGTGACAATTCAAGTGCAATTAATATTTCTAAAAATCCAATTCAACATTCACGAATCAAGCATATTGACATTAGATATCATTATATTCGTGAACTGGTGGAAGACAAGATAATTTCATTAGAATATATTCCGACCAAGAATCAACTTGCAGACATATTCACAAAACCGCTCGACAAAAACAGGTTTGCAAAATTGAAATTTGATCTTGGTATGTACAATATGAACTGATGATTTATGCCTTTTGTATAATAATGCATATATTTATTATTTTGAAATTTTTTAAAATTCAAAAATAGACGCAAAATTGCATATTTTCAGTGGTGCATGACCAGTCGAGTAGACTGGTCGAGTATGTACACGACCATTCGTGGAACTCGGGTTTTGCTTTTTATTTGGAAAAAACACTTTTTTCTTCACTTGGTTCTTCTTCTCCAACAAGCCTTACCACAACCGGTCGAACCCATCTTCGATTCCTCCATGGTTAGTGCATTATTTTCAATTTCCTTATAGATTTGAGTTCTTTGATCTTCTATTTCCTTATTTGTGTTGTTTATTTCAAGGTTTATGGTTGTTTAGTGGATTTTTTAACTAAAAATTTGATTTGCTTGAAACTCTTCTTGCCTCTTTTGCAATCCTTGTATTCCTTGATTTTCTTGTTGCAATGGAGAGTAGAAACAAGAAGAAAGGATCTCGTGGTCCCTCTTCTTCTCGTTCCACTCCTATCAGGTGCGCCATCTTCGGTCACCCGAGGAAGATCCCGAGTATATGTGGGATATTCGCTTACGCAACGTGATAGTTGAACAGATAGTTAACACTGATCATTTGACACCTTTTAGTATCCTTCCACTCCTTTAATTTATAAGATGGGATAACATTTTATATTGGGGCAGTCCTGCATTTCGCTCTATTGTGCAAGCCATATATGCTTGTATTACTGACTTCTCTATTGAAAATCTTACGTTTACAATTTCTACTAGAGAAGGTCCAATTGATGTGGACCGTCACCTCATTTCTAGATTAATAAATCTTCCAGTTAATGATGATGGTATTCTCATTAATACTCTTGTAGCAAAACCGTCTGAATCTAAGAAGCGAATGCTCACTAGAGTTTTATGTAATATGTATGCGGAATGGAGTACCGAGAATGCACTCGCTTTCAAGTTTATGTTACTCAGATATAGGGTTCTTTATCAGATTTTCATTTCAAATGTCTGCCCTAGATCTGGTAATAAAACTGAGCTTACTATATTCATGGTTCGTATTCTTCATTCTATTGTTACTGGAGTCTCTGTGTGTCTTCCTTCACTTATCTGCTATATCATGATTCAGTTCCATATCCATCCAGGTCATAGTGATATATCTTTTACTTATCTTATAACTGTATTAGCCACACATAGTCTAGTGGTTAAACCTATTTGAGAATATAAATAAGATGAATTTGAGGTTTGGCTCCAGGCCAGGTTGATGAGGGTGTTGGTGGAGTAACTGAAGCAAATGAAGAGGAGGGTGCTTTGCCTCCAGATGATGTCAATATGGATGACATCTTTGATGAGATTGAATCAGACTTTACAGCGGATCCTGATTTTCAACCGTTTGATTTTGATGAACGTTTGCATTCCCTTGAGGAAAAGGAAGAGGGTATGCATGTGTCCCAAGAAACTTAATTTAAATACATGCACAAATATCTGATGCGCATTAACAAGGGACTACATTAAATTAATCCTTCCACACCTGCTCCTTCCTCTGGTTCAGATTAGTTTTGAATTTCTGATCTGTAATAACTCTTATACTTGGATTTATAAGCTTGGACATGTTTGAATGGTTTATGTTATCTTAAACTTACTTCTTTCTATCATTACTCATTGCTCTTTTGTTTCCATAATCATTTATAGGTTCTTTCCTTTGTCATATTGTAACAAAAGGGGGGAGAATTTGTGTTGATATGCCTATTTCATAATGATATTGGATTCTATAGAGTGGTTAAAAATGTAGAAATGTGGAGAAGTGTGGTTAGGTAGCAAATTTTCCTCTTAGATTCTATGGAGTAATATATTAAGGGGGAGTATTGGTTTGCAGTTTTTAACTGGTGCATGATTCTTTGACCAGGTTGTAACTGGTGCAAGATTCTTTGTTGTGCATATATGATCTTTACTATATGTATTATGCATCATATTATTTATTTGGTTTTGTCACAAATTTGACAAAAGGGGAGATTGTAAATGCTATCTTATCTAGCTACTAGATTTGTCAAATTTTGTAGTGCCAAAACCTCTTGGAATCTGTATCTTGTGTAGCTCAACTTTATATCATCCTTGCCTACATTCAAGAAGTTCAAATTCAAGTTTAAGAAGTTCAAGTACAAGAACAAGAGATTCAAGTACAACATCAAGTACTAGATCAAATTTTCAAGCTTCAACTATGTCAAGACAGTGTACATTACTTAAGAATACATGCTTAAGTAATCTTCTCAAGCTTAAGCTATATACTCAAGTTGAAACTCAATTCACAAGCTCATTAGTTTAAGCTCATCTTCGAATATACAATGACAAGCTTCAAAGTACTTCAAGATGACAAATTTCAAAATACTTCAAGATAAACTATCAACCGAAGCGAACGATGTTTCAATGTTCAATTTTCACCTATAAGGTATGAATGACCCTAGATTGACTATAGGTTAGGTCATATTGATTGCATACTTAATTTGGGTCATTATATAATTTTATAGGTTTTTCCTCGACTAGTCCTAGCCTATGTTCAACTAGTCCAAGTACTGGCTTGACCAGTCTAAGAATTTTCTCTACCAGTCTAAGATTTGTTGTGAATTTTCAGAATTTCTGTTGGACACTCAACCAGTCCTGGAGACTACTCGACCAGTCCTGGTGACTGCTCAACCAGTCGAGTGAACATTACTCGATCAGTCGAGCAGGCTTGACTCAAAATCCAGCAACCTTTCTGGGTCCCACTCGACCAGTCGAGAATCGTTCTTATCTTATCGTACCCGAAATTTTGAATTCTTGTTAGTCCTTCGACCAGTCGAACTGACCACTGGGCCAGTCGAGTGAATAGTAATTTTACCTATAAATTGAGGACGATTTTCAGAGTTTTTCATTCCATTCCAAGATATTTAAGTCACAACTCTGAGAGAACTTGTCCTCACATTTGAGAAGCTAATTGGTTAGTATTTAATATTCTTTTAATAGCTTTTTTGCATTTGATTCTGTAATCTCTATTCAATTCTATTTCTTTTGTAAAGGGAATATTGATATTACCCTTTTTTAGATCAAAATCAAATCAAGCTATTCCAGGTCAATTTAATCTAAAAATCATTTAGATCTAAGAACCTTTTCATATATGAGTATCTACATTGAACATTTATATCGAATTGGTTCTACCGGGTTTCATCAAAAGAAGAATCATCAGATGAATACATTTCAACTTTCTGTATCTGGTTTGTAAGATTGCCAAAAATCTTTCATTTTTGGTTTTGACTGAGATAACCAAAAAATCTCAATGAGTGGGATTTCTAATTGTGGTAGTCCTTTTTGAAAACACAATTGTGAAGGTTTTGGGTGAACCTTGGAAAACCTATTTCATAGTGAAAGCCAATATCCCGAGGATGATGATATTGGGAGTGGAGTAGTTGTGTGGATGTTTTCTAACAGTTGGTGTACACACAAGAGAACTACTATAATTGATGGAGTTGTGGATGATGGTTGAATGTGCTTAAGTGTGTGAATGATTGTAATTTATTTTTTCAACTTTTGTGGTGAATGATTGTAATTTATTTTCTGCACAAGTGGTGAATGTCGTAATAACAGTAGAAATTAATTTCAGTTTTATTTTTTATTCCTCTGTATCGTTTGGGATTTTGATACATAGACCGTTCTAGAAATCAGGTTGTTCTACCATAAGCCATTAGTTTTTGGTGTAAGGTTGTCCTTAGAACAACATCTGTATCAACCTCTCAATACTTATGCATTTGAGGTTGCTATTCATTTATGCAATTTGAATTAATAAGTGTTATCTTTATTTATTTATTTATTTCTTATTCCGCATTAAAATTTTTAATTTGGCATAGTTCTATTCACCCCCCCTCTAGGACTCTTAGCTCAGCTTTTTCAGTTATAACCTTGTCAAACTCTTGTAAATGCAGGTATAGACCTTCAAATTCAAGTTCAAGGAACTTTAGAAGGAGTTGGATCACTCTAAGCTTAATATCCATGTTTCCTATGTTTTTTGAAAAAAACCATACAGGAAGGGGTGCTCACCCCCGCCGATTGTAAGTAATCTCGTAAAGTACGAAGCAGGGGTGCATGGTGCACCTCATTCTTATCCTGGACTTCCGCAACCTGAAGTTGCGGATGATTCACCGGTTGATTTACAGGTTGATTTGCAGTCATAACCCAATTTAACTCTGAGGATCTCATGTGGTGTCTAACCCTGTGATGGATTGATAACCCCTTAACCAATCCTCCTTCACTCAAGAGACGTTGGGTATTGTCACAGACCCACTTGGGCATGAAACACTCTCAGCCCTCACTTTCAGAATCTAACCTAAACCTAAAAGAAAGAAGAGAAATAGAAATCTAGAAATAAAGAGAGAGAGAGAGAGAGAGAGAGAGAGAGAGAGAGAGAGAGAAGTTACCAAATTAGAAGTTTCTAAATTAGGATCCTGCAAAATAAAAAGGAAATAAGGAAAGCAATCTAGTTTTTTTTTTTTAAATGAAAAAAGAAAGTTTATAAAAACAGAAAATAAAAAGTTTTTTTTATAAAATAGTTTTTAAAAATAGAAAAAGAAACTTTATAAACCTAGAATTAGAAAGCAAAGTTAGTTTCTAAAATAACTCAAAAAAAAAAGAAAAAAAAAACTAACCTAAAAATAGAAAGTATAAAAATCATAATCTTAACTTGATTCCAAAACTAATCAATCTCAGAAAAATGCAACTGTTAGTCCTCGGCAACGGCGCCAAAAACTTGTTCACAACCCCAAATGTAAGGTCGCAATGTAGTAATAATCTCGGTGAGACCGAGGTCGAATCCACAGGGACTGAACTTGTGTGTCTTCTAAATTTAACTAGAACTAAACTAGAATTAGATGAAGAACTGAAACTAAATCTGAGTAATTGAAAGAGTAATTGTGATTAAAGTGATTAAAACTAACAAATTCAAATGTAGTAATTAGGGTGTCCAAGGATCCACTTGTAGAGATTAGGGAGCCCTCTTACTTGATTCGAGTCACGCGATTGGAATTGGAGTCATATCCTATCTAATTGGAAGATATACAATTAAGATCAATCTGAACTTTTCTTGACCTAATTCTCATTGGAGGAGAATTCTGATAATTGGAAGAGATTCCATCACCAAACCATGCCTATGGGACGATGGCTAATAACAAGATTTATTAATCCCACAATCTCAAAATTAGGAAAAGAAGATACTCTAAGCTATTGCAGATCTACTGCAATTTGAGTCATAATAAACCATTAAGAACTGAAAGCATTCCTTTAAAATCAAACTAAAATCAAAGAAGGTTCAACATAAACATAAATTAAAGTAAAAGAAACATCACATCATGCTACAAGCTTCACCTCTTAGCCCTAGCTAAGAGGTTTAGCCAATCATAGACATGATTGAACTAAAATCTCTTAAGAAAAGCATAAAAACAACTAAGGAAAAGGAAGAAAAACTCTTAACGACGGCTTCTCAACCCTTTTTCTTCACTCCTCAAACCCTAAAAGATGCCTAGGAACATCCTAGGATCTCCTATTTATAGTTGTGCAACTCCAACTTTCGCATCAAGTTGGAAAATTCTGAAAACCACCTCAAATTTACGCTGTCCGCGCAAAATCTGCGAAACTCTCGACTAGTCGAGGACAGCCTTCGACTGGTCGAAGATGATGAGAATTTAGAAGTTCATGTTGTCGGAGTTCGAGTCGAGGATTCTTCGACTAGTCGAGCAGGAGCCTTAACTAGTCAAAGCGAAATTAGGACTAGTCGAGTAGGCGCTAGGACTTGTCGAAGCTTAGACTAGTCGAGGATCATAAAAATTTACTTCAAAACTTTGATTCTCTTCGTTTTTTACTTGATTTTCTTGGATCTTTGACATGTGAATTCTTCATTCTTGGTCTCATAAAATCCATCCTTAGCTTTAGTGATTCTTGAGCGTTAAATCTATGCTTTTAGCATCCTTTTTAATCAAAGCTCTTAAATTCACCTTACAACACAAACATGATTAAAATAGAACATTAAGCATTATCATGTTTATAAAACTAAGTTATAAATAGAGGATAATATACAATATTTGACCCTCAACAGTGTACGGTGAATCAAATAGTCTATGATGTGATCATTGATATGAAAGCAGCAAGAACATCGTCTCTAAGGTCATGGTGGAAAAGTTGCAAGTGAAAATGGAACGCCATCCCTTCAAGTATACAATCGGTTGGATTAAGAAAGTCAATAAAACGAAGGTAAATAAATAATGTAAAATATATTTTTCAATTGACAAACATTATAAAAACCAAGTGGAATGCAATGTTGTTAACGTGAACGCCTGTCACATTTTGCTCGATCGGTCATGGCAATCCAATCGTAACACCACTCATAGAGGGCGAGATAATAGGTGCATTTTTGTCTAAGATGGTTGGAAAACCATATTAGTCCCTATGGATCCAGGTCCATATCGACCTTGCCCCCTGGTCCATCTTACCCAATCGTCCTCATTATTAGATTACTATGAAAGAACGTTATATTCTGTAAGTACAAGTGGAGGAATTAATCCATAAGGGTCTAATCCAAGAAAACATGAGCCCATGCGCCATACTGGTCCTATTAATTCCTAAGAAATATAGGAGTTAACATATGTGTGTCGACAACCAGGCGATCAACAAGATTACTATAAAATATAGGTTTTCTAATTCACGGTCGGACGGTATGTTGGATATGTTTAAGGGTGCGAAGTTATTTTCAAAATTGGATTTAAGGAGCTGTTACCATCATATCTGAATATGGCTAGGTGATGAATGGAAGACAACTTTTAAGACCAAGGAAGGGTTGTATGAATGGTTGGTCATGCCCTTTGGTCTTTCGAATGCACTTAATACATTTATGAGGTTGATGAACCAAGTTCTAAAGTCATTCATTGGGTGGTTCGTAGTAGTCTACTTCGATAACATTTTTATATATAGTTAGGATGAAATAAGCCATATGGAACACCTTAAACAGGTCTTTCAAGTGCTCATAAAAATAAGTTGTATCTTAATCTTAAAAAAATCAGTTTTTAACCGATAGCCTACTGTTTTTAGGCTTTATCGTGACGTCCACAGGCATCCTGGTAGATGATGAAAAAGTGAGACCCATCAAGAAATGATCAGTTCCAACAAACATTCATGAAGTACAAAGTTTTCATGAGTTGGCAACAGTCTATCATCAGTTCATGAAGAACTTTGACACCATTGTGCTACTTATTACAGATTATATGAAGAATGAACCATTTCAGTGGACTGATGAAGTTGATAAGAGCTTTGTTGAAATCAAGTACAGATTGTCCACAACCCCAGTTCTTATACTTTCTAGCTTCGACAAACTGTTTGAGGTCGAATTTGATGCTTTTTATGTCAGAATTGTGGGAGTTTTGTCACAAGAAGGCAGGCTAATAGCCTTTTACAATAAAAAGCTTAGTAATGCACACAAAAAGTGGTCGACATATGAGCTTGAATTGTAGGCAGTGATCTAGGCATTGTAACATTGGTAAAATTACTTAATTCAGAGGTTATTTATTCTTTACACAAACCATCAAGCTCTCAAATTCATTAATAGCCAAACTAAGGTGAATTTCATTCCTTCAGGTATTCACATTTGTGCTAAAGCATAAATTTAGAAAACAGAATAAAGTGACTGATGCACTTAGCCAACGTACGACTTTGTTAGTCACAATGAGCAATGAGGTTGTCGGGTTTGAATGCCTCAAAGATCTATATGTTGACGGCGATGACTTCAACCACATGTGGAACAGATGCTAGAAAGGTCAACCTAACGACCTCCACATTTAAGATGGATTTCTCTTCAAAGAAAATCAAATGTGCATTTCTTGGAGTTCATTGTGAGATTGTATCATCCAAGCTAGCTACATGGAGGTGGCATCAGTAGTCATCTAGGGTGAAACAAGACAATAGCTCTCTTGGAATATCTTTATTATTGACCATAACTGAAATGGGATGTGGGAAGAGTAGTGCAACAGTATCACACGTGTCGGGCATCCAAGGGGTGGTAACAAAACATGGGACTATATACTCCATTACCTGTCCCCGATGGCCCTTGGGAGGATTTGTTTATAGAGTTTGTGCTAGTTCTCCCACGGACCCAACATGGTGCGGATTTTATCTTCATCATAGTTGACAAATTTTTTTAAATGACCCATTTCATATTATGCAAGAAAATTCTCGAGGCTACGCACGTTGCAAATCTATTTTTTTGAGAAGTTATGCGGCTACATTGGGTCCTAAAATCCATCACCTCAGGTCATGACACTAAGTTCCTCGGTCATTTTGGAGGACTTTGTAGCAATGATTTGACACTCAATTACAGTTGGCAGTACGCATCATCCGTAGACTGATAGACAAACCAAAGTGGTAAATCATACACTTGGAAACCTTATACGATGCATTTCGGGTGATAAACCCAAATAGTGGGATTTGGCCTTGGCGCTCAAGCAAAATTCGTGTTCAATAATATACTGAATCGTTCCACCAACAAGTCCCAATTTGAGATTGTGTATGGACAAATACCTCGACACACCCTTGATTTGGTTCCCTTGCCCAAACTTTTAGGCATGAGCATTGTCGCAGAACATATGGTAAACTGAATCATAAGAGTACACTCTGATGTTCAGGTCCAGTTGAAGATATCTAACGACAAGTATATGGAGAAGGCAGACACACATTGGTGTTTAAAAGCATTCAATGTGAGCGATAATGTGATGGTTCATCTGCACAAAGAGAGATTTTAGACTGGGACGTATAATAAACCGAATAACAAGAAGATTGGACCTATGCCCATCCTCCGTAAGGTCAATGATAATGCTTATGTTGTTGATCTTCTTAAAGAGATGGAGAACTCATGGACGTTCAATGTGGCGGACCTGTACGAGTATCATGAACTGAATCCAATGAATAACTCGGGGACAGGTTCTTTTGAAGTGGAGGGGACTAATGTAGAACGGGTCTCGGACTCGTTCATGGCTAAGATGGACTGAAGAAGATAAGCCGAAAAGGATCGAGCACCCTTAGCATAGTTTGACCGGGACTGGTCGATAAATCTGGTCGAATGGTCGAAATTCTCGTTCATGGCTAAGATGGACCAAAGAAAAGAAGCCAAGAATGATTGAACATACTCAACATAGTTCGACCGGGATCAGTCGACAAATCCGGTAGATGGGTCGAAATTCTACCAGAAATTCCAGATTGCTTGTTGTTTAGTTTCTACTAGTTTAGAGAGGTCGACAGATCTTGTGGACAAGTCAAAATCCAATTTAACAGGCTGATAGATCGGGTCAATAGGTTAAAAATCACAAATTTTTTTAAGTCTCTGAACACTTTTTGGTTGTTTCGACCTGTCAAATTGACCAGTCGACGACATGTTGACGGGTGGCAGAAATTTGCGTAATTTTCTGAATTTATTTCCTTATTTGATTAGAACTCTTTAATTATGTTTTTAAAATTTGTTTAAGTTTATTTAAAGAGTATTTAACTCATTTTAATCATTGATTCATTTAGTAAATTAATTTCTTAAAAATTTTCTTCTTTTTTCTCATAAATTCAATATCTTTTCTTGTGTATTCAAAAGAGCCCTGTAGATTCAAGAAAATTTTCTTCTTTTTTCTCATAAATTCAATATCTTTTCTTGTGTATTCAAAAAAGCCTGGTAGATTCAAGGAAGACCGTGATCAACCTCATCACGTCCTCCCCATCAGCTTCTTATCCAGCATACTTCATCAGTAACTATCAAATAATTCCTCCAACATGGAAGTTCCAAAATTCGTTCCAAAGGCCAAGAATTCTAACCTACGCATGGTGTCCAAAGTACGCCGAGCTTCTTTGAGCCACACACAAAGCTCTCTACGCAATGCATGTATGGTAGGCTCCTTGGGTGCACTAAAGAAATACATACACCCAATACCCTTATTGATTTGCATACGCTGATTTTCCATTACTCAGAGGGAAAAAAACCAAAAAAAAGAAAAAAAACTGTACGTGACCAAATAAAAAAGTCATAACCTGTGAGCCCACCTAAAAATGATCTAGAAAAACGATTGATAAACAACAATCGGACTCCGTACCGAGTGCTTGCTGTCGGTCCAAACGATCTCCGCCGATCGCAACATCTTCTTCCCCAGCGGGCTACCCTTCAATAACACCCGGAACGACTTCTTCTGGTGCAACCGTTTGAACTTCAATGTATCTGGCTTGACCATCACAGATAACTCCTTTGGTGCTCTCACCGTCACTTTATATATAGACTTCTTATGCCCTACATTAGTAACGGTACGACGGAATGCAGCCGATACCTTGTGACGAGCGCTTGGGACTTTATACTGCATCGTTGGGTAGTTGAGGCCGTCATATCCCGGTGGGACCCGCACGTCAGAACAGTCAATGGCATTGTTGCCTAGGATTATCTGGAGCATGGATCCATTGTAGCCGTCCTTGCACAGGAATTGGATGTAGGAGATCTCATTGGCGTCGTAGATCAAACCTGGGTGGACCGCTCTAGCTGGCTGTATGTGGCCCGAGCCATAGGCGAACTCAGCGTCCATGTTCTTCTTAGAACTCATACTCTTGGCTGGCAAAAAACGGGTGCAGACAAACATGAGAAATGAATGTTAAGACATGTTTTTGGGTACTTTGCAGCCATGGCCGGGCCCACAAAATAAATTCTAGAGATAGCCTGGTTGGGATCCACGACGGGCCAAAATAAGCAACTTGGGCCACTCACGTTCGCCCTTCAAGATCTGGCCGTTCATTAGGTGCGACTGTATGAGCCTGAACTTTTAGGTGTGGCCTGGCCCTCAGGTGTAGATGGCAACTATTCCCGGGCTTAGATTTTGAACTTGTCAAGTGGACCATCTGAGTTTTACATAGAAGATAGGTCCATCAGGGATGTTTAGGGCCGTCCGATTGCCGGCTCATAGCTCTTTATCATGGACGTGGTTTGGATAGTGACGCTGCCATCAGCCAGGTGGCTAGTGTCAGTGCTATGTGGACCCCACCAAGATGTATGTGTTTTATCCACGCCGTCCATCCATTTTGGAAGATAATTTTATCACTTGATCCCAAAAATTAGGTAGATCTAAGTCTCAGGTGGGCCACACCATGGAAAAACAGTTGTGATTGAATATCCACCTTTAAAAACCTCCTAGGGCCACTGTAATGGTTATTTGACATCTAACCTGTCGATTAGGTCATACAGACTTGGATGAAGGGAAAAAATATATATATGATCTTGATCCAAAACTTTTGTGGCCCCCAAGAAGTTTTTAATGGTGGGCGTTCAATCAACACTGTGCGGTCCACTTGAGATTTGGAACAAAGTCATTTTTGGGCTCATACCATAAAATGATCTGGAAGAATGGGTGGACGGCATGGATGAAACACACACATCATGGTGGGGCCCACAGAAAACCGAATCATTGACTCCCAATCTCTGTATGATCTTGCACAATTGTATGTTTTGGGCCAACATGAGATAATCATTACCTAATCATGCTGTGCATGAATCTAATCATTACCTAATCAAGAGGGGACATTGATGGGAATTGGGCCCTTCTCAACACCACCACCTCTAACAAGTCAAAGTCAGTGGGGCCCACTTCAAAATAACTATCTGATCTTGACCGGACAATGATAGGATTCACCTACATGCAGTGAAATTTTCATATGGGTCTTTTGCTGATCACTATAGTGTTGTGTTTCTGTGGTCTAGTGATCGAATTTTTCACATCTTACCTGTTGTGATGATGGCGGACTTGATTGCGGCCGGCGACCAATCAGGATGGAATGATTTGACGTAGGCTGCAGTAGCAGCTACATGCGGGCAAGCCATGGACGTTCCAGATACTATATTGAAATTTACAACGCGATCGTCCATGAACGATCCAGTCACCGTCGTCAACCTTGAATAACCGGCCAAGATATCTACACCAGGGGCCGTAACATCGGGCTGCATGTCCATCAAAATTCAAAATCAAGCTAAGACTACAAATGTTATTTCTGTACACAAAAATGCCTAGTCCTGCTCTCCGTACACGTGCCAATGTCACATGTCTGTCAAGATCCACGATTTTCATTGGTGGGACCCCACATGTATGCTTTGTGACTTGAGGATCAGATGGTGCAGTTAGGGCTATTAACGGGTTGGGATCGGGTCGGATACTAGAATACCCGTACCCGCCCTGATCAAGTTGGGGACTTGCCAGTTCGGGTCCTTCAAGTCCAGGCATTAGGGGTGCACATGGTTCAGTTTCGTTCAACTCTGGGGTGAAATCGAACTGAATCATTCCCAACAGGTCCAAAGAAACTAGAATTAGAAACAGACCGTTTGCACCTTAGAACAGAATTGGAACCGACTGTAAAAAACCGGTTCGTTCCGGTTCAGTTCTACGGTTACGGGCTTTTTATAATCCATCCCAATTGTATAGTTTGTTTTTATAATCCAGCCAAATTGCATAGTTTTTCTTATAATTCAGCCCAAGATCTTTTGCTAAAAATTTTCACATAGAGTAATTTTGTCATGGTTTGTTTTTATGATCATTTGGTGTTCCCAAAATGATTTCATTGTCAATGTCCATTCGTGTTGTGATCCATTTGATGAATGGTCTAGTTTTTAATGTTAAAAAAATAAAATAAAAATTAATATTTATTGACCAAGGGTTCCAGTTCTACTGTCCAGTTCATGGTTCGATTCGATTTTACATAACCCCAAGCTGAGAACCAAACCAAATTAACCGGTTCTTTGAATTTCGGAACCGAAATCGAAACTGGTGCACTTCAGAATCGGATCAATCCGTGTGGTCTAGTCGGTTCTGGTCTGATTTACCGGTTCTACTGGTTCCATGTGCACCCCTACCAGGTATTGTTAACTAGGACCCAAACCCAGATCCAATCGGGTCAAGATACCGATCGGGTCCATGGGCATTGGTTTCAGGTTAGTTCCGGGTTGAAGGGCATTAACATGGTCAGAACGGGCTCTCTTACATCTGTAAGGCTTACTAAAAATCACTTCCATTTTTAGCGGATTTCAACTGTCTGGACACGACCCGACCCATTAGACCCGATTTTAGGAAGCAGTAAGCTGAGCTTGAACATAAGATCTCAATGTTCAAAAACACCTTATCTATCATTGAACCGAATCTGATTTCTATACTGTTCCAGAAAATCGGACCCGGATCCGTAAAAATCGAGTTGGGTCCATCTGGTTTGACCACACTAGGTGTTAGGGCTGCAACTTGGGTTTAGGTCAACTGAAACCTGTTTGACCCAACCTGAGTTCAGGTAACCGAGGTCTACGAGTTGGGTTCATGCTGGAAAATGTGAACCCGATGTGCATTTGGGTTGAGTAGGGTTGAGAAATTTTGAGTCAGGTTACGTCAGGCTGGAAACAATGATATGTATTTGGATTAGGTGGGATAGGTATTAGCAAGAACTTTCTCCCCTGCTAATTCTGGTCATGATATGGGTCACAGCTGTATGGAAAGAATGGATAATTGAAAATTGGCCAATTGCATTTGGTTTGTATCCAGGTGCGGCCTAGTTGATGGTCAAACCATCCTGATTTTTTGGCCATGTCCAAACTCTTCATGATAAACGGTTAAGATACCGTAATCACTCTAAAAGAGAGATGTGAACATGCATGCATACTAAGGTATTCCATAATAATAACGTTGGTCATAATGGCTACCACTGTTACCTTTATTATACCGATTGTAATGGCGGTTACACTTTTATAATAGCGTTACTCTCTTTCTTTTTATTGAAAAAAAAAAAAAAAAAAGAACTTTGAAAATTTTGTATGTGTCTCATAATGGACTGTTACGGAGCATGGAGCTATTACAGCCTTTACGGCAGGTATAATGGGCCGTTACGGAGGCTACAACGGTTATTATGGGCTATTTTTTTCATAACGGCCTTTATGATCATTTACATTCTGTAATGTGTGTAGCGGTTGTCCCAGTTACCATTCCGTAACGGCATTTATTACCACGTAACAGCCATTAAAGTGAACAATGATACAGACCTACATTTACATGCACGCAACTTACCTTGAGGATCTTCATGGATAAAGGGTCGGGACCTCTGGAAGAAAAGGAGCCCACAAAGGGAGCAGTCACGTGGACATCACGTGACTTGTATATGACAGCTTGTGGATGCCTGCAATGCATCCCACAAAAGTCAGCAAGAAAGACAAACCTTTCTAAAAGGAAAGAAAACCAACATGTAGTTCATCAGGATTTTAATATATTGTGGGCCCCAGCATCCCAGCTAGGGGCCAGGTTCACACCGTTGGATGGCACTTGTGTGATCCATCTGAGTCATTCATTAGGTGGTACACATTGAACATGCCATATATAAAATTTAGCATAGTACACTCATTAAGTGAGCTGCAGAGATTCATTAAATTTAGACCATTGGACTTCTTTTCTAACCGTCCATTTCTCTCAAGCACATAGCGATCGGCATGATCGAAGGACATATTTTTATCGATTAGGGTTATTTTAAAAGGCAAAAGGAATTTGGGTGGGTATCTATCAAAATCACGAGTAAGCTATTCAAATTTGTAAAAGTTTCCAAGTGTTGATGAAAATTCAAATTTCCTTTAAAAATTTTGATTTGAATTTTTTTTTTTTTTTTTCTCACTTTAGGGATCATTTGGGAGCATGATTTGAAATCCTAGATTTCAACCTTGATTTTAACTTTGAAGATTTTTAGAATTATTTTGTAGTATATTCATGGATGATGAATTCAATGAGGTAAATTGCCTCTGATATACTTTAACATGAAAAACACATATGACATATAAGAAAATCATTATATTGAATCTACTGTAAGATAGCATTGGTTTAAATGAGATAATTTCAAACATCAGGTAACTCACAAATGTAGGCCCACTAATTTAATAAACGATTGCATAAGTTGCAAAAAATTACATATTTTTTGGATGGTTGTTAATTTCTTTTATTGCGTGATCCATATAAAAATTGTATAAGCTTGATTTTTATAGTATCCCTCATCATGATTAAAACACAAATGAAAATATTTAATAGTGTGAATATCTTAAGGAGAGAGCAGAGATTAGTCATAACAATTGAAGAGCTATAAAATTTAGGATCTTACAAGCTATGAGTCTGCCTTAGAATTGAAAAAGGTAAAAGTCTTGAATTTTAAATCATCCTGGAATAGAAGCGTTGGACTTTCAGGAGTGCCAAATGACTCACTTTTATAAATTATGAATTTTAATTACCAGCTGTCTAAAATTCAAGTTTTTGTTAAAGTAAGTTGTTGCATATGGTGCTTGAAACGTAGCTACTTAGAAATTATACTTTGCTCCAGATATTCAGCCAAGAGCCTTGAGCATTGTACAAGGATGTGCCGTAGGAGTAACCCATTACTTTCTGGGTGTAATTGCCACAACATGGGCATTCTTCTTAATAAGAATTATTGCAGTAGGATAATGGCTAGGAGAATTTGAAAAGCTTCTCTTGGTTAACAATAATTGTGGTTTTGCCCATATCCACGGGTTCGTCAATTTTCTTTTTCCCTCATAGAGGAAATTAGGTGGTTTGGTGGTATACTATTTATAGAAATCCCTTGGATGTAGTTTTCCAATTGTGATACATAAAAAATCCTATTTATTTTCTTTTGTTAAGTGAAAAATGAATCTTTTTTTCATTTCTAATCCATGAAATCAGATAAATGAGAAATGAATCATCAAAAAATGATATTAAAATAAAAGGAACAATTCTTAGTTCTACACCTCAACTAAGGACATAACTATCTAGTTCCAACTGTTCTAGAAGAACTTATACTACATGAAAGCTTGTTGTTAAAACTGACACAATACCGGGATACTAAGGATGATTGAAGTTCAAATAATCATTTGAACGACTCTTTATTCATCAATTCTAACATTTCCTAAAATATATTGCATTGAATCTTTCAATCGTCATACCCCTCAACAAACTCAAATCAACCCTAAGTATTAGAAATTGGGATCTAATAACACTGTTAATCTTTACGTTTTGCAGAAACATGTTTAATGAAGATAAAACAATTGAATAAAGTAAAATAAACAAGCAATAAAGCAAGCTACCACAGAACACAAGATATTTTACATGAAAATCCATGTGAGAAAAAAAATCACGACACA
The DNA here is from genome assembly GCF_029962835.1 of Magnolia sinica. Taxonomy (NCBI): domain Eukaryota; kingdom Viridiplantae; phylum Streptophyta; class Magnoliopsida; order Magnoliales; family Magnoliaceae; genus Magnolia; species Magnolia sinica. The sequence continues at coordinate 28,608,120 of NC_080591.1, read as the reverse complement.
AAGCTACAAAAATCTATTATAATTAAAGCCTTAAAAATTACACCACTCACCTTCTTTAATTTTATATGTAACTCAAATCTTTCGTTGTGATGTGTATTAAGCAAACCCAAGCCCTTACAAGTGTTTAAAAACCTCTTACCTTGTATAGAGAAAACACTCATATCAACAAGCCCTAATCGTGATTGGATCCTTTCTCTTGCTCCGGTGGTAGACTCTTAGGAGTTTCAACACCCAGTCAAGGGTTCGAGTATTCATAGGTGGTGAAATCCCACTGCGGTGTGAGTGTGTGGGGGTATGTGTGCGTGTGTAAAAAAAACAATCGTGATTAGACTTTATTTTGATTAAAAAATATGTTTCTAAAATTGAAATATTCGTATTTTAAAAATAATAAAGAAAGCTTGAATAGAAGAATATTTGTCAGCACATTGTTTTATTATTTTTATAAGTTCTTATTACATTCCTTATATTAACCTTGATTGTAAAACGTTATGCAATTTGTATAAAATAATAATTGAAAAGAATAATTTTAGCAGCATTCTGGTCCCTGTTGCATGTCTGTCAAAATGACAGAAGAGTTGTGCGAGTTTTGAACCTTTCCTTCATACTTCAGAATGGAGTTATTACGAACTTACAAAAAAATACTTAAGTTGATTTATCTATAAAGTATTTGCATGGTCGCGCAAGACTGCTAAGTTATGTGGCTGCACAACTTTTCTAAAAGCCTTTTATTGCTTTAACTCTAATTTCTTACATCTCCAGGATACACTAACTATGGATAATGTATAACACTCGGTGAGGAGTTGTTGCACTAACCCTCTTTAATATCTTTCTGTTCCTTGGGCAAGATATCAAAAGAGCTTTAAATTCTTTATAAAGTACCAAATGAGAAGGCTGAATGGGTTTTATAGGCATTCGTATGTGTGATATCCGACTTCTATACAATTTAATCAAATTGTGTAGATAAATCCAACCTATATTAAGATTGGGCGACCGCACAACTCTTCCTAATTGCGTGGCCGTGCAATCAGTATCATTTTATTCACAACCCCAACATGGTCCCATCATTTTTTCATGGTTTTGCTTTCTTGTGGTTGTGCAACTTCTTCTTGTTGCGCAGTCATGCAACTTATGTCCCAAATATAGATTTTAGCATCTCAATAGACTTAAATACCTTGACTTGCACTAATTTGCAAAACATGTTCAATTGGACTGGATGTAACCTTCAGTCGAATCAAACCAACTGGACTGCACTTTTCAGTCGAACTAAAAAAATACGAATCTTCATAATGTATAACCTAAGAAACTACCAAATTTCGATTGAACTAAAAGGCACTTCAGTTGAACTGAGATAGGGCTTCTTTGCACAGTAGATTGGAAAATCCAAGGCATCCTACACAACAATCTTCACCTTGACTTGCATTTTGCCAAGTCACCCAGAGACCTCTCGTGCAACCTCTTCCTTGGGCATAAACTGCTCCCTATATTCTTCAACTGGAATGCAGCTCCATCTACACCCCTGTACAAAGGTGCTCAATCTCATTAATGGCTAATGAGATTAATGAAGCCCAATCAGTGCTTGAACTTCTCTATGGTCATTAGCTTTGTTAACAACAGTATTCTTGTCCGTATTAATCTTCTGAAATAGAATCTCTCTTAAAGTAATGAGCTCCCATATCTTGTGGAACCTCACGTCAATTTGCTTGGTCCTCGCATGATACACCTGATTCATCACTAGATGGATGGTACTCTGACTATCATAATGCAACTGAATTACCTCCTGCTTCAACCTAAGTTCTCCTATCAGACATTTCAACTATAATGCCTCCATTGGCACCTTTATCTCTACCATATATTCCTCTTCGATTGTAGATAAGTTATCGTAGACTGTAGCATAGATATCTAACATACTGGTCCGTCTGCTAATGTGAAAACATATCCTATAGTGGACCTCATGTTTTCTAGACCACCAGTATAATCCAAATCTACATAGCCTACAACTCTACCTAAAGCTCCATGTCCCCCGAACATTATACCAGTGTTGACTGTGCTCGTGAGGTACCCAAGAATCTACTTAACAACATTCTAATGCTCATTTCTTGGATTCATCATGTATCTGCTGACCACACTGGCTTTCTTTAAGATATTTAGCCTCGTACAAAGCATTGCATACATGAGACTCCATACTGCACTCACGTATGATACCCGTGATATATCTAAAATCTTCTCTTCTGCACTTGGACATGAGCTAACTAACAACTTAAAGTGACCTACTAGAGGTGTGGTAATTGCTTAGTACCTTTCATGTGGCACCTCTCTAGAGCATTTTTCACATAACCCTTCTAAGAAAGCTATAGTTTCCCAAACTCTCCGTATTTATATATCTCCATTCCTAGGGTCTTCTTCGCTGCACCTAGATCATTCATGTCAAACTCCTTATTTATCATAAACTTAAGCAAGTGTATCTCCATCTTGTCCTTTGCAGCAATCAAGATGTTATAAACATAAACATTAGATGAATGTAGACCCCATCCTTAAGCACCTTGTAATATACGCAACAATTCTACTCATACCCGATATACCTAATCTCCACCATATATGAATCGAACTGCTTGTACCATTGTCTCGGAGACTGTTTCAGCCCATAAAGTGACTTCTTCAACCTAAGCACATGGCCTTTCTTACCAGGTTCCATGAAGGAATGCCATCTTCAAATTGAGCTGCTCTAATTTCAAATTGGATCCCACTACTATAGGCAATAACACCCTAATTAACATATGTTTCATGACCAGAGAGAAAACTTTATTATAATATACTCTTTCCCTCTATGAGTACCCCTTTGTTATGAGTCATGCCTTGTACTTTTTGACATCTTTTTCTATTATGCTTCCTTCTTCTTGAACACCCACTACACTATATAGCCCTCTGACCTTTTTAGAAGTTCTGCCAACTCCCATATCTGATTCATATGTAGAGATTTTATTTCTTCTGCCATGATAGACATTCACTTGTCACTATTCTTTTCAAATTTTACCTCTTGAAATGTGGAGAGAGTTCTACTCCCTATGAACAATGTAAAAGAAACAATATTCTTAAACTCGTATCAAATTGGAGTTCTAATTGTTCTTTTCTTTTTGTTTCTATCTATACTTTCTTGGGTATCCTACTGATTATTTCGGTCAATTTCTTACTCCTCTGAATATCATCTTTAGTAACCTACTCAACTGGCTCCAACTGCACTGATAATTTCTCAGCGACACCATGTGTTCCTAACTTCCCTGCAGTGTTCTTATTGGCCTTCGACATTTAAGCCTCGTCAAAGATAACATTTCTACTAATGACCACCTTCTGAGAGTCTTCATCTCAAAGCTTATAGCCCTTAGCACATTTTTCATATGCCATAAAGATACACTTCTTAGATTTGGGATCTAGATTCTTCCTTTATATTCTTTATATGGACATATGCTAAACACTCGAAGATCTTCATCATTGAGTAATCGACATCCTTTCCTATCCAGACTTCCTTCGCAACCTTGGAGTCTAGTGCTGTAAATGGTGACTAATTTATAATATAATACAATATGACATGTTCACCGCTTCTGCATAGAAGATTTTAGGGAGCCCCGCATGCAACCACATACTTCTTGTCATCTCCAATAGAGTTTTATTCATCCTCTCTACTACCCCATTCTATTGTGTGGTCTGTGGAGTTGTGGAGTGCCTCATGATGCCTTGTTCCTTTCAAAATTTCATGAAATCCTATCTCTCTGTACTCCGTGCCATTATCTAACCTGAGACACTTAACGTATCTCTTGATTTGCTTCTCTACTTCCATCATCCATTCCTTAAACTTAGCAAACACCTCAGACTTGTGTCTTAAGAAGTAGACCCAAATCTTCATCAAGTAATCATTTATAAAGATTATGAAGTATCGTGCTCCTCCCATAGATGGTACTATCACTAGCCCCCAAACGTCAAAATGAATATAGTCAAGCACCTCACTATTAGTGTGTGTAGCAGTCTTGAACGTTACCCTGCACTGCTTCCCATAAATACAATGCATACAAAAATTCACATTTTATGCCTTAACTCACTTCAACAGTTTCTGTTTATGAAGTTTTTTCATGCCCCTCTCACTCATATGCCCTAACCGCATATACCACAAATTGGTATCATATGTGTTGGATTTTGTGTGAGGTGCTAGTGACCTCACCTATAACCGTGCTCCCAATCAACTTATACAAATTTTCTATCTTATGTCCATTCATTAACATTATTGCACCTTTGGTGAACTTGATTACACCACCTGATGCAGTAAACGTGTACTGGTTTGTATCTAAAAACTCCCAAGGATATTAAGTTTTTCTTCAGATCTAGGACATATCTGACATCATCTACATTCGTATGACTTCATTAAACATCCTTACCTTAATGGTCCCTATTCCAATGGCCTTATATGATGTACCATTCCCCATTAAAATACTTCTACTATTATAGGACTTGTTGGAATTCAACCAAATCCTATTTAAGCACATGTGATACGAATATTCTGACTTAAGTTCATGTATCTATAAGAGACGACTCATACCTAAAAAACTGAGAGGTGATCTTCTTATGAGCTCTCTTCTTCTAAACTAGTCGATTCACCCGTGTACCCTTTTCCCTTTCTTTCTAGGCCATGTTTCCATTTCTGACAGTCTCTCTCGAAGTGTCCCTTTTATGCCATAATAGAAGCATCCATCATTTGCCTTCGATTTTGATATAGACTTTTCTTCCTGTCAAATCGATATCGCTCTACAGATCTCTCATGTCCCTGACCCCTTTCGCGACTAACCCTTCTGCTTAAGAGTTCTTATCACTTGACTTCTTTCTCATCTCATTGGAAATGAGAGCTGCAATGATCTCTTCTAGCTTCACTGTATTCTTCTCATATAGTAGAGTAGTGACGAGATGGTCATATGATATGGAGAGCAATGCTAGAAGTAGCACCGCTTTATCTTCTTCATTTATTATCACTCTGAGCCTTAACAGCTCGCTACATACCCTTGTAAATGACTTCATGGACACTCTAGGATATCGGATCATTCCTTCATCTATAGTCCAATAAGTTGTTTCTTCACGAACAATTTATTTATGAGGGACTTCTCCATGTATAGATTTTTTAATTTCTTTCACTTCTTTTAGAGAGATTCCTCATGCAGAACATTGTACATAACTTCTTTTGATAAACATAAACAGATGGTGCTTATAGCTTTCTCCCCCAGTTCGCTCTAGTCATCATCCGTAATCTTCTCTGGTTTAATCTCCAACAACACTTTACTTAACCCTTGTGATACTAGAATATCCTTAACATTCCACTACCACAAACTGAAATTGTTCTTTCCATCAAATTTCTATATATTGAACTTCGACCCTGACATCTTCATTGGATTTTTAAAACGTCGTTAAACCTAACTCTCTAGTACCACTTTGTTTAGATTCAGACCCCTCAATAAACCCATATCAATTCTATGTATTAGAAATTCGGATCTAATACCACCGTTAATATTTGCGCTTCATAGAAGCACGTTCAACAAAAATAGAATAGTTGAATAAAGTAGAATAACTAAACAATAAAACAAACAACCATAAAACACAAGATATTTTACATATAAAAAAAAAACCTTGTGGGAAAAAACACGGCACAAAACGATGAAAATCTACTTTAATCAAAGCCTTAGAGATTACACCACTCACCCTTTTTTTTTTTTTCAGATAAAATTCGGATCTCTTCTTGCGATGCGCACCTAGGAAACCCCGGGCCCTTGAGAAAATCCCAAGCTCCTACAAGTGTTTAAAAATCATCTCACCTCGCAAACTCTTGGCCTTAAAGAGAAAACACTCGTATTAACCAGCCCTAATCGCAATTGAACTTAGATATCCTGATTTGCGCTAATTTGTGTAACATGTTCGATCGGACAGGATGTAATCTTTGGTCGGACCGAACCAACCCAATTGCACTATTCGGTCGAACCAAAAATGTGCAAATCTTCATAGTGGTACAACTTGAGAAACGACCAATTTTCAATTGAACCGAAAAACACCTCAGTCTAACCATGACAAGGCTTCTTTGCACAACAGATATGCAAAATCCAAAATATCCTACACAACATGTACACAAGAAGATATTAACTTATATTAAACATACCAGATCGTGCATCATGCTGCCACTAAGTTACAATTCTTACCTTTGATTTATGGGAACTTGTTTTATAAAATAAAACAACAGGATATTTTTCATCTTTAACCAATGAATAAATGTCCAACAATCTAATTATTAACCAATACCCATAAATAATTTTGATGGATTAACTTGAATTAATTGTATTCCATGTATGTAAATTCTAAATAATTGTTAACCATCTGCTTATCATCCGTCAGACTCTGCCAGCGTATCAGGTATTTCTCTTTTAAAAACCACCTTTTATTGGAAATAAACAAAGTGGACCATTCTTCCAAAAACCCTAAACTCATACTCAAAAACCCCAAGCCAGTTAAAACCTAAAAGAAAAATAATCAACAGAAATGAGTTCCTCAGAGTGTCAACTCAAAATCTGAGTCGACTCGAATGAGCCATATCCAACTCGACGAGTCATTAATCCTTGATCCTAACCCAAGTCCTCCCTGACCCAATCGGCCTGTTGCTTAGCTGATGGGCTTGGGCTTGGGCTTGGGTCGGGATGGGCTGGGCCAGTTGTACTGAAAAAGAATGGATATGATACATACTTGGTAGTGTTAATGTAATTGCTGATGATATCTGCCACAGGAGTTGTGATATAAGCCGCTGGCAAAACAAAGCTGAAAGCAGTGTCCATGAACTGGTCGTTTCTAATGAGGGCCCCAACGCCCCCAGAGGCCTTAACGCTTTCATCCTGTCTGCCCATTCCTTCTATGCAATACACCACTTTACCCCTCACCTTGTTACTGTCTAGGGTTCCAGTGTCGCATGCACTACAACAAACATGTGGAATATGAATAATACAGATCCATACGATCGAGCATTGGTCCAGCCCAACTATACACGTAGGCCCACCTTCGGGTGATCCAAGACGTTCAGATCATGGGCCTTGACATGGATGGAAGGTGACCCTGATATCTCCCCCATCAGATGTTCATGAACGATCCGTGTATCCGTAGAATAATCTGATTGGGAAGATACCACGGCATGGCACATTCCAAGGCCCACTTATGTGAAGGACGCATATTGAACGGCTAGGATTGCATGGTTATTAAATGATTCTTACTTTTCTTCCTTAATGGCCCATCCATAGACCATTGAACCTTTTGATTCTTATCATCCGTTTTGAGGGCCATAAATGTGACGGCTAGGATCTTCCGATAAGTTTAGTTCTTACCCCATAGGCCAGCCATGGTAAGGCCCATCAGATCTATGAACTAGATTCACCGACCATACAACCATGAGAAACGATGTAATGCATCATGCAATGGGGAATTATCACAGTCCAACCTATGGTAATTACGGTACAGTTGAGCTGTGTGGCCCACCCCTGATATGTATGTAAAATCCAAACCGTGTTGCATGTTAAATGTAGGTGCCAAAAATCATCCTGATCTAACACTCAGGTGGGACACACCACAGGGAGAAATCAACAGTCACCATTAAAACCTATATATTCATGTTGAATGGCCCACCTGAGTTTTGGCATGTTCCTTCATTATGATGGAATGCACGTTATTAGTGGGTTGGATGACATATAAACAAAAAGGTGGTCCCCACATTTTAGGGTAAGTGTCACACTCCCCAATGTCTCCAATTATTCCATTTGGTGTGGCCCACCTGACTTATGGATCAATCCAAATTTTGGAATCTAGGCCTAACATAAAGAATGCATCTGATGCTTTGGGTTAGATGGCACTTGCGCATCATGGTGGGTCCCACATGTCCCATACGGATTGATCCACCAAGAGGGGAGTGGATTAGGTGAGACTAGGGCGTCACCCAACCCAGTAAGCCCCGGCATGGTGAGGTTTGATTGGGCCAGCCCCATTCAAAGGACGCTGATTATACCTCGACTGTTCGGAGCAAGGGACAGGCAGAGGCTCTGAGGGCCATTGATGGGACAGTGTGATGTATGATTATTATCCACACTGTCCATACTTTTTTCACATCATTCTAGAGTACTGAATCAAAAATAAGACGGATCCAATGCTCAAGTAGACCACACAATAGGAAGCAGGGGTGCTAAGGACGGCCACCATTGAAACCTTATTAGGGCTCACTTTGTTGTTTATTTTCCATCCAACCCCTTGATATGGTCATATTGGATGAAGTTAAAAAAAAAAAACGGATATCAACTTGATCCAAAACTTAAGTGGTCCCTAAGAATTTTTCAACGGTAGACCTTGTGGCCCATTTGAGACCTGGACATTCGCTATTTTTGGGATAATATTCTAAAATAATAATAATAATAATAATTTCAAAAAAAGAAAATAATGGATGGTTGGTGTGGATAAAGTTCATATATCATAGTGGCCCTCGGAGGTCGGGAGCTCCGAACAGGGGTATTACCTATTGGGCGCCGGACAAGCATGCTTTAAGTTACTATTTCTGACATCAGCAAAAATTACTGTTTATCTCTTGGCCCGGGCATCATCGTAATCGATTATAAGGAAAGAAATCACTTACCTGGGTTCACCGTAGCTCGTCGATGAGGTGTTGGCCGCATTTGCCCCACTGATCAGAGGGTAAACTTGTTTTTTTGGTGAAAATGTGTTAATGGAAATTCCCTTTAGCCACATAAGAAAAATCAGATTAGTTGCATGACTATGAATTTAGTGTGCAAATAAAAATGAGAGAGGTTTGCTAAGACCACACGTATAAACATAGCACACATGTGAGTGATCAAAGCTTTTCATCAACTGCGCAAACAACACACATCATCAGCTAAATCATAGAGAGGAAAATCGAACTTTATATATATATATATATATATATATATATATATATATATATATATATGAAAAGGTTCTATACAGTCGAGCTCATGGGAACTTGTCATGCCCCAGACTCGGAAACCGAGCTCTCAAAATTCGTCAGACGCACAATTCCATAGCAGGCCTAGGGCTTACAAATCAAGTCAATAAAGTTGAGGGGGGTTACCCTTCATTAAAACATTCATAATCATGTTTTGGGCACACCGAGATGTGGTTCACAAATCAAGGGTCAGACCAAGTTTCAGACGCATTTAAATTTCAAGTGGGCTCGACCAAGTGCTTTTATATGTTTTAGATATGTCTTCACATGATTTTAGATTATATGATCCACCTAAGTTCTGTATACGGCTGATTTTTAGAATATCCCATAATTTAAAGGGGACCCATTAAATGCACGGTGTTAATGTTTGACATACATCATGATGGGCCCACACAGCTTGACCTCATACCTCTCTCTCTCTCTATATATATATATATATATATATATATATATATATAGAGAGAGAGAGAGAGAGAGAGAGAGAGAGAGAGAGAGAGAGAGAGAGAGAGAGAGAGAGAGAGAGCAAACACACAACACTATCCATTTGCCCAAACTACCATTTAGCAAACTATAATACAAAAATTAAAACTGTTGGATCGTCAAACATCCCATCAATGCCTTAAAAACTAACAGTCGAGATCGACGAGACATAAAACCATCACCATCTTGAAACATCTGCTCGATGTAGAAACCTACATGGCTCCAAGGAAGTATTTTGATTAGATGATGCTAACCGTCCATCTTTGCCTCATACATAGAGACGCTTGCAAAGAACTGATCAATATTGAAAGGTTTAGCACCATCTGATGGCTGTGATTTTAGTATCTTGGCCTACTAAAATTGGCATGGAAGGAATGGACAGTCAGATTGATGATGGATTATAAAAGCATTTCAACATTGAGAATAACAAAAATCAATCTTAGTGGTGCTGACACTAGCTCAAGTGGAGATACCTCGTTTCAACACTTGAGGTCTTGGTATCGATCCCTAGCGGGGGTGGCTAACATAGAGCGTGTGTAATGACATGGGTGTGTATTAACAAGCTAACCCAAAAAAAAAAAAAAAAAAAAAAAAAAAAAAAAAAGAGAATAACAAAAATTAATCTTAGTGGTGGAGACACTATATTGTCAATGTATCAAGGAACACCAATTTTCACTAGAATTCCTGAAAACTTTTTGAGCAAAATTTGAACCGTCCATGTGATGCAGCACCCATGAAACCATCGGGGGCTGACTTTCACTCTGATCCAAAGTTTTGGTGGGACACGGAAGAAGAGAGAGACAAATCAAGGGAGGAAAATGTTTCCTTTTTCCATGGCCCACCAAAGTTTTGGATGAGAGTGAGAGTCAGGCTCTACAGTTTTTATGGGGTGCTGCATCATATGGACAGTTCAGATTTTGGGCCCACATCACGTGTGATGAGTTTTGAACAAGTTCTCACGTGTGCAGGTGAGCATTCCTTGTATGTGTAGAGCATATAAACCTTGTGCAAGGTGGGCCTCCTTACTGGCTTAAAAATCTACAGACAGCCCATGAAAATCAAATATCAAACCTGATCATCATGCCAAAACTCAAGCAAGGCCAATCCACCAATCTAACGGTTAGATCTTCAATACCCCAAAGAGAAACACTCCCTCATACTTTGAAAATGCTAATCCAAGGTTTAATCTTTGATTTAAATGGTTAAAATGACATGGATAAGCTAACTATATTATTATTATTAGTAATGGGTAAGGCTAGCAATGGGCAGGCCTGGGCCCAGAAAAATCAAATTTCCAATAGGGCCAGTGGGCCCAATCAGTTCAAAATCCAGGCCCTAGCCTGATCAATTCCCAGGCCTAGTAATGAGATTACTAGAAAAGAAATGAAGTATTTGATAAAAACAACTTACACTGAGCTTCTTGCCATTGCCCAATCTGATCTTGGTCCTGAATTGAGGATCCACCCCGCTGGCAGCCACCGTCAAGATCCATGGCGCTGTGTTCACGATGGATTCTGCTTGCGGCCCGCCGTTCCCGGCTGAGCAAGATGTTAGTATTCCCTTTCTCATGGCATGGAAAGCTCCGATGGCGATTGTATCACTGAAATAGTCGACGGTTACACCGCCGATGGACACCGAAACTATGTCCACACCATCAGCGATGGCATCATCGAACCCGGCGAGGAGGTCGATGTCGGAGCAGCCTTCACCAAACCAACACACCTTGTACATGGCAATCCGAGCCGATGGAACACCTCCACGGGCCGTCCCATTCGCAATCCCATAGAGGCTTGCACCCGTGATGGCGTTCCCGGCTGCTATAGAGGAGGTGTGTGTACCGTGGCCCATTCTGTCGACCGGAGACAGTATGTCGATGATTGGTGGGCTGGATTCAAGCCTGTAGTACTTAGCACCTATGATCTTCCTGCGCACATCAGACCAAATGTTAGAGCTTGAAAAAATGGTCCATGCATGGTCACACGTTGATATGTGGTGGAAGTAAAACTGGGCTGAGATTGCATGGGTCCATCTGGACCCAACTCACTACAGATTGGATCTGGGCCAAGCCTGGGATTGGTCTGAGATTGAGCAGGGCGAGCACACCTGTTATTTACACATAAGGCTGGTGGGCCCAATTAGCCCAATCTATATATCTTTGGACCGAGCTGGAATGGGCGAGCTCAGCCGTTGCAATATCTCTTAAGAATGAATCAGTCATGGTTTGTTTTACCACGTATAGTCTACGGTATAAAGAAATACCGTATGTACAATCGTAGCCGTCCATTTTGTAGCCTTCAAATGGATGGCCAAGATCGCAAGGCATCAAGTCATGCAAATTCGGAAAAGGGATAAATAGTTTAAATCGGACGTGTACGTACGACACAATGATTGACTCCCCTCTCCAGTAATGGGAGTTATTTGATATGCTCTTGCAGCGCATGACTTCTCGTACTCAGGAACTCAGAAATCATACAGGTGGCATTTAAATTAACTAAAATTCGACTGACTGAAATGTGGAACGCACCTGTTCTACGTCACATTTCCAAAGTAAGATTGGGTGAGCATTCCCGAACTCTAATTTGTGGACACTTGTTTGTTGAAATAGAATCATTGGATCTTTTTCACTTCTAATTATCCAATAAATGTCAACCAATACCATAATGAGATCATTTTTGTACCATATTTTTTATTATTATTATAGGAAAAATTAATAATGGAAAGACACTTGTCATTTTATAGTAAATATGAAACACATCTAAGATCTTCAAAGATATTTAGAGCACGTGTTATAAAATTACATTGGGCACTTATGAGGGTGTTGCATGTCATTTATAGACAAAACGTGGCTAAGAAACTCGAAAGCAGGACATGGTAAAGGGAAAAGTGGTGTTAAAGCAGTTACTGGAGCAAGTGTTCAAGAAGGATCCAAAAGACAAAATGGTGCCGAAGGGGTTATTATAACCATTGCTCATGGGAAGAAGTATCTAAATGGCTATCCCAAAGATGGCTTATAAATAGCAGAAGATTTCAACTATGAAAAACATCTTATGCTAACCTAATTAAACAAATCAATCTATCAATTATCCTTTGCATTCCTTAGCATAACCAGTAGCCTAATCTTACATTAGGAGTAACAGTAATCTAGTAGTTGTAATCATTAGTTGTAATTCAAGTCTATGCTCATACATTGGATAATTTTCATTTAAACACAGAATTCTTATTTCAAAAAGGTACTTTGCAGTTACTATCTGCATTTGAATGTAAGTATTTCTTTTTTGTAATTTAACTTTTATATCTGAAAGTCATTTCATACGGAAGGCAAGGTGCAACCCATTCTCAGAGGATAAACCCTACCTCCGATAATCATTGATCATTTTAAACAACATATTGCAAGTGGCTGAATAGGAGACCGGTCTTCTTAGATCTCGGTCATATACGGTCAATTCTAACGTATTTGTCTATCTTGGTGCTGGGGGTCAAAGTTGTTTAGTTGGAATCGAGCCACATAGTCAGTTCTAGCACACATGCAAATATTACACGTAACCAAATCTAAAATCGAGAGGTAACAGTTTTTGGAAGGCCCAGTGGAACCCAAATCCAATTGGTTGCCATAAATATTCATTGTGCATCGATCGTGCGTCAACAATTTTTGGCATGACTAGTGGGGAGACCTAATTTGGTAAACATACCGGTGTAAGATAAGCTTGATTAATTAATCCAACTTTAGAAATATAAGTCAAAGGGTTACCTAGAGCTCCTCTAGGGCTAACGATTGTGTAACACGTTTTAAACTACATCCACTCGAGGATATGCAGGTGCAACTAGCACCTGGACTTTTAAGTTCATCATCAACACAATGCCCAATCCTCCAACCCAGATAGGGCATCCTTGTCTTGGAGTGACCCTTTAGAGACAATATCGGTTGGGTTGCATGATATGCAATTGGGAATTCAACATATTTCAGAGCAATAGAGGGCTCAAGTTGAGCAAGCACAAGCTCAAGCAAAGCAATAGTGAAGTCATGCAGAAACCTTCAACAAATGGATAGCTAGCTAGACCGAGAACTTAAACCGAACGGTGGCTATCCTTGCCGAAAGAGCATCTAGTGCACCTCAACTGAATGGTGAGGGCAGCTCTGTTGGAAATCCGGTATCAGTACTGCCAGTACCATTGGTACCTCCCCCATCACAGAACATGCATATTGCTCTAACACAGGGTATATGAATTGTGCCTTCGCTCGTTGAATTTCAGCGGACCTAAGCAAGAGGGCATGAACTTTATTCTTAAAGTTAGAAATCAATGAATGCCTGATGGGCATCCTTTTCCCTAAGAATTTGTCTCGAGGGGATAATATTTAGAAGGTCTATATCCGCCTCCAGTGTCTGGACCTTAACACATGGATCATTATCAGGTTATGCAAATAGTCTAAGAAGTCATAGGCCAAGTTCTCGGTTGCACTACTACCCCGATGTACCACAAGCCTTAAAATGAATGGATCAACCAACAATATCCATTACCCAGGAATTATTGACCAGACTTCACACTTTTCACTAGCGACATTGGTCAATCGACCATATATTATATAGGTCGATTTACCATGCAATGTGGTAAATTAACTAATAATGATTATCATAATTTATAAATGTTTGGACATTCCTTAACTGCAGTGGCTTTTACTTGGTTATTCCATTCAAACCTGATAAGAGATGGAGGGGAAATTCCACGCCCAATTCTTCTACGAGGACATGGAGATTTATATGGCCGATCTTGCTCGTTTTAAGTAGTTGTCGGGTAAATCGGTTGAAAACTATATTACTTAGTTTAAGAAAGTAAAGAGCCGATACAAGGTAGTCACGACTGAGGCCAAGTTTATGCAACTTGCATAGGATGGATTGGAATATAAACTCTGTAAAAAGTTTATCGGGATTGAGTTTGTCGATTTATATGATTTGACAAAGAAAGTTTTTCGATATGAAGTCCTGCTTCAAGAAGGAGTAATACAAAAGAAATCATCAGCTGTGACATTATTATGATCCTAACTATGGGGTGACTGCAGCCAAGGTAGTGGCTAAGAAGCCTCTTGTGTGTTCAGCATTAGTGAAAACCGAATCCACCGTGCTAACTACACAGAATACTCATAAAGTATATACGTTCGATATTACCCATGCTGATGAAATTTTTGATATCATGCTATTTGAAAAATTCATTAAAGTTACCATTAACCATAAAATGCCCACATTTGAAGAATTAAAAAAGATCAAATATTGTAACTGGCATGGAACCCATACGCACTCCATTAATGATTTTGTAGTTTTTAGGAATATCATCTAGAACAACATTGACAATGAATTATTGAAATTTCTTAAGAAAGAAAAAGAAGCAATGTTGATCGATACTGATCCGTTTTCATTTAATCTAGAGATCAATATAGCTATAATCAATCTTTAAAAGCTAGTTTGACCAAGATGGAAAGTTGGCGTTGGTCCTTGTGTTCGTTAGATTGTGGCACAACAATCCACTAAGAGACGATACACATCTTGGCAGATGACCACAAGTGCAGAGGCATGGCTGAGAATAACACCACGCATTTACAGCGAACCACACTTGTACAGTTACTGCACAAGGGTGATCTGACTGACCAAGTTATTACCTAGTTCGGTTAATCAGATTAAACTCTATTTTACACAGAGGGTCGAAGGATGGAGTTCCTATTAGCCGTAAAAAACATACCAACCTCATTTTGACTAGTCTCGACTTGCTTTATCAACGAGACGAATGATGGTCAAACCTCTCCATACTTAGGAGGAGGTTTGAAGAAGGGTCAGTTACCCCAAATTTTTATTCGTGCATAAAAGGATGACTCGCACTTAGAATCGGTGTTGGTAAAGATTGCAAGTTGCCAAGTAAGAGAATTGGCTTATAAGAAGAATGGGCTTCATCCAAAAACCATGTGGCCACGCCAAATATTGATAATTCCCCGGTCAAAGGACAAACAATTGGATATGAACACAATCAATTTAGTTGTGAAACTTGTCCGAGATGATTTAGTTGCAAAAAGCCAGCAAAGTAATACATACGATGGGAAAGACACAGAAAATCTTGAGGGCTCAACTGAGTATCTCAGCGATGAGTGCTTCTTAGATGACAATTTGTTGATTGAAGAGCTTCTGGCAACAACAAAATTATTAGGGGAAACCCCACCTAGTCCTGAAGAGGTTGGGGTGGCTCCAATGGAGAATTGCTCAAGTATTGTACCTGCTGTTAAGAGTGCTAAAGAGTACCAAAATTTGAAAACACCTAAAGGGCAATGTCCAAATTTTGTAATAATTTTATATCACTACCACCGGTCATGGTGGACTACAACTCGGTGCTCACACTCTCATTAAGTTTTCAAACCTAGCCGTCTCAGCCTAACAAGATGGTAGGAGATATGAATGAGATTGGTCATCCTATGATAATACAAAATGGTTCTTTTTACCCAATGGAGGGAGCCAGAAATGTATCGACTATTATTGTGAAGCCAAGTACATCTTCTGAAAAAGTGCTCACAGAAAGACCCTCCATTATTATGACCCAGCACTTGAAGCCATTGTATATCTTAGTCCATTTAGAAGGTTGTCTAGTCACCAAAGCCCTAGTCGACAATGGGGCAGCTGTGAACATTCTCCCTAACAAAATAATGGTAAAGTTGGGAAAGGCTGAGTCCAACTTAATTCCAACCAAGGTCTCGATGAGTAATTTTGTTGGGAGGGATAACAAAGACACGTGACATCCTACCTATTGAGTTGATGGTGGGAACCAAGAAAGTATTAGCAGTTTTCTTCATGGTCGACACTTTATCCAGTTACAATGTTTCGTTAGGGAGGGATTGGATACACTTTTTCTCATGTATCTCATCATCTTTGTACCAATTCATATATTTTTTGGAACCAAGATAAGGTTTAATTGGTGTTAGACGACAATAAGTTATTCTTGACTACATCTAGTGCGACCAAGGCATACCTTTATGGAGATGAAATTGGGCCGCTATGTTTCACTAGAAGAAATAAATATGGGCCTCCAACTAGAATATCTACTACAATTAATCCAAATAACATGGTACAAGATATTGCTACCATGATATGCCCAGATAACGAACTATCGAAGGCTATAGTACCCTATCGGGCAATTCATCGTTGCACTATAAAAGAAATCACGTGACAAGTTTTTCATCAATTGATGGGAGGACAACTGATTTCATGGCCAGAATAAAGAAGCTCAAGGAGAGCTTGAGGGAATATTGCAATGACTGCTTTATCAACTTAGTTGAAGCTGTAATATCATCCATTGAGGTGGGCGAAGATGGAATAAATTTTAAGGATCTGAAAAAGGCTCCAAAAAAGCTAGTGGATTCTTTGGCCCAAGTCTAAGATCCCCTAGTTGAAGTAAATTTGGAAACATAGCAAAATCCCAAGCCGACTTTTATCAGTGGTTTGTCGATTGCTTCATGTGGGATTACCACGAAATGCTCAGTTTAGATCGAAACCTTGTCAAACACAGGTTGCCAAAAAAAGAAGGGTATCATACACAAATATTCACCCAAGTGGATGACAACAGAGATCACCAAGAAAATAAAATAGGAGATCATGTGGCTGACAAAAGCAGGATTCATTAGGTGAAGCAAAAAGGGTTTTTTGTAAGGTTTTAATCCTTTTGTTCCGATGTAAGCCCCGAAAGCCTTTGGTACTTTAATAGGGCCTTTAAAAAAAGTTATTTCCGGTCTGGTTCCTGATAATGTATCAAAAACGACATTCAAATGCTCGGGACCTTTAGGGACTTTTTGTTTGGTGTTATGCCATTTGGGCTAAAAAAACACAGGGGTTTCATGATATGATTGGTCATTTCATAGAAGTATATACAATGATGATGTGGTGGTCACGTTAATCAATGTTACTAACCATTTCACCCATTTATGCAAATCATTTGAGGAAATGAGGGTCCAAAGTCTAAAAATAAATCCCCTCAAATGTGCTTTTAACGTTTTGGCTGACAAGTGCGTAGGATTTCCTGTACATCAGCGAGGAATCGAGATAAATCAAAACAAGGCATGAACTATTATAAATGCATAGTTGCCGATGAACAAAATAGAGTTACAATGTTTTCTCAGCCAAGTTAACTTTATACGTAGATTCATTTCCAGCTGTGCATGAAAAACTAACGTATTTTCTTCGTTGGTGAAGTTAAAACAATGAGATAAGTTTAAATGGGAAGCAAAATATCAATCAGCTTTCGATAAAATTAAGGAGTACTTGATTAAGCATCTAATGTTGATGCTGCCGGTCAAGGTGTTACACGTCATCTATAGACGAATTGTGGCCGAGAAACTCGAAAGCGGGACGTGGTCGACGGAAAAGCGATGCTAAAGCGGTTACCGGGATAGGTGTCAAAGAAGGATCCAGAAGACAAAGTGCTGTCGAAGTAGTTTTTAGAATTATCGATCATGGGAAGAAGCATTTAGATGACTATGCCAAAGAAGATCTATAATTATCAGAGGATTTCAATGAAGAAAAACATCTCATACTAACCCAATCAAACAAATCAATCTATCAATTATCCTTTATGTTTCTTCGAATAAACTGTCTTTTATGTTCCTTAGCGTAATTAGTAGCATAATCTTACATTAGGAATAGTAGTAATTTAGTAGCTATAATCCAAGTGTTCGCTCATACGCTAGATAATTTCCATCAAAACATAGAGTTCTTCTTTCAGGAAGGTGCTTTGCAGGTACTATATGTGGTCGATTGTAAGTATTTTCCTTTTGTGATTTAACTTTTCTATTTGAAAGTCCTTTCATATAGAAAGCAAGGTGCAACACATTTTTGGAGGATGAACCCTACCATCCGATAATTGCCTGATCATTTTAAACATCTTGTGAGTGGCTAAATAAGTGATTGGTCTTATTAAATCTCGATCATATACGGTCAATTTTGACATATCTGACTATCTAAGTGCTTGGGGCAAAGTTGTTAGGTTGAAATCGAGCCACATAGTCAGTTCTTGCATACCCACAAATATTATACATGACCGAATTTGAAAAGCCATCTAAACAATTTTTTTGTAAACGGTTACATCAATACCACGAAATTGTAAAGAGTTACAACGGAACCATGCAGAAAGAGAAGAGAGGTTATCGGGGGCTTGGTAGGTCGACTAAATGGGTATGGGTGCAGATTTTGGTATTAATATGAGCTGAGTGAATAACTGGACTGGGTGTAATAGGGTCAGGTGTGGTGTATGCCTACCCATAACCATACCTTGCCTGCGGAGACGGATTGTGTGGTATATTGACATCACTAAGTACTGTGGCTCCACAGTGATTTATGTGTAATATGTCCTTGCTGTCCATCCATTTTATGAGATCATTTTAGGGTATGAGCCCAAAAATGAGGTAGACCCAAAGCTCAAATGGACCACACCACAGAAAGCAAGTGGGACAGTGACACCTACCATTGAAACCTTCGTAGGGGCTGTCGTTATGTTTATTTTCTATCCAACCTGTTCATAAGGTCACAAGGACCCGGATAAAGGAAACCACAAATATGGGCTTGATCCAAAACCTCGCAGGCCTAAATCTTTCAATGGTAGGTGTTCAATCCCTACGCTTTATATGATGTGGTCAACTTGAACTTTGAATCTGCCTCATTTTTTGAGCCGTTCCTTAAAATGATTACTCAAAATGGATGGACAGTGTGGATTATAAAACACACATCATTGTAGGGCCATGGAACTTGGTAATGTCAACATACCACCAAGGTGGCACACCACACAATCTGCTTCCCTGCTGCACCCAATTATAATATATATTAGAAATTTATATATGTGGCCTGAACCCCATAGGCATAGGTTAGTTTTACTGGTGATGTTGCGGCTACTGGTCAATGCTTCGTGGGCCCACTATGAGGTATATGTTTTATCCATGCCACCCATCTATTTTTTCAGCTCATTGTAAGGCTTGAATTAAAAAATGAGGTAGATTTAAATCTCATGTAGACTTACGACACCATATGAAAATAGTAGTGATTAAATGTCCGTCATTAAAAACTAAAAAAACAGCTGTGAGTGAACTCTTATGGCCCACTATATTGTTTATTTGACATTAACCTCTGGATTAGGTTATCTAGACCTGGATGAAGCGAAAAAAACAAATATAAGCTTGATCTAAAACTTTTGTGGCTCTAAAGAAGTTTTTTATGGTGGGCGTTCAATCAGCACTGTTTTATGTGATGTGTTCCACTCGAGATTTAGATCTACCTCATTTTTACGCATTTAGAAAAATGGATGGATGGCATGGATGAAACACATACATCATAGGTGGGCCCACAGAGCACCGATCTAACCTGAATGCGGCCCATTAGAGAGAGAGAGAGAGAGAGAGAGAGAGAGAGAGAGAGATTACTTGTTACAGCCACTGAAGTTGCCGACTTTTTCGCAATTGCCCTTCCATTTGGAAGGAGGTGGGCCAAATCCCTTATCATTGAAACTCGGAGCAGTAGGCCAAATTCCTGAAAAACCCCAATATTAGACAGTTATAACCAAAAGCAAACCAACACTATCCAGCACGTGCCACCATGGCACACGTGTGCACACCCAATGCTTCTCCTGTGCAAAAATTCACTGTTGGGCACATTCAGTTATATGTCTGACCCACGTAATTATTTTGGGCTGGGCCCCAAACAACATCTTCATGGGCTGCAGAATTATTAAAATTGATCCACTATAATGGCCATTTGGATGGAGGTGGGCTCATCAATGGTCCAGGATATCCATCACAAGAATCCACGGTCCCAAGTACCTGTGTCCAACAACCCAATGATCATATTGCTCTCTCTGCCGACCTTCCGCTCTACTGTCGTTGGAAATTCTAAGAAATTCCATGATCTTGTCGTGTGAAGTGTGCGACGAGTGCTCTGAAACACTGATACTACACCCTCCATCTCTGCATGAAATCCATTGAAACAAAGAAAGAAAAATGCAATTATCAACCTCCAAAACTCAAAAATACAAAAATTTCAACAATTTCTTTTGGAATGAGATGGAAATTTTCGTAATTTGGAATTCGGAACTTGGAACTTTACAAACCAGATAGTTTCTTTGCTTCGTCAGGCAGCATCCTTGCTGCCAATGCATTGAAGCTTTTCCCATAGCTATGTATGATTGATTGCCGGGCCACCTCCTCACTGCAGATTGTTCGATCCACATAGAAATAAGAAGTAAAACAAAAATATGTTGAGGCATGTAATTTTGATTGTGCTAGGCCCAAGCCCAATAGCCCATGAAGAGAGGGCCCAAGTGGGGGCTCAAGACCCGCCCATTGGTATCTCTAGATTATTTAAGTTGATCACATTCAAAATATTGGATGTACCTGGACCAAACTAGTAACTCTGGTTTGAGAAGAAACATTGATACTCTGGCATACTATGATGGTTGACACACAGGACTCAGGAATTCTACCAGTGACATACTCAAACCTTCCAAACTGTGATCTACCACTTAGATGGGCCATAGACCAAACATTATACTGATTTGATTAACTAACTAGTTGATTTGTGGCCATTTAAGGAAATCTGAAATGAAAAGTAGCTAAGACTCATCTTTCTTCTAATCCGATTGGCTTGTAAGCTGGGACCATGGTGTGTACTTCATTGGAATATTCGAGAATTACAAGGATAAAATAGTCATTTTTACCTCATCTATATTAAAAACTGTGTGAGAAATTGATTTTCGGACGTACCTCGTTGCATGTCATTTTTCCAATTTTATTTTCTATTTTTTACTTTATCCCCTTCCCTTTTATTTCTGACACGCACCTATGCCAAAACAGCAATGATCCTACACTCCTGGCGGTTACATTAACCAACCACATTATAAAGTGAAAGTTAATCCTTATTAGGAAAACTTCAATTAAAGATAAACTCCTTTCCTTTATATTAGGAAAGATTTTATCCTATTTGATGTTTTTCAGTATTTGATTTATATATATATATATATATATATATATATATATATATATATATATATATATATATATATATATATATATGTATGTATTCTACCAACATACTGAATAGAAACATAAGCAATTCTTCTATATGTTGCCTCTTGGTTTCAAATTCCATCACACGTGATATATGTGGGCATGGTAGAACCAGCTTTGCAGCTCGATTCCAACCGAACAACTTTGACCCCAAGCGTCAAGATAGGCAAATATGTTAGACTTGACTGTATATTACCGATATCTGAGGAGATCGGTCACCTATTCAGCCACTTGCACACTATTTAAGATGATCAGTTGATTCTTGGAGAGTAGGTTTGTCCTCCGAAAATGGGTTGCACTTTTCCTTCTATATGAAAGGAATTTCATATACAAAAGTTTTTTTTTTTTATATAAAGTAAGCACTTACAATTGACTGTAAAAAGTAACTGCAAAGCACCATTCTAATAGAAGAATTACTTATATTACAATGGAAATCATCCAAGGTATGAGTGTAGACTTGGATTACGGCTAAAGATTACAACTATTAGATTATTGCTACTCCTAATATAAGATTAGGCTACCGGTTACGCTAAAAACATAAAAGATAGTTATGCTAAGAAACATAAAGGATAATTAATAAATTTGATTTGCTTTATTGGGTTGGCATGAGACACTTTGCTTCATTAAGCTCATTTTCTATTTATAGACTTCTCTAAAATACCCATCTGGATGCTTTTTCCCACGTCTAATCGGTTACAACAGCCGCTTCAACACTACTCCGACCTTCTAGATTCTTCATTCTCTTCTTGACATCTATCCCGATAACCGCTCTTCTTGTTCAACCACATTGTGCTTCTGATTTCTCGGTTATGTTCCACTCTCAGATGACGTGTATCTCCCGACCAACACCAGCTGTTATTCCCCAAAAGGTGCCTCAAATATCTTCACATATCTTATACGTGTTGTATATTACTTGTGCAACACGTGTCTGTTCCTAATTTTTTCTTCTGGGAATGATAAAAAATAAGGTAGAACATTACCCCCATGTCGCTTCTCTTTTAGGCAAAAAGGTGACATCAACGGTGATTCGTTATTCAATGCAATAATGCAATTGACTTTCCATTCCACGTGTCAACTCCCTATTGATTTTTTTCGGCCAAGATGAAAACTCAAATGATGGTCTTGATTTTTCCATGGTTGTTATTGTGACACGTAGCAACTTTTTTTGAATGGTCAAATCATACAAGGAGTCATGATTATCCTTTCATTAATCAACACACTTCTGAACGATAAATACACAATTTCAAATCGATTTAGATTTTCTACACCTCTTGCTCTCATACCCTCTTGTTCTTCTTTTAAAATCTCGATCACCGCCATCAGGAAGATCTCATACAAGAGCTAGGCACTCTCTCACATGATTATGAACGATATTGTTTTTGACATCCTTATCGATTAGAATAAAACATTTCTTTCACTTAGACCAGCTTTCCATCACAAAGTTACTCACCAGGAAATTCCAACGGTAGATTAGTTCTTCCTAGGCTGTCTAAATGAAAAATTATTACTTCAATATGATTTTCCAGATCCTGTCAGTGCCTTCAAAGCTTCATGATCATGGCTGAAACTAATGAAAGGGTGAACAAAATGGTACAATTGCGTAGTTCAACAATATGGCAATACATGGAGACAAATCAGCATATATGAAGGCATCGGGCCCTCTCTTTTTGAATATCAAGTATATACTTCCCTCCTTTCTACAACTTTGACTTTCTGGAGCTGATCGACCAACACCTTTCATTTTGGACCTAGTCTAACTTCTACAGTTCCTCAAGTCGTTAGGAAAATTTCAGACATTGGACATCTTCCGGGTCTCATTCCTACCCCTTCTACTACTCGTGTAGTGCCAATAAGTTACTCTACCATAGCTTGGGATGGTCGAGCCATGAAAAAAACTCTAGGTACTTATCTTGCAACCAATGTTGTTCATGCCTTTGAAAAATATTACAAAACTAAGTACTAGCCAGGAGTACCACCTTTAAAATATTCTTGAGAAATCGATCATGCTCATAAGAGGAATGAGGATGTCAGTTCCAATCGATCATAGAATAAATCGAAAAAAAAAAAAAAAAGATTGAATGATCCCAACCTTTCTCTCGATCGTTACCTCAAACCATACTATCCCTATCCATCACAAAATTGATGCCTTCTTGTGGATGGCCTACTAGAGAACGTCGTATAAGACTTTTTTAGTGTAGCGTTAATTTTAACCAAAATGGCCTCATCGTATGGGCAAACACAGTAAATGGCCTCCCTTAAAAAGTCTTACTTTTTTAGCCCTCTGACAATAATTGCAAATTTTAAGGGACAAAAATGCCTTGTATTGATCCCAAACCCCGTCAAGGCATGATGCATGAGGGATTTGGATTGTGTATTGCATAAGCATACGGGATCAGCACTATGGGGCCTACTATGTTGTTTGTGAAAAAATCCACACCGCTCACATGTTTTGCCAAATATTTTATGACATGAGCCTAAAAATGAGGTAGATCCAAAGCTCAAGTGGGCCACACAACAAAAAATAATGGAGATTGTACACCTACAATTGAAACATTTGTAAGGCCGCAGAAGCTTTGGATTAGGCTAATATTTTTATTTTTTTAATTCATCTTAGTGGTAAGGACCTTATGTGCATTTTGACTACTTTATGAATGGTTTGAATTGCATATAAGCATCATGGTGGAGCCTTAAAAGGTTTGAACGGTAAGCAACCCCTTTCCATTATTTCTAGTCGTGTGGCCCACTTGAGTTTTAGATCTATCTAATTTTTTTGTCTGAAGTCATCACATAGTCTTCCAAAATGGATGGATAGAGTGCAATTCCCATAAACATCATGGTGGGCCCAACATAACTTCTAATGACAAGAACTTCCTTCAAAAGGCTTTTACCAAAAATTTGCATCCATTTGAGGGACGTGACTTGGATTAGGTAGCAGGACCTAGCTAGAGACATATGGTCACGTGGGGTCCACTGTGATTATGTATTCTATCTACATTGTTTATCCATTTTGAAAGAGAATTTTAGGGAATTAGCCCAAAAATGAGGCATATCAAAGGCTTAAGTAGACAACACCACAAAAAGCAGTGAGATTGAAAACATACCATTGAAAACTTCTTGGGGGCCATAGAAGTTTTGGATTAAGCTGATATTTATGTTTTCCCTTCATATTGCTCTTTGTGACCTTAAGAATAGCTCAAAAGACAAATAAACATCACAATGGGCCACTTGAACCTTCGGTTCACCTCCATATATATTTTTGTTTTTGCTTCATATAGGTCTACATAGCCTTAGGAGTTCAATCCCCACAATTTCTTGTGGTGTTGTCCACTTGAGCCTTTGGTTTGCCTCCTTTTAGTGCTCATGCTCTAAATTTTTCTATCAATATAAATAAATGACTTCGATAAATTATATACATCACAATGGCTCGCAACAACCAATAGCAGTGGTCTATTTCCTTGTGGTGGAGTCCACCTTATCCATGAATGTAACTCGTTCTTTAACTCATGTCATTAAATTATAATTCTAAATCCAATGGATGAAGTGGATTTGACACATATTCGAAGTTGGGCCCCACAACCCTTAACATATGACAACCACGACCCTTAACACATAACAACTTAGACCATAAATACATGACAACCACGACACAGGCCCTCAACACATGACAACCTAGACCTTTCACATATAATAACCATGACCTAGATCTTTAATACATGACAACCTTGATCCTTAACACATGACAACATTCCTGGTTGACATGTATTATGGGTCGAGGTTGACATAACTATTCAACCAAGGCAATACATTACAAAATCCAAATTTTATCACCTTCATTGTCTTGTACATGACAAGGAAAACTATTCCTCTCTACCTTAAATCCCTTCCGACAATCACTTCTCCCCACGACAACAACCGCAACCACCCCTCTCTATCCACAACCACAAGTGGCTTCCATATCTAAGAAAATGTTATTTTGCAATAAATAAATAAATAATTCATTCAAAATCTCTTCCACTGTGGTTTCCATCTCTAAGAATTGTGATTGTCAGAGAAAAAACAACACTCATTTTTAGGGTCATAAAAGTTATTGCTACTGCCCAGACACTAGAGAAGTTGATGGCGGTGACATTATACAGGAAAATGCAAACAAAGGGAGTGGTGGTGGGTCCTCGTAAGACATATCTAAAAAGAAATGAGTCCCAGGAAAACAACAAAGGAAGAAGAAGAAAATGGTCTTTATGGGTACTAGGTTTCAAAGAAGGGGCATTTTCGTCCACTAATTCTCCAAAAAAATGGTCATAGGGTCAAAGAAAGAATGTTTTGTAAAGAAACGCTATTTGGTGCATTTGGCCTAACAATGAGGCCAATTTGGTTAATTAAAATCCTAATACATAACCAGTCCATATTGCAATATATTTTTCAACTGCTTGCGGTCGCTAATTATTGCTACCATGTTTTATTTGTTGGGAGATTTAGTTAGCTAAGAACTCAGTGATCAGGTTTTGAGCTTTTAAGGAATTGGGCTTGCACAGCTGCGGTTATTGACAAGGTGAGGGAATGGATCACAGACATTTGCTACGGCGAGAGGTTTGACAATTTGAGCACTTTCGCAGAACAACTGGCACTAAATTCGATTTTTTTTATTTATTTTTATTTTTTTATTTTTTATACATGCACCCGACACATACAAACCTCAGGCACGCCTTAGTGGGATTTCACCACCTATGGGTATTGAACCCTAGACCTCGTGTTGAAACTCCGTAGAGTCTACCACTGAGGTAAGGACTCGAACCCAAGGCACTAAATTCAAATGGTATGCTGATCTGCAGAGAGAGAGAGAGAGAGAGAGAGAGCATCCGATGCATACATGCATGCACTGCATATACAATGCAGAGAAATGCAATAACTACAACATGAACAATTTCTAATTATTATTAATTTAGATTGATTAGTGGTAATTTAATATAGTCAGATTCGACTTACTCTCCGATCACTGCTGAAATGAGTCTATGGTGAATTTCCATCATCGACGACATTGACGGTCTCATCTTCGGGACATCACCCATGTATATGATGTATGGCTGTTAGTCATTCAAATATAATTAACTTAGATTAGTTTGTGAATTATCACTTGAAAAAAAAAATATAATAATAATAAAAAAAGAAGAAGAAGAAGAAGAAGAAGAAGAACTGTTTCCTTGCTCTTAGAGCACTATAAGCTTTTGGTGCTTTTAGGTGCATGGGACAGTTCAATTGACTAATCTGGGTTTTGTCCATTGGGTCCACCACACATTCTTGGGATACCACATAAAAAATCACACGAACCCAAACGTTTCTAACCATTAGATCAATCAATTGCTTATAAAATGGCCGGTCAAGATTGTTTATGGCAAAATAGTCCTAACCAACAATTTGATATATGTAATTGTTGGTGCCCATGATGGATGGCGTACAAGTCTAAAAAATCAAATTTGTCCTAGAATCTTAACCATCCCATCCATGGCTTTGAGAACGAATGACTAAAAAAAAAAAAAACTAAGTATGAACAAGTGGGATCATCCAATCAGTGTGTTTTTGGCATTATAGATAATGAAATGAATGCTGAACGTAATAGACAGTCTAGATTGAGTGAGAGGACTGTCCAAGTGTCCAAATGCAACTAGGAGTATGATTACTTTCAGAGCTAGGAGAGCATTGGATTATTTCTCAAATAATAATTTTAAAAAAGGCGACGAAAACCCGATATAGCAAACGAAAGTATACCATTCTTTCTACGTGATCGGACCCATGAATCAATACAATCTCCAGCAATAGAGAGAAAAGAAGGATAGATTTTTCTAACATCTTCATGAACGGACGATTGAGTAATCTTCTACCAATTTTAGCTCTCTCTCTCTCTCTCTCTCTCTCTCTCTCTCTCTCTCGCTTTGAAGAGTTCTGGGACTAAATCTCGACTCGGACGAGTTTCTGGCCGTTGGATCTTAATTCTCGAAGGAAATAAGAAATGCCAAGCGCACCTTGAAAACTTCACTGGCCACACACGTAGAAATCATGAACACGTGCACGAGATCGGAACTGTTCATCAGAAGACTCCCAGATGTGTGGATTCACTTCTCAAAAATTGTGTCCGTCTGATCGTTAGATGGGCCATACTAGAGTATATAATTCTGAATGTTGGTTAGTTTCTATAAGCCGTTCATTTCTTTTCCACATTTATCCCCATCTAATTATCATATCAACGTGTAATTTTATATATCGGATTTACTCTGCGTGGATTGACTGATGACAGGATCTGATCGTGTGCATGTGTGCTTCTTTTCCACGTGTGAGGCGAGTTAACTTTCAAAGCAGACTCGCGCGAGTGCACATAGCGTCGTCCGTGTTTATCACATGCCGTGTTTCTCTATTAAAGAGGCACGTGTAGAGTCTGTTTTCGAAAACGGAGGAGAGATCATTGACTCTTTCGCTAGCATGGAGAGATTGAAAAGGCGAATCGCCGGACCCGTGCTAGAGTGGAACACGTGTGAGAAATGCATGACATGAATCAACTAGTAGCTAGATTACGTGAAGATGCTGCATCTTATAATATGGGCGGGTCCACTCGTCAGGTGGCGCATACATACGGGAGCAGATTAGGTGTTACCTTACTGTGGGGCCGACCTTGATGATGTGTTGTATATCCACGCCGTCCATCTGTTTTTTCAGCCCATTTTAGGACGTTTTCCAAAAAATTAAGCAGATCCAAAACTCAGGTGGACCACACCTCAGGAAACAATGGTGATTGAACGCCCACCATTAAAAACTTCCCAGGGCCAACAATAAGCAGATATATAATTTTTATTTACCATCCAACCCGTTGAAAAGGTGAAACAGACCTTGATGATAAGAAGATATAAATATCAGCTTGATCTAAAACTTTGTGGCCTAAAAAAAAAAAATAATGGTCATTCATAACTTTTTTCGGTGATGTGGTCCACTGGAAATTTGGATATGCTTAAATTTTAGGATAATCTACTAGAATGAGTTGAAAAAACAGATGGCTAGCGTGGATATACAAATAATTCATCAAGGTGGGCCTCAGACAATAAGGGTAACACCTAATCCGCTCCCCATACAGTACGTTGAGTTGCTGGTGATTTCTAACCGTCCATTCGCACGTGATAGGGTGGCCTACCTGATTAATTGGATCCGCCTGATTTGTGAGACACAGAATGATCACGGCAAGGTATATCAATAAGCGGTGCAGATCTTACACACGGAATGATCACGATAGGATACATCAATGATTTATGAGACGCAATGATCACAGTAAGATACGTCACTCTCTTCTCTACCCTCTACTCTATACTCTAGTTTCATATGCTTGACTTTAGTTATGGTTGCTGCGTTTTACCACGTGTCCTCTCCTGTGGTATTTTGTGGTATTTTCGTGTAAAGGAGACTCTTGGGAATAGGTATTCCCGAGTGGACGGAGGTTCTTGCACAAAACAAGAATAGAAAAAAGATACGTTTTATACTTGTTTCTTGTTTAACGGAGAAGAATACTTTTTGTTGTTATCTCATAAATGCATATATATTGTAAAAATATGTTAATATCTATGCATCTTTATTTATACTTGACGCCACATGTCAATAAGATCTCAGTATGAAATAAATAAAAGATCTCGCTAGCTGTTTTAATGGTCAAATTTAATCAGAATTTAAAAGTTTATGAGTAGTTCAAAAAGGATAAGTCCAATTGATCACTGTCACAGGATCATAGGATCATGTATCTCATTTATATGGTAGAGTTGACTACTTACCGTATGGTCATATGATAAAAAATGGGTATTAATTAAAATATGGTCACGACTAGCAATGGATTCAGCCGATGCACCATAGCATCGTATAAAAGAAGTTCTTATGGTCAAAATCGCATAAAGAATTATGAAGTAACATAGCAACAATGTTAAGTTGATTAAGTTTCACAGTGTATAAGGCACGTTCAAGTGAAGAAAAGGATAACAATCATCAATATATGGCATCATAAGAAAAATTATTATCGATCACCAACACATGGCATCATAAGAAAAATTCTTATCCGCATAGTGAGTACAGGATGTGCACGCAACTATTAGCCAACCCTCGATAAATGTAGCACATGTGACTTTGCATAACAAGTAGAGCTATAGACAAACCAAGTTGGCTTGGTTAACTCGCTCGAATCGAATCGGATAAGCATGACTTCACTCGGCTTAAAATTGGGTTTGCACCGAGTCAAGCTGATTTTTTTAGCTCAAATTTTTTTTACTCAAGTCTGAACTACCCAGAGCTCGACTCGACTCGACTCGAATCGATCCATAACTCAAACTCGGCTCAGATCGGTCCAACTCGTCTTGCTTGGTCAGATGAAATAAATATCAACTTTTTTATTAAAAAAACCTACCAGTTTTTCAATTTTCATTTCTCTCCGTCCAAACTCGAAATAGGTTCCCCCTCCCCCAAAAAAAATAATAATAATAATAAAAAAAATTACTCAGTATGCTAAGCCTACTTCTATTAAACGGAGGCGCGGATTAGCTACTAAAAGATTAAGTAGCGAGACTTGCTACTGAAGTGACGTCACCAAGTTCCGTGGACCCCACCATGATGTATGTTTTGTATCTACGCCTTCCATCTAGTTGGAGAGATGATTTTAGGGCAATATCGAAAGAATGAGTTAAATCCAAAGCTCTAGTGGACCCCAGCACAGAAAACAGTGGGGACAGTGACGCCCACCGTTAAAAACTTCTAAAGACCACAAAAGTTTTAGATCAAGCTGATATTTGTGTTTTCTCTTATTTCATGTCCTTTTTAACTTTTGAATAGGTTGGATTTCAAATAAACATTATGGTGTGCCTTAGGATAGTTTCAACGGTGGGAATCATTCTCCACACTATTTTCTATGGTGGGGTCCACTATAGATTTTTATCTGCCTCATTCTTTGGCTCATGACTTAAAATGATATCTCAAAATGGATGGACGGTGTGGATATAACACATACATCATAGTGGGTCCCACAGAACTTGGTACATCACTTCAGTAGCTGACTCGCTACTTGACCTATCGGTATCTAATCCACGTCTGTCAAATAGGGCTTGTTCCGAAAACGGATTGGCCACTCCCCTACCACCAGCCAATGGCGGGTGGTTAGTGTTCCGTGGGCCCCAAAATGATGTATGTGTTTCATTCATGCCGTCCATCTATTTTTCTAGATTATTTTAGGGTATGAGACCAAAAATAAGATATATCCCAATCTCAAGTGGACCACATTACAGGAAACAGTGTTGATTGAACATTGACCATTAAAAACTTTTTGGGATCAAGACGATATTTGTTTTTTCACTTCATCTATTTATGTATGACCTAATCAACAGATTGGATGTTAAATAAATAGTACAATGGGCCTTAGGAGGATTTTAATGGTGGATATCCAATCACTATTGTTTTCCTGTGGTGTGGTCAACTTGAGATTTATATCCCTTTTATTTTTGGGATAAAGCCATAACATGATATGTAAAAATGGATGAAACACATGGATGAAACACATACATTATGGTAGGGCCCATAGAGCACCAATCACCACCACCGGGCTAGTGGCAAGGGGAGTAGCCAATCCGTTTCCGCCCATGACGTAAAAGAAAGAGGACGCAGATTGCATCCTATCCCCACCCGAATAGTAATCCGTCTGGGCAGGGCTCTGTGGGGCCCAACATGATGTAAGTGTTTTATCCATGTCGTTTATTGCTTTTCTCGGATCATTTCAAGGTATAATCATAAAAATGAAGCAGGTTCATAGCTCCAGTGGACCACACCAAAGGAAGTTGCAATGATAATGACACCCACCGTTGAAACCTTTTTAAGGGCCACCGTGATGTTATTTTACCATCCAACCTATTCAAAAGGTCATGTAAACGTGGATGAAGCGAAAACACAAATATCAGATTGATTTGAAACTTCTCCATCTCCCTAGGAGTTTTTAATGGTGGACGTTTAATCCCCAACTTGTGGTCCACTTGATTCCTGGACGTGACTCATTTTTTGGATCATATCTTAAAATGATATGAGAAAAATGGATGGATAGGGTGAATTTCTAAAAAAAAAAAACCCACGGTAGGCCCCGCTTAGGTTTCTAGGGCAGAACCTTCGTGCAGGGGCTTTTGTAGGAAATATACGTGAGAAAGAGTCGGTTTCACCGGTTTTGTTTCTCCACTCTCGTATAAAATCTCACCCTTCTCCCTATAAAATCTCACCGTTCTTTTAAAACTTTTACCATCTGACCGCTAGCATAGTGCCAGCACTCGACCTCATGGGAAGGTAACATGCGGTCGAGCACATAGTACATTTTCCCATATATATATATCTCTCTCTCTCTATATATATATATATATATATATATATATATATATATCTCTCTCTCTCTATATATATATATATATATATATAAAACTCAGGGATGGTTGAATGGATGGAGGAAGGGATAGTGGGATAGATGATTGGATGGGATGGGATGGTTGGGTGGATGGATGGATGGATGTATGGGATAATTGTATAATATAAATTATATATATATATATATATATTATATATATATATATATATATATATATATATATATATATATATATATATATATATATATATATATATATATTATATTCTGTTCATCTATTTTTTTAGATCATTTGAGGGCGTGACCCCAAAAACGTTAAATTATTTTTAATTTATTCGATTGTTAATTTTTATTTTTTATATATATATTTTTAAGATGTTGGAATGTTACATTGTTTTTAATTTATTAGATTGTTGGATTATTTTTAATTTGTTAATTTGTTAGATTGTTAGGCTGTTTTATATATGTTAGATTTTTATATTATTAATTTGTTGATTTTTTAATTTCTTAATTTGTCAAGTTCCTAGAATGTTAGATTGTTAGATTATTTTTAATTTATAAAATTCTTAATGTTAAATTTTAAGGATATGTAATCAATTGCCCGTTTGAGGATTTTTATGTTTTTAGACATAGATACAGTGTATTCTTAAAGGCATAGAAATCCTTAAACTATCTCATTTTTAGATAGTTCAGGGTTAGATATATTGTAATATTTTCATTTATTATAATTTAAATGCATACGATTGTTCTGCTTCATCTCCCCTTTTCTCAGTGGATATATTTTTTTATATTTATTTCCATTGTTAGATTATTTTTAATTTATAAAATTCTTAATGTTAAATTTTAAGGATATGTAATCAATTGCCCATTTGAGGATTTTTATGTTTTTAGACATAGATACAGTGTATTCTTAAAGGCATAGAAATCCTCAAACTATCTCATTTTTAGATAGTTCAGGGTTAGATATATTGTAATATTTTCATTTATTATAATTTAAATGCATATGGTTGTTCTGCTTCATCTCTCCTTTTCTCAGTGGATATATTTTTTATATTTATTTCCATTGTCAAATATCCACACTTTTTGTGGATGCTTGACATGGGAATCAAATACAAGATAAATATACATTGAGAGATTATAGGAGATGCTGTCGGAATTTTGATGTAGCATTTAAATTAAAAATTGAAGGCATTACAATCTATCCAACCTTGAATGTATGACTGATTTAGACAGTAAGACAAGTATAGCCATTTAAAAAAGCATTACAATTTACAATTTATAAAGTAGTGTGGTGAAGATTATAATCTATTAAAACTCTCTTATAAATGACTAGTGAGGAAGCCCCAAATACCCCTGATGCTGGTGCATCAGCCACATCTCCTCTTATTGTGGAGGGAGACGTGTCTTCAACTACAACCATAGGAAAGAAAACATCCGCAGTGTGGGATGACTTTAAAAAAGTCATGGTTAATGATATGGTGAAGATTAGATTTATTCATTGCAAGTCATTATACACTATGATTCTTGAGGAGTCAACAACACATTTAAACAAACATAGGCAAAACTATTCAAAGAGACCAAGAATCCCACTTCCAGGCCAACAGTTGTTGTCATTTAGTAAGTTTGAAGGAGACGACTCCCAAAGAATAGTTTCTACTCATAAGTTTGAGAAGGACAAATTGTGGTTTAGTAGATTAGTGATCGTTAAAGAAATACCTTTTTACAATGATAGAGAGTAAAGTATTCATGTTTTTCTTTTAATTCCTTAACCCTCGAGTTGGGAAAGTCTCTCACATCATTATACAGGGAGAGTACATGAAGATGCACACAAATGAGAATATGAAACTGAAAGAAATTTTGTCACCAGTATCTAGAATAATTTTGATGTCTGATTTGTGGACAGCATCCAATCAAATAAAGGGATATATTCTAATAACTGCACACTACGTAGATAAAGATTGGAAACTCTGCAAGAGAGTTTTGAACTTTCGTCACCTTCTTCCTCCTCATATTGGTTTGGTTATTTCAAATTATATCTATAACTATTTACCAGACTAGGGCATTAAAAAGAAAAATTTTCAATAACTTTATATAATGCTTCAACAAATGATAGTGTAATTTCATGTCTATGTAACCAGTTCAAGACAACTGAAAATTTATTTTTTGATGGAAAAATATTCCAGATCAGGTGTTATGCCCACATACTAAACTTGATTGTATAAGAATGGTCGAAAATAATTGACAACATTATAGAGAATATAAGAGATGGTGTGAAATATATATAGGGGTCACCTTCGAGATTGAGTATATGAAGTAACACCATCCAATGTTTGAATATGGCATCTCAAAAAAATTGAAATTAGAAGTATTTATACGTTGGAAGTCGACTTATGAAATGTTAGATATGACAATGGAATTGGAGTTTGGATTTCCTGAATATGTGGTACGTGATAGAATGTATTATTTGTTGTCGAGTGCAAATAATTAGAGCAAATCAAAAAAAGTTCATAAGTTTTTCAAAGTTTTTTACGAATGCACGAAGATTTTTTCTGAAAATTAGTATTCAATCAGAAATCCGTTTCTTTTGTCTCTTTAGACGATTAAGGATGCCCTATAAAAAAATGCTAATGAGGGTCCAGATTTTCTATGGCAAATGAAAATTGGTATGCAAATGAAGTTTGAAAAGTTGATCAAACCAAAGGGTTGACAACCCCAAGTGCAAGGTTGCGATGCAGTAATAACTTGGTAAGGCTGTGGTCGAATACTCAAGGAATGGGGAACACAACTTATAACTAATCTAAAGGTAATAGTTATCTAGGTTTTTAATCCAACGAATAGAAAAAGTATTAAAATAAATATACAAAAGACCAAGGATCTAGGAATCCACTCATAAAAATTACTGATTCAATTTATAACAAAATTAGAATCGAAGTCATATCCTATCCAATTAGAAGATAATTCTATTAAACGATTCATCAACACCAATAAGGTCTGATTTCAATTGAACGATTCTCTCATGAAGCATTCGAACATTAATCACAAGGAATCAAAAGCATTTAAAACACCCTTAGGTAACAATAGATTAATCAATTATAAAGATTGATTTCTTCTCTAATTTAGACTAAACAATTAAATTAAAGAATTCATTGTAACCATGGTTCGTAATAAATTTAGAAATCAACAACTCAAAGACTTTAAGTAAAATCCAAATCAATTCGATTTACTATCATCATTCAAATTATTATTTATTAAATCAAATAAACTAAATAATATAATTAAACTACAAGCTTCATCCCTTAACCTTATCTAAGAAATTAACCTAGCATGGCTAACATCTTAGAAAAAATAAAAGAAAAACATATAACGACAAACTAGAACCGAATGATTGAAGAAGAAGGACGACTCTTTGAAAGCTCCACCATCCATAGGTCTCTCTCCTAAGCCCTAATTCATACTTAAAAGAGTCTAAATACCCCTTTAAATATATTTAGAACTCCAACTTTCACACCCATCTAGAAACTTCACAAACTGACTTAAATTATCCAGTTGCATATGTTGTCGACCTGTCGTGTCGACCGGTCGAAGCCATCAATCGAAAGTGCACAAAACTATCCAGTAACTAATTTTTTAATTTCCTCCCCATATCGACGTGTCGACCCTATCTATCGATCATTCAAAATTAGCAAAAAGTGTCCAGCAAGTTTTCACATAAATCTGAATTTCCATTGATCAATCGAACGCATCCATTGATCGGTCGAAAGTCCTAAA
Source organism: Magnolia sinica (assembly GCF_029962835.1). Taxonomy (NCBI): domain Eukaryota; kingdom Viridiplantae; phylum Streptophyta; class Magnoliopsida; order Magnoliales; family Magnoliaceae; genus Magnolia; species Magnolia sinica. The sequence continues at coordinate 28,572,357 of NC_080591.1, read as the reverse complement.
ATTTATCTAGACAATTTCTATTATATTTCGACAATGATCGATCACTCTTCTCAACAGGTCGACCTATCTTCAATTAGTTGAACCATGCTGTCGATTGGTCGAATCTCTATAGATTTCTTCGATTTCTTTATTGCTTGATCTCTGGTAGCTTTTCACTTCATTTTCTTTGATCCTTAACACTTTGAATATTCATTGTTAAGCTCAAAATCTTCAATCCTTCATCATCAACTCTTATGAGTATAATTCTTCCTCTTTAAGCACATATTCATCCTTGGTCCTCGAAGTACCTTGCATGCAAGAAATGAATATAATTGATCAATTAAGTCTTTAAATGCATGAGAAACTAGTGCAATTGAGAGGATAAATATGCAATATTTGAGTCTCATCATGCCCCCCAACCAGCATTTTGCTAGTCGCGAGCAAAATATGTGAAAGGTATTTCAAAACCAAATGAATGTAATGCTATAAACCCAATAAATTCATAAATTAATCCAGATTATAGAAATCTAAAGTTACACTAATAGAGATTACAACTTTTACCTAAACTCTAGCACTTGGTAAATATCTTAATCAAGTTCAAAGCATTAATCCTATAATTAAAAAAATTCTAAACATTGAGTTCCATGCATGTATAGTGAATTCTAGACTTACCACAACCAAAGGATTAGCTATCTACTTTTATGTTAACCTTGATAATCAAAAGAGTGTTCAGGATAATTAAAGCCTAAACAAAAATTTGCATTACAGTACAACACTGTACTTTTTCAGGTTTTGATTTTTTATTTTTTATGATGGGTTTCACACTATTGTCAATCTTTTCTATCTTTTTGTCTATTTAAACATTCTTTTTCTTGTTTTCCTTTTTTTTTTCATGGACACTTCAATAGGTAGCCCTTTTCAACGACAACTATTTTCTAAACTGAGTATTACTTTTTTTTTTTAAATTCTTTTCATTGAACATGATGGACAAATTTTCCAATCTTGGTTCCTATTAGAGGTGGGCATCGAGTCGAGTCGAACCAGATTGGGTCCAACTCGACTCGATCCGAATTTTTCAAGTGATTAACTCGAACTCGATCCGATCCAGGACCTAGTTCGAGTCAACTGACTCGATCCAGTCCGATGCCCTATCAGCCTGACCCGAACCGAGTTCGACACGGTCAGGGAAACCGAGTCGGATCAGGTTGGGTACAGTTCGGATCGGGTTAGGGTAGGGTTTAGGATTAAGTTATAGTATGGTCTACCTGAAATTTGGATCTTCTTCTTTTTTTCGTTAATGAACTAAAATGATCTTAAAAAAGGATGGATGATGTGAAAATATAATAAATACATCAATGTGGGCCCCACGGTAAGGACAACACTGTCTTGGATAAGACTCGGGCCAATTTCCTGCAGTACTTAATTTTTCCTTTCAATAACTCCATTATGCTGTGGAGTTTTTGTGGCTAAGAATTCATGACGGATTCCTTTCTCATCACAGTACCTTTCAAATTGCTCATTTTCAAATTCACCACCATGATCACTCCTAATGTGATTTATGCAATATCCTTTCTCATTTTGAAGTCGCTTCGCCAAAATTACAAATTCATCAAAAGCATCAGATTTTTCTCGAAGAAATGTGACCTAAGTAAATCTGGTGTAATCATCTACTACCACTAGGAAGTACTTCTTTCTGCCATGAATTTCAACTTTGGTGGGACCAACTAGGTCCATATGTAATAGATCCAATGGCTATATTGTTGTTATGGTAGTTGTCTTTTTGTGACCGACTTTTATCTGTTTACCCTTTAGACAATCACCACATACAACTTTTTCTTCTTGGGAAGTCCTCTAACCAAATTTCTTGAACTTAACTTGGCTAAATTTCAGTAGTGAACATGACCCAGCCTTTGGTGCCATAATTTGGATTCACTCTTTACAACCATATTACATTTTGTGGGTAATACATTCTCATTCATACTTTCAATAACGTAGCAGTTGTCACTTGTGCGTAAACCTTTTATGATAGATTTTCCTATATGATTTAAGATTCTACATACATCTTTTGAGAAGGTGACCAAATATTTTTTGTCGCAGATTTGAGAGATACTAAGGAGATTATGTTTTAGACCTTCTACATAGAGAACATTTTTAATTTTGGAAAGTCTTGGTCCAGCTATCGTTCCTTGCCCAATAATTCTAGCCGAACTCCCATCTCCAAACGTGACTGATCCACCATCAAAGTCTGAATACTCACAAAATGAGTTTGGTCACCGGTCATGTGTCTGGAGCACCCACTATCAAGATACCATATTGAACTATTGCTGACTTTCAGAGCAGTATGGATTACTAGGCAATTGTTCTGATATTTCGTACCCTCTAATCCTACATTATTGGATATGATTCCAACTTCAGTCAAGATCACTCTCTAGCGGTGAAGCCCTTAAGAGAAACCTTGCTTTGATACCAAATGAAATTGTGGTAATGATCGCTCTAGTTGAAGTAAGAATATACCAAGATGTCCTAGAGGGGGTTGAATAGGACTTTTAAAATTTTATGATGATTTAAGACCTATTAACCCTATCCTTGCCTAATATGCAAATAGCAAGATTTCTTCAATTTAACTCTACTGGCTTCTAAGCCAAATAGAGGATCCAATCATAAGACTATTCAAAAGATAAACAAGATGCACAACATAGTTCATGATGGATGTGATTGTGTGTGAGGTGTGATTTTACATAGTTCTAGATAATCATGTATGCATGTAATATGAGAACATTTAGAGAAATCACATAAGCAGTAGAAGTAAATGGCAATCTCAAACACAGTTGTTTTTATAATGGTTCGACTATGTGTCTACTCCACTTCCGGCGGACGCACTTAACCGTTGACTGTACTGGATCTCACTAACGGAGGTTTCAAATCAGGTTCACCTCAAACTAGTACAACCTACACTAGGCTGATTCTAACGTGTCCCCATGACACAAGTTTATGCCCCACACAGGAGCAAGGGTCAACACACAGCACCCAGGTTTTAGGCCACATAGGCTAAGGATCCACATAAGGAACCTGACAGTTTATGCTCCTATGAGTAAGGGTTAACACAGTACCCAGGTTTTAGACCACATTGGTCAAGGACCTAAGTTTATGCTCTCCACAGAGTAAGGGTCAACACACAACACCCCCATGTACACTCTCGTCGAAGGTCTCTAATGAGGACTTGAAGGGGTGAGAAGCACCTTTGACCCACTCCTACAAAAGGAATGATTAAAAGGTCCTCTGGACTCTAATGACTTACAGATAAGTAGATGAGCCTCATTTAGCATGTTGGTGAAGATCTCCTCCTTTGATGATGAAGAAACTTCAGCTCCCTTAAACCACAACACAAATGATGCTCCAATGTAAGGCAATAGGTTGGGTCAAGGTTATGATGGAATCCTACTCTATTAAATATTTTCTTATATTAGAAACAGAGTGATTCCAATCATCTATGCATTCAAGGTATCACAGCTCAATGATTTTCCATTAAGATGGTAACTGTAGGATCCTTGAATGCAGAAGTTCATTCCCCAATCCACTATATTGAATATCAATGATGAGGGTGGATTGTAGGATGAACTCCCATGAGAGAAAAAGGCTTAGGGTATATGATTTGGATTTAAACACTCAAAAGTTCTATCTATTTTCTCTGCTGACAACCAAATGCAAACACTCATTAAATAGGCAAAAAGTTTCAACGGATATAAAACAGTCATATTTTTGACAGAGTTCGATATCATCGAGCAAGGTTCGATATCATCGAGCATATACTCTCAATAGCATCGAATGGCCGCTCGAGGACATGAAATCAATCTATCAAACGCTTTTAAACCTTTTTGCTAACTGGTCAAGGAAATCGAACGCTCTTCGATGTCATCGAATTTCGAACTCCGATTTCATCAAAACAAGGTTCGATTGCTCGACATTTGAAAATGTGAGTGAAAAGGCCAAGCTATATGTCCTAGAGGGGGGGTGAATAGGACAATGCCAAATAAAAACTTATAACAGCGGAATTAAAATGAATATGATAGCCAAAGTAAATCACAATGCAGTAAATTAAAATAACCTCAAAATTCAGATCTTGAGAGGTTGATACAAACGTTGTTCTAAGGACAACCTTACACCAAAAACAAAGTTTATGGTAGGACAACCTTATTCCTAGAAAGATCTTTGTATCAAGTCTCAAACCGAAGAGGAATACAATAATAAATATAAACTGAATTGAAATAACTTGTAATTAAAAATGTATTGTTCTAGGGACAGCCATACACCATAAAAATGGCAGGGCAACCTTGCTGGAACAACTTTCAAATGAAATTGAAAATCAAGCGATAAAGGAATAGCAGAAAATAAATTCTAAGCTATTACAACATTCTCACAAAGCTTGAATTAAATAATTACAACATTCACCACCATACATACATCCCACAAAAGAATAATTAAAAATTAGAAGAATAAATCAATCAAACACAAGGGTTTATAGTGGTTCGCCTGTGTGTTCACCAACTGTTAAACAACAGCCACACAAAAAGCTACTCCACTCCTAATATCCTCACACAGGGATATTAGCGTTCACTAAAAATAGGTTTTCCCAGTGTTCACCCAAAACCCTTACAATTGTGTCTTTGTATGTGGGCTTACATAATTAAAAACCCACTTTCGAGTTTTCCTGGCTTTCCTCGGATAACCAATATAACAAGATTTTTCCGCAAATCTTGAAAGAAACTAAAATAATAGAAAGGAATTTACAATATGTAAAATACGAATATCTCCTTCGTTGTAGCCCGGTAGAACCAAATCAAAGTAGATGATTGAATGTCCAAGTTCAATGTCCAAGACTCGATTACAATGATTCTAATTCTAATAGATTTTAAATTAAACCAAATAGGGCTTGCCTTAATTGATTTTGATTCCAAAGAAAGGGAATAACAATTCCTTTTATCAAATCAGATTGGAATAGCCGAAACAAAATCAATTAAATAAAGCTAAGGAAAGAGAATATTAAATAAGCACACTTAGCTTAGATGGAGCACGAATTATCTCTCGAAGTTCGACGAAGATTGGCTTGAATACTTTAATTAATTCGATAATTTCTTCCGAGATTTGTGCACTATTTATAAGTGAGAAAATCGGGTCTTCGATCGTCTAGAGTGCTCTTCGACTAGTCGAAGCACTAACAGAATATTTAAAAATCCGGCGGGATATGCTCGACCGTTCTACGAGTGGTCGAAGGTCTCCTACGTCGTAGGTCACCTACGACAGGTCGTAGGTTTCCTTCGATCGGTCGAAGAATCAACCAAATTCGCTGGACTTCGAGTCGAAGATTGTACGAGTCGAAGAGCGATCGACACTGCTCCTACGATCGGTCGAATGCATTCTGGACTAGTCAAAGGCTAACAGATTTTATCCGGAAATTGTAACAAACTCACGACTGGTCGAGGAATTTCTTAGACTGGTCGAAGCAAGTCTAGGACTAGTCGAAGAAGGCCCAGGACTAGTCGAAGAACAGACCAATCACATGTAAAATAAACATTCGGTTTATGTATCCGAAATGACCTACTTCTAAGGTCAACCTATGGTCAATCAAACCTCAATCATGAAGTATGGACATTGAAACATTAGGAACAAGAGACCTTGAAGTATGAGCCTTGAAGTCTTGATGTAGATCAAACCTTGATGTAGCTCAATCTTGAAAGTGTACAAACTACCTTAAACTCTTCTTGAAGTCTTGCAGCTTGAGTCTTGTCTTGTGAACAGTTCTTGCATTCAAGATTGATCCATGTACTTGTGAGCTTTGCTTGTTGTGAGCTTAGCTTGTTCATGAATGTTGATCCTTGAAAGAGCTTCACTTAAGCAAGTTATATATAACATAACAGTGATTTTGTCATCACAAATTTGACAACAGATAGGGATATAAACTATAGCACTTACAATCTCCCCCTTTGTCAAATTAGTGACAAAACACATAATCAAGATAAACAAGAGTAAAACAACTGGTTAATACCTGCAAATCAATATTCAATATTCAACATTTATTCAACATTCAACCAGTTTCAACCAGTTTCATTCAAACAAGATCAAACATATACTCCCCTTGACTCCCCACTCCCCCTGAGTAACATAACCAATGCTACTCCTCTCATAATCACATTAAGAACAAACCATTCTCCCCCTTTTTGTCACAATATGACAAAGGAGAACTAAATAAAGGAAGTCATGAGAGGAAACATGAGGAAGTAAGAGAGTATAGCAAAAGAGTTATGGAGATACTCAAGATAGCATCACATATATCCAGCATAAATATTATATCAAGAACAAATATCCAGCATAAAATCCAACTCAAACTCAAGCAAACAAGTACTAAGTAATAAAGTTATTACAGACCAGAAGTCTCATAAAAACTAGTCAGAACTAGAACTTGATGACGGAGCAGGAATAGAGGGATCAAGTTGGTGCATGCCTTTGTTCAAGCGCCTAAGATATTTGCGCATGTACTTGAATTGTAAATCATGAGCAACAGACATGTTTTCCAACTTAACATTAATATCCTCAACTTTACCCTCTAATGCACTCAGACGTGCATCAACATCAGATGGTACAAAATCTGGATCATTTGCTGAGTCAGAATCCAGTTCCTCAAAAATGTCATCCATATTAATGTCAACACCAGCTTCTTCAGGACCACCACCACCACCACCTTGTTCAGGAAGCAGATCCAACTTCATCTTATTGATATTTGTATTGTTGAAGATCAGATGATGGATAGGTGCCTCATCAACAGGCATATCGACTAACATATGAGTAGCCAATACAGTCATAAAATAGGCAAAAGGAATGTCACTATGACCAGGATGGAGTCGAAACTGAATAATGAAATGACAGATTAAGGATGGCAAACAAATCTGAGTACCATTTGAGATAGCATGGATAACACGAACCATAAACGAAGTCAAGTCAGATTTATTACCCGAATGAGGATACAGATTAGACACAAAGATTCTGTGGAGAATTCTGTATTTGGGTAACAAATACCTTGCGGGGAGCGCATTCCCTTTTTGAGTCCATTGAACATCCATATTGCACAAGTCTCTAGTGAGCATACGTTTTTCAGACATTGAGGGTTTATTAGTTAAGTTATGAATTGGAATACCCTCATCATTCACAGGAATGTCCATAAGGGCTGAAATTAAATGACGATCAACGTCAAAAGGCCCTTCTCTAGTAGATATTTGGAAAGTTAAATTATCCTGTGAGAAAGCACTAATACATGTAAACATGGATTGGGCAATGGACCGGTATGCAGGCTCACCCTAATGCAATAAGTTAATCCAACCTACAGCTTCAAGCAAAGGAAGGATGTCAAAAGGTGCAATATGATTGACATCAACAGGATGTTCAACAATAACATTACGTGATCTAATGTCCCTAACATATGATAGATCATCATTAGGAACAAGAAGATGACGTTTAGAGATAGCGGTCGATCTGGAGGAAGAAGAAGGACCACGTGAAGTAGTTTTTCTACCTCTAGAAGCCATTTGCAACAAGGATTTCAAGAAAATAGGAAGTTGCAAAGGATTGAGAAGTGGGTTTAATCAAAACAGATTTTTCACAATCCAAACCCCAAATCTCAATGATTTTTAAAATAGAAAGCTACAAGAAAGAAAAGGAAACAATCTAGACACAAATCTGCAAGAAAAATGGGATTTGGAACACTAATCTTGAAGAACTTGAAAGATGGGTTCGACAAGTCGAAGTTCGGCTCTAAGGAGAAGATAGAAGAAATGAGGAAGAAAGTGAAAAATCCCCAATTTGAAGTGAAACCCGTGTTCCACGACTGGTCGAATAAACCCCAAAAATTCAAATTACTTGCAATTTAAACAAAAATTGGAATTCAATCTAGCAAATATATACACTATGATACAAGTAGGCATAAATAATCAATTTAAAATGCACATGCTAAGATCAAATTTCATCTTTTTGAACCTGCTTTTATCGAGAGGTTTTGTGAAAATGTCAGGTCGTTGATCTTCAGTAGGAATATATTCTAGATATATAACTTTTTCTTCTACTAATTCCCTTATATAATGAAATCTAATGTCAATGTGCTTAGTACGAGAATGCTGAATAGGATTTTTTGAAATATTTATCGCACTGGAATTATCACAATGTAATAACATAAAATCTTGTTTAATTCCATAATCACTTAGCATTCGTTGCATCCAAACAAGCTGTGTACATGCATTACCAGCTGCGATATACTCAGCTTCAGCTGTTGAAAGTAATATAGAATTTTGTTTCTTACTAAACCAGGAAACTAAACAATTTCCAATGTAAAAACAACCACCACTGATTGATTTTCTATCATCAAAATTACCAGCCCAGTCAGCATCCGAGTACCCAGCTAATTGGACATTGGTTTCATGAGGATATCAGAGACCGAGATTTACAGTACTTGCGACATATCTAATAATTCGCTTGACAGCAATCAAGTGAGATTCTTTTGGATCAGATTGATATCTTGCGCAAATACCAACACTTAGAGAAATATCAGGTCTTCGTACTTAAATATAACAAACTACCAATCATACTCCGATCAAGTTTTGAGTCAACATTTTTACCATTAGAGTCTTTTGATAGTTTCAGGGTAGTACTCATAGGAGTATCGAAATTCTTGCCATTCTCAAATCCAAATCTCTTGATTAGATTCAAGGCATACTTAGATTGAGAAATGAATATTCCTTCTGGTTGTTGCTTTACTTGCAATTCAAGGAAATAAGTCAATTCCCCAACCATGCTCATTTCGAACTATGATTTCATCAAATCTGCAAACTCAGTAGTCAAGTCAGTACAAGTTGATCCATAAATGATATCATCAACATAAATCTGCACCATTAAGATATGATCATTATGTTTGTTCCCACACGTGTTCATGCTAAATAGTAACACCTGAATATTGAAAAATACGAGGTGTTATGTGAGACCCGACCCGAGTTCGCATGTGTGCATGTGTGTGTGTGAGTATGCATTCCGTCCATCTTGATCCCGCGGTCCTACCGGTCGAATCCCGGCGACCCGTGACCCTTGGATAGTGTTTGCGGTCATCCGTGAGCCCAGTCATGAAGACCCGACTCGGATCGAGTTGAGACCTATACCATTGTGACCGCATCGTCGTTGCGATTCCAACGACGCGTCTTGTGCATTCATCCGACTTATAGATCAAAAGTTGTGAGCATTTCATCATGTGGCCCACTTTTTGTACAAAAGCATATGGACCACTCTCATGCACAAGTTCCCATGCACACCACCCACACACACTACAATTCCCATGGAATAAACACTACCCATCCTAAACACTACCCACACCTAACCTACCCTAGCAAGCATTGTTTGTATCACCATAGGTTATGATTTCTTTCTCTAACCAAGGAGGGAGAGTAATGATGACTCCCCTACAACCTTTCCTTTCTCTCTCTCCTCCTTCATTCTCTCATTTTCCTCTTCCATGGAAGAATTTCCAGCCCTCCCTCTCCCAATTTCCAGCAATTTTCCCTTCCTTTCTTCCTCCATCTAGCCATCACAAACTCATCTTGACCATTGAACCTTTAAGCTTGGAGCTTGGAGTACCTAGTGTTGGTGGTAGCTTGAAGATTCAAGGTGGGTGATTATAATTGTTGATCTTATTTTCTACCCTTTGATCTTTTTTTCTTTCTAGATGGATCATATGGGACCCACCAATCCATGGTGGGGATCCCATTTGATCTCATGGATGTGGCCCTTTGGCCCATCCTACATGCATGTCATGATCCATGATGGGGCCATTCTCCATGGACCCCATCATGATGTATTTTATAATCCACTCCATCTTAAGGTCATCTAGACCCTAAGGATCATGTTGGGATGGCATCCCAACCATCCATAACAATTATATATCATGCATGTAGTGATTTTATGTTGCATGTAAAATCAATGTAGTTGTATGGGTATGATTCACTCTTGGGAGGGCCCACTAGTGGCGGGGCCCTACCCCCATGGCCGGATTACTCTCTTTCCTTCTTCTCTTTTCTCTGATGTATGGATGATAGTGTGTGTGTGGCCCATTTATAGTGGGCCTTGGATGTCCTAAAATAAATAAAAATAAAAATCCAGCAAGGTGGGATGCTCTTATCACCTAACTCCATGATCATCGGACACCTTAATCAAATGCATGCAAGTGTCCTAGTTCTAGTATGTGATTTGGACTTATGTGGGGCCCACTGAGGAAGACCACACACCTTTTTATGGCTGGGATTATTGAGATATAGGCTGATGTGTCCAGCCATGTATTGCTGTCCAAAAACTTGGACTGTTGCATGGATTGTCATGTTCAATCTTTGGCATGGATTTTTGGATCATGATTGTCATTATTTTCTTTATAAGTATGGAGTGTAATGAGAAGGTGTGGACCCCACCATGAGGTGTGATGGGTCATACCTCAGATGGTCCATGATATGGTACCCAAAAAGGAGGCCCATAGGGGTGGGCGGTCCACCTTGTTGGGCTGTCCAACCCACATGTATGGAGGGAAAACATACACTTCAGCTTGGTTTCTCTGAAGGATGGGCCACTTTTATGGACCCCACCTTACTTTATTTTATGAAGAAAATACTAAACCTCCATTTTTCCCCTCTTGGATGAAGGTTGGGCCCACCTTATTGGGTAAACAATGCATGGACAGCAACATCCCTTCCTGGACAGATTGAAATTCTTAATTTAATTAAAATATTTATGAGTATCCAAAAATCATAAAATTTTACATAGAGGTGGTTCACTTATGGTAGGACCCACCTACAAAATTTTGGGGCCAATGGACACCTGTACACACCATGGTGGTGGCTGGACTGGCCCATTACAATACAGTGTCCAGATCAGTCCGATTTTTAGGACAGATTGATTTCTTTAAATAAATTAAAACATTTATATATGTCTAAAAATTCTGAAATTTTATGGAGATATGTTCCACCCATTCTAGGACCCACTTACCAAATTTCAGGGCCAACGGACCTCTGTGTACACCGTGGCAAGGGCCGGACTAACCCACCACGTTGGGACGTCCAGGTCAGTCCGATTTTCTGGACAGTCTATTTTATTTAAACAAATTAAAATATTTCTAAGTGTCCAAAAATCTTAAAATTTTGTGGGGGTGTAGGTCACCTATGGAAGTATCACTCTGTAAAATTTCAAATCCAAAATACATTTGAGTTTCCCGTGGTGTGGCTGGAAGTAGTCTGCTAGGCAGGGACACCCAGGCTGGGGCATCTAGCCTGCTTCGTGGGCCCACCTCGATGTGTTGAATGTCCCACCACCCATCCATGTAGGGTCCTTAGGGGATGGATCATACTTGCCCCCTTTTTATTCAATTAGAACACATTAGGTGGATTTTTGGGCCATATACCCCAGGCCCATAGGACTGCCTACACATGGGACATCCCTGCCTTAGGCTACTGCTGGGCTTGCATTCTAACAGTCTGGCCCATTTCATATATGTATTGTATATCCTCTCTCATCTGGTGGGGCCCACAGTGATGTGTGTGAGCCATCCAAAATTAATTATACTAAGAAATACTTCTAATGCTGAACTCCAACCAACCCAGAAATTTGGGTGGGCTGGAATTTGGCATTGAGCCCAATAACTGTTGCCTATAGATGTTCTTTGGGGCAATATGGCCCACTAGATTTGAGGATGATTTATGTCAGTATCTTATCATCTTAATTTTTATTTTTTGGGCTTAATTAGTGTATGATTAAAGGCCCATCCCAAATAGGATTCTTCTTGGGCTAGTCTCTTAGTTAAGTAAGGGCCTTATAGCCTTGGTTGGGCTGGAACTTTTGATAGGCCCATTGAACCCTTGGGTCCTATATTTACCATGTCATTGTGATGGGCCTTATGGGCCAAATACTCAAGTAGTTGGGCCCTTGTTTGCCCACTATAATAAATCCATACTTGGGCCGAGATGTGAGGCCCAACTTACATGTGTTAAAAATTTAAGAATTTCCCATATGTTGGGATAATGGGCTGCCCATTAGGCCTACTACAATGAATGAACCTATGACCCTTATGGTTGGGCCCTAACCTTGCTTAAGGGCCCACCAGGTTGCCTTTGTTTTTGGGCTTAGTGTATGGCCCACTAGGCCATGGGTTGATTGTGCCTTGGACCTTTCTTTACATATATAGTAGGCTACCTTTTGGGACCCAGTTGAGGTTGGATGTCCTCCTTGGTGGCCCTAAGGTAGGCCCATAGAGGCCCTTATAGGTGGTTAAAGGCCCACCTTGGGCCTGGCTAGGACCGTTCCTCCTTAGGATTTTGACTCTCTTAGTTTGTGGGTCATCCCAAAGTACTGGGCTCCCACTAGAGGACTTCTCTTCTTCTTAGAATACCTGTCGATGTGCCTAGATCTTGACCCTCCTTGGGACAGACGATTTCATATTCCTCAGGTAGCACACTTACATCATTGCGACCCATATGCATCATCTGTATGAATTGATTGCATTGTATAAAGGTCATTCAGGGATGGAGTTTCTCTCCTTGTGCACATTGAGTGCCTGAAACTTGTGCATGATCTGTGTGTGCGACTCATGCATTGACATCGCATTTCATGAGGATACCGCCCTTGCTTCATCAAGGCCTTGCCTCCACAGGGACATTTGTGGATGGCCGCATGTGTGGACACCGGAAATATTACTTGAGCATACCGGGTGCATAGGATGCTCATGGGTGAGATTCCCAAAACTTTCATGGTACCAAGGATCTGCTCCAACACCGTGACCGGGTGGAATACATGAGCGCACGAGGGCCTTATACCGTTAGGCCGTGACTCCCACTGTCGTGTAGTCAGTTGGATAGGGGTGTAGCCTTACCTGCCTGACGAGAGGAGGTATTGCTAGGCTGAGTTTGACCAGCTGGTAAATGGGTCCGTTACCTTCAAGCCTTGTTGGTGATTTGCTGTCCATAGGCGGGTACTGAGGTCTCTTACGCTCGTTTGACTGTGTGGGGTCTGCAGAGCGGCAGTCATTCAGCAGTGTAATGGACTCCGGTGATTTCCTTATGATTGGAAACGTACTTGACATATGGTTTGGATATGAGCATTGACATCACTTACATCGCATTAGCATTGGCTGTACAAGCCCCCCTTTCATACATTGCCTTGGTATGGCACTCATTACTTATTGCATCGCATTCATGGTAAGCCTTGGTAAGACTAGTGATATGTTCATTGATTATGCTTCTCTCCTTATACCTCCTACTATTCTTCTGTGCACCATTGTCACACACTTACACCACCCTCTAAGCTTCTATAAGCTTATACACGATTGATGCGTGCAGGAGACTCTAAGTAAGCGCCGCAGCAGCATAGCGTGGAGTACAGTTAAGCAGTGAGGACTCCGGTGTTGTTGATTTCTCTCTCTTTTCCTTTTATTCTCATGTATGTCCTTTTGGACCTTTTGGATGATTGTAAAAGTTCAATTTTTTAGTGGATTTTGTGATGTGTGCCTTTGTTATTCTCAGATGTACTTGTTGTGATCTTGGGTATGCTCGCATTGGAAGTGATTATATTGTTATAAAAATCCTCCTTGTAGGATCCCAGGATCGGAACCTACCTCAGGAGCCAAGAATGGGGTACTACGGAGGCTGTTGCGGCCAGAACCGGCCATCGGGTTTCTTGTGAGTCCGGTTATCGAGCTTGGGGCGTGACACGTGCTCTTCATGTTGTTGTGTACGGCATTCCTATTTGTCTTTCTTTTCTGATTTGCTACATAATGATTCAATTTCGTATCCATCCTGGCTATGGGTCTATTCCTGTTGTTTATCTCATGAGATTACCGAGCGAGTGGGCACTGTGGCCTATAGGCTTGCCTTACCTCCTGAGTTGTCTGCGATCCACGACGTGTTTCATGTTTCTATGTTGCGGAGATGTGGGTCGGACACTATTCCTGTGATTGATTGGCAGCCACTTGAGGTCCGTGAGGATGCTTCTTATATTGAGCAGCCGATTCGTATCCTTGATCGGAAGGAGCAGGTCCTCAGGACCAAGGTCATTCCCTTAGTGAAGGTGCAATGGGGTCATCATTCAGAGGCCGAGGCGTCTTGGGAACGTGAGGCCGAGATTAGAGAGCGTTATCCCCATTTGTTTGATGATTGATTGATATATGATTGTTTGTATTGCCTTCCTTATATGATGATTGCTATATGATGGTGGTGTTTTGTCTTTTTTGTCTAAGATTGTTTAATTTCGAGGACGAAATTTCTTTGTTGGTGGGGAGGGTTGTGAGACCCGACCCGAGTTCGCATGTGTGCATGTGTGTGTGTGAGTATGCATTCCGTCCATCTTGATCCCGCGGTCCTACCGGTCGAATCCCGGCGACCCGTGACCCTTGGATAGTGTTTGCGGTCATCCGTGAGCCCAGTCATGAAGACCCGACTCGGATCGAGTTGAGACCTATACCATTGTGACCGCATCGTCGTTGCGATTCCAACGACGCGTCTTGTGCATTCATCTGACTTATAGATCAAAAGTTGTGAGCATTTCATCATGTGGCCCACTTTTTGTACAAAAGCATATGGACCACTCTCAGGCACAAGTTCCCATGCACACCACCCACACACACTACAATTCCCATGGAATAAACACTACCCATCCTAAACACTACCCACACCTAACCTACCCTAGCAAGCATTGTTTGTATCACCATAGGTTATGATTTCTTTCTCTAACCAAGGAGGGAGAGTAATGATGACTCCCCTACAACCTTTCCTTTCTCTCTCTCCTCCTTCATTCTCTCATTTTCCTCTTCCATGGAAGAATTTCCAGCCCTCCCTCTCCCAATTTCCAGCAATTTTCCCTTCCTTTCTTCCTCCATCTAGCCATCACAAACTCATCTTGACCATTGAACCTTTAAGCTTGGAGCTTGGAGTACCTAGTGTTGGTGGTAGCTTGAAGATTCAAGGTGGGTGATTATAATTGTTGATCTTATTTTCTACCCTTTGATCTTTTTTTCTTTCTAGATGGATCATATGGGACCCACCAATCCATGGTGGGGATCCCATTTGATCTCATGGATGTGGCCCTTTGGCCCATCCTACATGCATGTCATGATCCATGATGGGGCCATTCTCCATGGACCCCATCATGATGTATTTTATAATCCACTCCATCTTAAGGTCATCTAGACCCTAAGGATCATGTTGGGATGACATCCCAACCATCCATAACAATTATATATCATGCATGTAGTGATTTTATGTTGCATGTAAAATCAATGTAGTTGTATGGGTATGATTCACTCTTGGGAGGGCCCACTAGTGGCGGGGCCCTACCCCCATGGCCGGATTACTCTCTTTCCTTCTTCTCTTTTCTCTGATGTATGGATGATAGTGTGTGTGTGGCCCATTTATAGTGGGCCTTGGATGTCCCAAAATAAATAAAAATAAAAATCCAGCAAGGTGGGATGCTCTTATCACCTAACTCCATGATCATCGGACACCTTAATCAAATGCATGCAAGTGTCCTAGTTCTAGTATGTGATTTGGACTTATGTGGGGCCCACTGAGGAAGACCACACACCTTTTTTATGGCTGGGATTATTGAGATATAGGCTGATGTGTCCAGCCATGTATTGCTGTCCAAAAACTTGGACTGTTGCATGGATTGTCATGTTCAATCTTTGGCATGGATTTTTGGATCATGATTGTCATTATTTTCTTTATAAGTATGGAGTGTAATGAGAAGGTGTGGACCCCACCATGAGGTGTGATGGGTCATACCTCAGATGGTCCATGATATGGTACCCAAAAAGGAGGCCCATAGGGGTGGGCGGTCCACCTTGTTGGGCTGTCCAACCCACATGTATGGAGGGAAAACATACACTTCAGCTTGGTTTCTCTGAAGGATGGGCCACTTTTATGGACCCCACCTTACTTTATTTTATGAAGAAAATACTAAACCTCCATTGTTCCCCTCTTGGATGAAGGTTGGGCCCACCTTATTGGGTAAACAATGCATGGACAGCAACATCCCTTCCTGGACAGATTGAAATTCCTAATTTAATTAAAATATTTATGAGTATCCAAAAATCATAAAATTTTACAGAGAGGTGGTTCACTTATGTTAGGACCTACCTACAAAAGTTTGGGGCCAATGGACACCTGTACACACCATGGTGGTGGCTGGACTGGCCCATTACAATACGGTGTCCAGATCAGTCCGATTTTTAGGACAGATTGATTTCTTTAAATAAATTAAAACATTTATATATGTCTAAAAATTCTGAAATTTTATGGAGATATGTTCCACCCATTCTAGGACCCACTTACCAAATTTCAGGGCCAACGGACCTCTGTGTACACCGTGGCAAGGGCCGGACTGGCCCACCACGTTGGGACGTCCAGGTCAGTCCGATTTTCTGGACAGTCTATTTTATTTAAACAAATTAAAATATTTCTAAGTGTCCAAAAATCTTAAAATTTTGTGGGGGTGTAGGTCACCTATGGAAGTATCACTCTGTAAAATTTCAGATCCAAAATACATTTGAGTTGCCCGTGGTGTGGCTGGAAGTGGTCTGCTAGGCAGGGACACCCAGGCTGGGGCATCTAGCCTGCTTCGTGGGCCCACCTCGATGTGTTGAATGTCCCACCACCCATCCATGTAGGGTCCTTAGGGGATGGATCATACTTGCCCCCTTTTTATTCAATTAGAACACATTAGGTGGATTTTTGGGCCATATACCCCAGGCCCATAGGACTGCCTACACATGGGACATCCCTGCCTTAGGCTACTGCTGGGCTTGCATTCTAACAGTCTGGCCCATTTCATATATGTATTGTATATCCTCTCTCATCTGGTGGGGCCCACAGTGATGTGTGTGAGCCATCCAAAATTAATTATACTAAGAAATACTTCTAATGCTGAACTCCAACCAACCCAGAAATTTGGGTGGGCTGGAATTTGGCATTGAGCCCAATAACTGTTGCCTATAGATGTTCTTTGGGGCAATATGGCCCACTAGATTTGAGGATGATTTATGTCAGTATCTTATCATCTTAATTTTTATTTTTTGGGCTTAATTAGTGTATGATTAAAGGCCCATCCCAAATAGGATTCTTCTTGGGCTAGTCTCTTAGTTAAGTAAGGGCCTTATAGCCTTGGTTGGGCTGGAACTTTTGATAGGCCCATTGAACCCTTGGGTCCTATATTTACCATGTCATTGTGATGGGCCTTATGGGCCAAATACTCAAGTAGTTGGGCCCTTGTTTGCCCACTATAATAAATCCATACTTGGGCCGAGATGTGAGGCCCAACTTACATGTGTTAAAAATTTAAGAATTTCCCATATGTTGGGATAATGGGCTGCCCATTAGGCCTACTACAATGAATGAACCTATGACCCTTATGGTTGGGCCCTAACCTTGCTTAAGGGCCCACCAGGTTGCCTTTGTTTTTGGGCTTAGTGTATGGCCCACTAGGCCATGGGTTGATTGTGCCTTGGACCTTTCTTTACATATATAGTAGGCTACCTTTTGGGACCCAGTTGAGGTTGGATGTCCTCCTTGGTGGCCCTAAGGTAGGCCCATAGAGGCCCTTATAGGTGGTTAAAGGCCCACCTTGGGCCTGGCTAGACCGTTCCTCCTTAGGATTTTGACTCTCTTAGTTTGTGGGTCATCCCAAAGTACTGGGCTCCCACTAGAGGGCTTCTCTTCTTCTTAGAATACCTGTCGATGTGCCTAGATCTTGACCCTCCTTGGGACAGATGATTTCATATTCCTCAGGTAGCACACTTACATCGTTGCAACCCATATGCATCATCTGTATGAATTGATTGCATTGTATAGTGGTCATTCAGGGATGGAGTTTCTCTCCTTTTGCACATTGAGTGCCTGAAACTTGTGCATAATTTGTGTGTGCGACTCATGCATTGGCATCGCATTTCATGAGGATACCGCCCTTGCTTCATCAGGGCCTTGCCTCCACAGGGACATTTGTGGATGGCCGCATGTGTGGACACCGGAAATATTACTTGAGCATACTGGGTGCGTAGGATGCCCATGGGTGAGATTCCCAAAACTTTCATGGTACCAAGGATCTGCTCCAACGCCGTGACCGGGTGGAATACATGAGCGCACGAGGGCCTTATACCGTTAGGCCGCGACTCCCACTGTCGTGTAGTCGGTTGGATAGGGGTGTGGCCTTACCTGCCTGGTGTGAGGAGGCATTGCTAGGCTGAGTCTGACTAGCTCGTAAATGGGTCCGCTACCTTCAGGCCTTGTTGGTGATTAGTTGTCCACAGGCGGGTAGTGAGGTCTCTTACGCTCGTTTGACTGTGCGGGATCTGCAGAGCGGCAGTCATTCAGCAGTGTAATGGACCCCGGTGATTTCCTTATGATTGAAAATGTACTTGACTTATGGTTTGGATATGAGCATTGACATCACTTACATCGCATTAGCATTGGTTGTACAGCCCCCCTTTCATACATTGCCTTGGTATGGCACTCATTACTTATTGCATCGCATTCATGGTAAGCCTTGGTAAGACTAGTGATATGTTCATTGATTATGCTTCTCTCCTTATACCTCCTACTATTCTTCTGTGCACCATTGTCACACACTTACACCACCCTCTAAGCTTCTATAAGCTTATGCACGATTGATGCGTGCAGGAGACTCTAGGTAGGCACCGTAGCAGCAGAGCGTGGAGTAGAGTTGAGCAGTGAGGACTCCAGTGTTGCTGATTTCTCTCTCTTTTCCTTTTATTCTCATGTATGTCCTTTTGGACCTTTTGGATGATTGTAAAAGTTCAAATTTTTAGTGGATTTTGTGATGTGTGCCTTTGTTATTCTCAGGATGTACTTGCTGTGATCTTGGGTATGCTCGCATTGGAAGTGATTATATTGTTATGAAAATCCTCCTTGTAGGATCCCGGGATCGGAACCTACCTCGGGAGCCGAGAATGGGGTACTACGGAGGCTGTGCAGGATCCCATTTGAAAATTATGACTTAAAAGAAATTTTGTTAGTTTCTCATACCATGCCCTAGGTGCTTGTTTTAATCCATAAAGTGCCTTTTTAAGCCGATATACATGATCAGTATTTTTGGAATCTTCAAAACCCATTGGCAGTTCAACATAGACTTCTTCATGTAAATCGCCATTTAGAAAAGTACTTTTTACATCCATCTGATAGATCTTTATCTTTCTAAAACATGCAATGGATATAAATAGTCTGATAGATTCAAGACGTGCTACTGGTGCAAAGGTTTCATCGAAATCAATCCCTTCAATTTGAGTATAACCTTGTACCACTAGTCTAGCCTTATTTCTAGTTATATTTCCACACTCATTAGACTTATTTTTGAAAATCCATTTTGTTCCAATGATGTGTTTATCTTTAGGTTTTGGTACGAGATACCAAACATCATTTCTTATGAATTGGTTGAGTTCATCTTGCATCACAACAATCTAGTTCTCATTAGCCAGAGCTTCTTTTACGTTAGATGGTTCAATTTGGGATGTAAAACATACATAATTACATATATCCTCAAGTTGTCTACGGATGCGAACACCGGTGAGAGGGTTTCCAAGAATTTGTGTAGTTGGATGATCTTTAACAGTCCTCAACTCAGAATCAATCTGATTCGATGAAGTATCGGGTTTATCAATGATTAGTACTTCATCATTATCTGAATTAGAAATTGGTGTGTTTAAGTGATCATCAATGACAACATTAATGGATTCTTGAATCACACCAGTCCTTTTGTTCAGGACCCTATAAGCTCGACTGTTTAAAGAATATCCTAGAAAAATACCTTCATCACTCTTTGTATCAAACTTTCCTAAATTTTCACGATCACGTAAAATATAGCACTTGCTGCCAAAAACTCGAAAGTATTTAACAGTAGGCTTTTTATTGAACCACAATTCGTAAGCCGTTTTATTATTATCTTTGCTAGTGTATACTCGGTTAATAATATAGCAAGCTGTGTTTTGACCCAAAGATTTTTAGAGAGCTTCATGCTATTCAACATGACATTAGCCATTTCTTGAAGCACCCTATTCTTCCTTTCTACAATTCCATTTTGTTGTGGAGTTTTGGGAGCAGAGAATTCATGTAATATTCCTTGGTCGGTATAGAACTTCTCAAAATTGCTATTCTCAAATTCAGATCCATGATCACTACGAATTTTACTGATTTGAGAGGATTTTTTAATTTGAATCCTTTTGAGAACTTTTCTTACTTCTTCAAGGGTTTCAGATTTATCCCTTAAGAAGACTACCCAAGTGAATCTGGTAAAGTCATCAACTATTACCAGGATATACTTTTTACCACCACGACTTTCCGTTCTGGTAGGTCCTATCAGGTCCATGTGGAGAAGTTCGAGTGGTCTTGATGTGGTATTTGAATTCACCTTTTTGTGTGAGTTCTTTGTTTGTTTGCCTATCTGGCACTCACCACATATTTTATCTAATTTCTGAAGTTTGGGTAAACCTCTTACAAGTTCTCATTTGCTCAATCGATATAAATTTCAATAATGTACATGTCCAAGACGTTTATGCCATAAGTCAGTCTCGTCTGCATGGACCATGTAACATGTTTGATTAGATGAGCTGGATTCACTAATAATATAGCAATTTTCAGACGTTCTACGTCCAGTTAATATTACAGAACCCTTATTGTTTAGTATTTCACAGCTTTGATTAGAAAACCGAACATTATGGTTATTATCACATATTTGTGATATACTAAGCAAGTTGTGCTTTAGGCCTTCAACATATAAAACATTTTTAAACATAGGAAGATTAAAAAGTTGAACCATACCTTGGCCTATAATCTTGCAGTTGCTACCATCACCAAATGTGACTGAACCATCAGTCATATCTTTCAGATCGGTGAATAAAGCTTTGTCACCTGTCATATGCCTGGAGCATCCACTGTCTAGGTATCACTTTGAATGACTTGTTGCTTTGAAAGCAGTGTGAGCAACCAAGCAGGTGACTTTAGGAACCCATTTCATAACTGTTTTGGGTTTAGGAACATAGTTGGTCTTCTTTTGTATATATTTGTAGGAATGACTTGTAGAGTTAGATTTTAAGAGCTCCTTGAGTAAATCAACTATGTTTTCAGCTAGTGGATTTTGTTTCTGATTAAAGTTGATATGGTTGTTTCTAGGTTTTTGAAAAGTTTTTGAATTTTTAGAAAAATCTTGATAAGTACTTTTTCCTTTTGAGTTTGAGGACTCTCCTTTAACAAACATAGGAGGAGTATACTTTTGTTTAGGAGGTAAATTTTTATCATAGCCCAACCCGGATCGATCGCCACATTTTCTTGATCCGGATAAAAGTTTCTCTAACTTTGGATCACCTTGGGCATATTTCCATGTGTCCTTTAGACTCAGAAGAGAAGATACTTCAGTTTTAAGATTCTCAATTTCAGATTTTAAATCAACAATTAGTGAGTTTTTGAATTCCAAATTGCATTTTGATTTTTCAAAACAATCTGAAATTTGTGATTTTTCTAAGACAAGTGATTCAAAACAATTTTTGAGTTTAGAAAACTTTTCTTTTTGAATTTTAAGTTTGACAGCAATTTTACAACTTTCCTTATATAGGGCATTGTAAGCGTCTTGAAGATCATCTTCATTTTCACATTCACTATTCAGATTTTCTTCACTTGTAGAGTCATTATCTGAAAATGTGAATTTGGCTAGAGTCATAAGAGCTTTAACCTCATTGCCCGACTCAGTTTCAGAATCTTCTGATTCAGAAGAACCTTCAGAATCTTCTGATTCAGCATGTAGCCAACATACCCTTCTTCTCGGGTTTGTCCCTTTTAGGACATCTATTTGCTAAGTGCCCATATTCTTGACAGTTGTAACATTGACTATCTTTCAAAGATTTTCGAGATTTGGGTCTAAACTTCTTTTTGTCATTTGATTTTTGAAAATCAACCCTTTTCTTGCTTTTGAAAATTTTGTAAAATTTTTTAGCTAAAAGAGCCATATCATCTTCTGAATCAGAATTTTCTTCTGAATTACATTTAGAAGATTTTAGCGTGATAGATTTACCTTTAGGAGCTTTAAAGTTTAACTCGTAGGTTTGTAGAGAACCAACTAGTTCTTCAACCCTCATATTATCCGTATCACGAAGTTCCTGGATCGCGGTTACTTTAGAATTGAACCGTTCAGGAAGTGAGCGTAGTATTTTTGCACACACTTTACTTTTTGGGATTTTATCGCCAAGACCCCACATTGAGTTTACAATGTCATTCAATCTAGTGTAAAAGTCCATAAACATTTCATTTTCCTCCATATGAATTTCTTCAAATCTGGTTGTGAGGAGTTGGACTTTAGATTTTTTGACAATTGTAGTACCCTCGTGTGTCATTTCTAATATATCCCAAGCTTGCTTTGCAGTATCACAGGAAATGATTCTTTTGAACTCATCCGGTGATAGTGCGCAAGTAATTGCATTTAGTGCTTTAGCATTTGCACTACTCTCACTTTTCTGAAGAGTGATCCATTGGTAATATGGTGTGACTTTCATTGATTTTAAACCATCAACCCCAGTAACTTTCATGATAGGAGGATTCCATTCAGTCACTGTGGCTTGCCACACATTTTCATCCATTGATTTGAGGAAGATCCTCATTCTGGCTTTCCAATAAGCATAGTTGGAGCCATCAAAGGGTGGAGGCCTAGTGACTGAAAGGCTATCAAAATTTGACATCTTAAATAGCTTAAATCGTTAGCTTAGGAATTAAATCCAAGAATTAAAAAAGAGCTATTAGGCTTTGATACCACTTGAAAAGGCCAAGCTATATGTCCTAGAGGGGGTGAATAGGACAATACCAAATAAAAACTTATAATAGCGGAATTAAAATGAATATGATAGCCAAAGTAAATCACAATACAGTAAATTAAAATAACCTCAAAATTCAGATCTTGAGAGGTTGATACAAACGTTGTTCTAAGGACAACCTTACACCAAAAACAGAGTTTATGGTAGGACAACCTTATTCCTAGAAAGATCTTTGTATCAAGTCTCAAACCGAAGAGGAATACAATAATAAATATAAACTGAATTGAAATAACTTGTAATTAAAAATGTATTGTTCTAGGGACAGCCATACACCATAAAAATGGCAGGGCAACCTTGCTGGAACAACTTTCAAATGAAATTGAAAATCAAGCGATAAAGGAATAGCAGAAAATAAATTCTAAGCTATTACAACATTCTCACAAAGCTTGAATTAAATAATTACAATATTCACCACCATACATACATCCCACAAAAGAATAATTAAAAATTAGAAGAATAAATTAATCAAACACAAGGGTTTATAGTGGTTCGCCTGTGTGTTCACCAACTGTTAAACAACAGCCACACAAAAAGCTACTCCACTCCTAATATCCTCACACAGGGGATATTAGCGTTCACTAAAAATAGGTTTTCCCAGGTTCACCCAAAACCCTTACAATTGTGTCTTTGTATGTGGGCTTACACAATTAAAAAAACCCCACTTATGAGTTTTCCTGGCTTTCCTCAGATAACCGATATAACAAGATTTTTCTGGCAAATCTTGAAAGAAACCAAAATAATAGAAAGGAATTTACAATATGTAAAATACCTGAATATCTCCTTCGTTGTAGCAGCCCGGTAGAACCAAATCAAAGTAGATGATTGAATGTCCAAGTTCAATGTCCAGTACTCGATTACAATGGTTTTAATTCTAATAGATTTTAAATTAAACCAAATAGGGCTTACCTTAATTGATTTTGATTCTAAAGAAAGGGAATAACAATTCCTCTTATCAAATCGGATTGTAATAGAAACAAAATCAATTAAATAAAGCTAAGGAAAGAGAATATTAAATAAGCACACTTAGCTTAGATGGAGCACAGAATTATCTCTCAGAAGTTCGACGAAGATTGGCTTGAATACTTTAATTAATTCGATGATTTCTTCTGAGATTCGTGCACTATTTATAAGTGAGAAGATCGGGTCTTCGACTGGTCTAGAGTGCTCTTCGACTAGTCGAAGCACTAACAGATATTTGAAAAATCCGGCGGGATATGCTCTGACCGTTCTATGACTGGTCGAAGCTCTCCTACGACTGGTCGTAGGTCACCTACGACTGGTCATAGGTTTCCTTCGATTGGTCGTAGGTCCTAAAAATCTTCACTGGACTTCGAGTCGAAGATTGTACGATTGGTCGAAGAGTAGTCGACACTGTTCCTACGACTGGTCGAACAGATTCCTGGACTAGTCGAAGGCTAACAGATTTTATTCGAAAATTGTAACAAACTCACGACTGGTTGAGGAATTTCTTAGACTGGTCGAAGCAAGTCTAGGACTAGTCGAAGAAGGCCTAGGACTAGTCGAAGAACAGACCAATCACATGTAAAATAAACATTCGGTTTATGTATCCGAAATGACCTACTTCTAAGGTCAACCTATGGTCAATCAAACCTCAATCATGAAGTATGGACATTGAAACATTAGGAACAAGAGACCTTGAAGTATGAGCCTTGAAGTCTTGATGTAGATCAAACCTTGATGTAGCTCAATCTTGAAAGTGTACAAACTACCTTGAACTCTTCTTGAAGTCTTGCAGCTTGAGTCTTGTCTTGTGAGCAGTTCTTGCATTCAAGATTGATCCATGTACTTGTGAGCTTTGCTTGTTGTGAGCTTAGCTTGTTCATGAACGTTGATGCTTGAAAGAGCTTCACTTAAGCAAGTTATATATAACATAACAGTGATTTTGTCATCACAAATTTGACAACAGACAGGGATATAAACTATAGCACTTACAGTGAGAGCAGTTGCCTTTGAAACATAACAGGTATTTGATATGATCGAGCATCCCTCGATATCATTGGAATTTGAATATTGATGATATCGATGACAGAGTCGATTCATCGATATTTTTAAGAAATTTTCCTATAAGCTTGCTAAACAGTTTGTGTCTGATTTCAATGCAATCGACCTAGTCTCGATGTGATCGATATTTAAATATTAATTTTATCGAGTGATCCTCGATACTTGAAATATTTTACCTGTAAACTTGCTGCATAGTTTTGTGTCCCAATCCGATATCATCGAAGGTCTGTAGATATCAGCGGGGTTTGAATTTTAAGGATATCGAGACTCTCTTCGATATATCAAAAATCACATGATTTGACTTAACAGCATTTTGGACACAACTGACCAGATGTTGATTTTATCGAGTCGTCTTGATGAACTCGAGATTTAAAATTTGATGATATTAAACAGTCCATCGATTCATCGATAATTCAGTCTAAAATTCTTTATAGTTGCTAGACATTTGAAGTCCTCAATTCGATATTATCGAGTGAGTTTCGAGGACATCGATAACAAGGTTCGATTTCATCGAACCATGTATCGATAAATCGATAAAGGAAGAAAACTTAGAGATTTTCCTGATTTTGTAAAACAATTTTATCACCTTAAACCCTAAAATGTTCTATCCATTTTAAGGGTTTTATATACCTGGTGTTTTGGGGCATGAGATGTGAGGCTAAGGTTTACCTTTGACGAGTTCGGGCACACATCCTATTGAGGTAGATACTTGAACAATCTTCCTATGGGGCTCACTTGTCTTGCTGACTCAACACTCACGCTAATTGACAAACTAGGGCACTTTTAATCTCCCCCTTTGTCAATTACGTGACAAAACACCTTGAAGTCCTAGAACAACAGCTAGACCAACACCCTAAATTGTGTGTACATGAACTTTACACAATTTTACAAAGCTATTGAGTTCACACACACACACACGACTGTATCATTCAGTAGTTGCTGCTCTCCCTGTCTTCTTTTAGCTGCTCCCCCTAACACCTGTACCACTATTAACAAATAGATACAGACAATTTTCTTCCATGGTGGGATTTGTTCTCCCCCTTTTTGTCAGTCATTGGCAAAGGGTAATATAGCAAAACGAGTTGACTGAAGTTGAAGCATATAGAAATGGGAGAACCAATGGAGATCTAGATAGTTCAATGCATACCAGATACATCTTTAAAATGCATAATCAAACAGATGTATAGGAGAGAAAGGGGAGCTGTGATTTTGACAGAAAATAGTAGCATAGCTTGAAATGTTAGAAATCACAAAACTAATTCTTAAGAGTTAAGGAATATGCAGAAGAAGACAATCACAATTTATACCAGCATGTCTCAGAATTTCACACATAATTGAGAACAGAGAGATATGTAGCAAGGATATATGAATTATAAATCAGCCAAAACAAAATATCCAAAATAAGAATTGCCCAAGCTTGACAGTTGGTAACATCTAGCCTAAACCATTCCAACAAAATATCTAGCACAACCATAACCCAAAGTATGTAAAAAAAAAGATATGTGGGCTTTGTAAAAACAAAATGAGCATAGTGTCCATGCCCAGACACATCCATACGCCTACACCTCCACCGACTAGAGTGGATGAGGTTTGCTAGCCGTCAGTGATTCATGAATCTGTTGCATAGTGAGCTGGAGGGTGTCCATCCTGTCCTCTATCCCTGACAATCGCCGTTCATAGTTGTGGAGCCGCTCTTCAATCCCGGCTAGTCCATTCAGTAGATGGCGTTCAAGTACATGATGTCGGCGATTGGTGATTGACTTTGGACTGTGGAGGGGTGTCCAACTAGATCCCCAAGGTGTTTGCGCATTTGGTTGCTGGCTGCTTACTCCTACTGGGGGAGGACTGTCTGCATGACGGTAAGCTGAAACGTACACCTGTTGAACTGCATCATGGTCGAACCATACTTCAAGATGTACTTTATCTGATGTCGTTGGCAGTCCTACCCCGTGTGTCAGCTTGTAGATGAGGGATGGAAATGGAAGTGTATCAAGATGATCCCCCTTGATTATCCTAATTAATTGCTCTGGGATAAGAGTGGGCAAACACACAAGAACCTCTTGATATTCATCATACAGGACATTTAGCACAAAGGGGTTTAGTCTAGTGTCTTTGGCGTCACATGGATACATGTTTGTACTGAAGATACTATGGAGGATTTTGAACAAGGTTCCTAGATATTTCTCAGGAAGTACATTTTCATCATTCCTAGGAATTGTAGCACCTTGGCACAGTGCACGCGTGATTTCCCGCCACATTCCTAATTCATGTAGACTTCTCGCAGTGACTAGGATCCGAGTCACGCCAATGTCTAGAACATGTCCAGGAACCACTGGAGCAATGAGTTTGGTTTGGTGCACAAATTCCAGACGAATACATGGCGGATAATCCCGAACAATGTGGCGACAATTAAAGAATTGCTGAATCATTTCATATTGGTAGGGACCACCCATGTTGAGTACATTTTGCTAGCCAATTATTTCTAACAAGAGATCCACCCCATAAGGTTCAATAGCATTGTTGAGAACAATAAGATCCACAATCGTGACTTATTCCCAATCCGATTGGTTTGGAGGTGATCGAGTTCCTATAAAGCTTACATTCTTCCCTTTCTTGGCTTTGGAAGATTTTGAGGAAGAGAGATCCTTACCTTTGCCCTTAACCATCTTTCTTTCTCCTCTTGATTGTATGGAAGGAGCAAGGAAATGGAAGAAACCAGAGAAAATGAAGGCAAATGTGTGTGCGTTTCATGCCTCCATTCGGCTTTTATAACAGATTTTTTGATGTCATCAAAGTGGTTTCGATGGCATTGAACATAGGCTCATAAATTCATTGAAGACTATGTCGATGACTGTTGGGAAAATCTAACAGTCGTTGGCAAATTCCAACGGTTACTGGCTTATCTTTCCAAGATCCATCGATTAATTCAATAGTGAACTTCGATATCATCGACATTTAAATCTCGATGATATCGAAAATGACTTGATATCATCGATTATGGCAAGATTCAGCGTGTCTTTTGACATAACTAACATGGTTAATTCATGAAGATTTAACTCTGGTGTTTATAATTAACTAAGAATATCTCAGTTTAAAGATTTTCCTATGTAGATCATTTTAACTGAGTCTTTCATCAATGTGCACATACTCCAATTGATTTCTAGAGATCACTAAACCTGTTTGCATTAAGAGGCTTAGTTAGGATATTGGCAAGTTGTTTTTCTGTAGACACATAATCCAACATAATAATCTTATCTTCAACAAGTTCTCAGATAAAATGATGACGGATGTCAATATGTTTGGTCTGAGAATGTTGAACAGGATTTTTTGAGATATTGATAGCACTTGTGTTGTCACAGAAGAGGGTCATTGTGGATTTCTCAATCCCATAATCTAACAACATTTGTTTCATCCAAAGGAGTTGTGCACATCAACTTCCTACAGTAATATATTCGGCCTTGGCAGTGGACAGAGATATTGAATTTTGCTTCTTGCTTTACTAAGAGACCAGACAATTTCTGATATAAAAACATCCTCCACTTGTTGATTTGTGATCATCCAAATTTTCAGCCCAATCAACGTCAGAATATCCAGCAATGGTGGTGTATGTTTCAAATGGATACCATAGGCCGAAGGAGGTTGTTCCTACTATATATTTGATGATTCTCTTAACAACTATTAGTTGAGATTCCTTAGGATCTGCCTGATATAGAGCACACACTCCCATACTGAAAGATATATCTAGACAACTTGCTGTGAGATACAATAGGCTTCCTATCATACTTCGATAGAGATGTTGATCCACACTTTTACCATTAATGTCTTTGGAAAGTTTGAGTGTGGTGCTCATGGGAGTATGATAAGTACGACTAGACTCGAGTCTAAATATTTTCACCAGGTCTTTTGCATATTTGGTCTGACATATAAAGATTTCATCATTTAATTGCTTCACTTGTAAGCCTAAAAAGAAATTTAATTCATCGACCATACTCATTTCAAATTCCGACTTCATGAGATCAGCAAATTTATATGCAGTATCTTCACATGTAGAACCAAAGACTATATCATCCACATAGATCTGGGCAATGAGCAAAGAATCCTTTGTCTTTTGAGTGAAGAGCGTTTTATCCACACCCCCCCCCCCCTACAGAAGTTATGATCCAAAAGGAATTTCGTCAAACATTCATACCAAGCACGTGGTGCTTGTTTGAGACCATAAAGTGCTTTGCTTCGATGATAGACATGATGAGGATACTTAGGATCTGAAAATCCCTTAGGTTGTTCTGCATAAACTTCTTCATCAAGTTCCCCATTAAGAAATGCACTTTTCACATCCATCTGAAATAGTTTAAATTTTAACGCTCATGCAACAGACATGAGAATCCTGATAAACTCAAGATGAGCTACAGGAGCAAATGTTTCATCAAAATCAATGCCTTCTATCTGTGAATATTCTTGAGTTACCAACCTTACTTTATTCCTGATTACATTACTAGATTCATCGGATTTGTTCTTGAAGACCCATTTGGTTCCAACGATATTTGTATTGAGTGATCTGGGAACCAATTTCCATACTTCATTTCTCTAGAATTGTTGAAGTTCTTCTTGCATAGCATTTATCCAATGTTCATCTTGAAGAGCTTCCATAATGTTCTTAGGTTCAATCTTTGAGGTAAAGCAAAAAATGACTATAGATATTTTCTATTTGCCATCGAGTTCTTACACCATCGTTAGGATCTCCAATGATTTGCTCTTGAGGGTGATCCTTAATGATGGGTAGGTTGGATGACGGTTGTGGTTCATTAGATGATGGAGTTTTATTATCTGATTTATCTATAATGCATGAATCCACATCATCTTCTAATTCATTCAAGGGGCTATCTCCTTCATGAGGCTAGTCATTGACCACCACATTGACTGATTCTTGAATAGTGAGGGTCCTTAGATTGAATACCTTATAAGCACGACTATTCGAGGCATACCCCAGAAAAATACATTCGTCACTTTTAGACTCAAATTTTCCTAGGTGATCTCTATCTCTCAAGACCAAAGACATAGAAGTATTTCACATTAGGTTGTTTTCCATACCATAGTTCGTATGGTGTTTTGTTCAAACTTGCTCTAAGATAAACTCTATTCATTATGTAGAAGGCGGTATTAACAGCTTCAGCTTAGAAGCTTTTTGCCATATCTTTTCCATTTAACATAACTGACCCCATTTCCTGCAGTACTCAATTTTTCCTTTCAACAACTCCATTCTGCTGTGGAGTTTTTGTGGCTGAGAATTTATGACGGATTCCTTTCTCATCATAGTACCTTTCAAATCGCTCATTTTCAAATTCACCACCATGATCACTCCTAATGCGATTTATGCAATATCCTTTCTCATTTTGAAGTCGCTTCGTCAAAATTACAAATTCATCAAAAGCATCAGATTTTTCTTGAAGAAATGTGACCCAAGTAAATCTGGTGTAATCATCTACTACCACCAGGAAGTACTTCTTTCTGCCATGAATTTCAACTTTGGTGGGACCAATTAGGTCCATATGTAATAGATCCAATGGCTTTGTTGTTGTTATGGTAGTTGTCTTTTTGTGATTGACTTTTATTTGTTTACCCTTTAGACAATCACCGCATACAACTTTTTCTTCTTTTTTAATCTTGGGAAGTCCTCTAACCAAATTTCTTGAACTTAACTTGGCTAAATTTCGGTAGTGAACATGACCCAGCCTTTGGTGCTATAATTTGGATTCACTCTTTACAGCCATATTACATTTTGTGGGTAATACATTCTCATTCGTACTTTCAATAACGTAGCAGTTGTCACTTGTGCGTAAACCTTTTATGATAGATTTTTCTATATGATCTAAGATTCTACATACATCTTTTGAGAAGGTGACCAAATGTTCTTTGTCATAGATTTGAGAGATACTAAGGAGATTATGTTTTAGACCTTTTACACAGAGAACATTTTTAATTTTGGGAAGTCTTGGTCCAGCTATCGTTCCTTGCCTAATAAGTCTAGCGGAACTCCCATCTCCAAACATGACTGATCCACCATCAAAGTCTGAATACTCACAAAATGAGTTTGGTCACCGGTCATGTGTCTGGAGCACCCACTATCAAGATACCATATTGAACTATTGCTGATTTCAGAGCAGTATGGATTACTAGGAAATTGTTCTGATATTTCGCACCCTCTAATCCTACATTATTGGACATGATTCTAACTTTAGTCAAGATCACTCTCTAGGTGGTGAAGCCCTTAAGAGAAACCTTGCTTTGATACTAAATGAAATTGTGGTAATGATAGCTTCAGTTGAAGTAGGAATATGCCAAGATGTCCTAGAGGGGGTTGAATAGGACTTTTAAAATTTTATGATGATTTATGACCTATCAACCCTATCCTTGCCTAATATGCAAATAGTAGGATTTCTTCAATTTAACTCTACTGGCTTCCAAGCCAGATAGAGGATCCAATCATAAACTATTTAAAAGATAAACAAGATGCACAACATAGTTCATGATGGATGTGATTGTGTGTGAGGTGTGATTCTACTTAGTTCCAAATAATCATGTACGCATGTAATATGAGAACATTCAGAGAAATCACACAAGCAGTAGAAGTAAATGGCAATCTCAAACACAATTGTTTTTATAGTGCTTCGACTATGTGTCTACTCCACTTCCGGCGGACGCACTCAACCCTTGACTGTACTGGATCTCATTAACAGAGGTTTCAAATCAGGTTCACCTCAAACCAGTACAACCTACACTAGGCTGGCTCTAACGTGTCTACATGACACAAGTTTATGCCCCACACAGGAGCAAGGGTCAACACACAACACTCAAGTTCTAGGCCATACAGGCCAAGGATCCACACATGGAACCTAACAGTTTATGCTCCCATGAGCAAGGGTCAATACACAGCACCCAAGTTTTAGACCACATAGGTCAAGGACCTAAGTTTATGCTCTCCACAGAGCAAGGGTCAACACACAGCTTCCCTCATGTACACTCCCGTCGGAGGCCTCCTATGAGGACTTGAAGGGGTGAGAAACACCTTTGACCCAATCCTACAAAAGGAATGATCAAAAGGTTCTCTAGACTCTAATGACTTATAGATAAGTAGATGAGCCCCATTTAGCACGCTGATGAAGATCTCCTCCTTTGATGACGAAGAATTTTCAGCTTCCTTGAACCGTAACACAGATGACGCTCCAATATAAGGCAACGGGTTGGGTCAATGTTATGATGGAATCCTACTTTATTAAATGTTTTCCTATATTAGAAATAGAGTGATTCTAATCATTTATGCATTCAAGGTATCCCAGCTTAATGATTTGCCATTAAGTTGGTAGCTGTATGATCCTTGAATGCGGAAGTTCATTCCCCAATCCACTCTATTGAATATCAATGATGAGGGTGGATTGGAGGATGAACTCCCATGAGAGAAAAAGGCTTAGGGTTTATGATCTAAATTTTGTAAGTGTTATGGTCTCATGCTCCTTTGGTTGTCAAATTCTGTTGTGCTAAAACCTCTATATGTGTCTTGTATAGTTTGTTGTTATATGAATGTTCAAGACACTACATCAATGCTTCAAGTCAAGTACGGTGATCTACTTCAAGAAATACAAGGTCATGTACTTGGTCCTCTTCTGTAAGCTTCAGTATTTAGAACTACATCGATAAGAAGAGTGTTTGTTCAAGTTTAAAGAAGATGTTCAACTCAAAATGAAGTACAACCTAAGAAGACTAATCCAAGCTTTAGAAGATCTCAAGATCAAGCTACATCAAGTAAAGATCTCAAGCTTTATAAGGTTCAAAGGTCAACCATCTTCTGATTGAATGAAGTTTTAATGCTTGTACTTCATGTCCTAGGTATGATAGGCCTTAGTTTGACCTTAGGGTAGGCCATTTTGTATACATAATTCAAGTTGAATATTTTTATATAATTTTGGTCTGTTCTAAGACTAGTTCTGGACCTTGTTCGATTAGTCCTAACATTAGTTCGACCAATCCAAGAAATTCCACGACCAGTCCTAAGTTGTTGCAATTTTTTCAGAATTTTTTGGTTATGCTATGACTTGTCCTGAGACTTGGTCGACCGGTCTTGTGAACAGTGCACGACTCATCCCACGACCAGTCCTGGTTCTATGACTCGAACTGCAACAACCAATCCTGGTTTCCTACGACCAGTCTTGGGTCTGCCACGACCAGTTGTGGACATCGTAAGATTAGTCGTAGAATGGTTTTTTTAGATAGTGCTCAGAATTTCAAAATGTCGTAGGTTCTACGACCAGTCGAAGTGTTTTCAAGACCAGTCGTAGACAAGGTTTTTACATGTATAAATAGAGCACGAATTTCAGAGATTGATAACTCAATTTAAGAAAATTCAAGGCTTCACTCTGAGACACGTTTGTGTTCATTTTAAGCTACTTTGTGTATATTTAATATTCTCTTTTTGTTAGCTTATGCATTTGATTTTGTTTTTACATTCCAATCTAATTTGAAAGAGGAATTTTTGTATTCCGTCTTCTTGGAATCAAAATCAAATAAAGCTAAGCCCAACTGGTTTAATTTAAAATCAATTAGAACCTAGAAACATTTTAAAGTGAGTATCGAACATTGAACTTCTATATTTGAACTTCTACTCCAATTGGTTCTTCCGGGCTGCTTCAAAGAAAAGGAGAAATCCAGGTATTTTACATTATCGTAATTTACATTCTTTTTAGTTTCTTTTAGGATTCGCTAGAAAAATCTCATTGTACTAGTTATCTAAGGAAAGCCAGAAAACTCAGAAAGAGGGGTTTTTGAGTTGTGTAAGTCCATTTAAAAGACACAATTGTGAAAGTTTTAGGTGAACCTGTGAAACCTATTTTGATAGTGAACACTGATACCCCCTGTGTGAGGATATTAGGAGTGGAGTAGTTATGTGGCTGTTGTTTAACAGTTGGTGTACACACAGGTGAATCACTATAATTTCTTGTGTTGTGTGATTTAAATGTTTGTTTAATTTCTATATCTTTTATCATTCAGATTTGGGGAATGTATCTATGGATGCGAATGTTGTAATATTTTCATTTCAAGTATTGTGGGAATGTTGTAATAGTTTAGAATTTATTTCTTACTATTTCTTTTATTTCCTTTTTAGTTTGAGTTTTTGATACAAAGAACGTTCTAGAAATAAGGTTGTCTTGCCATAAACCCTTAGTTTTTATAGTGTAAGGTTGTCCTTAGAACAACATTTGTATCAACGTCTCAATACTTAATTATTAAGGCTGCTTTTTATTTCTGCATTGTGAATTGATTTCCTTTATTTGGCTATCATACCCTTTTACTCTGCTGTTATTATTTTAACTTGGCATAGTCCTCACCCCTCCCCCCCCCCCCCCTCTAGGACATATAGCTATGCTGTTTCAAGAGGTATCAAAGCCTATTAGCTCGTCTTTAATTCTTTATTCTTGGATTCATTTCCTCAGCTAACGATCTAAGCTATATATAAGATGTCAAATTTTGATATCCTTTCAGTCACTAGGCTTCCACCATTTGATGGCTCCAACTATGCCTATTGGAAAGCCAGGATGAGGATTTTACTTAAATCAATGGATAAGAGTGTGTGGCAAGCCACAATGACTGAATGGATCCCACCTACCATGGAAGTAACTAGTTTTGATGGTTCAAAATCGATGAGAGTAACACCATATTTCTCATGGACCACTCTTCAGAAAAATGAGAGTAGTGCCAATGTAAAAGCATTAAATGCAATCACTTGCACACTATCACCGGATGAGTTCAAAAGAATTATATCCTGTGATACTGTAAAGCCAGCTTGGGATATTTTAGAAATGACACACGAGGGTACATTAATTGTCACAAAATCTAAAGTCCAACTCCTCATAACCAAATTTGAGGAAATTCATATGGAAGAAAATGAAATGTTCATGAACTTTTATACAAGATTGAATGACATAGTAAACTCTATGCGGAGTCTTGATGATAAAATCTCAGAAAGTAAAGTGTGTGCAAAGATACTACGCTCACTTCCTGAACAGTTCAACTCTAAGGTAACCGCGATCCAAGAACTTTGTGATATGGACAATATGAGGGTAGAAGAACTAGTTGGTTCTTTACAAACCTATGAGTTAAACTTTAAAGATCGTAAAGGTAAATCTATCGCTCTTAAATCTTCTAAATATATTTCTCAAGAAAATTCTGATTTAGAAAATTCTTAAGACGATATGGCTCTTTTAGCGAAAAAGTCTTACAAGATTTTCAAAAGTAAGAAGAGGGTTGATTTTCAAAAATCAAATGATAAGAAAAGATCTAAACCTAAATATAAAACTTGGAAATCTTTAAAAGATAGTCAATGTTACAACTGCCAAGAATATGAGCATTTAGCAAACAAATGTCCTAAAAAGGACAAATCTAAAAAGAAAGGAATGTTGACTACTTGGGATGAATCTTTTGGCACTGAAGCCTGAAATGGCCTAGCTATACATCCTAGAAGGGGAGGAGGTGAATAGGATGATGCAAAATAAAACTTTAAGAGCGGAATAAAAGAATATCATAACCAAATAAAATAAATTAATTCACAATGCTGAAATAAAAGCAACCTCAATAAGTAAGAATTGAGAGGTTTATACGAATTCAGTTCTAAGGATAACCTTACACCATAAAAACCAAGGGTTTATGCTAGGACAACCTTATTTCTAGAACGTCCTTTGTATCAAAAACTCAAACTGGAGAAGAATAAATAAATAGCAAGGAATTGAAATAAATTACAGGAATTTAAATCTAAATTATTACAATATTCCCACTGTGCTTTGAAATGTAAATTTTACAACATTCACATCCACACATACATTCTACAAATCTGAATGATAAAGGATATCAAACTTAAGCAAGCATTCAAACCACAAGACGGAGAATTATAGTGGTTCACTTATGTGTACACCAACTATTCAACAATAGCCACATAGAATGCTACTCCACTCCTAATATCCTCACACAGGGGATATTAGCGTTCACTAACAAAATAGGTTTCACAGGTTTATCTAAAACCTTCACAATTGTGTCTTTTTAACTTAGGCTTACACAATCCAAAAACCCACACTGTCTGAGTTTTCTGGCTCTCCTCAGATAACCACACAATGAGATTTTTCTGGCGAATCTCAAACAAAAACCAAAAGAATAGAAATTTTACATAAACGTAAAATACCTGGATTTTTCCTTTCGTAGCAGCCCGGAAGAACCAATCGGAGTAGAAGTTCGAATCAACGTTCAATGTCTAATACTCACTTAAAATGGTTCTAAGTTCTAATTGATTTTAAATTAAATCAAATGGGCGTAGCTATATTTGATTTTGATTCCAAGAAGAAGGAATACAACAATTCCTCTTTTCAAATAAGATTGGAATATAGGAATAAAATCAAATAAACAAGCTAACAAAAAGAGAATATTAATTATGCACAACGTAGCTTAAAATGAACACTAACTTATCTCAGAATGGAGCTTTGATTTTCTTGGAGTGAGTTCTAAAACTCTAAGATTCGTGTTCAATTTATAGTTGTAGAAATCACGTCTACGACTGATCTTGAGAAACCTTTGATTGGTCATAACAACAACGACATTTTGAAATTTTAAGCGCGATCTTAAAAAACCGTTCTATGACTAGTCGTAGGGATTCTACGACTGGTCGTGGACCACCTACAACTGGTCGTAGCTGACTCATGACTGGTCGTAGGAAACATGATTTGCTTGCTGTAGTTTGAGTCGTAGATACATGACCAGTCGAAGGTCGAGTCGTGACCCTCCTACGACCGGTCGACCAGTTCTCAGGACTGGTCGAAGCTTAACCAAAAAATTCTGAAAATCTTCAACAACTTAGGACTGGACGAGAAATTTCTTAGACTGGTCAAACTAATGCTAGGACTAGTCTTAGAACAGACCAAAATCATTTATAAAGATTCATCTTGAATTATGTAACCAAAATGACCTACCCTAAGGTCAATCTAAGGTCTATCATACTTGGATCATTAAGTATAAACATTGAACTTCATTCTTTTCAGATAATGGTTAACCTTTGAACCTTATGAAGCTTGAGATCTCTACTTGATGTAGCTTGGTCAAACTAGTGCTTGAAATTAAACTTCATCTTAAGTTGCACTGGAGTCTTGAAATGTACTTGAGTCTTGAAGTGTTTATCAGAACATTGATGTTTACAGAAGTTAACAAAGTACATCGCTTGATTTGGCTTGAAGTAGTTCGTCATTCTTGACAGAAGCAATGTCTTTATAGAGTCAATGCGATGTCTTGAACAATGTCTTGAACATATGTATATCATCATACAAACACAAGACACAGATAGAGTTTTGGCACAACAAAATTTGACAACCAAAGGAGCATGAGACCATAGCACTTACAATCTCCCCCTTTGTCAAATTTGTGACAAAACACACTCCAAAAGAAATAAAATAAGTACAACATGTTCAACAAAGAATCATGCACCAGTTTTTGCAGACAAACTAGCACACACATATCTATACTTACTCCCCCTAAGTAGCAGCACTCACAGATATCACAAAAAAAAAACTACTCAAAAGACTACTCATAGCAATAGCAATCCATTAGCAATCCATAAGCAATAGCACAAGCCTCTCCCCCTTTTTGTCACAAAATGACAAAGGAAGAACAAATGAATAAGAATAATAAACAGGAGAGTAAAGTATCCAAGATATGAAATAAGGTGCTTAAATCCATAGATCATGGGCTAGTTAAGTCCAAGGACAAATAAAAATAGTCTTACAAACTTAGCAAGTGCAGAATAGTATTAAAGTTATTACAGACCAGTAGATAAAAACTTTTAGTCAGATCTAGAAGATGGAGCAGGATTAGATGGATCTATTTTGTGTAAACCCTTAGCAAGGCGCCGCATATACTTGCGCGTATAAGCAAATTGAGTTGCTTGGGTTACAGGAATTTGAGTCATCTCTTCCTGTAGAGAACGCAAGCTCTCATCAAAGCAAGAAGGCTGATAATTTGGATAATTACCAGAGTCAGATTCTAGTTCATCAAAAATATCATTCATATCAACATTATCAGGAAGATTGCCAGCATCTTCCACTTCATTCCCAGCTTCAGTACCACTACCACCAACATCCACTTGGCCAGGACCCAATCCCAATTTCATCTTGTTAATATTTGTATTGTTAAAAATAAGATGATGAATAGGGGCCTCTCTAATAGGCATAGCCATGAGTATGTGAGTAGCTAAAACAGTCATAAGATAGGCAAATGGAAGATCACTATGACTAGGATGGATTCGAAACTGAATGATGGAATGACAAATTAAAGAAGGCAGACAGATCTTTACACCAGTAATGATACAATGCAAAACACGAACCATAAACGCAGTTAGTTCTGTTTTGTTGCCAGATCGCAGATACAGATTTGAGATAAAGATTCTTTGAAGAACCCTGTATCTGGGTAACAAATACCTTAAGGGGAGCGCATTTCCTTTATGGGTCCATTGCACTTCCATATTGCATAAATCTCTAGTGACAATCTGTTTTTCTGATTCAGATGGTTTTTCAGATAATGTATGAATGGGAATACCCTTATCATTAACAGGGATTTCCATGAGACCAGCTACTAAATGTCGATCTACTTCAAATAGACCTTCTCTAGTATCAATTTTAAACGTTAAATTCTCATATAAAAAATCAGAGATGCATGCTAACATGGATTGAGCAATAGATTGGTATGTAGGCCCACCCCAATGTAAGATTTATCCCAACCTACAGATTGAAGTAGAGGTAGGATACCAAATTTAGCATTGTGGTTAAGATCAATTGGACGTTCAACGATGACATTGCGCATACGCAGATCCCGTACATCGGATGGATCATTTTCGGGAGACCGAAGATGGCTTTATATGATAGGAGTTGATCTAGAAGAAGATGGACTAAATAAAGTGCACAAGAGTGAAAAATGAAAGACCCCATTGAAAAATGAAAGACCAAATAAAGTGCACAAGAAATGGGTTTTGATAGATCAGATTTTTGACAAGAAAAACCCCAATCTTGCACTGAAAGACCAAATAAAGTGCACAAGAGTGAAAAATGAGATACAATAAGCAAGATTCTACAAGAAAAATGTAAAAGAACCACTAACCTTGAAGGAAAATGATGGTGGGTTCGACCGGTCGGGCTTAGGCTCGTTGGAGAGTGAAATGGAAATGAAGAAGAAGAAGCTTTTCCCCAATTTAAAGTGATTTCACGAGTTCCACAACTAGTTGTGGATATACACGATTGGTCGTACCAAGACTGGTCGTGTATACTCACAACTAGTCAAGTACCGACCAAAAATTACATTTTACAACTAATTTTAAAATTCAACCAAAAAGATAAATAAACATATATATATATATATATATATATATATATAATGTGATACAATAATGCAAGAATATTCAATTTAAATTGCACATACTAAGATCAAACTTTAATTTATTAAACCTACTTTTGTCAAGCGGTTTAGTGAAAATATCCGCAAGTTGAGTCTCGGTAGGAATATATTCCAAAGATATTATTTTTTCTTCCACTAATTCACGAATGTAATGATACTTAATGTCAATGTACTTGGTACGTAAATGCTGGATTGGGTTTTTAGAAATATTTATTGCACTAGAATTATCGCAATATAAAACCATTGAGTCCTATGTAATTCTATAATCGCTTAACATATGTTTCATCCAAACAAGCTGAGTACATGCATTTCCAGCTGCAATGTATTCAGCCTCAGTAGTTGAGAGCGATATAATTGCTAAACCAAGAAACCAAGCAATTTTCAATATAAAAACAACCACCACTGGTTAATTTTCTATTATCAATATTACCAGCCCAATCAACATCTGAGTACCCAGCCAATTGGACACTAGTATCATATGGATACCAAAGAACCAAATGCACAGAACTTGCAACATATCTAATAATCCTCTTAACAGCAGTTAAATGAGGTTCTTTAGGATTAGAATGATATCTATCACAAATACCAACACTAAAAGCTATATCAGGTCTACTAGTAGTTAAATAAAGCAAACTGTCAATCATGCTATGATACAATTTCGGATTTACATCTTTACCTGTAGAGTCTTTTGAGAGTCTTAAAGATGTATTCATGGAAGTATCAAAATTCTTACCATTCTCAAATCCGAACCTTTTAATCAAGTTCAAAGCATACTTGGTTTGAGAAATAAAAATTTCATCAGGTTGTTGTTTTGCTTGCAACCTTGGAAAATAATGTAATTCCCCAACCATGCTCATCTCGAACTTAGATCTCATTAAATCTGCAAAATCAATAGTCATGTTAGTACAAGTTGATCCATAAATAATATCATCAACATAGATCTGAACCATTAAAACATCATTATTGTGTTTCTTAATAAAAAGCGTCTTATCGACACTGCCCATTTGAAAATTATGACTGAGTAAAAACTTAGTCAATTTCCCATACCATGCCCTTGGAGCTTGTTTTCGACCATAGAGAACCTTTTTAAGATGGTATAGATGATCAGTAAACTTAGGGTCTTCAAATCCTGTAGGTTGTTCAACATATACCTCTTCATGTAAATCGTCATTCAAAAAAGCACTCTTTACATCCATTTGATAAATCTTAAATTTTCTATAGCATGCAATGGATATAAAAAGTCTGATTGATATAAGGCAAGAACTGGGGAAAAGGTTTCATCGTAATTGATGCCTTCAATTTGAGTGTACCCTTGTACAACCAGTCTTGCCTTGTTTCAATTTATATTTTCAAGTTCATCAGACTTATTTTTGAAAATCCACTTTGTTCCTATAATGTGTTTATCTTTAGGTCTAGGAACGAGATACCAGACATCATTATGAACAAATTGATTAAGTTCTTCCTGCATGACAACTATCAATTTTCATTAGAAAGAGCTTCTTTTACATTAGCCGGTTCAATTTGGGATGTAAAGCACACGTAGTTAAATATGTCTTCTAATTGTCTACGAGTGCGTACACCAGTGAGAGGGTTTCTAAGAATCTGAGTAGTTGGATGATCTTTAACGGTCCTTAATTCAGAATTAACCTAATTTGATGAAGTATCAGGTTTGTTAATTAAAAGAACTTCATCATAATCTGGACTAGGGGCAGGTGTATTCAATTGATCATCAATGACCATATTAATGGACTCTTGAATCACACCGGTCCTGTTGTTCAGTACACGATATGCACGACTGTTTAAAGAGTATCCTAAAAAGATCCCTTCATTACTCTTAGTGTCAAACTTTTCCAAATTTTCACGATCACGTAAAATATATCACTTGCTGCCAAAAACTCGAAAGTATTTGACAGTAGGCTTCTTATCAAACCAAAGTTCGTAAGCCGTTTTATTATTAGATTTACAAGTATAAACTCGGTTAATAATATAGCAGGTGGTATTCATTGCTTCAGCCCAAAGATTTCTAGGGAGCTTCATACTATTTAACATTACGTTTCCCATTTCTTGAAGCACTCTATTTTTCCTCTCCACAATTCTATTTTGTTGTGGTGTTTTGGGCACAGAGAATTCAAACGATATTCACTGATCGCTACAGAACTTTTCAAAACTGTTATTTTTGAACTTAGATCCATGATCACTACGGATCTTACTGACATGAGAACTTTTTTCAATTTGGATTCGTTTGATGATCTTTTTCACTTCATCAAGGGTTTCTGATTTGTCCCTTAAAAATATAACCGAAGTGAATCTGGTATAATCATCTAAGATAACCAAGATGTATTTTTTGCCACATCGACTCTCTATTCTGGTTAGTCCTACAAGATCCATGTGGAGCAGCTC
Source organism: Magnolia sinica (assembly GCF_029962835.1). Taxonomy (NCBI): domain Eukaryota; kingdom Viridiplantae; phylum Streptophyta; class Magnoliopsida; order Magnoliales; family Magnoliaceae; genus Magnolia; species Magnolia sinica. Next base: position 28,530,563 of record NC_080591.1, on the reverse strand, counting down.
GAGTGGCCTTGATGTGGCATTGGAGTTCACCTTTTTATGAGAGCTCCTAGTTTGTTTACCATACTAATATTCACCACATATTTTGTCTATTCTTTACAACTTTGGTAGACCTCTAATTAGTTCTCCTTTGTTCAATCTGTACAAATTACGGTAGTGTACATGTCCAAGGCATTTATGCCATAATTCTGTCTCATTGGTATGGACCATGTAGCACTGTTGATTAGATGAGCTACCATCGCTTACAATATAGCAGTTTTCAGAAGTTCTGCGACCAGTTAATATTATAGAACCCTTTTTATTTATGATTTCACAACCTTGATTGGAAAATTTCACACTATGGTTGTTATCGCATATTTGGGATATGCTTAACAGGTTGTGTTTTATCCCCTCAACATATAAAACGTTCTTAAATAAGAGAAGATTATAGAGTTGAGCCGTACCTTGGCTAATTATCTTGCAATTGCTTCCATCACCAAAAATAACTAACCCATCAGTCATATCTATAAGATCGGTGAATAAATCCTTGTCGCTTGTCATATGCCTAGAGCATCCACTATCTAGGTACCACTTTGAATGGCTTGTAGCTTTGAAAGCGGTGTGGGGAACCAAGCAGGCAACTTTAAGAACCCATTTCAGAACTGTTTTGGGTTTGGGAATATAGTTGGTCTTCTTCTATCTGTTGTTGTAAGAATGACCTACTGAGTTAGATTTTAAGAGCTCCTTAAGTAAATCAACTATCTTTTCAGCTAGTGGGTTTCTGTTCTGATTTTTGAAGTTGACATAGCTACTTTTAGGTTTTTGAAAAGTTTTTAATTTTTAGAAAAACCTTGACTAGTATTTTTTCCTTTTGAGTTAGATGACTGTCCTTTCACAAACTTAAGAGGAGTATACTTTTGTTTAGGAGGAACATTTTTATCATAGCCCGAATCTGTCACCACATTTTCTAGATCCAGATAAAAGTTTTTCTAACTTTGGATCTCCTTGGGCATACCTCCATGTATCCTTTAAACTCAGAACAGAAGATACTTCATTTTTAAGTTTCTCATTTTCAGATTTCAAATTTTCAATCAGGGAGGTTTTGAATTCTAAATCGCATTTTGATTTTTCAAAACAATCTGAAATTTTGGATTTTTCTAAAATAAGAGATTCAAAACATTCTTTGAGTTTAAAAAACTTTTATTTTTGAAGTTTAAGTTTGACAGCAATTTTACAACTTTCCCTATATAGGGCATTGTAAGTGTCTTGAAGATTATCTTCATTTTCATAATCACTATTCAGATTTTCTTCGCTAGTTGAATCATTATGATCTGAAAAAGTAAATTTGGCTAGAGTCATAAGGGCTTTAACTTCACTGCCCGACTCGGTTTCAGAATCTTTTGATTTAGAAGAAGCTTCAGAATCAGAAGATTCATCGTAAGTAGCCAACATACCCTTCTTTTTGGGTTTGTCCTTTTTAGGCATTTGTTTACTAAATGCCCATGTTCTTGGCAGTTGTAACATTGACTATCTTTCAAACACTTCCAAGTTTTAGATTTAGGTTATGATCTTTTCCTATCATTTGATTTTTGAAAATCAACCCTCTTTTTACTCTTGAAAATCTTGTAAAACTTTTTCGCTATAAGAGCCATATCATCTTCAGAATCAGAGTTTTCTTGAGAAATACATTTAGAGGATTTAAGAGTGATAGATTTACTTTTAGGAGCTTTAAAGTTTTAACTCATAGGTTTATAAAGAACCAACTAGTTCTTCTACCCTCATATTGTCCGTATCACGAAGTTCCTGGATCGCGGTTACTTTAGAATTGAACCGTTTAGAAAGTGAGCGTAGTATCTTTGCACACACTTTACTTTCTGGGATTTTATCACCAAGACCCCACATTGAGTTTACAATGTCATTTAATCTTGTGTAAAAGTCCATAAACATTTCATTTTCCTGTATATGAATTTCCTCAAATTTGGTTGTAAGGAGTTGGACCTTAGATTTCTTGACAATTGATGTAACCTCGTGTGTCATTTCTAAAATATCCTAAGCTTGCTTTGCAGTATCACAGGATATATTCTTTTGACCTCATCTGGTGATAATGCACAAGTGATTGCATTTAGTGCTTTTGCATTGGCACTACTCTCATTTTTCTAAAGAGTGGTCCATGAGAAATATTGTTACTCTCATTGATTTTAAACCATCGATACCAGTCACTTCAGTGATAGGTGGGTTCCATTCAGTCACTGTGGCTTGCCACACACTCTCATCCATTGTTTTGAGGAAGATCCTCATCCTGGCTTTCCAATAGGCATAGTTGGAGCCATCAAAGGGTGAAGGCCTAGTGACTGATAGGCTTTCAAAATTTGACATCTTTTAAATAGCTTAGATCGTTAGCTCAGGAAATAAATCCAAATAAAAAGCAATAAGAGCGAGCTATTAGGCTCTGATACCACTTGAAATGGCCTAACTATACGTCCTAGAGGGGGAGGGGGGTGAATAGGACGATGCCAAAATAAAACTTTAACAGTAGAATAAAAGAATATGATAACCAAATAAAATAAATCAATTCACAATGCTGAAATAAAAGCAACCTCAATAAATAAGAATTGAGAGGTTGATATAAATTCAGTTCTAAGGACAACCTTACATCGTAAAAACCAAGAGTTTATGGCAGGACCACCTTATTTTTAGAATGTTTGTTGTATCAAAAACTCAAACCGAAGAGAAATAAATAAATAGCAAGGAATTAAAATAAATTGTAGAAATTTAAATCTAAATTATTACAACATTCCCACTGTGCTTTGAAATGTAAATTTTACAACATTCACATCCACACATACATTCCACAAATCTGAATGATAAAAGATATAAAACTTAAGCAAGCATTTAAACCACAAGACAAAGAATTATAGTGGTTCGCCTGTGTGTACACCAACTGTTCAATAACAGTCACACAGAATGCTACTCCACTCCTAATATCCTCACACAGGGGATATTAGCGTTCACTAATAAAATAGGTTTCACAAGTTCACTTAAAACCTTCATAATTGTGTTTTTTAACTTGGGCTTACACAATCCAAAAAGCCATACTGTCTGAGTTTTCTGGCTCTACTCAGATAACCATACAATGAGATTTTTCTGGCGAATCTCAAACAAAAATCAAAAGAATAGAAATTTTACATAAACGTAAAATACTTGGATTTCTTCTTTCGTAGCAGCCCAGAAGAACCAATCGGAGTAGAAGTTCGAATCAACGTTCAATGTCCAATACTCACTTAAAATGATTCTAAGTTCTAATTGATTTTAAATTAAATCAAATGGGCGTAGCTATATTTGATTTTGATTCCAAGAAGAAGGAGTACATCAATTCCTTTTTTCAAATAAGATTAGAATATAAGAATAAAATCAAATAAACAAGCTAACAAAAAGAGAATATTAATTATGCACAACGTAGCTTAAAATGAACACTAACTTATCTTAGAATGGAGCTTTGATTTTCTTGGAGTGAGTTCTAAAACTCTGAGAATCGTGTTCAATTTATAGTTGCAGAAATCACGTCTACGACTAGTCTTAAGAAAGCTTCGACTGGTCGTAGTAACAACAACATTTTGAAATTTTAAGCATGATCTTAAAAAACCGTTCTACGACTAGTCGTAGGGATTCTACGACTGGTCGTGGACCACCTACGATCGGTCGTAGCTGACCCAAGATTGGTCGTAGGAAATATGATTTGCACCCTGTAGTTCAAGCCGTAGATACATGACTAGTCGAAGGTTAAGTCGTGACCCTCCTACGACCGGTTGACCAGTTCTCAGGACTGGTCAAAGCTTAACCAAAAAAATTTGAAAATCTTCAACAACTTAGGACTGGACGAGGAATTTCTTGGACTGGTCAAACTAGTGATAGGACTAGTCGAACAAGGTCCAGGACTAGTCTTAGAATAGACCAAAATCATCTATAAAGATTCATCTTGAATTATGTAACTCAAATGACCTACCCTAAGGTCAATCTAAGGTCTATCACACCTGGATCATTAAGTATGAACATTGAACTTCATTCTTTTTAGATAATGGTTGACCTTTGAACCTTATGAAGCTCGAGATTTGTACTTGATGTAGCTTGATCTTGAGATCTTCTAAAGCTTGAAATTAAACTTCATCTTGAGTTGCACTTGAGTCTTGAAATGTCCTTGAGTCTTGAAGTGTTTATCGATGTAGTTCAGAACATTGATGTTTACAAAAGTTGACAAAGTACATGGCTTGACTTGGCTTGAAGTAGTTCGTCGTTCTTGACAGAAGCAATGTCTTTATAGAGTCGATGTGATGTCTTGAACAATCTCTTGAACATATGTCTATCATCATACAAACACAAGACACAGATAGAGTTTTGGCACAACAAAATTTGACAACCAAAGGAGCATGAGACCATAGCACTTACAAAGCCTCTTCTGAATCAGAAGATTCTGAAACTAAGTAGGGCAATGAAGTTAAAGCCCTTATGACTCTAGCCAAGTTCACTTTTTCAGATCATGATGATTCAACTAGTGAAGAAAATCTAAATATTGATCATGAAAATGAAGAAGATTTACAAGATGCTTATAATGCCCTATACAAAGAAAGTTGTAAAATCGCCGTAAAACTAAAACTTCAAAAAGAAAAGTTTTTAAAACTTAAAGAAAATTTTGAGTCTCTTGTTTTAGAAAAATCTCATATTTCAGATTATTTTGAAAAGACTAAAAGTGATTTAAAATTTAAAACCTCCCTGATTGAAAAACTTAAATCTGAAAATGATAAACTTAAGCTTGAGAACTCTTCACTTTTGAGTTTAAAGGATACATGGAGGTATGCACAAGGAGATCCAAAGTTTGAAAAACTTCTATCCAGATCTAGAAAATGTGGTAACAGATCCGGATTGGGATATGATAAGAATATACCTTCTAAACTGAAGAATATTCCTCCTAAGTTTGTGAAAGGAGAAACCTCTAACTCAAAAGGGAAAAGTATTAATCAAAGTTTCTCTAAAAATGCTAAAATTTTTCAAAAACCTAAAACCAATTATGTTAACTATAAAACTTAAAACCAAAATCCTTTAGTTGAAAAAATAGTTGATTTGCTTAAGGAGCTCTTAAAATCTAACTTAGTAGGTCATTCTTACAACAACAGACAGAAAAAGACCAACTATACTCCTAAACCCAAAACATTTATGAAATGGGTTCCTAAGGTTACTTGCTTGGTTGCCCACACTGCTTTCAAAGCTACAAGCCATTCAAAGTGGTACCTTGATAGTGGGTGCTCCAGGCATATGACAGGCAATAAGGCTTTATTCATCGATCATAAAGATATGACTGATGGGTCAGTTACATTTGGTGATGGTAGCAACTGCAAGATTATTAGCCAAGGTATGGTTTAACTCTATAACCTCCCCTTATTTAGGAATGTTTTATATGTTGAGGGGCTAAAACACAACCTGTTAAGCATATCTCAAATATGTGATAACAATCATAGCGCGAAATTTTCTAATAAAGGTTGTGAAATCTTAAACAAAAAGGGTTCTGTAATATTAACTAGTCACAAGACTTCTGAAAACTGCTATATTGTAAGCAATGGTAGCTCATCTAATCATTCATGCTACATAGTCCATACCGATGAAATAGAATTATGACATAAACGCCTTGGACATTTACACTATCATAATTTATACAGATTGAGCAAGAGAGAACTAATAAGAGGTCTACTTAAATTACAAAAAGTAGATAAAATATGTGGTAAATACCAGTATGGCAAGCAAACAAGGAGCTCTCATAAAAAGGTGAACTCCAATGCTACATCCAGACCACTCGAGCTTCTCCATATGGACCTTATAGGACCTACCAGGACGGAGAGTCGAAGTGGCAAAAAATACATACTGGTAATCGTGGATGATTTTACCAGATTCACTTGAGTAGCCTTTTTAAGGGATAAATCAGAAACCCTTGATGAAGTAAAAAGGATTCTCAAATGGATCCAAACTAAAAAAAGTTCTCAAGTTTGTAAGATCCATAGTGATCATGGATCCGAGTTCGAGAATAGCAGTTTTGAGAAGTTCTATAGTGATCAGGGAATATCGCATGAATTTTCTACGCCCAAAACACCACAACAAAATGGAATTATGGAGAGGAAAAATAGAGTGCTTCAAGAAATGGGAAATATAATGTTGAATAGTATGAAGCTCCCTAGAAATCTTTGGGCTGAAGCCGTAAATACTGCGTGTTATATTATCAACCGAGTTTATACATGTAAATCTAATAATAAAACTGCTTATGAACTTTGGTTTGATAAGAAGCCTACTATCAAATACTTTCGAGTTTTTGGCAGCAAGTGCTATATTTTGCGTGACCGTAAAAATCTGGAAAAGTTTGACACAAAAAGTCATGATGGGATCTTTTTAGGATATTCTTTAAACAGTCGTGCATATCGTATTCTGAACAACATGACCGATGAGATTCAAGAGTCCATTAATGTGGTCATTGATGATCACTTGAATACACCTGCCCGTAATTCAGATAATGATGAAGTTCTTTTGATTGACAAACTAGATACTTCATCAAGTCAAAATAATTCTGAATTAAGGACTATTAAAGATCATCCAACCACTCAAATTCTTGGAAACCCTCTCACTGGTGCGCGCACTCGTAGACAATTAGAAGACATGTAACTACATGTGTTTATATCTCAGATTGAACCAGTAAACGTAAAAGAAGCTCTTTTTAATGAAAACTGGATAGTAGCTATGCAGGAAGAACTTAATCAGTTTGTTCGAAATGATGTCTGGTACCTTGTTCTTAAACTTATAGATAAACATATTATTGGAACAAAGTGAATTTTCAAAAATAAGTCTGATGAACTTGGGAATATTATTCGAAACAAGGCAAGACTGGTTGTACAAGAGTACACTCAAATAGAAGCGATTGATTATGATGAAACCTTTGCCCTAGTTGCTCGCCTTGAATCAATCAGACTTTTTATATCCATTGCATGCTTTAGAAAGTTTAAAATTTATCAAATGGATGTAAAGAGTGCCTTTTTGAATGGCTGTCACGCCCAGACTCAGTAACCGGATTCACAATGAACCCAATGGCCGGTTCTGGCCGCAACAGCCTCCGTAGTACCCCATTCTCGGCTCCTAAGGCAGGTTTTGATCCTGCGATCTTACAAGGAGGATTTTCATAACAATATAACTATTTTCAATACGAGCATACCCAAGATCATAGCAAGTAAATCTGAGAATAACAAGGGCACACATTACAAAATCTACTATGAATTTGAACTTTTACAAGCTTACATAAGGTCCAAAAGGACATACATAAGATAATAAAAGAAAAAAAGAAAGTCTGCAATACTGGGTCCTCAAGCTCAGCTCTAATCTAAACTCTACCACTGCGATGCCTGCCTAAGATCTCCTGCATGCATCAATCGTGCTTAAGCTTATAGAAAGCTTAGAGGGTGGTGAAAGTGTGTGACAATGGTGCATAGAAGAATAGTAGGAAATGCAAGAAGGGAAACATGCTCAATGAGAATATCACTAGCCTTACCAAGGCTTATCATGAATATGATGCAATGAGTACTGGACGTTATACCAAGGCAATGCATGAAGGGGCTTACATAACCAATACTAATGCGATACAAGTAATGCCAGTGCTCATAACTAAACCATATGTCAAGTATATTTCCAATCATAAGGAAATCACCGGGGTCCATTACACTGCTAGATGACTGCCACTCTATAAACCCTGCACAGTCAAATGAGCATAAAAGACCTCACTACCCGCCTTTGGACAACCAATCACCAGTAAGGCCTGACGGTAGCGGACCCATTCACGAGCTGGTCAGACTCAGCCTAGCAATGCCCTCTTACATCAGGCGAGTAAGGCCACACCCCTAACTAACCGACTACACGACAGTGGGAGTCACGGCCTAATGGTATAAGGCCCTCGTGCGTTCATATATTCCACCCGATCACGACATTGGAGCAGATCCTTGGTACCATGGAAGTTTTGGGAATTTCACCCATGGGCATCCTATGCACCCGGTATGCTCAAGTAACATTTTCGGTGTCTAAACATGGCCATCCATGATGTATCTGTGGAGGCTACAACCCTGATGAAGCAAGGGTGATAATGCTCATATATTATGCAATGCCAAATGCATGAATCACACAATCAACTATACATCAATTCCAAGCATCCAACATGCTCAAGAGGGAAATATTACGTCCCTCGGGAAGACAGCATGCAATGCCTAATGGCACAATCATAACCACACACACAGTGTCATCCAAGCATATAATGATGCACATGGGCCATGAAGATGGGTCTAGGCGCATCATGCGGTGATATACAAGGTAAATTACATTCCTCCTATCCAAGAAGGAACCAATACTAGGTACTTAGACAATATCCATAAGGAATCCCACCTCTAGTGGGGGCCCATTTACCTGGGGTAGCCTACGAGACTAAGCATACAACTACGGGTCTAAGTAATATAGAAATGAGCCTAGCAACTGTCTAAGATAAGTATCCAATCACTCTTAAATACAACCGGACCTAGAGGGGTTCATAATGAGGACATTTAACCACCATTCCCCAAAAAGGCATATCAACCATGAATTATATGGATAAAAGGCCCAAGGCCTACATTTAAGATAAAAATAAAAGTAACCACATACATATATTCCTCATAATAGGCCATAAAAAGATATAATATCACTTTTAACAACATGGGCCCTAAGAGGGGAATTAAGGCCCAAGGCCCAATTTCCAATGGCCATAGAATCCATGCATTAAGTTGGACTTGGTGGGCAGCCCGCGTATACAATATACGAGCTAAAAAAATAGGTTTAAGTTTGGATGAAATGGGCCCCACTACATTAGCCCAATAACTAGCAATTTAAGTAGGCAACCGAGGGCCCAATGTTATCCTTACCTCAGCCCACAAGTCCATCAAAATGGTGGAAGTCGGCCTAATGTATGATTGGACCAAGCTGGGATGTCCCTGCCCAATCTGGGCTCACTGGATGTCCCAAAATTCTGATCTTAAGATGGGGTCCTCATAAGATCACTAAAAGTGACTCAAAAGAATGCACTGATTAAGCCCAAAGATTATAAGAAAGCATAAGCATGTAACACGTACACAAGTTCTCAATATGGTGGGCCCCACAACCAAATAAAGTTTTAAACATAAAATTGTACATCTAAGGCCCTTTGATAAACTTTTGGCCCATTTGACTTCCTAGGCCTGCTAAGGTCCAGAAATTAGCTGAGTATGTGGAAATAATCTCATGAAGGCCAACTATACTCATTAGGGGACCCCACCAGATGGAGAGTGTGTATATATCATGAAAAGATCAAGTGGGCATGCTACTGGATTTTGAGTCCAGCAGCAACCCAAGGCAGAGAGTACTTCCACAATCGGGCGATCCAAGGCATGGACGGCCTGGACCAAACATGCATTAAGGTAGGTTCCACATACATGTACATTGAGCCTTAAATAAATGGCCTAAGGTCTATGGTGGACTTTTAACCACCCATAGAGAAACCTATGAGCTTACCTTAGGATCACCCAGGAGGACATCCAACCTCAACTGGTTTCTAAGAGGTAGCTCGCCACTACCCATATAATGAAAGATCTAAGGCCTAAGCAATGTGTGGACTAGTAGTTCAAACACCAAGCCCAACTCATAGGCCATATAGTGGGCCCTCAAGTAAGGTTTGGGCCCAACCACAAAGGTCATAATTCCACATATTGTGGTGGGCTTCATGGGCAGCCCAGTAATTCATTTACATAGGCAAGTTTCACATTTAACACAAGTGAGTTGGGCCTCACTTTTGGCCCAAGTACAGGGACAGTTTAGTGGGCAGGGAAGGGCCTGACTTCTTGTGTATTATTACCCCTAAGCCCATCACAATAGATAGGAGAGTATAGGCCCAAGATCAATGGGCCTATCTAAAAGAATTGAGTCCACAAGGCCTACTTGCTAACACAAACATGCATATACTATATCACATAATGGGCCCTAAAGAAATGGCCCAAAACAAAAGTCATCTAATTCATACATTATGGTGGGCTTGAGGGCAGCCCATAAACCCAACAATATACATAGGCAAGGCCCATACTGACAGTGTGGGCCTTGCCACATCAGCCCAAAGACTTAGCAAGGCCCTCCACAATATACATTTATGTGCGCCCCGCAAGTCAGCCCATAATTAAGCATTTCATGAGGGCATCACGGCTAATGAATACACACGGTCAGCCTGTAGACGGCCCGTTGGGCCCGTGAAACAATAAGGTCTGGCCCTGCAGATCTTGGGCTCAAGAAATAGGTTTCCAGCCCATTGGGCCTATAAACTACCAAAAATCTGGTTAAGGCTAACCCCTAACATCACCACAAAGGTGGGCCTTAAGAGGAACTAATTATGCCCAAAAATGTCTAAGGAAATAAGGCAAGGAGTGTGTCCGACGCTCCCTTAAATCCAGTGGGCCACAACAGCTCCAAAACAATCAACTATGGAGCAAATTTGGGCCCCTTGCTGGAATTCAGCCCACCCACTTCCTGGGCCTGCTGGAATCCAGAAATTTATGTAATTCAGATGGGTTACCAGCCCATGGTGACCCACACATATCACAGTGGGTCCCATCGGATGAGAGAGGAATGCACAACACACATTAGAAGTGGGTCATGCCGCTGGAATACAGGCCCAGCAATAGCCCAAGGTAGGGGCGTCCCGTGGTGGGTAGTCCTACGGGCCTGGGTATCTGGCCCAAAACTGACCCAAGTTTGCAGGCCACACCATGGTCAGTACAGGGGCTTGATGGCCGTGAAACTTTACAAGATGGTCCTCCCATAGGTGGACCACGAATCCTCAAAATTTTGTGATTTTTGGACGGTCAAAAGTATTTTAATTAATAATACAGACTATCAAGAAAATCTGGTTAATCTGGACGTCTGAACGTGGTGAGCTAGTCCGGCCCTTGCCACGGTGTGCACGGGACTCCATTGGCTCAAAAAATTTGTATGTGAGTCTCAACATGGGTGGACCACCTCTCTTTAAATTTTCATGATTTTAGGATACTCAAAAGTATATAAATTAATTTAAAGAATACAATCTATCCAGGGTGAAATATTGCTGGAATATAACTGTCCTGAATTTGAGCCATCCAATGGGTGGGTTATGGGACTCCAAAATTTCTGAAATCTGGACCCAAGGTCCCTCATCAATCCTACAACAAGGTGGATCTAGAAATATGGCCCACTTTCTTACAAATTATTTTTTTATATTATTTTTATGGGACTATGCTACTGGACTACACAGTAGAAATTTCTGGCGGTCCAGTATGTTGGCCCACCCTTTTGGATGCCCAAATAGGATTCCTTGGCCCTAAAATTGTGTGTATAGGTCCTACCATAGGTGGGACACCTCCCTACAAAAATTTAGGATTTTTGGGATAGTAAAAATATTTTATTTAACTCATGCAATTTATGGACAACAAGGTCCAGATTTTTATTTTCCTGCTGCAGCAATACTGCTGTCCCTGACTTTAGCACCCCATTTGAGTGAGCCCAGGTCTATGTAAATTTGAAAAAATGTAAGGCCAACCTTCCTATACAAGTATACAGTAAGGTGGGGTCCACAAAGGTGGCCCACCATTTCAAAATCAGGCTGATGTTTATAATTTTCCAGCAAACAGTGTGGCTGGACAGTCTAGAAAAATCTGGACCGTCTACCCTCCTTGGCCCACCTTTTTGGGTGATCAAATAGGGACATTTGAAGGTGAGGTTTAGCATACTTTTAGGTGGGGTCCATACCTCAAAGAGAAGTCTAAGAAATCAGGGAAAAAGAGACCACAAACAAGGCTTACAACCCATACATTACAGCATAAAAAAAAATTCCAGCAATCTGGACAGCAACATGTTGCTATCTAGATCAGCCCAAAAAAATTAATACATGGGAAATAAATCATAGATTCCACAAGGTGGGGTCTACCTTGATGTGTCACATAACTCCCAGGCCCAGCCCCTCTCTAAGAAAATCCATAAAATCAGGCCCAAAGGCTTTCCAAATCAAGCAGCAAAACTAGGCAGCACAGTTGGGCCTGGGTGTCCAACAACTTGGGCCTGGATGTCCCAAAAATTTAAAAATTCTAGTTGCATGGCACATCAGGTGGGCCACATAATCATTACATCCAAACCACGGAAAGGGAAGAAGAGAAGAAGAAATGAAATCTCATCAAGATGAGGTCCATAGAGAATGGCCCCATCAAGATCACATGCATGCAAGTGATGGCTAAAAACCTTATCCAAGGAGTGGTGGACCTTCACCATTGATGCGGTGAGTCTTACACTCTCCATATGAAGCAAAAAAATATCTATGAAAATAAGAACCATGCAATCTATCCTACATGCTCACCCACTTGTTGGATCTTTAAGATTCTTCAACCACCATGCTCCTTAAGCTTCAAGGAAGGAGGTTTAATGGTGATGATGGATCTTTGATGGTTAGATCTAGGGGGAAAGAAGAGGAAAGAGGGCTGGAAAAGTTCAGCAATGGAGGACATTGGAGGGCATTTACAAAGAGGAGAAGAGAGAAATGAAGAAAGAGAGAGGGAGATGAGAGAGTTTCTAAAGTTGAAATGATTACTTTCTTAGAAAAAGATGAGTTTTTGAAAAGAGAAAATAATCATTGCTCATGGGATAAGGTGGCTCATCATTACATAGAGAAGCTAATCTCATCATGGTTTTCTTGAGAAAAGAAGCCATCATTGCTAGGCTAAAGGTGGCTTACATGGGGAATAGTTCACATGGGGAAATATGCAATTAGGTGGGTCCCACCAAAAATGCAATCAACGGTCCAAATAATGCACGACCCATAACTTTTGATGGACACGCTGGATTTACGCATGAGACGCGGCACTGGAACCGCGGTGACGATGCAGTCGCAATGGCATAGGTCTTGGGTCAATCTGAGTCGGGTCTACGTGACCAAACTCAAGAGTGACTGCAATCACTATCCGAAGGTCGCGGGCCACCGAAATTTGACCGGTAGGACCGCGGGACCAAAATACATGAGATGCATACTCACACACACATGCACACATGCGAACTCGGGTCAGGTCTCACAATGACGATTTACATAAAGAAGTATATGTTGAACAACCTATAGGGTTTGAAGACCCTAAGTTTATTAATCATATATATCATCTTAGAAAAGCTCTATATGGTCTAAAACAAGCTTCCAGGGCATGGTACAAAAAATTGACTAAGTTTTTACTAAGTCATAATTTTCAAATGGGTAGTATCGATAAGACACTCTGTGTTAAGAAACATAACGATGATATCTTAATGGTTTAGATGTATGTTGATGATATTATTTATGCATCAACATGTACTAACATGACTGTTGAGTTTGCAAATTTAATGAAATCTAAGTTCAAAATGAGCATGGTTGGGGAATTAAATTATTTCCTAGGGTTGCAAGTAAAACAACAACCTGATGGTATTTTTATTTCTCAAACCAAGTATGCCTTGAACTTGATTAAAAAGTTCGGATTTAAGAATAGTAAGAATTTTGATACTCCTATGAGTACAGCTCTAAGGCTCTCAAAGGACTCTACAGGCAAAGATGTGGATCCTAAATTGTATAAAAGTAGGATTGGCAGTTTACTTTATTTAACTGCTAGTAGACTTGATATTGCTTTAAATGTTGATATTTACATTAGATATCAGTCTAACCCTAAAGAGTCACATCTAACTACGGTTAACCGGATTATTTGATATGTCGCAAGTTCTATAAATTTGGGTCTTTGGTATCCATATGATACTAGTTTTCAATTGGCAGAGTACACTAATGCTGATTGGGCTAGGAATATCGATGATAGGAAATCAACCAGTGGTGGTTGTTTTCGTATTGGAAATTGTTTAGTCTCTTGGTTTAGCAAGAAGCAAAGTTCCATATCACTCTCAACTGTTGAGGCTGAATACATTGCAGCTAGAAATGCATGTTCTCAACTTGTTTGGATGAAATGTATGTTAAGTGATTACGGAATAACACAAGATTCTATGGTCTTATATTGTGATAATTCCAGTGCAATAAATATTTCTAAAAATCCAATACAACATTCACATACCAAGCACATTGACATTAGGTATCATTACATTCGTGAATTAGTGGAAGATAAAATAATATCTTTGGAATACATTCCGACCGAGACTCAACTTGCTGACATTTTCACTAAACCGCTCGACAAAAGCAGGTTTAGTAAATTGAAATTTGATCTTAGTATGTGCAATTTAAATTGAATATTCTTACATACTTGTATCATAGTGTGTGTATATATATATATGATAATTTAATGGCTTAAATTTTAAATTTTTATGAAAAATGCTTATTTTTGTCGGTACACGACCAGTCGTGTGTGTAATCGACTGGTCGTGTCACGACTGGTCGAGCACATCCACGACCCGTCATAAAACTCGGTGGATATTTTAATATTGGGGAAAACCTTTTCTTCTTCATTTTCGCTTTTCTCTCTAACAAGCCAACGCCCGACCAGTCGTACCCACCTTCATTGTTCTTCAAGGTTAGTGGGTTTTATGCATTTTTCTTATAGATTCTAGTTAATATTACTTCATTTTCACTCTTGGAGTAATCTATTTGATCTTTCATTGCAATTTTGAGATTTTCTTTTGAAAAATCTGATCTTTTAAAACCTCACTTCAAATCTTTTGTATCTATTTGTTTCTTTGAGTCTTGTATTGCAAATGGATACTAAGGGGAAAAAGAAAACTTTTCGTGGTCCATCATCTTCTAGATCAACTTCTATCACTCAACGCCATCTTCGGTCACCCGAAAATGATCCCTCCGATGTACGAGATTTGCTTATGTGCAAAGTCATTATTAAACGTCCTATTAATCTTAACCATATTGCTTATTTTGATATCCTACCTCTACTCCAATTTGTAGGATGGGATAACATCTTACATTGGGGTGGACCTACATACCAATCTATTGCTCAATCCATGTTTGCATGCATTTCTTATTTTTCTAGAGAGAATTTATCATTTAAAATTGATGCTAGAGAAGGTCCATTTGATGTAGATCTTCATCTAATTGCTGGCCTTATGGACATTCCTATTAATGATGAGGGTATTCCCATTCATACTTTAGCTGAAAAACCCTCAGAATTAGAAAAGCGCATGTTCACTAGAGAACTATGTAATATGGATGTGCAATGGACTCATAAAGGGAATGCTCTCCTCTCAAAGTATTTGTTACCCAGATACATGGTTCTTCACAGAATCTTTATTTCAATTCTGTACCCGCATTTTGGTAACAAAACAGAACTAACTGCTTTTATGGTTCGTGTTTTTCATTCTGTCATCTCTGGTATAAACATTTGTCTGCCTTCTTTAATCTATCATTCCATCATTCAGTTTCGTCTCCATTTAGGTCATAGTGATATTTCATTTGCCTATCTTATGACTATTTTAGCCACTCACATGCTCGTGGCTATGCCTGTTGGAGAGGCACCTATCCATCATCTTATATTCAACAATACAAATATTAACATGATGAAATTGGAATTGTCTCCTGACCAAGTGGATGTTGGTGGTAGTGGTGCTGAAGCAGGGAATGAAGCAGAAGCTGGGAATCTTCCTCCTGACGATGTTGATATGGATGATATTTTTGATGAACTGGGATCAGTCTCTGGAAATGATCCGAATTTTCAGCATTCTGATGTTGATGAGAGGTTGAATTCTCTTAAGGAAGAGATAGCTCAATTATGTGTAACATAATCATCTCAATTTTCTTATCTATACAAGTATATGAGGCGTGTTACTAAGGGTTTACACAAAATTGATCCATCTATTTCTGCTCCCTCTTTTAGATCGGACTAAATGTTTTTCTCTGATGGTCTATAATAACTTCAATCCTACTTTGCTCTTTCTCAGTGTATAAGACTATTTTTATCTATCTTTAGATTGAACTGGATTATGATATGTGGATTTTACTTATGCTTATCTTTTTCTCATATCTTGCCTAGTTATTTCATCTATTACTCTCCTATTTATTATTCTTGTCCATTTATTCTTCCTTTGTCATTTTGTGGCAAAAAGGGGGAGAAGCTTTTAGTTTGATTGCTTATGGATGGATATGGATTAGTAACAGCACAGATTTATAATTTTTTATGTATGCTACTCAGGGGGAGTAAGTATAGAGGAGTGCCTCTAGATAAATGTTATGTGTTAGTTTATGACAACTGGTGCATGATTCTTTAACCAGACTGTAACTGGCTTTCTGCTATAACTGGTGCATGATTCTTTGTTAAGTATGTGTTGTGCTTTTCTTATTTTTATTTGAGTCTGTTTTGTCACAAATTTGACAAAGGGGGAGATTCTAAGTGCTATGGTCTCATGCTCATTTGGTTGTCAAATTCTGTTGTGTCAAAACCTCTATATGTGTCTTATATAGTTCGTTGTTATATGAATGTTCAAGACACTGCATCAATACTTCAAGTCAAGTACGGTGATCTACTTTAAGAAATGCAAGGTCATGTACTTGGTCCTCTTCTATAAGCTTCAATATTTAGAACTACATCGATAAGAAGAGTGGAAGATTTTCAACTCAAAATGAAGTACAAATTAAGAAGACAAATTCAAGCTTTAGAAGATCTCAAGATCAAGTTACATCAAGTAAAGATCTCAAGCTTCATAAGGTTCAAAGGTCAACCATCTTCTGATTGAATGAAGTTTCAATGTTCATACTTCATATCCCAGGTATGATAGACCTTAGTTTGACCTTAGGGTAGGCCATTTTGTATACATAATTCAAGTTGAATCTTTTTATATAATTGTGGTCTGTTCTAAGACTAGTCCTGGACCTTGTTCGACTAGTTCTAGCACTGGTTCGACCAATCTAAGAAATTCCACGACCAGTCCTAAGTTATTACAAATTTTCAGAATTTATGGGTTATGCTACGACCTGTCCTGAGACCTGGTCAACCGATCGTGTGAACAGTGCACGACTCGTCCCATGACTTGTCCTGGTTCTACGACTTAAACTACAACAACCAATCTTGGTTTCCTATGACCAGTCCTGGGTCTACTACAACCAGTCGTGGATGGTCTACGACTAGTCGTGGACATCCTAAGACTAATCGTAGAACAGTTTTTTCAGATAGCGCTCAGAATTTCAAAATGTCGTTGGTTCTATGACCAGTCGAAGTATTTTCAAGACTACTCGTAGACGAGGTTTTTGCATCTATAAATAGAGCACGAATTTCAGAGATTGATAACTTAATTCAAGAAAATTCAAGGCTTCACTCTAAGATAAGTTTGTATTCATTTTAAGCTACTTTGTGCATATTTAATATTCTCTTTTTGTTAGCTTATGCATTTGATTTTGTTTCTACATTCCAATCTGATTTGAAAGAAGAATTTCTGTATTCCGTCTTCTTAGAATCAAAATTAAATAAAGCTAAGCCCAACTGGTTTAATTTAAAATCAATTAGAACCTAAAACCATTTTAAAGTGAGTATTGGACATTGAACTTCTATATTCGAACTTCTACTCCGATTAGTTCTTCTAGGCTGCTTCAAAGAAAAGGAGAAATCCAGGTATTTTACATTATCATAATTTACATTCTTTTTGGTTTCTTTTAGGATTCGCAATAAAAATCTTATTGTACTAGTTACATGAGGAAAGCCAGAAAACTTAGAAAGAGGGGTTTTTGAATTGTGTAAGCCCATTTAAAAGACACAATTCTGAAGGTTTTAGGTGAACCTGTGAAACCTATTTTGATAGTGAACACTGATATCCCTTGTGTGAGGATATTAGGAGTGGAGTAGCTGTGTGGCTGTTGTTTAACAGTTGGTGTACACACATGCGAACCACTATAATTTCTTATGTCGTGTGATTTGATTGTTTGTTTAATTTCTATATCTTTTATCATTCATATTTGGGGGATATATGTGTAGATGCGAATGTTTTAATATTTACATTTCAAGTATTGTGGGAATGTTGTAATATTTTAGAATTTATTTCTTGCTATTTCTTTTATTTCCTTTTCAATTTGAGTTTTTGATACAAAGAACGTTCTAGAAATAAGATTGTCTTGCCATAAACCCTTGGTTTTTATGGTGTAAGGTTGTCCTTAGAACAACATTTATCTCAACATCTCAATACTTTATTATTAAGGCTACTTTATATTTCTGCATTGTGAATTAATTTCCTTTATTTGGATATTACACTATTTTACTCCACTGTTATTATTTTAACTTGGCATAGTCCTATTCACACCCCCCCCCCCCCCCCCAGGAAATATAGCTAGGCCGTTTTAGATTTAAACACTCAAAAGCTCTATCTATTTTCTCTGCTGACAACTAAAGGCAAGCTCTCATTAAATAGGCCAAAAGTTTCAATAGATATAAAATAGTCATATTGTTGAAAGAATTCGATATCATCGAGTGTATACTCTCGATAGCATCGAATGGCCGCTCTATGACACGAACTCAATCTGTCAAACGCTTTTGAACCTTTTTGCCAATTGGTCGAGGAGATCTAATACTCTTCGATGTCATCAAATTTTGAACTCCGATTTCATCGAAATAAGGTTCGATTCCTTAACAATTGAAAATGTGAGAGCAGTTGCCTTCGAAACATAACATGTATTTGATATGATTGAGCATCCCTTGATATCATCAGAATTTGAATATTGAAGATATCGATGATAGAGTCGATTTATCGATATTTTCAAGGAATTTTTCTATAAGCTTAATAGACAGTTTGTGTCTGATTTCGATGCAATCAACCTGGTGTCGATATGATCGATCTTTGAATATCGATTTTATCGAGTGATCCTTGATACTTGAAATATTTTACCTGTAAACTTACAGGATAGTTTTGTGTCCCAATCCGATATCATTGAAGGTCTGTCGATATCATCGAGGTTTGAATTATGAGGATATCGAGGCTCTCTTCGATATATTGAAAATCACATGATTTGACTTAACAACATTTTGGACACAACTAACTAGATGTCAATTTTATCGAGTCGTCTTGTTGAACTCGAGATTCAAAATTCGATGATATTGAACAGTCCATCAATTCATCAATAATTCAGTCCAGAATTCTTTGTAGTTGCTGGACATCTGAAGTCCTCAATTCGATATTATCGAGTGAGTTTTGAGGACATTGATAACAGGGTTCGATTTCATCGAACCACGTATCGATAAATCGACAAAGGCAGAAAACTTAGAGAACGTCCTAATTTTGCAAAACAATTTTCTCACCTTAAACCCTAAAATGTTCTATCCATTTTTAAGGGTTTTATATACCTGGTGTTTTGGGACATGGGATGTGAGGCTAAGGTTTACCTTTGATGAGTTCGGGCACACATCTTGTTGAGGTAGACGCTTGAACAATCTTCTTATGGGGCTCACTTGTCTTGCTGACTCAACACTTACGCTAATTGACAAACCATGGCACTTTCACCTAACAATGGTGTTTTAGCAACTAAATTAACTAATAAAGTAAAATAATCATAAGAAAGCAATAAACTCGTATTCTTAAACTATCAATTGTGATCATTCAAAGGCATAGGTTCTTCCTCTAACAAGTATCTCGATAAATTTCTTAATAGGTTTCTCAATAAAATCATCTAGATGCCTATTTTGCAGTAGGCTTAGATATCCTGGAGCATGTACGTCTAGAGAAATTTATAAACCTAAGCAAAAAATCTTCTTTCAAAATTTTGAGATTTCCAAATTATATAAAATTCACCTATAGCAAGAAAAAAAATTCAATGTTAATACACCACAGTAAATCCGAGACTACAATTAGTTAAAATTCAAAAAAAAATTATCTTTAGACAATGTAGTCTTAATGAAGTCTGAAGTTTCAAACTTTGGGTCTAACTTCAACTCATTCACCCCTAGTAAACATTCAGGATTAAAGGAAGGAGAAACTTCAAAACAATGATTCCCCCGGTCAGTGTCCGCCACTGAGGTAATGTTTTATAAGGCGTTCTTTATGTCTTAAATCATGTTATCATTAGAATTCTCAAAGTGTTCCATGCAAACTTCTGGATAGTCAGAACATTCAGAGAAAATGGACTTATCTTCCATAGTAAAATCAAGCATGTCATGTTCATGGATCATATCAATATCACCATGTTTGAAAATTCCATGTTTCTCTTGATCATTATCTGACACTTTAAATGAGATCAACGTGTGGGGAAACTAGACCATAGTTTCATAAATATACTCAGGCTCATCATCATCCTCAAACCCAATATGCTCATCAATGGTGTCGAGAGAATTGAGATCACTTACCTCACATTGTGCTTTTGGGTTAGGTTGAGGTTGGCTAGAAAAGTTATTTCCTCCCTAATGAGGTGTGACTCAATTGTCTCAACTAACGTTTTTACCTCTTGTATGGCCTGTGAGATGCTTCGTTTGATTTGCAATTGCCATGCATAAATTCTTATAATATATTCTTAAGAGACTTTGTCGATGGGGGCTTATAAGTGGAGTGCTCTTAGAGATAGTTGTTAGCATCCATGGTTGGTCCATCTCTCCAACTAAAATTCTAATGATTCCTCCAATTAAGATTTTATGTAATATATGTGAGTGTACTCAATAGTTATTAATAAATGTTATCACCATATAATAATCATATATTATCTTAACTGGTGGAATATCATAACATGGTCGGTAATCAATCATAGTTCCAGTTAATTTACGAGACATAAGGCATTTCCTAACATAGTGATCTGACAACCCTTCAACCAATATCTCATCTCTTAGAAGTTGATTAGAGTATTCTCGTGTCCACTCTAGCATGAACATGGTAAAACCCTAATTCCAAACCCAAACTTAAAAATAAAATAAAAATTCTACAGAATTAATGAAGTAAGTAGATGGAGTAAGGAAGGATGTTACCAATAGGGAAGAACCAGACTTGAAGAACCTTGAAACAAAGACATGTAACCGATGTTATTAATATTAGAAATTCTAGAAAAAGAAAACAAACCCTAAAAAAATATGAAATTAGAAAACCTATAAAAAAAATCCTATGCAGAAATTTTTCAAAAAAAAGAAAAAGAAAAAAAAAAGTCTAACCTAAAATAGTAATCAAACTAAAAAACATAACTCTAATTGTGTTCAACGCCACTCATCGGTAAGAACGTCAAAAACTTCATCAAACCTAAGGGTTGACAACCCAAAGTGTAGGGCTATGATGCAATAACAACTTAATGAGACCGAGGTCGAATCCTCGAGGAATGGGGAACACAATGTAGAACTAATCTAAAGGTAATGATTATCTAGTTTTTAATCCAGCGAATAGAAAAGGATTGAAAACAAATAAATAAAATATTAAGGATCCAAGAATTCACTCATAGTAGTTACAATATCCAATTTATTGATTCAACGTATAACTCAATTAGAATTGAAGTCATATCCTATCCAATCAGAAGATAATTCTATTAACTCAATCATCAACACCAATAAAGTCTGATTTCAATTAAATGATTCTCGCATAAAGCATTCAGAGATAAATCATAGGGAATTAAGAGCGTCTAAACCACCCTTAGGCAATGATAAATCGACCAATTATGCAAATTGATTGATTATCTAATTCAGGCTAAGTAATTAATAAATCAAAGCATTCATTGTAATTATTGTTCATAATAAATCTAGAAATCAACAACTCAAAGACTTTAAGTATAATCCAAATCAATTCAATTTACTATCAATATTCAAACCATTATTTATTAAATCAAATAAAATAAATAACTTAATTAAACTACAAGCTTCATCCCTTAACTTTAGCTAAGAGATTAGCCTAACATGGCAAACATTGTAGAAGAAAAATATAAAATGACAAATTTGAACCGAATGATTAAAGGAGGATGACTCCATAGAAGATCCACCACCCCTATGTCTCTCTCTCAAGCCTTAATTCATATTTAGAAGATCCTAAAACACTCATTTAAATAGATTTGGAACTCCAATGTTTGCACACATGTAGAAATTTCACAAACCGACTTAAATTATGCAGTTGCGCACGTCATCGACTTATCGTGTCGACCAGTCGAAGCCATTGATCAAAAGTTCATAAAATTGTCCAGTAACTAACTTTTTAATTTCCTCCCTATATCGACCCATCGACTTTATCTTTCGACTAGTCAAAATTAGCAAAAAGTGTTTAGCAAATTTTCACATATATCTGAATTTTCATTGATCAGTCAAAAGCCCCAAAATTTGTCCGGAGTAATTTTATTGTATTTTGGCATTGCTCGGTCGCTCTTCTCGACAGATCGACCCATCTTCAATTAGTCGAACTATGCTATCGATCGGTCGAATCTCTACAGATTTCTTCAATTCCTTTGTTGCTTGATTTCTAGTAGCTTTTCACTTCTTTCTCTTTAATCCTTAGTATATTAAATCTTCAAGGTTAAGCTCTAAATTTTCAATCATTCATCATCAACTCTTTTGAGCTTTAATTCTTCCACTTTAAGCACATATTTATCCTTGGTCCTTGAAGTACCTCACATGCGGGAAATGTATATAATTAGATCAATTAAGCCTTTAAATGTATGAGAAACTAGTGCAATTGAGAGGATAAATATGTACTATTTTGGTTTCATCAAAAGTACTGGGATGAATGTCATTTATTGATGGCCTTAACAGTTGTTCTTGATCCTCGTTGCAATATGGGCTTGGTTAGATATACTTTTATGAATATTTATTTTCTTGAAAGGGCGGTAATGGAGACCTCCAAGGTTCGTCATGTACTCGAAGAATTGTACAATTCGTATGGTGCTTCTTTACTCAAAGTAGGTGTTAAAGAAGTTAGAACTGCATATGTATGTAATGACGATGTGCTCAATGAATACATGTCTTTCTTAGAACAATAAGATATAGAAGATTAAACAAAAAAAAAATCAGAGCTAGACTTGTATCAAAAGAGCAAATCGTAAAGTGATCAAACTTTGATGTTTTGGAATTGTGGAAGTTGAGAGTTAATAAATAAACAACTTTACATTATCTGTGATAGCACTGGACATATTGTCAATACCGATTTCAATAATGGCACCAGAATCCACTTTTAGCATAGAGAGTAGGGTTGTGAGCAAGCATTAGAGTTAACTTTCACCAAAAATCGTCAAAGCATTAATTTGTACACAAGATTGGTTGCATCTGATTTGGGAAGATAATATTGATGATGAGGAAGAGGAAGAAATCGAGAGTTAAGATGAGACTACATATACACCTGCAACAACAACTACATGAATGCGATTATAAATTATCAACTATTATATTGTGTAATGCCAGAAAATCGGGGGTCGAGCAGGAGCCCAACTCTCGAGTCTCAAAACATCACTTATGCAACATATATGATGATGATTGAATGTTGTCTGTATTAGTACATTAAACATAAGGAGGATTATACCAAATTAGTATATCATACTCCAGAGGCAGTTAAATAACGCAAGCGGAAGACTGAGAGATGTATATAAGCATATATGGAATGTATAGACCATTACCGGTCTCCAGAGTATAAATACATTGCCAAGTGAAATAATTACATGTATTAGTTCAAAACACAAAATATCAAAGATAGTCCGACTACAAATGATAAGCCCTGTAAGCCCCATAGATCAGGACAGTCTAAGTAAACCCGCCTGATAACTGCATATAAGAGAACTCCTCCTCATCGTCGTAGAAGTCAAGCTCTGCCTCATATGTTGCGTCACCATCTGCAACTAAGATAGAGTCTGGTTGGTGTTTAAAACACCATCCCAGAACATGGGAGTGAGTGATCAACTCAATGGATTTGTAAGGCAACGGTTAATATGTTATCAATTCAATCAAGCAGAAATGATAAAGCAGTACAACAATCATGCCCTAAATTCTCTTGTTAATGCAAAGATGGTATGATATGATGCATGCCCTCGCCTGCACTCCCTTTACGAACTTCATCTCATGGTTGCAGCATGCACCACTCCAGACACATGCTACTTCCTCGCCAAAGCACTGTGCAATGCAATGTTATGATTGTGTTAACCAAGTTCTTACTTAGGTTTATTCATACAGTAGGGTTGGGAAGTTAAGGTACCTCCCTTATATGAATTCCCAAATAATGATCCATTATAGGGTCATCAGTCCTAGTAAATCTCATACGATGTTGCGATTCTAGGTCACTACAAAGGGCTCGTCACCTGATCAGTGTAGGCCTAGTTTATACTCTATTTACTACGGAAAGGCATGTCGCCTCAACGCAATCTCAGAGTATGCTCAAGGACACTACAAAGGGCTCGTCACCTGATCAATGTAGGCCGACAGCTCGAATACAATGTCCCATACCACCGTATTCGGCTCACGAGGCGGTGTTGCTCACTGGTCACTACGGGGAGGCTCATCGCTCCAGCGTAGGCCGACAGCTCGATCACGGTGTCCCATACTACCATGTCAGGCTAATGAGTCTTAGCGGATCGAGGTACCAAAGTTAAATGGGTTTTCCAAATTCAAGCAGTGGCATCCATACATGGTGAACATACATCAGGCCAATCGGGTTACTTGATAAGCTCGACTAGTACGAGCATACGTCGAGCCGATCGACATGGAGCGTGTAAGCACTCCGCGTGGCCTAACCACTGTCGACTAGCAGCGTATGACTCGGATTTCTCGAACGTGTCTAGTGTGGTGAAACAACCTCGGCGGCTAAACCAGGACCTGTTACCGATTGCCTTGACTATACCATAGTCCCAAACACACTCCAAAACGATTCCATTCACATGTAATAGTCAAGTACAACATGTGACAACCAAACCACATAGAGATCTCATTTGAGCATTTCAACAACCATATAGTACACATGTTAACATACATAGGCATTTCATTACTAATTCATGCCATAGTAAGATAGGTTACATAAAAGAAATTATAACTATAGATAAGGGAAAGGAGAATCCTATCTCAACACCCCTATATCATACATTTAAACAAGCATTTCCTCATTCAAACATTTTATCAAACACTTAGACTACACATTTCATCATGCATGTATTAGAGTAGTTGTAACCTACATCCTGGCAAGCCCTTTTACGATGGAGTTGCCACATATACAACAAGCATATATCCATAGTTAATAATCATGGCAAGCACAAATTCAAATTCAATACTCATTCAATCATATCAACAGACACATGGAATACACTATATTCAACATAGTTCATATATATGTGTAAAGCGCGGGAAACATCGTATCTAAGCATGTGATAGTATTCAAGTCAGTCATAAATCATTTACTGACATTGAAAGTCTTGAAAACCATAACCTAAACATTTATAGTCCACACCTTACGCCGGTAAACTCGTAACGAACTCAGTTTAAACACTAAGTCTTTATCTATGGCACAACTGCGACCTACAGTATGAAATAGGTTAGCTATTTCATCTAATACACCATTTGAAAACCTAAAACAGATTAGTGTTAGGATTTCTTACCTAAGAATGAAACCAAAATCACCGGTATAGCGACACGGTAGCGGTGTTTCAATACTTAGAGCGGCAGGGAACGATCTCGGTATCAAAACCCTAACTTCCCTCACACTTTCTCTCTCTTTCCTTCTCTTTCTTTTCTCTTCTCTCTCCTAGGTTAGGAAATTCATATGGAGTGATAGAAAGAGAGGGTTTTAAGTCTTTATATAGGCTTAGGACTGATGGAAATGGCGCTAGGGTTAAGGTATACTTAGGTCATATCCAAAGGGTGTCTATTTCAGTCCAACGGAGCATTTCTGGTGGCCTCCCTTCAGCATGCGGTCAGACTTAAGCTCCCTGATATTGGATCTATGTCAAGCTGAGTTTTCGGTCCGATTGGATTTACAGATCGACCGTGGCGGACCAGTTTCAGTTCAACGGTCACCGGTACTCGATCAAGGCCACAAGTGCACCGACATGAGTTGAAAATTTTTCCTGATCCGAGGGTGTAATTGGGTCAGATTATGACAGTCTAAATCTTTAGATTTGGCTTACAAGCGAACGACTCAATTCACTCAAATATGGGTTCATTTTCTAAAGATATTTACGTTTCTCACACACTTCGCTCCAGGCTCAAGTTGTGCGTTTCTGGACACTGTTAGGACTTGATTTCTGAGATGGTTGTCAAGCCCAGTAAAGTAGTCATATTCATATAGTTTTGCTATCATCAGACTTGACGTGCGGTTCAGGTCCGATACGGAGTTTTAAGGTGCTCCCAAGAGCAACTGGGTCTAGAGATTGATTCTAAATTTCAGGGTAAAGTAGCGACAATGATTCTTCACGTTTTGGGTCTTGCAGATCATATTTAAAGTGATTAGTGCTAATTTTACAGGTACTCTAGCGTAGCACTAGCTAATTCTCGTCTAATTTCTAAAGGATCTGGTCCTAAGTGATTTCTGCCTAAGGTGATACTTGGGTCTTTGTACGGATTTTTCTGAGACATTACAATTTACCCCCCTTAAAGAAAATTTTCATCCTCGAAATTAGTACCTTCTCGTATTCCTCGAGAATCTGAGGGTAGTTCTTACAGATTTCGGCTTCAGTTTTCCAAGTAACCTCTTCCTCAGTGTAATGCGTCCACGGTACCTTCATAAGTGGGATAACCTTGCTACACAATACCTGCTCCTTCCTATCTAGGATCCGCGTCGGTCGCAGGATATATGTGGCGTCCTCACTCAACTGTACCTGCTCCCATCTGATAATGTGGGAAGGATCAGGAATGCATTTCTTCAGCATAGATACATGAAATACATTATGCACGCCCGCAAGTGGTGTGGGCAGAGCAAGACAGTATTCCTCCACACCCACTTAATCAAGCATCTAAAATGGGACAATGAATCTCAGCGTAAGCTTCCCCTTCTTGTCAAACCAAAGGACTCCCCTTGTAGGGAAAACTCTGAGGAACACATCAACCTTAAACTCAAGTGGTTGCCGCCTCATATCAGCGTACCTCTTCTATTTGCTCTATGCTGCTTGAAGTCAACGTCTAATGATATCGATCTTCTCTAAGGTTACCTGAACTAACTCTGGGCCAATCAGACTCTTCTCACCAACCTCTGCCCAGCAATGCGGTACTCGACAGGGGCGCCCATACAAAGCCTCATAGGGAGCCATGCCAATACTTGCCTAGAAACTGTTGTTATAAGCAAACTCTGCATACGGGAGACAGTCATCCCAACTGTCCTTGAAATCAAGTACACAAGCTCGCAGCATATCTTCCAACACCTGATTCACCTGTTCCGTCTGCCCATCAGTCTGAGGGTGGAACGCGATACTGAACTTCATTTTCACACCCATCGCTTCCTGGATAGGAGTCCAGAAGATAGTTGTGAATCGCGTGTCTCGGTCTGACACAATCTCCAGGGGAACTCCATGCAGACGCACAATCTCCTTGATGTACAACCTAGCTAACTCGTCTGTAGAGTTTGAGACTTTAATCGAGAGGAAGTGGGCCGATTTCGTCAACCGGTCCACAATCACCTAAATAGAGTTATGTCCTTTCCTCATCTTCGGTAGCCCTGAGATAAAATCCATAGAGATGAAATCTCACTTTCATTCAGCTATGGGCATGGGCTGAAGCAGTCCAGGAGGTCAGCAGTGTTCAGCCTTGACTTGCTGGCACGTGATATAACAGGACACATAATCTGCTATGTGGGCCTTCATATTGTCCCACCAGTATGATCTCTTCATATCTCGATACATTTTTGTGCTTCCAAGATGCATCGCCAATTTCAAACTATGTGCAGCCTCGAGAACCTCTTGTCTCAAATCATGAAGATTTGGGACGCATAGGCGGCCACGGTAATGTAAGCCCTCATCCGTACCAACTCTCCACTCGGCGTCCTCATCATCACTAGCCTGCTCTCGAAGTTCAGACAATCGTCCATCATCCTTCTGGGCCTCAATGATCCTATCATCAAAAGTGGTCACACACGAACATGCGCGATGCTCTCGAACGGCTCCTCCACAGTGAGCTTCTACTCAAAGTCTAGCACGAACGCTACCATACCCCATTCTACCACCATTAGTAGAGCCACAAACTCTATGGTCTTCTTGCGACTCAACGCGTCAGCCACAAGGTTAGCCTTGCTCGGATGGTAGGAAACCTCGAACTTGAAGTCCTTCAAGGTTTCCATCCATCGCCGCTGCCTCATATTCAGGTCCCACTGAGTGAATATGTATCTAAGGCTCTTGTGGTCACAAAAGAGCTCGAACTCCTTTCTGTAGAGGTAATGTCTCCAGAGCTTCAGTGCAAAGATGACGGCTGCCAACTCTAGGTCGTGTGTAATGTAGTTCTCCTCGTGTTTCCTCAGCTGTCTCGAGGCGTAAGCAATCACCCTGTCCTTCTGCATAAGGACACAACCCAGACTAACGTGAGATGTGTCGGTGTATATAGTGTACTTAACCCCTTGGTCTGGCAATACTAGCATAGGGGCGGACGTTAGCTTATCCTTCAGCTCCTGAAAAGCTACTTTCGCCTTCTCATTCTAGGTAAACTTCAGATCCTTCCGTGTCAACTAAGATAGCAGTCTGACAATCTTGGAGAAGTCCCTAATAAATCGACGATAGTACCCTACCAGACCAAGAAAGCTCCTCACCTCAGTAACTGAACCAGGCGCTCCTAGTCCTGAACCACGGCTACCTTAACGAGGTCAACTGCTATCCCTTCCTTAGACACCACATGTCCCAGAAACTTGACTTCCTCTTTCTAGAAGTTGCACTTCTTATACTATGCGAACAACTAGTTCTTCTTCAGAGTACCCAAGACTACTCGCAGGTGTTCCTCGTGCTCTTCCTAACTCTTAGAGTATATCAGAATGTCATCTATAAACACCATGATGAATTGGAACAGAAATGGTCGAAACACCCTGTTCATGAGGTCCATGAACACGGCTGGTGAGTTTGTAAGGCCGAACGACATCACAAGAAACTCATAGTGTCTAAAACTGGTCCTAAAGGCTGTCTTCTGCACGTCCTCATCCCTGACGCGCAACTGATGATACCCTGACTGTAAATCGATCTTTGAGAAGTATTGTGCCCCCTTCAACTGATCAAACAGATCATCTATCCTGGGCAAAGGATACTTGTTCTTCACCGTCACTTGATTCAACCTGCGATAATCAATACATAATCACAGTGAACCATCTTTCTTCTTCACGAACAACATGGGCGCTCCCTAAGGGGACACACTTGGTCGTCTGAAACCTGCCTTCAACAAGTCATCAATCTGCCTCCTCAGTTCCTCCATCTCGTATGGAGGCATGAGATACGTTGGTAGCAAAATGGGTGTCGCACCGAGTGTTAGGTCAATAGTAAAGTCGATCTCGCGCCGAGGAGGTAGTCCAGGTATCACCCTGAACACGTCCATGAACTCTTATGCCACTAGCGTGTTCCCCCTTTTCAACTCAAAATAAGAAGTCCACCATGAACCTCGTACACTCGGTGTGGTTACTTGATCGGGGATACACGTTGTACGTGCATATTTTGTGGAGCAGATTGAAGTCATTTGTCATCTTGGTTAAAGCGAGGCCAGTTTCCCACCTCCAGTGCTCGGGCTGGCCACAGAGGAATCGCATGCGGAGTCTTTTCTCCCACTTACTAGCGCAATTCTTCTCACTGGCATGCACTAATCCCTTCTCAACACCCATGACACAAGCAATATCATCAACACCAATCGTAATTTGGAGGGGCTTATACATTAGATTCTGAATGAGGGCATAGAAAGTGCGCACAGTGTTTACGCTTACAGGTTCCTTTCCCTCAAATATAGGCCCCCACCCATTTTCCACGAGAAAGTCAATAACTGGGTACGTCCCAAACATCTTTTCATCGATGTGTGCTTCAAACACGACCTTGTGGTTGCAGAACTTACCTAGACCGATGTTCGGTAGTAGGAATCTCTCTAACAAAATCCGAGGATTGAGGTCCCGCTTGGACCTCCGTTCTTGCTCGGCACTAGTGCTTGCTTCGGTGCCCTCCCTCCTCATAGGACGATGTTGTTGGCTTGGCCCGGCCTCATCCGGGGCCGTTCTTTTCCTCGCCATGAGAGACAAGAGCATAGAGATGGAGAAGATGGTGGTGACCACCACAAAGAAAGCCATGAAAACAAGATGGATTGGTGGGTATTAGAGTTTTGAGAAACACAAAGGGGTTTGTATTCTCAAATGGGAAGGAAGGAGGAAAATGATGAAAAAAATGGGAAAAAGAGGTGTTTTAGAGGTATGGAAGGAGATTTGACAGGAGATTGAAAGAGGTAGTAGGGTTTGAAGCACTTAGAATGATAAATGGGAGAGTTGTGATGAAGGAGAAAGAGATTTGAAGCTCGGAGGGTGGGTTGGTGTAATGGATTAGAGAGGAAGAAGGATTTGGGAGGTTTGGAAGGGGATATGGAATAAGGGGGTTGGATTTTTTAACAAAAATGATCCAAATGAGAGTTTTTAAAGTGGGAGGGGAGGTCCCACACGTGCTGGGGGTCCACATGATTGGTCGGCTGGTGAGGCCCAGCTAGGCGGGCGGAGGCTCCGCCCGGGCGCTGTGTCCAGGCGGGGCCCCGCCGATCTGGCGAAGGCTCTGTCAGGGATCTGTGTCGTCGGTGGTGCCTCTGCATGGGGGTGGTGTCCAACCCCCCTCGGGGTGCCAAAAATTCTTGGGACCCACCTCGGATCCCACCGGAAGTTGGTGCATGGCCCCCAGCACTCGTTTGGTGTACGTTCGAGCCTCAACTTGCGAGTATTCGTGCTTTTGGTGTGCTTTGCGCATGAGGTTGACAGAATTTATGTCTATATTCATCAATTGATGGACAAGAGGGAGATTAGGATCGTTCTACACGGTTAAAGATGCCTACGAGGTGAACTACAACGATCAGTTTCGATCGAATTCAACGACCGACGGAACTGGGAATCCTATAACCGTTTTTACGTTTTATCGCACCCTCCGAAGTCAAAGTACGTTTGTGGGCGTCGTGTGCCCATAACCCAAGTCCAGTTTAATCTAAATCATGCTCTTATACCAACTTGTAACGCCCTAAAAATCAGGGGTCGAGCAGGAGCCCAACTCCTGAGTCCCAAAACATCACTTATGCAACATATATGATGATGATTGGATGTTGTCTATATTAGTGCATTAAACATGAGGGGGATTATACCAAATCAGTATATCATACTCCAGAGGCAGTTAAATAACACAAGCAGAAGACTAAAAGATGTATATATGCATATATGGAACGTATAGACCATTACCGGTCTCCAGAGTATAAATACATTGCAAGGTTAAATAATTATATGTATTAGTTTAAAATACAAAATATCAAAGATAATCCGACTACAAATGATAAGCCCTGTAGCCCCCGTCAATTAGGATGGTCTAAGTAAACCCGCCTGATAACTGCATATAAGAGAACTCCTCCTCATCGTCGTAGAAGTCAGGCTCCGCCTCATACATCGCGTCGCCATCTGCAACTAAGACAGAGTCTGGTTGGTGTTTAAAACACCGTCCCAGAATGTGGGAGTGAGTGATCAACTTAGTGGAGCTATAAGGCAAAGGTTAACATGTTATCAATTCAATTAAGCAGAAATGATAAAGTAGTACAACAATCAAGCCCTAAATACTCTTGTTAATGCAAAGATGGTACGATATGATGCATGCCCTCGCCTACACTCCCTCTGCGAACTTCATCTCACGGTCGCAGCATGCACCACTCCAGACACATGCTACTTCCTCGCCAAAGCACCGTGCAATGCAATGTTATGATCGTGTTAACTAAGTTCTTACTTAGGTTTATTCATACAGCAGGGTTGGGAAGCTAAGGTACCTCCCTTATATCAATTCCCAAACAATCATCTATTCTAGGGTCGTCAGTCCTAGTAAATCTCATACGATGTTGCGGTTCTAGGTCACTATAAAAGGCTCGTCACTAGATCAATGTAGGCCTAGTTTATACTCTAGTTACTATGAAAAGGCTCGTCGCCTCAACGCAGTCTCAGAGTATGCTCGAGGTCATTATAAAGGGCTCGTCACCTGATCAGTGTAGGCTAATAGCTCGAATATAGTGTCCCATACCATCGTTTTTGGCTCATGAGGTGGTGTTACTCACTGGTCACTACGGGGAGGCTCGTCGCCCCAGCGAAGGCCGACTGCTCGACCATGGTGTCCCATACTACCATGCCGGACTCATGAGTCTTGGCAGATCAAGGTACCAAAGTTAAACGGGTTTTCTAAATTCAAGCAGTAGAGTCCATACATGGTGAACATACATCAGGCTAATCGGGTTACTTGACAAGCTCGACTAGTACGAGCATACGTCGAGCCGATCGACATGTAGCGCATAAGCACTCCGGGTAGCCTAACCACTATCAACTAGCAGCGTATGACTTAGATTCCTCGAACGTGTCAGTGTGGCGAAACAACCTCGGCCGCCAAACCAGGGCCTGTTACCAATTGCCTTGACTATACCATAGTCCCAAACACACTCCAAAATGATTCCATTCACATGCGATAGTCAAGTACAGCATGTGACGACCAAACCACATAGAGATCTCATTTGAGCATTTCAACAACCATATAGTGCACATGTTAACATTCATAGGCATTTCATTACTAATTCACGCCATAGTAAGATAGGTTACATAAAAGAAATTATAACTATAGATAAGGGGATCGAGAATCCTATCTCAACACCCCTATATCATACATGTAAACAAGCATTTCCTCATTTAGATGTTTTATCAAACACTTAGACTACACATTTCATCATGCATGTATTAGAGTAGTTGTAACTTATACCCTGGCGAGCCCTTTTACAATGGAGTTGCCACATACACAACAAGCATATATCCATAGTTAATAATCATGGAAAGCAAAAATCCAAATTCCATACTCATTCAATCATATCAACAGACACATGGAATACACTATATTCAACATAGTTCATATATATGTGTAAAACGCGGGAAACATCGTATCTAAGCATGTGATAGCATTCAAGTCCGTCATAAATCATTTACTGACATTGAAAGTCTTGAAAACCATAACCTAAACATTTATAGTCCGCACCTTATACCGGTAGACTCGTAACGAACTCAGTTTAAACACTAAGTCTTTGTCTACGGTACAACTGCAACCTAAAGTATGAAATAGGTTATCTATTTCATCTAATACACCATTTGGAAACCTAAAACAGATTAGGGTTAGGATTTCTTACCTAAGAACGAAACCAGAATCGCCAGTATAGCGACACGGTAGCGGTGTTTCAATACTTAGAGCGACAGGGAACGATCTCGGTATCATAACCCTAACTTCCCTCACTTTCTCTCTTTCCTTCTCTTTCTTTTCTCTTCTCTCACCTAGGTTAGGAAATTCGTATGGAGTGTGAGAGAGAGAGAGGGTTTTAAGCCTTTATATAGGCCCAGGACTGATGGAAATGGCGCTAAGGTCAAGGTATACTTAGGTCATATCCAAAGGGCGTCTGTTTCAGTCCAACGGAGCACTTTTGGTGGCCTCCCTTCAGCATGCAGCCAGACTTAAGCTCCCTGACATTGGTTCTAGGTCAAGCTGAGTTTTCGGTCCGATCGGATTTACAGATCGACCGTGGTGGACCAGTTTCAGTTCAACGGTCACCGGTACCTAATCAGGGTACAAGTGCACCAACATAAGTTAAAAATTTTCCCTGATGAGGGTGTAAGTGGGTCAGATTCTGATGGTCTGAATCTTTAGATTTAGCCTGCAAGTAAACAACTCAATTCACTTAAATTTGGGTTCATTTTCTAAAGATATTCGTGTTTCTCACACACTTCGCTCTGGGCTCAAGTTGTGCATTTCTGGACACTATTAGGACTTGATTTCTGACATAGTTGTCAAGCCCATTAAAGTGGTCATATTCATATAGTTTCGCAGTCATTGGACTTTCGACGTGCGGTCCAAGTCCGATACGGAGTTTCAAGGTGCTCCCGAGAGCAACCGGGTCTAGAGATTGATTCTAGATTTTAGGGTAAAGTAGCGACAATGATTCTGCACATTTTGGGTCTCGCAAATCATATTTAAAGTGATTAGTACTAATTTTATAGGTACTCTAGCGTAGCACTAGCTAATTTTTGTCTAATTTCTAAAGGATTTGGTCCTAAGTGATTTTTGCCTGAGGTGATACTCGGGTCTTTGTACGGATTTTTCCGAGACATTACATATTGAAAATTGAAAGTAGTGTAATGTTACTTGAGTTAAAAGCGATATATTGTGACTTTTATTCTTTTTTCTTTATATCATGCTTCTATATTTCATTATTAGTTATTTGATTTTATTTACAATATTGCTTCTATTTATCTCTTACGTCAAGTTATTCATTTCTAATATCTATTTTTTTATAGTACCTCGACATACTATTTTTTTAAAAAAAATGAGTGTAGATATATCATCATCCAACCTATTGACCAACAGTTGGAACTATAGTTCCCTAGTTGAATCTCCAATGTCTAAAAGAATGAAGATTGTGTGTCATTTGTATGGTACAAAGTTTGTTAATAAAACTAATCGGCTTCGGTTACACCTAACAGGTCGGGGTGGTGATGTAAAATTGTACCATAAAGCTCCAAAGGGGGTCCAAATTCTTTTTAAAGCCCTTCTAGATTCAAATAAAAAAATTTCCACCCCATCCAAACCTTCTACTACATGGAGAACTACTAGGGAAGAGGTAGAGGGTGAAGCCATATTAAGAGCATTAAAAGAAGAGCAACTCCAACTCACCTTAAAATGTAGTATGGAAGATGCTTCTAAACATCAGCAACAGCGATGTCCACTAAGTAAACATGATGCCAAAGCAGGATAGAGTACAAGAAAAAAAAAAGAGTAACAAATTTAAGTTTCTCGCTCGTCTCGGTGAATTTTATAAGGCGTTGGGTACTACCTATAAATCTTCTCATAAAGAAAGTTTGAAAAATCTAGTTCAAACTATACAAGAGCATGAAGGAAACCTCTCTTCACCTTCTAATTCAAAAGAGATGTTGTCAAATTTGTGGTGCCAAAATCACTGTTATGTTATATATAACCTGCTTAAGTGAAGCTCTCTCAAGGATCAACATACATGTACAAGCTAAGCTCACATCAAGCAACGCTCTCAAGTACAAGACTCAAGATCTTGAATGAAAGAACTGATCACAAGACAAGACTCTTGAATGCAAGAACTGCTCACAAGACTCAAGTTGAAAGTCAAGCTGAACTCAAGACTCAAGCTGAAACTCAAGCCACTTTCATGATTGAGCTACTTCAAGGTTTAGTCTACATCAAGACTTCAAGGCTCATTCTTCATGGTCTCTTGTTTCAATGTCCATACTTCATGATTGAGGTTTGTTTAACCATAGGATGACCTTAGAAGTAGGTCATTTCGGATACATAAGCCGAATGTTATTTTACATGTGATTGGTCTGTTCTTCGACCAGTCTTAGGTCTGCTTCGACTAGTCCTAGACTTGCTTCGACCAGTCTAAGAAAATCCTCGACCAGTCGTAAGTTTGTTACAAATTCCGGATAAAATCTGTTAGCCTTCGACTAGTCCTGGAATCTGTTCGACCAGTCGTAGGAACAGTGTCGACTGATCTTCGACCAGTCATACAACCTTCGACTCGAAGTCCGGTGAAGGTTTACAGGACCTACGACCAGTCGAAGGAAACCTACGACCAGTCGGTGACCGATCGTAGGAGGGCTACGACGATCGTAGAACGGTCTGCGCTTATCCCGCCTAATCTTTCAAATATCATATGGCTTCGACTAGTCGAAGAGCACTCTAGCCCCAGCCGAAGACCTGATCTTCTCACCTATAAATAGAGCACGAATCTCAAAAGAAATCATCGATTTAATTATAGTATTCAAGCCAATCTTCGTCGAACTTCTGAGAGATAATTTTGTGCTCCATCTAAGCTAAGTGTGCTTATTTAATATCTTCTTTCCTTAGCTTTATTTTAATTGATTTTGTTTCTTATATTCCAATCTGATTTGAAAAGAGGAATTGTTATTCCCTTTCTTTGGAATCAAAATCAATTAAGGCAAGCCCTGTTTGGTTTAATTTAAAATCAATTAGATCTAGAACCATTGTAATCGAGTACTGGACATTGAACTTGGACATTCAATCATCTACTTTGATTTGGTTCTACCGGCTGCTACAACGAAGAAGATATTCGGGTATTTTACATATTGTAAATTCCTTTCTATTATTTTGGTTTCTTTCAAGATTTGCCAGAAAAATCTTGTTATATTGGTTATCCTGAGGAAAGCCAGGAAAACTCAGAAGTGGGGTTTTAATTGTGTAAGCCCACATATAAAGACACAATTGTTAGGGTTTTGGGTGAACCTGGGAAAACCTATTTTTAGTGAACGCTAATATACCCTGTGTGAGGATATTAGGAGTGGAGTAGCTTTTTGTGTGGCTGTTGGATAACAGTTGGTGAACACACAGGCGAACCACTATAAATCCTTTGAGTTGTGGTTGATTGATTTATTCTTTTAATTGTTTTTATTCTTTTTGTGAGATGTATGTATGGTGGTGAATGTTGTAATTATTTCAAGCTTTGTGAGAATGTTGTAATAGCTTAGAATTTACTTTCTGCTATTCCTTTATAAGCTTGTTTTTCAATTTCATTTGAAAGTTGTTCCAACAGCAAGGTTGCCTGCCATTTTTATGGTGTATGGCTGTCCCTAGAACAATACATCTTTAATTACAAGTTATTTCAATTCAGTTCATATTTGTTTTTGTATTCCTCTTCGATTTGAGACTTGATACAAAGACCTTTCTAGAAATAAGGTTGTCCTACCATAAACTCTGTTTTTGGTGTAAGGTTGTCCTTAGAACAACGTTTGTATCAACCTCTCAAGATCTGAATTTTGAGGTCATTTTAATTTACTGCATTGTAATTTACTTTGGCTATCATTTACTTTTAAATTCCGCTGTTATAAGTTTTTATTTGGCATTGTCCTATTCACCCCCCCTCTAGGACATATAGCTTGGCCTTTTCAAGTGGTATCAAAGCCTAATTCAAAAGAGATGAATCAATATGTATATAAAAAATTAGATAACAACTCTAATGGATCGAACGATAAAAGTGATGGATCCGGTTCAGATCATGTATGAGCCTATAATTACATGCCAGGAAGGCACTCCTTTTATGGAGGATACTAAATTAATGTTGTGAATAATGTAATTTGAATGGATTATATTTTATGCATTTGGTTTTATGTTCAACCTCAAACTTGAATTCAAACTCGACTCAACAAATCGAACTTGAACTTAGCTTGAAAGCACAAACTCAAACTCCGCTCAAAAGCTCAAGCTCAAACTTAGCTCGAACTCAGTTCAAGCTAGACCAAGCTGCTGACCAAACTGAGGTAAGCTAGACAATCAGGCTCGAGGAGCAAGCTAAGCCAAGTTCGAATTGGGGTTGGTTATTAGCCAAGTTGTGCCAAGCTTGACTTAGTTTGACTTGTGTACAACTCTAATAACAAGCCACAACTATGTACGAGCCTAGAAGGTTATTTCCATATCATCAGATGTAAAGAGTTGCTCCAAAGATCTCTCTCCAGTTACCGCCTCAAAATTCTATAAACAAGAGAAAGATTAAAGACCTCCATGCCCCACCCAATCCAACCAAATACAACTCTACATCGCAGTGTTTCTTATCTTATCTTAATTTATCCTAACTTAGGAATAGTGTAATCGAACTTATCTACTCTGCTACACTAGACTGGCTTTAGCCTAAGAGTACTGTAATCTAGTCTATCTATGTTGTTATGTTGAACCAACTTAGCTTAAAAGTAATGTAATTCCCTTTGTCTACACCCAAGTCACTAGACGAACGAAGACATTTCTTTCTTTTAAATAGTGTAACTCCATATATGCACAAGTCACTGGAGTAAGGAAGAGCTTAGTTCTAGAACCTCACCATTTACATTATAAACTCTAGATAGTCGAGGATTATCTTTGTAAGTTTTTATTTTCATTTTATTAACGTAATTTTATTCATTCTACTCTCAAATTGTATGAATTCTTTAATATCTTCTATCATGGTGAGAAAAAGTCATTTTAGCTTAAAGGCAAAAGGACCACATTAGAAGATAAACCTTCTCCTTTGTAAATTGCTTGATTTCTTTTACAGATGGGTGAATAGATGACTGAATTACTTATTTCTTGATTATAAACAACCACCCATAGTATCTTTGTCTATCTTGGCACTTGGGGTTAAAGGCATTTGGTTTGGATTGAGCTGTATTAAGCTTTGGCATGCCTGGCATCATACACACATACCAACAAACCAATTTTGAGCCAAACACCTTTGTCATTCTCAGTGAGACCCTTGTGCAGTGCTTGATCTGATTCTACAATGTGATGTGTAGAATGTCTATTAGACTTTCTACTAATCCAAAAGAACAGGAGATACCGCGTCTACAAAAACAAATTCATGTGGAGGTTGAACCTTAAATTCCTGATCCTCCTTATCCAATTCCCTTAGAAGTCGGATGATCATTATTAAGCAATATGTTCGAGTGCGTTATAAGCACTTTGTATAGTTTACAACGTATCTTGCAACAAC
Source organism: Magnolia sinica (assembly GCF_029962835.1). Taxonomy (NCBI): domain Eukaryota; kingdom Viridiplantae; phylum Streptophyta; class Magnoliopsida; order Magnoliales; family Magnoliaceae; genus Magnolia; species Magnolia sinica. The sequence goes on along the minus strand of NC_080591.1, from coordinate 28,491,939 downwards.
TATATGAACGAAGATGTATCCAAATTGAATAAGCACGGCTTCCGGCAGAACAAGCTAGGAAACAAGCCGAGAATGTCAATAGGTTTACAGGCCTCTTTTTTTTTTTTTTTTTTTTGAGAACTCTCTCAAAGGTCAGTCTGGTGGCAGGAATCCCTATTCTTAACCAAATCCTTTACAAGATCAACTGATACCTTAGTCAAGGATCAATCAGTTAGACCAATATTGGGAGATATGACCATAATGGTCGACCCTATAGCCAATATGATGAACAAGTGCCAAATTATGGAGCCCTTAGGGGGTAATTCATATTAGAACTAATTTGAGAGGTTGCAGGCCATCAGCTAGGCCAATGTATAAATCGATCAACATACAAAAACCCCATCTGAAATGATAGATCGACCCTATGAATTATTAAGGGGTTATAACCCTCCTGATTTTACTTTATTCTCAAGATAATGTGGTCAATCGACCATTAAACACATAAGTCGATTCACCATTCAATATGGTGAAGTTTCAAGCCATGACTTTTTGAAGCTTAGGCTTTTTGAAATTTCTTTTACCAATATGACCTTCACTTGGTACATTAACCTACTACCTAATTCTATCAATATGTGGCTGAAGATGGAAGAAAAATTATATGCATAGTTTTTCCAAATTGAGCCAAAAGTCTCCATCACCGATTTATCTCGTCCAGGATAATTAACGGGAGAAACAGCCAATAAGTATATTGTTCATTTTAAGAAGGTGAGCAAATAGGTGGTTAGTCACTATGACCGAGGCCAAATTTATTAAATTGGCCCGAGAAAACTTAGATGTTGAATTAAGAAATGAATTTGAGGGCATGAAATTTGAAGACTTATTCGATCTGTCCACCCAAGTAACTCATTATGAATTGGTTCTTCTGAGAGAAAAGCCAACACAAGAATTCCTCATTAGGGACTTGTTATTAAGACCTTAACTTCGATTTTCACATGTCGAAGGTTATGGGTAGAAAGCCAATGTCTACAGATCTTTGACCATGAAAGAAATGGTCACTCCGTCCATCCAAAATATGAGGAAAACGTCTTTGAAGTCTATAAACAATACTCATTCAACATAACTCATGTTGATGAGATCTTTAATCACCTTTTAAAAGAGAAGTTCATTAAGGTTCCTATGAACTAAAAAATCTTGTCGGTCGAAGAACTCAAGAAAATAGAGTATTATAAATGACATGGTATTCGTTCTCATTCAATGGTCAATTGTATAGTTGTCAGGAATGTAGTCTAAGCCAACATCTATAGATGACTACTAAAATTATTTAAAAATGAAAAAGAAACCACGATAGTCAATGTTGGCCCATTTCCACATACACCTAACCTGCTGAAGCTTGAAGGCCCAAGGTTAAAGGTCGATTTGACAACAACTGCAAGTTAGCAAGTCGTGAGCTGAACCACAACTATCGATTGATGAGTCGTAAGCTAGAGCATGGCCACAAAAGAAGAATTAAAGCTACACGTGACATATGAGGCGCAATTAAAAGAAGCCTCATGGTCTTTAGCTAGGAAGATCAAAGAGGAAGATAAAGTCCCAATTTTATCGACATCTCTCCCCAATTCGTTCAAGTATTTGGTTGATACTCCTTGTGGATACTTTGGATGTCAAGACCATTATCACAACTCTTCAATCAAAACAATTGCCATAATAGAGCAGTGGTGTACATTTATAGATGCGTTATTTGCTCAGGGAAGCCTCTCTGAGCAAGAGAACAAAAAAATTGTGATATACATCTAAGTCAGGAGGCAATGAAAAGCTGAACGCTAGAATTGTTAGAGGATGGGATATTTAAAAAAGGACTATTAATTTTCCAAAGTCTGAAAGGATGAAAAGTCAGATGATTCACCAAAGGAAACTAATTCAGTTAAATCTGGTGAAGGCTCGGATAGTTGTGTTGTATTGTCAGTGACCAAGATTGAAAATTTCTATTAGGAATGGATCTTGAATATGAGGGCATCAAACCATATGTGTCCTCATTAGAGTTAGTTTACCATATATAGCGAGTATAATGGTAGGTTGGTTGTTATGGGCAATAATCATGCCTACAAGATTATTAGTATTGGTTCGGTTTGCATCAGGATGTTTAATGGGGTGGAGCGTACTCTGACAAATGTGAGGCATGTTTCAAACTTGAAGAAGAATTTGATCTCTCTAGGAGTTCTAGACACAATTGCTTATAAGTTCGCATGTTATGATGGTGTTTTGAAGGTTTCAAAGGGAACTCTTTCAGTAATGAAGGCACAACGAAGTGGTAATCTTACCAGATCAAAAATATTATATCTAGTAGAGATGAAGCATCTGTAGTGGATTCCATGTCAGTACATTTGTAGTATGCGCACTTAGGTAACATGAGCGAGCGGGGTATGAAGGTACTTCTCGATTATAAGTTAATTCTTGGTTTTATAAGCTTTGATTTGGATGTATATAAATATTTCATATATAGGGATGACTCTAGTATTGCATTTAATCTCATTTTATATTAGGGGTATCTATATACTTTCCAGAAAACTTTAAAAAATAAAGATGCAGAAAAGTAGATGACAACTATGTATGAAGAGATGGATTCTCTGTATAAAAATTAAATGTGGGAGCTAGTTGAACTGCCAGTTGGGAGGAAGGTAATCGAGTGTTAGTGGGTATTCCTAAAGAATCTAGTTAGGCATAAGGCTAAATTAGTAATGAAGGAATATGCTCATAAGGAAAGTGTCGACTTCGGTAAGATTTCCGTGCCAGTGGTAAAGTAGGTATCTATCATATTTATATTGGCTTTGATTGTCCAATACAATATGAAATTGGAATAGTTAGATGCTAAAATTACATTTTTACATGGGGAATTAAAAGAGTAGATTTACATGAAGTAACTAAAAGGGTTTGAGACGTAAAAACAGAAAGATCTTCTTTACAAGTTGAAGAGGATATTGTACAGCCTGAAATAGTCGCCTAGGCAGTGGAATAAGAAGTTTGATTCTTCCATGTTGAGCTAGAGTTTTATTAAAAGTGAATTTGATCGTTGTATTTATTTTAGAGCATTGAGTGGTAGAGAATTTATCATTCTAGTGTTATATGCTGATGATATACTTATTGTCAATCATAGCATGTTTGAAATCAACATGTTGAAGGCTCAGTTATCTGACATTTGAAATGAAAAATATGAGGGCTGCAAAGAGGATTCTCGAAATTGATATACATAGAGACAGTGAGAGGAGCAGGCTATGGTTGTCTCAGGAGGAGTATCTTGAGAAGGTTCCAGTCAATTTTGGACCGAAAAAGGAAAAACTGGATAGCACTCCCCACTTTCGATTTTCTTCAGAACCATGTCCTACATCAGATGAAGAAAAGCAGTATATGTATCATGTGCCCTATTTAAATGCAACTAGCAATCTTATGTATGTCATGGTCTGTATGAGACTAGACATTTCACATGTAGTTGGTGGTGTGAGAAGATATATTTTAAACCCCTGCAAGCAATATTGAAAATTAATGAAATTGTTACTTAAGTATATACGAAGTACAACAGACTACATCTTGTGTTTCAAAGATTCGGAGGAGAGATTCGTAAGCTAGATTATATAAGGAATGTAGATAATAAAAAGTCTACTTCTGGTTACTCGTTTATGCTAGCGGGTGGAGCTATAAGTTGGATGTCTATGCTTCAGTTAGTGGTCGCACTTTTCACTAACAAGCTAAATACATGTCAGTGACAGAAGCATTCAAGGAGGTTGTTTGATTAAGAGGGATGATGAATGAGTTGGCACTTCATCAGGAAGTCTATGCATTATGACAGTAAGAGCACAATTAATTTGACGAAGAACTTGGTATATCACTCCCAGATTATGCATATTGATGTTCGTCATTACTTTATCAAGCAGATACTAAAAAATGAGATATTACTCTTGAGAAGATTCACACCAATGAAAATCTGGTGGACATACTTACGAAAGTTGTTCTTACAGAGAAGTTTAAGTTTTACTCAACTTCTCTAGGCTTGGCAAGAGAAGAATAGAGATAGAGTGTGCACGAAGTGATGATGGTGATGCTTAGAAGAAGATTAGCAAGGCAAGGAAGTGATTTTTCTATCAAGGTGGAGATTGTTAAAATTGTAACACTAAAATTACTATGAGTTTATTCACTTTTATGAGCCCATATGACCCATGTTTCACATGCTAATAAGGCCCACGTATTAGTGGACCCGTGAAGGCAAAATTTTGACATTTCTCTCTTGAAATGGTGACTTTCAAGGTAAATTATGTTAGAGGTAAGAGAAAGTTACAATTTTTGTTTTTATTTTTGTTTTTTGTTTTATAGTGTTTTGCAGAGCCTCCAATGGGAGAGAGCTAGGGTTTTTTTATGTTGTAAGTTCTCTCCATCACTATAATATTTTTTGAATAGTAGATTGATCATCACTCTGTGTCTTGGTTTTTCCTACAAAGGTTTTTCACATAAAAATTGTGTGTCCTCTGTGTGTGGTTGCTTGTATTTTTTGTTTTCTTTTGTTTGTTTCAATCCAGATTAAGGTGCTTTTATAGAGCTAGTTCTCCAACAATTAGTTTAAAAAATGTATTACGACAATCTTGTCAAAATACATGAAGCCTCACATTGTAAATTCTTGAGATCACTATGCTCAACTAATTGAGGTAAGAAAGACTATAAAAGTTAAACTAAAATGATGATCAAACTAACAATGCAAAATATAAAGTTTTTTTTTTTAAACACTAAGAACTTAATAAACTAACTTGAAAATTCAAATGAAAAATGTATAAGTAGTTAACCAAATCTCATGTGTAGTGGACAACAAAAATAATCTTTCACTAGTATCTAATCTATAGAATTTAGAAGCAAGGATATAATTAACAAATTATTCAACTTCCACTCTTTACAAGACAGATCAATCATAGGATGCTCTGATACACTACCATTTATATATCTTAACTTTTGTTTGCCTCTAATAAACATCTCAATAGCCTTTGATATTGAAGATAGTTGCCGGACTTATATTTATGAGTTGGAATTTGTAATCCAAAAATCTCAAAAATGAATCTCAACCTCTCCATCTTAAAGGTGATGAGATCAACTATCTCATATGTTGATGATGAAGGCATATTTAATTTCAAAACAATTAAAGAATACTAATATTAATATTTCACATGAATTATTTTTTAAAAATTACTATAACCAATTATAACTTGTGATAGTCTAAAAAAGACCTAAAATTTTTTAAAAAGGTTCCAATCCTTGTAGGTTCAAATCAAATCATCAAAGAGGAAAATGGGATCTTACAATTAAATCTATATAAAAAAAAATTTTGATAATCTTTTAAAAATATGTCAAATACTTCATTGTTGGTTGTAAAAGAATGGTGTTAAATTAGTACAAAAATAACAGAAAAAATTGTCTAAACAAAAATATTAAACAAACCTAGCTCTTATAAACCGGTTTTGAAAAGAAAAAAAAAAAACTAGAACAAGATCATCCCAAAACCTAATCAAAACTTAATGTCTAGCAATTGTTTAAAGAAAAATAAAAAATGCTGTTATATCCCTCATCATTAATCACTAGTTAGGTTCTGACGACTCTAAAACCAAGAGAAAAATCTAAGAAGAAGAAAGCAAAAAAAGAGAAAAGAAGAAGAAAAAAGAGAAAAAAGAGAAAGGATGATCACGAAGGGAGGTTGAGAAGAAAACCAAAGATCTTTTCTTTTTCTTTTATACTATGTTAGAGAGTAAAAGGCATTTATGAGAGAGAAGACTAACTTATAACTGAATATCTTGACCTATTCTTATTTATATTAAGTTATGCCCAAAATTACATGAAATACCCTTGGAACCCAAGAAAAAGAGAAAATTTCAAGAAAGAAAAATAATAAAAAATAATAAAAATAAATAAGAGGAGAGTAAAAACCAACCTATAATTCAGACAGAAGATATCCACGGTCCCTAGAGTGACCCACGATTTAAAAATATCTACATAAATAAAGCTTCCATTAGAGGAGCATATGTCATTGATCATCCTTTGTGAAGATAAAATAAAAAAGAATAGAGAAGATAAGAGTGAATAGAAAAGCTAAACATCAAGATAAACCTTATTAGGCTAAAATATATGGACAACGTCTTACTCTCAACGGTAAAAAAATGGACATGGCGCGCTCTCTCTCTCTCTCTCTCTCTCTCTCTCTCTCTCTCTCTCCCTCCCTCCCTCCTTTATGCGCTAATATTTGGTTAAGAGACATCAAATAAGAATTCCATGGTTTTTCTTATTTTTGTTCTTAAATCTAGTCCAATTATTTCTATTCATTTTAAGTATAGTAGTGTTAAAAATAAAGTTATTTCTAATTCACAATTAACTAAACTATACTTGAAGATGCATGTCATGCCCCAAACTCGGAAACTGGGCTCAAAAAATTTTTGATCGCCGAATTTGGCGCTGACAGCCTCCGTAATACCCCATTCTCGGCTCCCGGCACCCATATACCAGGTTTCGATCCTAGGATCCTGCAAGGAAGATTTTTAACATGAATTTGATTCGCAATAAGCATAACCATAAGCATAACCCACAAACAATAACCAACAACATCATCACAAATCCACTAAAATCAAAAACTTTGAGTACAATGCATAAGGGAAATACAATATTGATAATTAAAAGCTCCAGAAGTTGGCTGTATGCTCCAAGCTCAATACTGTTGCGGCATCCTACTGTCACCTGCACGCATCAATCATGCATAAGCTTATAGAAATCTTAGAGGGTTGTGAAAGTGTGTGCATGGTAGAAATGCAAGTATGCAATATCAGAGTAATGCAAAAATGCTGGTAAGTCCATGAATGCCATCAGCCGTACCAAGGCTATGCAATGCAAGGCATGAATACTATCGATCATATCAAGGTCATGCAATATGAGATGCAACTCAAGCATACCAATCCTCATCTGAATCCACATATCAATGCAGCTCATCACTAGAGCATCAAATATCAGAACAATTCTCACTCTGGATAATCACCGAGGTTTAGTACGCTCCAAATGGCATTGCCCCTTCCCCATGTGCGCAATCCAAGTGAGCATAAGAAACCTTACTATCCACTTGGCCAATAGTCTATCAATACTTATCTAGCACATCAATAGCGGACCCATTTATGAACTGGTCAGACTCAGCCTAGTAATTACCCCTACCCTCAGGCGGGTAAGGCCACACCTCCTTTCACCCAACAACGACATAGTGGGAGACGTGGCCTCCTGGTATTTGGCCCTCGTGCACTCATGTATCCACTCGATCTTAATGTTAGAGTCATCCTCTGGTACCATTGAGTTTAGAAATTTTCACTTAGGAACATCTATGGTGCACCGATGCTAGTAACAGTATTGTTGCGTCCCTAGATGGACTATATGGATGCAACACATGCCTCTCAGTGGGGTCCACAGAACTTGCTAACGTCAATACATCAGCTAAGGTTGCTGGCCGTCTAGCAGATGGATGGCCCAGATATAACATATGCATTAGGTGGGTCCACACATGTGGGACCCACCAGATCTTTGAATAAAGGTGATATTTATGTTTTTCCTCTTCAACTGGACCTGTCTAGATGGTCAGGCCAGTGGGCCTGCCGCTAGACGCCAGCAAAGTGGGCCCAACGCGTGGAAGGCATGGATATGATACATACTTCGTAGTGGGGTCCATCCGGGTGGGCCACACGGCCTCATCATCACCATAAAAAAGGAAGAGAGGGAGAGAGAGAGAGAGAGAGAAACGGTGTGATGGAGGGGCCCCCCACTATGGGCCCCTCTAATACATACATCAAGATGGGTCCCAAATGGGATCCATACCATCAATCGGTAGGCCCCACTTGGTCCATCACAAAAATTAAAATCTAATCTTATAAAACACCCAGAGATTGCCTTCTTCTTTAGCTCCTTAGAATCCTTGACTCCTAAGCTTTGATTTGTAATGGAGGTTAATGAAGATTAAAGGGTTGGATAGTGAGATGTGAGGGTAGGAAGTGGGCCTTGATCTTCTCTCCTTAGAGCTTTTCTCTCATGAAAGCTTGGGAAATGGTGGAGAGAATGAGAGTGTAGAGGGTGTTGTAAGAAGGATCGGATAAGAGGGATGGATGTTGTAAGAAGAATGACATGGAGGGTATGGGCTTGGTTGAATTTTGGATGAAAGAGGGATGGGTGGAAAGAGAGAGAGAGAGTTGACTTTGGGGATGGCTTGTGTAAGAGAGGGATGGGTTGTGTACTTGACTTGTGATTGATTGATTGATGTGAAAGGTGGTAGAGATTCTCTCTGAATTTGTAACGCGCGACGTTTTCCTCGAAATAAATGCGGGCCCACAACTCCTGGCCTGGGTATCACATTGACGTGCGAGATACGGCGTTGGAACCGTGGCGACGACGCGGTCGCTAGGGTACAAGTTTCGAGTTGAGTCGATTCGAGTTGACAGGGTGTGACTCAGGGTCGCGCGCAAATGCTATCTACACATTGCGGGTCGCTAAAATTCGACCAGGAGGACTGCGGGAGTCTAAGAAATGGTATAGACTAGGATATAGGCCTTATAATGCATGAAAGTAGGAATATTCATACTCCAATTCTTCTTCAAGTCACCATGATATATACTCATTCAGTGACAAGTACTGATACTATTCGTACTTGCTTGCTTTTTTATACCAATGCATATTTAGACTTATTCTAGAATTTTCATAATGTTATAATAATAATGTTTTTTTAAAAAAGCTAAAAGATAGTGTACTTGCCATCTTATTGAATGGTTTCATTTTCTTATCAATTTTTTATCCTTAGTTCATAGTCTTTTATTTTTTAAACTTGATCATTTTTTACTCTTAAAAATCATTTTAAAAAACTCTTAATTCTCCTCTATGATAACAAGCTATGGAGAAGGAGATGACGGCCTAAGAGGAATCATACATGGGAGATAACTAATTTACTAGTTGAGAAGAATCTAATGAGTTGTCATTGGGGTATATGATCTTAAACTGCAACCTTAATAGTAGTATGATTCAATATAAAACTTAACTTGTAACTAAAGAATTTACACAAATATATTTATATGAAGATAAAAACCAAGGTGGACCACAGGAAAATTCAACGGTAAACATTTCTTTTCCCCACCTTTTCCTCTTTTGTGGCCCACTTGAGTTTTGGATCGTCTCTATTTCTAACCTATGTCCTAAAATGAGTTGGCAAAGTGAATGGACGTGGAGGATTTCTTACAAACATCACGGTGGGCCCCACATAGCTTCCAATGATAGGAACTTGCTGCCACAAACCCGCGTCCCGTTAATACAAGTATTGTGTCCCGTTGTAGGCATGGATTGGCCCCATTTTCATGTCAAGTGATTGTTATTGTGGCCCACCTTTGGCATAGGTGGGATAATTTATTACAAAAGGTCTCCAAACCGTTAATAAGGTCAGTCCCACTTGGATTAACTAAAAACACAAAATAAAAAATAAAAAAGTTAGCGTGATACAAAACTCCTATGGCCCTAAGATTGTTTCATCGGTGGTCATTTAATTCCTACTTTTTACTCTCGTGTGGCCCACTTAAGTTTTTGTTTTTTCTTTGTCATTTTTTATCACCTTTACTAAAAATGAGCTGTCAAGATAGATAGACAGGATGGATTTCTCACAAACATCATAGTGGTCCCACGTAGCTTCTGAGCGCGCGGGAACTTCCTGGGACAGGCTATGGCAGGAAATTCTCGTCTATATGGTATAACATAATTTCTTATGTGGCCTATGTAAGACCCGTGTCTTAGCTCATACCGTTCTGTAGGCTTTCGCGATCCTCCCAGTCAAATTTCGACGACCCACGACGCGTAAATAGCAGTGGCGCGCGATCCTGAGTTGTACCCTGTATTTTAGAGTCAGTTCGACCCGAGACTTGTACCCTAGCGACCGCACCGTCGCCGCGGTTCCGATGCCGCGTCTCGCACACCGAGGTGATACCCAGGCCAAAAGATGTGGGCCCGCGGTCAGTTCGAGGAAAATACCGCGCTATTGCAAAACCCAAGAGAACATCATATCAAATCCCATCAATCTCATCAATTAATCACACATCACCTCTCTTGTCAAGTACACATCACCCCATCCCCAAGCAACCCCTAAAGTCAACACTCTCTTACACAAAGTACACCCATCACTCACCTTTTCACCCATCACACCCATCTCTCTCTCTCTCTTACACCTCTCTCTCTCATTTCTCTATCTCATTTTTTCCTCCCAAAGCAACCCACGTCCATGGCTCTTCATGGGAGAAGCTTTGTGTGGCCCACTTCTATCTCCCATCTCCACCATCCAAGTTTGATCCCAACCGTAGAAATTATTCATTTGGAGCTTTAGCATGCATTGGCGGAAGAAGGAGGAAGAGATCTAAGGTGGGTGATCGTGGATGTTTATCTTTTATCTTTTTTTTCTATTTAATGGTCCACATATGTGGGCCCCATCTTGATGTATGCTTATATTCAAGAGGGGCCCATAGTGGCGGGGCCCCTCCGATATTGCCGATGTCTCTCTCTATCTCTCTCTCTCTCTCTCTCTCTCTCTCTCTCTCGTATTTGATGGCTTGTGGCCCACCTTGATGCATGATGTCATCCACCCCATCCACCCATCCAAAATGGTGTGATCCCCTTGATCATGCCCCTTTCAACCGGCGCCATCCATCTATTTTATCCAAGCCATCCAGTGGGCCTGAATGATGAAAAACACTTATCAGCTTGATCCAAAATCAGGTGGGCCACGACCATGTGGGACCCACCATGAGACTTGTGTTATATCCACACCGTCCCGCGTCCAGGGACGCTGGACGTCTGTGACAGTGGAGTGTGAACAGCAGTGGGTGTACTGTCAGGGGGTCAGCTAATGGTGGAGTCCATGGGACCTGCCCCCGTCCTCCACCCTTCCAAATGGACCACACCATGATGTATGTGTTTTATCCAAACCGTCCACTGTTCTGGGCGGTGGACCATGTCCGTGTGGGGCCCACTCACAGTCCCAAATCCATAGCTCACTGGCAGAACGAGTGAAAGATACCTCGTTTAGGTCTTGGCATCTGTCCCTAATGCGGACTGACAGGGGGTGGCTAACAGTGATGTGAGTGACGATGGGGTCCATGGGACCCATCACTGTCCATCACCCATTTAGTGGGCCACACCTTGATGTGTGTTTCATCCAAACCATCCACCACCTCTAACGGTGGGGCCACATCCAGGTGGGGCCCTCCTCCCAATTCCATAGCTCACTGGCAGATTGAGTGGAGGTACCTCGTTTCAACGGAGGGCCCATAGCTAACGTGGTAGACTGTGTGAAAGATACCTCTTTTCAACACCGGAGGTCTGGTATCGATCCCTGTGGTGGTGGCTAACATGGAGTGTGTACTGACATGGAGTGTGTACTGACAGTGGGGTTTAAGTGATCCATCCACGCCGTCCAGTCATTTGGAGTGTGCCACACCATCACATACGTGTGGTGTCCACCGTCCTTGGAGGGTAGGACCCACTTCACGAGTGGGGCCCTCCTTGTTGTATGTAACCGTCCAGGCCATGGCCTGGACGTCACTTTTATATAATATTATATATACTTATATATATATTATATCATGTACAACATATATATCCATGAAGGTGGGCCCTACGTGGGACCTACCTCAGTCTTTAAATGCTTGAAGCTGTACTAGCAGCTACTGTGTTCTAAAATATATTATATATTTTATATACGTGCCTTTTAATGCTTAAAGCTACACAGCAGCAGGTATTTAAATAAAATATATTCTATATTATATTTGTACATGAGGGTGGGCCCTACGTGGGACCCACCTCTGCTTTTATTTAAGTTGCATTAGCTGCATGTACGGCATCAATATAACTGTCATGTGACGTGTAGACCTGCTACTATAAGCCTCACTTATTCCATCTACGCGGTCTATCTATGGGGCCCACCATGAGGCATGTGTTGTATACAAACCATCTAACCATTGAGGTATCATTTTATGATGTGAGCAAAAGAATAGGTCAGATCTAAAATTCAGTGGACCCGTCATTTAAATAGTGTACAGTGATGTCCACCGTTCAACACTTCTACGGGCCACCGCAGTTCCCAATATTGTTTCCACTTCAATTATCTCTATGTTAACTTGTGAATAGGTCGAGTCTCAAATACATACAAGGGTGGGCCCAATTTGATATACATGAGGCCCATTGGTGCAACCTAATTAATGTACATGAAGCCCATTGGTGTGGCCCATATAGTGTGGCCCATGTGATGTGGCCGCTTGACATAAGAGGCCCATTGAGATGTATGCGAGGTTTTGGTGCGAGGCCCACCTATTGTGTATATTCGAGGCCCGACGTGATGTATGTTGGCCTGTGTGACGAGGCACATGTGAAGTAAATGAGGCCTATCATGATTGTACGTGAGGCCATGGGCCCACTATATGTTTAGCCGTATGTAGGCCACCCCCTTGGGAGCAATGTTGGTTTGACGTCCACATTGATGGGCAATGATGGTTAGATGTCCTCATTGTGACCTTCCCTTAGGCCTGGTTAGGCCCATTGTCTTGTGAGTTAATCCAAATAAGTGGGCCTCATTCACCATAGACGGATGACTCCGTGCTATCAGATTTGATATAACCACGGTTGAGTGTCGATCTTTATATTATGGTTGATCGGCTGATCATTTATAGACCCCGCTTTGTTTATCTACTGATTACCGATGCTAGTTATCGAGGCTGACGCCGATTATCGACCCTGATTATCGGTGCCGATTTACCGATTCTGATTATTAATTGATTCCGATTGTCGTAATCGATTGCCGACTCTGATTGACATGACCGATTTGCCAATTCTGATTATCGATCGATTTCGATTGCTGTGACCGATTGCCGATTGACATGACCGATCTGCCGATTTTGATTATCGATCGATTTCGATTGCCGTGGCCGATTGCTGATTATGACTGTTATGGTCGATTGAACGATTATCGATCGAGGCCGATTATCGTGACCGATTAACAATCATGATTGTCATGGCCGGTTGACCGGTTATCGATCGAGGCCGATTATCGTGATCGATTGTCGATTATGATTGTCGTGGCCGATTATCGATCGAGGCCAATCATCGTGACCGATTGTGGATTCCGATTGTGATGTATATTCTGCCCGTGTTTGAGGCCCAATGTAATATATATGCGGCTCGTATTTGGGGCCTGTTATGATGTGTATTCTGCCCGTGTTTAAGGCCCAATGTGATGTATATGAGGCCCACGTGATGAGGCCCATTGTGTCGCATTTGAGGACTAGGCGATGGAGCCCATTGTGATGTATGTTAAGCCTGTGTGAGAGGCCCATCATGACGTATATTAAACCCTTGAGTGAGGCCCATGGTGTTGTATATTTGGCCCTTACGTGAGGTCATGGGTCCACTGTGTTAGGATCCATAAGGGTTATTCCTTGGGGGCAATGTTGGTTAGATGTCCACATTGTCAAGGCCGATTGTCGATGCCGGTTGCTGATACCGATTATGAGTATGTGACATCATAGCATCATAATACATGCCCATACGCATCATCTGCATGTTTGTTATGAGATGTGATTGACCATTGCATATGCCATAGGGCAGGTTGTTCATAGGGCTCCCTGATAGGCGGAGTTGCCCCACATGAGAGCATGACATGCACAGGATTGATGCATGATTGGACTATGTGACTCATGCATCTCGCATTTGTGTGACATGACCACCATACGCCCTAGTGACATCAGGGCCGTAGCCTCCACAGGTATTTCGTGGATGGCCAGATGGGACACCGAAAATCTGTTCTACATGGGGTGCTATAGATATCCCTGGGTGAAAGTCCTTAAACCCTCTTGGTTCCAGAGGTTGCTCCAACGTCTAGACCTAGTGGATGCATGAGCGCATGAGGGCCGTATACCATTAGGCCGCGTCTCCCACTGTGTCGTGGTCGGTTGGAAGGGGGTGCGGCCTTACCTGCCCGAGAGGAGGGGGCAATGCTAGGCTGAGTCTGACCAGCTCGAGGAATGGGTCCGCTATCGACGAGCCGGGCCTGATATTGGCAGGCGGATAGTGAGGTCTCTTCCACTCACCTTGTTGCGCGCGATGGGGCGACAATCTGGTTTGGAGTGTAATAGACCCTGGTGATTTCCCAGATAGTAACCGTACTGATATGTGGACTTATTGAGCAGGAATTGCATATTTATTTATTCATTCATTCATTCACTATCCACTCGGGCTGGTTGTGCGTAACTATTTATTACGTGTACTTTCGCATGGCGAGGATTTCTGTTGGGCGCGTGACTAACCTGAGATCAGGAGTTTACCATATTGAGTCTGGCTATCCAAATTTAGGTATGGGACTGGTTTGGATAGGAGTCCCTTGCGGTGGACCCTGTAGCCTGCGATACTACGTACTATCATCCCGACTTCACATTCCAGCATGGTCATTCCATTTGCACGGCATATCATATTGCATCCGCAGTACTTAGCATTTTGGGTTACTATGTTTCTGCACTTATATGGCCTAGACGGACTTAGCAGGATTTACATATTGCATTATACTCTCGGCGCCTGATAGACCCATGTTGCATTACATCCGCGGCATATGGTATGACTGACGCTGTTTATTTTACTCATTAGGATTTGTATATTGTATTGCATCAACGACATCTGATATTTGGTTTGTTGTCTCCGCATTGCATAGTTGATCTACATTGCTTCATCAGTATATGATATTGTTTTTATTATATTTCTGCGTCGCATAGCCTGGATAAGACTGATGGTATTTATGGGCCTATCAGTATGTTTTCGCTTATTCTGATAATGTATGATTCATGACCTTGCGCTTATTTCGACATTGTATGATTTATGGCATTGTATTGCATACTTGATACTTACCTTATGCACACACTTACACCACCTTCTAAGCTTTCTATAAGCTTATGCACGATAGATGGTGCAGGTGATGTTAGGTTGCAGCAACATTGAGCCTGGAGCGTGCAGGGGTCTTCTGGAGCTTTGATTTATTTTATATATGTATTTCCCTTTCAGTAATGTATTCAAACAATTATATTAGTGGATATGTGATGATGATGTTGCCTTGTGGTTTGGGTAATCTTGTGGTTATGCTTATTACGAGATAAATGTACATTGGAAAATCCTTCTTGTAGGATCCCAGGATCGGAATCTGGCGTATATACGCTGGGCGCCGAGAATGGGGTACTACGGAGGCTGTCAGCACCGGATTCGGTGATCAGGAATTTTGTGAGCCCGGTTTCCGAGTTTGGGGCGTGACAGCCCACCTAATGAGTGAATTGGCCTAATTTTCATGTTAGGTCATTGTCATGGTATGGCCTACCTTTTATACGATAAGATATTCTAGATTTTGACACATTATCCGTTGAGATTAGACAAGAACATTTGGCAAGGCACCATCCTTAAATCTTCTAAGCATTAAGGCTCTTTTTTATTTTTTTTCCTAGTCAAATTTCCTGATATTAGTGCAACCAAATGCACCTTCAAGGGTTTTTTTTCCCTAGCAGAAGATTGTTTACTTTTAGCATTTCATCGGTGTTTGGGTGCTCGACATGTATGATGTGCAGAAGTGTGAGCCCTGAAGGTCTGACGGTCTACACGATATGAAACCTCCACAAAGCTAAAGATGAATGGTCTAGATCTAGCGGACAACCTAACTACTACTGGCGTAGATGGGTCTAATCACCTCTCTGATTCTATGGTATAGATGGTCTCAGATTACGATCTATGGCTTCGATCGTCTCAAGGACAAGCTAAACGGACAAATTTTATATATATCACTATTCCTCTTTTTACTCTCGTTATTCCTCGATATCTTTTCACGAGAGAACCTTATCCTATTTATAGGAAAGGATGAGGAGTTTGGATGAGATCAGAAATTATTTAGTCTTATCCCTATCTCCTCTTTTTAAATCTAAATTCGAACTTGAATTTAAAATCCATCTTCTAACGGTAGAGGCCAAAAGAGGCTTAAACTCATAGGACCAACCCACTAGTGATTGCTCACCAGTGGACCCCACTGGCCTATGTCAACATCTCCCACTCAATCACATTGTGGGATAGGCACAAAAAATTTATCCATCTAACTCACCTAATAATAATCAAAGTAAAAAATTGTGATCAAAAGAATCAGAGCCGTGGGACCAGATGGATCACTGTAATCTTCTCACAGGTGTTCAAGTACTAAGTGACCACCTAACTAATACTCAATAACCCAAGCTTTGCAATGTCCATCCTAGTCCGCATGACCACACTAGATGGAGTTAACACCCGGTCTGGAGTACTCGGCCAACATATGCACTTATCCAACTTATCGAGTTATTCTGAAAATTTGATTTTTCACAAACTTCGACTAAAATCAATTTAAAGCAATACTTATATATATATATATATATATATATATATATATATATATATATATATATATATATATATATATATATATATATATATACACACACTTTTAAGAAAAAATATTGTTTGCAAAAGTCTAATAAAAACAACTCAATATTGGCGGCGAACAAGTCTTCAAGTGCATATTTATAGTTCTAGAAACTTGGTATAGCTGTCATGGGATCTTCCCTATGAAGATGTTTAATTTGGAATCAATCAAATTACTTTCCTAGCATAACCGAGTCTGGCCAATCAAGGACCTTTCGTCATAGTACACTAAAGTAGTGACACTCAATCTCATCCTCCTATACACAAGAGGAGGGTAGCTATGGACACAAAAAGTCACCTACGGGATTAGCTACTCGCACATTACAATGATTAGATCAAATTAAAGTAATCTATAGGTAAAAGGTCCCAGCACGTGACTATAATCCACATCGTAAAGTAGACAATACTATGTATATGTCGGGTTTACAATACATAAGCTATTCTACATGAGGTACGACTTATCTCATAACCTCACAACGTGGCTATTAATTCAGGCCATAAATTTGATTGCATGAAATGGAATGGTGCGATTATGCCATTCGACTTGATCAGTCTCATCTTCAATCTTTTAAGATTATAGGTGAATACGACTCACTCATATCCTTATCCTTTATTATTCACAGTAAAGAGAAGTTCATACCTCAGTGTATGAACATCGCCCCAAATGTACCTCTCCTGTACATTCAAGATTGGTTAACCCGTGCGAGTGGGTGACCGGCTTGCCAACAAAAAAATAGAAATCATACATGATCTCATGGTAAATGCTGATGATTTACTTACCTAGTTAATATAAGTACTCAATACCAAATAAATGAAATGTGTTATTCATTGATGAAAGATCAAAGGTACTAAATACAAGCATATCACTCAACCTTTCATCAATCCCATTTGCCTGACATGAACCTAAAATAGATCTTTGGCTATAGGTTTCTTCATGGGATCAGGCATTAATTTCTTAGTAGATATGTAGTTGAAGGCGACCTTCTTATCTCTCACTTGATCATGGATGTAACGATACTTGATCTCAATGTGCTTGGACTTCTGGTAGCATTTAGGGTCCTTTGCCAAGTCAATGGCAAAAATATTGTCTATCTTTAGCGATATAGGCTGATGAATGCTCGGTACAACACCCAGACCTCGAAAAAATCTATGAACCCATGCACACTCCTGAACTACAGCACAACATGCAATGTACTCGGCCTTCTTTAGATGAAAGAGCTATGGATGTTTGTTTCTTACTCGACCATGAGATAGTCCCCCTTCGAGTAAGAATACATATCCTGAAGTAGACTTTCCCTCGTCGGCGTCATTACCCTAAGCAACATCAGAATATCCTTTAAGCTCGAGGCTTGTGCCTTCATAATACAACATTAGGTCTCTCGTCCCTCTGAGATAGTAGAATATACGTTTGACAGCTTGTCAATGAGACTGTCCCGCGTTACTCGAATAACGACTGATTATGCCAACTGCATAGCCAATATTCGGTCTGGTGCAAAGCATAGTGCAAGGCCCGTATCCTAGTCCGTACTGTTCCGTATACTCCCACGATCCTTCCTGTCGAATTTCGGCAACCCGCGACCTATAATTGATGTTTGCGCACGATCCTAAGTCGTATCCCGTAGATCTGAGTCGGCTGAATCCAAGACTTGTACCATTGAGACCGCGCCATCGCCGCGATTCCAATACTGTGTCTTGCACACTAATTCGATACTCTAGCTAAGAGATGTGAGCCCGCATTTATCTCGAATAAACGCCATGCATTTACGAACCCAAGAGAATCTCTACAACCCATCCCATCAATTAAACAATCAATTAAAGTACACAACCCATGCTTTCTTTCTCCCCAAGACAAGCAACCTACCCTAAGTCAACTCTCAAGTTAAGTACATCTATCACTCACATCCATCACTCAAACCTATCACCTCTCTCTTACAACCACCCTTCTCTCTCTCTTTCTCTTCACATTCTCCAAGCAACCAAAGAGGTGCACGTCCAAGCACTTCCAATGGGAGAAAAGTGTGTTGTGTGTGGCCCACTTCCTATCCCAAGATCCATCATCCAAGCCCTTCAATTCTCATCATCTTCCATCAAAGGGAGACACAAGGAGTTCGGCGTTCCATCGGAGCAAGAAGATAGAACGGTGGGTGTTTTATAGGGCCAGATTTCATGTTTTAATGATGGGCCAAGTGGGGCCTACCGATTAATGGTATGGATCTCACTTTGAACCTTAAATAAGGCTGATGGCCCACCATGATTCACATGATCATTCAATGATGGGGCCATTCTTAATGGACCCCATCATGATGTTTACTTTTTTAGTTTGAAAGGGGTCATCTAGACCTTCCATTTTGGTGGAGAAGGAATCTTTGCCATTGATTTTGAATTGGTGGGCCCACATGTATTGGGACCCACTTGATGTATGATTGAAATACTTGGAAGGGAGGGCTCATAGTAGCGGAGCCCTCCATCTCACGTCTCTCTCTCTCTCTCTCTCTCTCTCTCTCTCTCTCTCTCTCTCTCTCTCTTCCCATATGTTATGGCCCACCTTATGATATGTTTCACATCCATGTCGTCCACCTAGTGGGCCCACCTAGCAGTCCGTTTAGGCGGGCTTAATTGGAGGAAATACACAAATATCCACTTTATCCAAGGTTGGTGGGTCCCACATGTGTGGACCCACCCCAATGTGAAGTATGTAGTGCCATGTGGGGCCCTACCTCGCTGGAGGTAATCCAGCCTGTCTAACGTCTAACCTCCCTAGACGTTGGAGGTTGGAAAGTGAAACAAAAATATTAGCTTAATTCAAAATTTTTAAGTGGGCCGCACATGCAGACCCCATCTTGATGTATGGATCTAATCCACGCCATCCATCCTATCTCTTAGCTCATTTTAGGCATTGAGCCGAAAAATGAAGCCAATCCGATTATCTGGCGGGCCATAGGATAGAAAATAGTGATTTTTTACCATTAAAATCTATTAGGGGCCACTTTAATTTTTCTACACACCAAAACATGCTAAATATTGGGCTTGTTCGGTCTGTCATGAGCCATAGAACCCAATGGATGGAGTGGATCCTCCTAATGTGGGCCCCACTTAGGAAAAACCACATAAAAAAATAAAAAAATAAGTAAGGCAACAAGTGTTGCTGCTGTTGCCGTCCAGAGGACATTGCAGCAGTGTCCTGCTGCGCTGCCGTGGAAAGTGCAGGGACTGTGGGTCCCAGCCATAGGCCTCACCGTGATGTGTGTTGACATCAACACCATGCATTTGATGGGCCCCTTTTTACAGTGGGGCACCCCAAAAATTAGCTGTATACATAAGCTCAGGTGGTCCACACGGCAGGAAGTAGTGGTGGATTGAATGTCTGCCATTGGAACCTCTCTGTTCCAGAAGTTTTGGATAAATATAAAATTTATTTTTTTATGGGTCTGTGTGACCTTATCAACAGATGGATGGAAAATAGACGTTATGGTGGGCCCCACGTGGGACCCACCTGTGAAGTGATTGGATTGGTTGGTGTGTCATCAGGTTCTATGGAGCCCACCTTGGTGGCATGTGCACTAGCATGTGGAGCCCTCTTTGGTCTATGTGTTACATCCAACTGTCCATCCAATTGGCAATTATGTCTTAAGGCTTTAAACTAAAAATGAGGTAGATCTATCAGGTGGACCACACCACAGAAAATAGTGGAGAGATGAATGCCTAACATTGAAGTCCGTTTGGACCACAGCAGTGTTGGATTAAATTGATATTTGTTTTTCCTGCCAACCAGGTCTTTGTGACCTTACTAACAGATTGGATGGAAAATAAACTTGATGGTGGGCCCTGGAAATTTTTTTAAATGGTGAAAATCATTATCTCCATTGCTATTTGTGGTATGGTCCAAATGATCCTTCTATATGATTCTTTTTTTGAGAATATATGAGTCCCGTTGTTGAGGCCCACCTTGATGTGTATAAGGCCCATTGTCGAGGCCCACCTTGATATATATATGAGGCCCATTTGATGTATTTGAGGCCCATGGGTTGAGGCCCAATGGGATGTATATAAAGTCCATTGCAATCCACCATGATTTATATAATGATGTTTATGGCGGGCCATGCCTTGGGAACAATGATGGTTTGACGCCCACATTATAAGAACAATGTTAGTTAAATGTCCGCATTGTAACTTTCCCTAAGGCACATTGATAGGCCCATACTTGTTGTGTGTAGGTCGTCTAGGCTCATCTTCGTTGTGAGGATAGTTCATCACCATATAACATACTTAGTATAATTCCATGACTCATGCCATACGCATCATATGTATGCTTGATATGAGTAGTGACTGATCATAACATATGTCATTGGGCAGATTATTTATGATACTCACTGATAAGAGTTACCCACATGAGTGTGCGGTATGTGTAAGAGTATTGCATGACTGGATGATGTGACTCATGTATCTCGCATATGTGTGACATGATCATTATACACCCTAACAACATCAGGGTCGTGACCTCCACAGGCACATCGTGGATGACCGAATTGGATACCAAAAATATTGGCTCTAGCACTGTGGGCACATAGGATGTCCTTGGGTGAAAATCTCATAACCGTTTGGGTACCAGGAGATGCTCCAACGTCTAGACCGAGTGGATACACGAGCGCACGAGTGCCAAATACTAGTAGGGCACATCTCCCACTGTGTCGTAGTTGGTTGGAAGGGGGTATGGCCTTATCCGCCTAAGTGAGGGGTTGTAAGCTAAGCTGAGTTTGACTAACTCACAAATGGGTCCACTATCGATGAGTCGGGTAGGTATTGGCAGACTACTGGTCAGGCAGATAGTGTGGTCTCTTCCACTCGCTGGGCTATGCGGCTAGGGAGGCGGCAATCAGTGCAGAGTGTACTAGACCCCGGTGATATCCTAGAGGGGAACTATACTAATATATGTACTTAATGAGGACTGGCATGCTTGTATTGCATCTCGCATATGACATTCGGGTACGTAAGCCTCGCATCGCATGGCCTTGGCACAGCTGATAGTATTCATGGACTTACCAATATATTTCCGTATTTCTCTGATACTACATACTTAGCACTCGCCTTGCACACACACTTACACCACCCTCTAAGCTTTTATAAGCTTATGCATGACCATTGTGTGTAGGTGACATTGGATCGCAGCAACGCTGAGGCAGGAGCGTGCATCAAATTATTTTAGAGCCTTTTGATTACCTTGTATTTCCCTTTCTGCATTGTACTTAAAGTTTTTGATATAGTGGATATGTGGTGATGTTGTTTTGTGACTTGGTTATGCTTGTGGTTATGCTCCATTACAAAAAAAAATCATATTGAAAATCCTCCTATTGAGGGTCAAATATTACATATTAGACCCCATTTATTTCATGATTTTACAAACATGATATTCTTTAATATCATATTTTAATCGTGTTTGTGTTGAAAGATCAAAAACTTGTTCACTCCCCAAGTATAGGGTTGTGATGTAGTAATAAACTCGGTGAGACCGAGGTCGAACCCCAAGGGACTGAAACCTGTACGTAATCTGAAACTATTAGAACTAGAATTAAACTAATATGAAATCTAAATCGAGTGTAAATTGAGGAATAATGATGAAATAATTATCTAAAACTTAAGGAATTTAGAGAAAGGACACTACAGATTCAGAGGATCCACTTGTAGAAATCAGGGAGATCTTATGCCTGTTTCAAGTATTCAACTGGACTTAGAGTCTTATCTTCATCCAGTAAAAGGGTGTAACCATCAAACTGAACTTCCTTTGATATAGTTTTCAAGAGATGAAAGGTATATGAATTAGAATGGATTCCATCACAAAACCATGCCCATGATATAAAGCAAACAACAGAATTAAACTAATTACCAACCACTCAAGAATGTATGAAGGTTAGGAAGGGTACCGTCATCCGACCATGCCCAGGAGACGATGGTAAACAACAGGGCTTCCTGACGTCATAAACATCAAAAGGAAAGGAACATGCTCAAGCTATCGCAGACCCATTGTAATTTTAGTTACAATAGACCATTAAAAACTAAAAACATTCCCTTAATAATCAAACTAATATCAAATTTAGTTCATAAATTAAATTAAAGGCATAAAATAGAGTGTCCCATCTCCTACAAGCTTCACCTCTTAGCCCTAGCTAAGAGGTTTAGCCAACCATGATTAGGCTATCCTTAAAAGAAAAAAAAAACATTAAAACAAATAAAACAATACTCTGTCTCTCTCCCTGACGTCTGCACAGCTTCTCCTTGAATCCCCCCCCCCCCCCCCCCACGTCCTCTCTTTCCCTTCCTCTTATAGTGTGCATGGGTCGGTCAGGCCTGGACGGATGTTTACGTACCTCAAAAAATCGATTGATCAAAGCCAGAGGCGGTGGCGAATTTATGCAGCCAATGCCGCTTGTGCAGGAAACATGCTGTGTTTGGATGCAGATTTTGGACGACTGATCGTCCAGACTCGGGATCTGACTTCTTGGTGGGGTTCAAGATCCCCTACTCCATCATTTGAATGATCTGAATCATTGATCCGATCATGATTGAGATCACATAAGGGTCCACAGAAGGTGGCAGCGTCCGAGCTCTGCTTGGACACTCTGCCTGCGCAAGACCTGCGCTAAGCTGCTGGTGGGGCCCATGATCAACGTCAGTGAGGAAATCTACTCCGTCCATTGGAATCACGTCGAAAAACTGGTCGGTAAGGGACTATTTTGGATAGGTTTTGGTGTGGCCCACAGAATCTTTCTTTCTGCCGTCCGTCCTACGTTTAAACCTTCATGTACATGTAACCTTTAAGGAAATCAAGAAGTGGGACAGGGGATGGTCGGTTTTGGATGGGAAACAAGGTGGATGGCTTGGATTTTCCAATCGGTCAGTCCTGGTGGGCCACGACGTCACCCAATTGGGCGCCATCCGTTAACATAGCAGTGCCGAGGTTCTTTTGTTGCTGGAAATTATGCATCCACACATGCTTAATCTCATGTGATTTTAGCTCGGGATTGGACAGGGGTGTGCCCTGAATAGGATGGACGGTCTGGATCATCTAAGTGGGCCATGATGGTGGCCCACAATATCTCTCAAAATGGATGTGGTTCGTCCGCTGCGAACGGAAGAAAACAGGAAGAGATTTTGTATTTGAATAGGATTCAGGCCAGCGCCGGTTGAACGGACCGGCTGGTCCGGTGCAACTCGCGTGCGTGTGCACGATATGCACGCCCAACTCAGGTGGAGTCTATGATGATGGATCTGGGAAATCCGCTCCGTCCATCCGTCTTGTCTCCTCAGATAATGGGTTGAGACCAAATTTGAAGCATATCCAGATCTCAGGCGGACCCAAAATCAATGGTTTATGGGTTGATCTGTCCGTTGGGCCCCTTCTACAGTGATCCAATGGCTGAAATTTGATATGTACGGTTTATATATGGTCTTCAGGCTATATATAAATTTTCGAGCTAAACGGATGGTGGAAACCCTGTGATCTTCCAATCTGAACGATTTTTAGGTCCGTTTAAAGTGAATGACATGATTTTCTCAGATCTCTAGCATGTAAATTCTTCGATCTCAGTCCTTTGGGGTCCATCCCTTACCTTGGTGGCTTCAGAGCATCAAATCCATGCTTTTAGTACCATTTTTCAGTCCGGGCTCCTAAATTCACCTTTCAACACAAACACGATTAAAATATGATGTTAAAGAATATCATGTTCGTAAAACCATGAAATAAATGGGGTCTAATATGTAATAGTTAACCCTCAACACAACCCCCAATTAGCATCTTGCTAGTCCGGGGCAAAGTATGCGAAAAATAAGTTGAGAATTGCAGGACAATTTCTATAAACTTGAGTGATTTTTGAAAGCAATCAAGATACTAGAAGTCTAAGATTCATGAATGTTGGGCCTTACATTCTCTATACTCAAGCGCTCGGTAGACTTCATAATCAAGATTAAAGTATTAATCCACCAATTAGAAAAAAATTCTAAACACTAGGATCCATGAGTGTATAGTCTAATCTCGGCTTATCATCATTAAAATTCACTTCTCTGTTTCAGGATATCTTTGGTAACCATCAAGAGAATTATGATAACTAAAACTTAAACCAAAACTTGCCTCACAAATCATCTTTTCCTTCTTCCAGCTTTTAATTTTTCTATTAACAGTAACGCCAAGAAGGGGAATCAAGTCCTTACCTATAGGGAGCAGACCTATGGGAAAGACCAGTCGCCCAATAAAAAATTTTTATGTTAACCTTGGGGAATCACACCTTCACCTGTAGGGAGCAAACCTATGGTGAAGACCATTTGCCCAATCCTTTCAATTCTTCTTTATAAGCATGATGGTAGAACTTCGCAGGTTGGTTCCTTTTGTACTTAATTAGCGATTACCAAGTTAACCCTTTAATTTCGAACTGAAACCTTCATATGTAAGCGAGATGTGTCATGTGAAATCATGACTCAATCAATATTTAAAACTTCTAATCATGGATTAATAATGCAAACTTAACTGTGAAGTCTAACAGATACTGAATCTAAGAGTCATAAATTACCAACATCATGTATCTTGAAATTCTAATTGCCCTAGATGGCCGTCAAAATCACATCGAATTTACAAGAAATTCTAGAAAAATTTAAAAATTTTCACAATTTTTGCTCAAGACAAAAAAAAACACTAATTAGGTTACCTAATCTCCCACCCCCAACCAAAAATCTACATTGTCCTCAATGTCAAGGAAATAAGCATGCCAAGCACATGGGACATCGAAAGTAAATGAGAAGTGATGGAAAGATAGTACCTAGATAACGAATCGAGAGAGACTTTTCCATGGAGATCTTGGCATGAGAGTGGGTCAGCATAAGAGAGAAACCAACAAAAGTAAATTATCCTAAAACAATGTATAAACCAAACTGCCCTAGTCCTATGAAAGCAATAAACCTACATATACATCCATCAGAATAGGAGATCAATCCTGGTAAACAGGAGCAGTCAAAGGCATGGACATGTCCTCTTAATCAAATTTCTCGACAAATGGTTTTAATCAATGTCCATTTACTTTAAACTCCTTACCTTTGTCGGGATCTCTTATCTCAACAGCCCCATGAGGATAAGCAGTAACAACAATGTAAGGGCCGGTCCAACGAGATCGAAGCTTACCCAGAAAAAGATGTAATCGAGAGTCATATAAAAGGACTTTCTGACCTGGGGTGAATGTTTTCCGCAGAATATGTTGATCATGAAACACCTTTATCCTGTCCTTGTAAATTCTCGAGTTCTCGTATACGTCATTCCGAATTTCTTCAAGTTCATTCAACTGAAGTTTGCGTAGCGAGCTAGTGTTGTCTAAATTAAAATTCAGATTTTTGATCACCCAGTACGCTTTATGTTCCAACTTCACAGGCAAGTGACAAGCCTTCCCATAAACAAGTCTAAAGGGAGACGTTCCAATAGGGGTTTTAAAAGCAGTACGATACGCTCATAAGGCATCGGTCAATCGGGTTGACCAATCCTTACAATCAGGGTTAACCATTTTCTCCAGGATATGTTTGATCTCCCTATTGAAAATCTCAGCTTGTCCACTTATCTGTGGATGGTATGAGGTACTCACCTTATGAGAAATACCGTATTTCTTCATTATGCTCTCGAATGGTCTATTACAAAAGTATGAGCCCCCATCACTAATGATGGATCGAGGCATTCTGAACTGCGAAAGGATGTTCTCTTTTAAAAATTTAATGACCGTGCGATGGTCATTGTTTCGGCACGAAATTACTTCGACCTATTTAGTGACATAATCTACAGTGAGCAAAATATATAAATTTTCAAAGGCTTGGGTGAATGGTCCCATGAAATCAATGCCCCAATAATCAAAGGCTTCAATGATAAGGATGGGATTCAAAGGCATCATATTACGATGGGACAATGCCCCCAATTTTTGACAATGCTCACAAGCCTTACAAGACTCATGAGTGTCCTTAAACATAGTGGGCTAATAAAAGCCACACTGCAGAATCTTGGCCGTGGTCTTTTTAGCAGAAAAGTGACCACCATAGGCCTGTGAGTGACAAAAGGAGATGACACTCTGATGCTCATTGTCTGGCACACAGCTCCTCAGGATTTGGTCTGGGCAATATTTAAACAAATATGGATCATCCTAGAAAAAGTTGTATACCATGGTAACGAATTTCTTCTTATCTTGTACAGTCCAATGTGTCGATATGGAACCTGTGGCAAGATAATTAGCGATATCAACAAACCAATGTGAATGGGAGACTCTGAACAGTTGTTCATCAGGGAACATATCATTGATATGGGTCGCCTCAAGGGAATCAGAGGTATTAAGGCGAGAAAGGTGATCGGCCACTACGTTCTCTACTCCCTTTTTATCTTTAATTTCCAAATCAAATTCCTGGAGTAGAAGGATCCATCTTATCAGGCGGGGCTTAGAATCATTCTTAGAAAGAAGATACTTGAGTACCACATGATCTGTGTAGATAATGATCTTGGATCCGATCAGGTAGGACTTAAATTTGTCCAAGGCGAACACTACAGCTAAGAGTTCCTTTTCCATAGTCGAGTAGTTCACTTAGGCAGGATTTAGAGTCCTACTCGCATAATGAATGACGTAAGGCCTCTTATCTTTTCTCTGACCTAGAACCGCTCCAAGAGCATAATCAGAAGCGTCGTACATAAGCTCAAAAGGAAGACTCTAGTCGGGTGATTGTATGATGGGTGCACTAGTCAACATGCCCTTAAGCTTAGTGAAAACTTCCTGACATGGCTCAGTCCACTCGTATGGTGCATCCTTTTGAAGTAGATTATATAAAGGACGAAAGATGAGATTAAAGTCCTTTATGAATCTTCTGTAAAACCCAGCGTGTCCTAAGAAGGATCGCAGGTCCCGTATGTTCTTGGGTGGAGGTAGGTTAGAGATAAGATCAATTTTTGCCTTATCTACCTCGATTCCTTTGGACGAGATAATATGTCCAAGGACAATTCCCTTATGAATCATGAAATGGCACTTCTCCCAATTAAGTACCAAGTTCTATTCTTCACATCTTTTCAGCACACATTTAAGATTCTCTAAGCACTCGCTGAAAGATGAACCGAAAATAGAGAAATTGTCCATGAAGACCTCTAGATATTTCTCCACCATTTCAGAGAAGATACTCATCATACATTGCTGAAAGGTGGCAAGGGCATTACATAATCCGAATAGCATCCTTCTGTAGGCAAAGGTATCATAGGGACATGTAAATGTGGTGTTTTCCTGGTCCTCAGGGGTGATTTCAATCTGATTGTAGCCATAATACCCGTCAAGGAAACAGTAATAGGAATAACCAGCTAGCCTTTCCAAGATATGATCAATGAAGGGCAAAGGAAAGTGGTCTTTCCTCGTGATGGTATTCAGCTTCCTGTAGTCAATGCACATTCTCCAACCAGTAGTCACTCTAGTTGGCATGAGTTCATTATTGGCATTGGCTATGATGGTGATCCTGGACTTCTTAGGAACCACCTGAGTTGGACTCACCCATTGACTATCGGATATGGGGTATATGATACCCACATCCAATAGTTTAAGAACCTCAGCCTTAACCACTTCCCTCATGTTTGGATTTATTCTACGTTGTGATTGCCGAGCGGTCTTTGCATTATCCTCAAGATATATGCAGTGAGTACAAATCGAGGGGTCGATTCCCTTGAGGTCCGCTATCGTCCATCCAAGGGCTCCCTTATGCTCAATAAGAGTAGATATGAGCATACTCTCCTGTTCTTTCTCCAGATGGGCAGAGATCACCACCGTGTGTGTCTCATCTTGACTTAAATATGCATATTTCAAATCAGAGGGCAAAGGTTTTAGGTCAAGCTTCGGTGGCTTGAGGTTAGACAGTAGAGGCACTACATCGGTTTGTGGCAATTCTTCAAATTGTGGCCTCCACCGGTTAACTTCAAGTACCGGTGCAGTATTAAGCAAGGCACATGTCTCCTTAATCATGTCATCATCAAAATCATGGGAGTGGGCCAGGCATGTCTCTAAAGGGTCAGAGGATAAGGTCAGAGGTGTTGTATCTTCCACGAAAGAGTCAATCGTGTTAATGTCGTGGAAATCGTCATCATCCTCTAAGTTTCTGCCATTATTGAAAAAGATGTTTGACTCCAATGTCATATTTCCAAAAGACATAGTCATGACACCATTCCTGCAGTTGATAATTGCGTTTGAAGTAGCAAGGAATGGGCGACCAAGAATGACGGGAATCTGAGTGCTCATGTTATTGATGAGTTCGGTGTCCAGGATGATAAAATCTACAGGGTAGTAAAATCTATCAACTTGGACCAATACATCCTCAATTATCCCTCTTGGTATACGAACAGAGCGATCGGCAAGTTATAGTGTGGTTAGGGTGGGTTTTAATTTACCCAAACTTAACTATTTGTATAGCGAGTAGGGAATCAGATTGACGCTCGCTCCTAAGTCAAGAAGTGCGTGATCAATTCGATAGTTCCCGATTACACATGATATGGTTGGGCTACCAGGATATTTGAATTTTTGTGGCATGTCTTGCTTCAGGATGACACTCACTTTCTCAGTTAAGAAGATCTTCTTTTAAATACTCTGCCGTCGTTTGGTCGTGCATAAGTCTTTCAGGAATTTGGCATATGAAGGTATCTGTTTTACGACATCAAGTGGAGGAATGTTGACTTTCACTTATTTCAACACCTCTAGGATATCCTGAGAGTTAGAGAGAGGTTTAGGTGCGACCAACCGATGGGAAAATGGAGCAACTAGCTTTTCTAGAAGTTCTGGTTCTAATTTTTGTGGGGCATCACTAGATCCATCATTGTTGTCCTCTTCTAGTTCTTGAGATTTTTCAGGCCTAACCAGAAGGGTTTATTCAATGATCTTCCCACTCCTAAGAGTGGTGATGGATTTAGCGTGCTCCATTTGATTTGAAGAGCTGAGATTACTTATCTCGTATTGTGGTTTAGGATTGGGGAGCATTGTGCAGGAAGCATCCCCTTTTCTATAACCGTCATACGTGAATCCATCTTTTGCATAAAATCTCGCATTGCCTGGGCCAGCTCTTGCATGGAATTTTGAACCGGTTCTTCTTGAGGTTTCCTCTGATTTAGATTTTGATTGAAGAAACTTTGAGGGGTAGCAGTTTGTCCATTTCTTCAACTAAAGTTTAGATGATTTTTTCAACCAGGATTGTACGTATTAGAGGTCAGTCCATTGAAAGGTCATTGATAAGTATTTACGGCATTGGATTGTTCATTCAACACTTCTCGAAAGGTGGGTATTGTAGGACAATTTTCAGTTATATGAATGTTGCAATCACAGATGCCACAAACACTTTCATTAACCTTATCCTTCTTTCCTTCCATGGCCTTAAATTTTCTTATGAGCGTAGTCACTTTATACTTGAGATCATCCTCTTCTTTCAAGAGATACAATCCACCTTTCTCCTTAGATTGAGTCGGCCTGGACATGGTGTTCGATTTTTGGTAATAGTCCCATGATTGTGTTTTTTCAGCAAGACTATCGAGGTAATCCCATACCTCGTCGACATTTTTATTAATGAATTCTCCATTACACATTGTCTCGACCATTTGGCGAATGGAAGATGTCAATCCATTGTAGAAAAAATTTGTAATGCGCCACGTTTCAAAGCCGTGTTGTGGGCATGAACTGACCAAATCCTTGAACCTTTCCCAATATTGGTAAAATGTTTCATCCTCCTTTTGGGTGAAGTTCATGATTGCTTTTCTATGGGTAATCGTTTTATGATGTGAAAAAAATTTCTTTATAAATTCCCTCTGCATATCATTCCATGTGCCAATGGATCTAGGACGCAGTGAATGTAACCATGTCTTAGCCTTCTCCTTTAAGGAAAAAGGAAAGAGTTTCAACCTGACTGTGTCCTCAGATACATTTTAAAAATATAAAGTGGCTATGATCTCATCAAAATCTTTCAAATATAGATATGGTTCTTCAGATTCACGCCCATGGAACTTAGGAAGGAGTTGGATAACCCCTGGCTAGATGTCCATATGTTCTGTATTTTCAGGAAAAATCATACATGAGGGCGTACTCACCCCCGCTGGTTGTAAATAATCTCATAAAGTACGAGGCGGGGGTGCTTGATGCACCTCATTCTCATCCTGAATGTCCTCCACCCTTGGTTGGGGTAGAAGAGGTCGGTTTTCAACCATCACTTCAATTAACTCAGGGGATTTCAAGTGGTGTCTAGTCCTGCGATGGATAGTCAACCCCTCAACCAATCCTCCTTCAGTCAAGAGACGTCGAGTGTTGTCACAGGCCCACTTGGGTATGAAACACTCGCAGCCCTCAATCAAATTCGAAACTTAATCCTAAGAAAGGAAAAGAAAATCTAGAAAGAAAGAGAGGGTTGGAAAGAAGTTACCAAATTGGAGTCCTTAAGTTAAAAACCTGCAAAAGAAAACACAACAAGTCAGTTGCTAAAGAGAATGTC
Source organism: Magnolia sinica (assembly GCF_029962835.1). NCBI lineage: Eukaryota > Viridiplantae > Streptophyta > Magnoliopsida > Magnoliales > Magnoliaceae > Magnolia > Magnolia sinica. Next base: position 28,460,913 of record NC_080591.1, on the reverse strand, counting down.
TAAAATTAGAAAATCCTTAAAAAGAAAGATAGAAGTAAACTAGTTTCTAAAAGAAGAAATTCCTAAAAGAAAGTGGAAATTTCTAAAATAAATTAGGAAACAAAGTTAGATTCTAAAAGAGTTAGAATTAGAAACTTGCTAAAAAAAATAAATCCTAATTTAGAAATAGCAAGGAAGAAATTAAGAAAGAAATTACCAATTTAGAAACCTATCTCAGAATCCTACAAAACAGGAAAGTTGGGTTAGTTTCTAAAAAGGGAAAAACTTTCTAAATGAAAGCCTAAAAAAAGAAATTTTCTAAAAATAGAAAGTTAGTTTCTAAAAAGGAAATCTAGAATAAGAAAGAAAAAGTAGAGAAATTAGAAAGGAATTACCAAATTAGAAGTTTATGTCAAGATCCTATAAAACAGGAAACAAGTTAGTTCTACAAATCAAATAGAAATAAAAATCTAAAACTAAAGTTAGTAAAATCCTAATCTTAAACTAATTCTAAAACTAATTAATTTCAAAGAATCGTAGCCGTCAATCCCCGGCAACGGCGCCAAAAACTTGTTCACTCCCCAAGTATAGGGTTGTGATATAGTAATAAACTCGGTGAGACCGAGGTCGAATCCCAAGGGACTGAAACCTGTACGTAATCTGAAACTATTAGAACTAGAATTAAACTAAGATGAAATCTAAATTGAGTGTAAATTGAGGAATAATGATGAAATAATTATCTAAAACTTAAGGAATTTAGAGAAAGGACACTAGGGATTCAGAGGATCCACTTGTAGAAATCAGGGAGATCTTATGCCTGTTTCAAGTATTCAACTGGACTTAGAGTCTTATCTTCATCCAGTTAAAGGGTGTAACCATCAAACTGAACTGCCTTTGATATAGTTTTCAAGAGATGAAAAGTATATGAATTAGAATGAATTCCATCACAAAACCATGCCCATGAGATAAAGCAAACAACAGAATTAAACTAATTACCAACCACTCAAGAATGTATGAAGGTTAGGAAGGGTACCGTCATCCGACCATGCCCAGGAGATGATGGTGAACAACAGGGCTTCCTGATGTCATAAACATCAAAAGGAAAGGAACATGCTCAAGCTATCGTAGACCCATTGTAATTTTAGTCACAACAACCATTTAAAACTAAAAATATTCCCTTAATAATCAAACTAATATCAAATTCAGTTCATAAATTAAATTAAAGGCATAAAATAGAGTCTCTCATGTCCTACAAGCTTCACCTCTTAGCCCTAGCTAAGAGGTTTAGCCAACCATGATTAGGGTATCCTCAAAAGAAAAAAAACATTAAAACAAATAAAATAATACTGTCTCTCTCCCTGACGTCTGCACAGCTTCTCCTTGAATCTCCCCCCCTCCCCCCCCCCCCCACGTCCTCTCTTTCCCTTCCACTTATAGTGTGCGTGGGTCGGTCAGGCCTGGATGGATGTTTACGTACCTCAGAAAATCGATTGATCAAAGCTAGAGGTGGTGGCAAATTTTCGCAGCCAATGCCATTTGTGTAGGAAACATGCTGCGTTTGGATGCAAATTTTGGACAATTTATCGTCCAGACTCGGGATCTGACTTCTTGGTGGGGTTCAAGATCCCCTACTCCATCATTTGAATGATTTGGATCATTGATCCGATCGTGATTAAGATCACATAAGGGTCCACGAAAGGCAGCAGCGTCCGGGCTTTGCTTGGATGCTCTGCCTGGGCAAGACCTGCGCTGAGCTGCTGGTGGGGCCCATGATCAACGTCAGTGAGGAAATCTACTCCGTCCATTGGAATCACGTTGAAAAACTAGTCGATAAGGGACTGTTTTGGATAGGTTTTGGTGTGGCCTACAGAATCTTTCTTGCTATCGTCCATCCTGCATTTAAACCTTCATGTACATGTAACCTCTGAGGAAATCAAGAAGCGGGACGGGATGGTCGATTTTGGATGGGAAACAAGGTGGATGGCTTGGATTTTCCAATCGGTCAGTCCTTGTGGGCCACAACGTCACCCAATTGGGCGTCATCCATTAACCTAGCAGTGTCGAGGTTCTTTTGTTGCTGGAAATTGTGCATCCACACGCCTAATCTCATGTGATTTTAGCTCGGGATTGGACAGGGGTGTGCCCTGAATAGGATGGACGGTCTGGATCATCTAAGTGGGCCATGATGGTGGCCCACAATATCTCTCAAAATGGATGCGGTTTGTCCGCTGCGAACAGAAGAAAACAGAAAGAGATTTTGTATTTGAATAGGATTCGGGCCAGCGCCAGCCGGTGCAACTCACGTGCGTGTGCACTATATGCACGCCCAACTCAGGTGGAGTCTATGATAATGGATCTGGGAAATCCACTTCGTCCATCCGTCTTGTCTCCTCAGATAATGGGTTGAGACTAAATTTGAAGCATATCCAGATCTCAGGTGGACCCAAAATCAATGGTTTATGGGCTGATCTATCCGTGGGCCACTTCTACAGGGATCCAATGGCTGAAATTTGATGTGTGTGGTTTATTTATGGTCTTCAGGCTACATATAAATTTTCGAACTAAACGGACGGTGGAAACCCTGTAATCTTGCAATCTGAACGATTTTCAGGCCCGTTTAAAGTGAATGGCCTGATTTTCTCAGATCTCTAGCGTGTAAATCCTTCGATCTTAGTCCTTTGGGGTCCATCCCTTGGTGGCTTCAGAGCATCAAATCCATGCTTTTAGTACCATTTTTCAGTCCAGGCTCCTAAATTCACCTTTTAACACAAACACGATTAAAATATGATGTTAAAGAATATCATATTCGTAAAACCATGAAATAAATGGGGTCTAATATGTAATATTTGACCCTCAACACCTCTTTGTAGGATCTTGGATCGGAATCTGGCATATGAATGCCGGGAGTCGAGAATAGGGTACTACAAAGGCTGTCAGCACCGGATTTGGCAATTGGCAATTTTGTGAGCCCGATTTCTGAGTTTGGGGCGTGACATGCACATAGCATACATTAAGCTCCCTACTACGTTTGCATAAGGCACTCGGACATATACAATTTCTCGACTTCAGTCTGGGGACACGATTTTATGTCTAACTTGGTAGATTTGTCCATAGGGGTTTCAACAGCTTTTGAATTTTTCATCCCAAACCGCTCTAAGATCTTTTGTATATGTGTGGCTTGAGACAAGCCTAAAAATTTCTTAGGGTGATCTCTGATAATTTTTACCCCAAGAATAAAGTTGGCTTCACCGAGATCTCTCATCTCAAAGTTCGAGAATAGTCAATCTTTAGTCAATATCAACAATTGCATATCATTACCAGCTAGCAAGATATCGTCTACATATAGAGATAGTATCAGAAAAGATCTTCCAGACCGTTTCATGTATACATAATGATCTTCTTCACGCATTGTGAATCCAAAAGTACTGATGGATAAGTGGAACCTCATGTACCACTGTCTTGAAGATTACTTCAGCCTATAGATAAATTTCAATAATTTTCAGACTTTCTTTGAATGCTTTTTGTCCATATAACTCATAGGTTGTTACATGTATATCTCTTCATCCAAGTCACCATTTAAGAATGCGGTCTTTACATCCATCAGATATAACTCTAAATTTAAACTTATGACAATGGACAAGATTATACGGATTAAAGAGAACTTTGCAACAAGTGAAAAAGTCTCCTTGTTATCAATGCCTTCTTTCTGTATGAAACCTTTAGAAACTAATTGTGCTTTGTACTTGTCTACTATACCATCTGTCTTTCTTTTGATCTTTAGTACCCACTTATTACCTATCGCTTTACGATTGGAAGGCAGATCAACAAGTTCCCAGACTTTATTCTTCTCTATGGAAGCGATCTCTTCATCCATAGCAGTTACCCAATCAGCTGAGTTAGAAGATAATAATGCATCCTGATATGAATCAGGTTCATCATCATTAACCGCAACGCAAGAGAATGTCTGCCTCTCAATATCGAAGTATCTTCAAAGAATCAATCCTCTTTCGCTTCGACATAACTCAGGAGCCTGCTGAGATGTTCTCCCACTATCCTGACGAACTATAGAAGCATCATCATATTGAGAAGCAGAACTCCCACTCTCCTAAGATACATAGAGTATTTTCAAAAGTTCTATAGGAACCATTTGCTTCATTCGGCTGGGGTATCTATTTTCGACGAAGGTCACGTCCCGAGATTCTATATCAATCCATCGTTCATGGTCCTCATAAACTAAAATGTATCCCTTTAAATGCATAGGGTATCTTATAAACATGCATTCAATGGTTTTACTATCAAGTTTATCTCTATGTAGAGTAGGCAGCAAAACATATCCCAAAGATCTTCAAGGGCGTAGGTTGGCTAGAAAAGGAATCCTCCCAAACCACATCTCATATGAGATCTTAGGAATAGATTTGGATGGGACTCTATTAAGGACGTATATGGCTGTTAACACTGCGTCTCCCCAGAATGTGGTAGAGAGATTGGTTTATGCCCTCATCGATCTTACCATGTCCAATAGTGTCTTATTCATTCTCTCTGCAACACCATTTTGTTGTGGAGTATAAGCCATTGTGTACTGCCGAACAATGCCAACGTTTTCACAATATGATTTGAACGTTTCAGATATATACTCTTCACCTCTATCAGATCAAAGGATTTTAATTTTTTTCTCAAGCTGATTTTCTACCTCAGCTTTATATTGAAGAAAATAATCAAAAGCCCCAGATTTGTGTGAGATGAGATACACATCCATAGCGGGAATAATCGTCAATGAAAGTGACAAAGTATTAACATTCATTTCTAGCATGTATATTGAAGGGTCTATAGATATTTGAATGGATTATCTCTAGTGGGCCCTTGAACTTATCCGCTTTAAGAAATGGTTTCTTCGAAGTCTTCCCGAACACACAATGTTTACAAAATGACAAATCAACTTTGGATAAGGTATCTAACTGACCAGAACGTACTAGTCTTGTCATATAATCCTTTCCGATCCACGCCATTTTAGAGATTCAAATACTATAGTTTCATTCGACATAGCAGATAAAACAAGAGGTGAATTATCATTATCTATGTCCAAAAAATAAATCTGAAATTAAATTTTCTCATGTAAAGATGAGGTTATTTAGTCTCAAAGAAACTCGTGTCATGAAAAAATGAATATCAAAACCATCAAATAATAACTTAGAAACAGAAATTAAATTCCGACGTATGCCCGGTGCATAAAGAGTATCACGGAGGATTATTGTTCACCTCATGTGTGAAAGGAAATGGTAAACATCAATTCCTAGTATGTCTTCAACAGCATTATTTTCCATATACACCTTGTAACTTTCCTTGGCTACAGGTCGGAATTCCTGGAGTCCTCGACGACTTCATGTCACATTCTTTGTTGCGCCTTAATTCAAAATCCACTCATTAGATATAGTATCAAAGGAAAGAATTTCAGAACAAACGAGTACATATAAAGTATCTAGTTACATAGCAATTATCATCTTTTTATGGGCACACTGTCGGGCATAATGATTAGAATTTCCGCGAACGAAGTAGATAATGTTAGATTTTTTCTGCTTCTTTCCATTCCCCTTCTTGAGATTTAGAGGAGATGTTGTGGACTTCTATTCTTAGTATGCTTTTTTGCCTTCTTGCCCACTTTGAACCGTTTCTTATTAGCTTTCCGCTTATAGGTCTCTGCTGCAAAGGCCTTGGTTGAACCTAGCCGAATGCATTCATTTCAACCTCTCGTACCAAATGGCTACAAAAGTCTTCGAACATATTGATAGAATCAGTATGGTTCAGAATTCTATTGATTGGGGCACAAGATTCGGGCAAGGAACAATGCATTCTGTTATCTTTTCATTTTCAGTCAATTTGCATCCAACATTCCTAAGGGCACATATCATCTGCTCCATCTTACAGATATAATCTTTGATGGGGCAGCCGACTGGCATCCTATATTCCTGGAATTCTAATTCCATTGCCTGAACTTTTGCATCTGACTTTTACGTATAGGCATTTTTTAGTGCTTCCTAGATACCTTTAACGATGTCATGCACTTCATACATTGGTATGAGTTCTTTATGCATAATGTTAATTAGGACATTACAAGCAGAATGATTCTGTTTACGCCACTTATTGTAGCGGTTCATTGTAGCCCTATGTTCTCCTAAATTTTTATTTTCAGCTAATAAAGGTTCCTCTTGAACCTCATCGAGTGTATGCGATATGTCGTCCTCGTCCAGAAGGCTTCGCAGTTGTTACCGTTGAATTATTGTCCTTTGAGCTGGTCGGCGATTAAAGCTTTGGTGGTCATTTTTACATTGCATCAAGTATCACTACTTAGCTATGATTTAAGGTATTGACACTAATCATCAACATTTCTATGTGTTATTTAAATTTTCAATGAATAAAAATAGTTAACACATCTTAACGAGATCTGAAAGTTCACATACCCGAATGGGCGGTGTAGATCAATTAAGTTCTCTTTTTAAGATGAAATTGATACTTTATTAAGAATATATTTGTATATGTGCAACCTTCCATTACAGGTTGCTGCATCATTTGGTAGAGGAGAATTAATTCCCACTCAGGTTATGCACAAACTTTATATTTAGGGAACATTGTAGCACTAAGTTTTCTATTTTCCAATGAACAATGGGCTTAGATCGAATCACATCAAGCCTAATTATGTCACACATATAAACATTATCTGTCACACCCCAAACTCAGAAACCGGGCTCACAAAATTCTCGATCGCCTAATCCGGTGCCGACAGCCTCTGTAGTACCCCATTCTCGGCTCCCAGCGCCCATACGCCAGATTCCGATCCTGGGATCATACAAGGAGGATTTTTCAATATACATTTAACTCGTAATAAGCATAACCACAAGTTTACCCAAATCACAAAGGCAACATCATCATCATATATCCACTAATATAAACATTTGAATACATTGCTGAAAGGGAAATACATATATCGAAAATCAAAGTTCCAAAAGACAACTGCACACTCCAAGCTCAATGCTGCTGCGACCTAACGCCACCTGCACGCATCTATCGTGCATAAGCTTATGGAAAGCTTAGAGGGTAGTAAAAATGTGTGTGCAAGATAAGTGTCAAGTATGCAATATCAGAGCAGTACGAAAACATAGTAAGCCAAATATGCGATACAAGTCCATAAATCAAACAATGCTGGAAGTACTAACAAGTTCATGAATCATACGATACCAGGGTAAGCAGAAATACTGAGAAGTCCATGAGTCGTACAACGTCAGAGTATGCAATGCAGATCGCTTATGTAATGCATGGTCGTGGTAAACTAAATGTCATGTACTGAGGATGTAATAAAATATGCAGTGTGAATGAAATGACCAAGCTGGAGTGTGGAGTCGTAGTATCGCAAGCTATGGGGTCCATCACAAAGGGCTTCTATCCAAATCAGTCTCATACCTAAATTTGGATAGCTAAACTCAATGTGGTAAATTCCTGATCTCAGGTTAGTCGCGCGCCCAACCTAAATCCTGACATTATGAAGATGCACATAATGATCTAGTTACGCACCACCAGCCCGAGTGAATAGTGAATGAATGAATGAATAAGGTGCTGAGTATGCAAGTCCTACTCAGTAAGTCCACATATCAGTACTGTATATCTTTGGGATCATCACCGGGATCTAGTACACTCAACGCCACCTGCCGCCCCATCAGGCGCACAACTGGGTAAGTGGAAGAGATCTCACTACCCACCTACCAGCAGTATACCAATGCCTACCCAGCTCGTCAATAGTGGACCCATTTATGAGCTGGTCAGACTCAGCATATCATTGCCTACTCCCTCGGGTGAGTAAGGCCACACCCCCTCCTAACCGACCACGACATAGTGGAAGACTCGGCCTACTGGTATTCGGCACTCGGGCGCTCATGTATCCACTCGGTCTAAATGTTGGGGCGTCCTCTTGTACCTAGAGGGTTTAAGGACTTTCACCCAAGGATATATATGGCACCCCATGTAGAACAAGATTTTCGGTGTCCCATCTGGCCATCCACGATATGCTTGTGGAGGCTACGGCCCTAATGTCGGTAGGGCGTACGGTGGTCATATCACAAAATGCGAGATACATGAATCATACCATCCAATCATGCATTAAACCTGCGCGTATCGCACGCTCATGTGGGGCAACTCCGTCTATTAGGGAGTCCCATAACAACTTGCCTAATAGTATATGCAATGATCAACCACATCTCATATCAAGCATGCAGATGATGCGTATGGGCATGTATCATGATATTGTGCTATCACATACTCATAATCGGCATCGATAATCAGCCTAACGAGGCCTAAGCGAGGGTCACAATGTGGACATTTAACCATCATTGCCCATTAATGTATACATTCAACCAACATTGCTCCCAAGGAGTGGCCCTCATAGGGCCAAACATATAGTGGGCCCATGGCCACACACAAGAGCTTAACATATATCACAATGGGCCTCACTCAAGGGTCACATATACATCACATCGGGCCTCACCATATGGGCCCGATATCTGGGCCTCAAATACATCACAATGGCCCGCATCACATGGGCCCATATACAACAGTCGGGCCTCACTCATGGGTTTCATATACAACACGCCGGGCCTCACTCATAGGTTTCATATACAACACGTCGGGCCTCACTCATCATGGGCCAGAATTTCATTACATTGGGCCTCATTCATAGGCCACACAAATATCATATTGGGCCTAATGGGGCAACCCACGATTTATAAAATGGAATGGCAACATGCATCACATATACAGCAAGGTGGGCCTTACGGGTCAGCCCCTATAGTCCAGAAAAATAGATGGATGGTGTCCTTACAATACACATATCAAGGTGGGGTCCCATAAATCTGGATGATGTAGATAAAATGCATTACGGTGGGGTCCACATCTACTGGCCAACATAGATAAAATACATCACAGTGGACCTGCTGCCACTGGACCGTATGAATGAACACATCGAGTGGAAGCCATTGCCGTTGGATGGTGCAGATAGAATACATACATTATGGTGGGGTCCGCATCCAGAAAATGGATGGACGATGTGACTGAAACACGTACAGCATGGTGGGCCCACGTCCAGGAAATGGATGGACGGTGTGGCTATAGAATACATACAAACAAGGTGGGCCCACATCCAGGAAATGGACGGTCTGGATGTGACACAGACCTCATGATCAGACCCACTGCTTGCTGACGTCAGACAGCAACCTTAGGAGGGTGGTCCCACCGTCCAGACCACTGGACGGTGTAGATAAACACTTACATCACAGTGAGTCCATTAGACGGACGGTGTACGATGAAATACATGCATCATGTGGGACCTACAAAATCTGCTAACATCAATACATCAGCTATACTGCTGGTGGGACCCACAGAGCTTGCTGATGTCATCTATAGCAGCTAGGAGGGCTACTGGCCCATTGTCTAGATGATGGACGGCTGGAATATAACACATATCTCATGGTGCGTCCCACAGGACCGTCCAGGGATGGACGACCTAGATAATCAGATACATCACAGTGGAGACCCACCGTCCCTACCATGGACGGTGTGGATATAACACTACATGATGGTGGTGGGGTCCACATCCCCAAACGGACAGTCTGGATGATCAGACCCCATTGCTAACATCAATACACCAACTAATATAGCTGGTGTGCGGTAGACCAACCAATCTGCTTCCAGGTAGGTGGGTCCCATGTGGAGCCCACCATAATATTATATTATATTATATTATATTATATTATATTATATATATATATATAAACATATACTGTGAGGTGGGTCACACCATCCAAGAGACTAGACGGTGTGGAGTGAGGTACGTCAGCCAATCAGCTTCCATCTCACCGTCCACAGCTGGACGATGAGGATAAAATAAATATATCAGGGTGGGTCCACGTTAGCGTGGCCCACCAGAGTTTTGAATCAGGCTGGTATTTGAGCTCTCCCCTCCGTCCAAGTTCGTGTGACCGACCGGCCACACAGGCCCAAAAACGGGTAGCAAATGGGCCTGCTTGCTGGACTGTGGATGTCCCACTAGATGGACGGTCTGGATATGTCATGCACAAATCAGGTGGGTCACACAACATCATAAAAGAAAGGGGGAAGAAAAAGGGAGAGAGAGAGAGAGAGAGAGAGAGGGAGGGACCCCGCCACTATGGGCCCTCCCTACACTCAATACAATGCATACATCAAGTGGGTCCCACCATAAGTGGGCCCACAAATAGAAATCAATGGAGGAAATCCCAAGATCACCCACCGATTTCACTCCTTCTTGGATCATTGGACTCTTAAACTCCTTGGCTTTCCCTATGATGGAAGTTGATGAAGGTTGTATGGCTAGGATGGGAGATAGTATGGTAAGAAGTGGGCCACACCATAGCTTCTCCATAGGAAGATTGGACATCCTCTCCTTGGGAGTTGCTTGGAATGGAGTGAGGAATTAGAGAGAGAGAGAGAGAGAGAGAGAGAGAGAGAGAAGAGGTATGTAAGAGATATGTCATGGGAAGGATGGGTTGCCTTGACTTTTTGGTAAGAAGGGATGGGATAGGTATAGGTGTTGTTGACTTTTAGGTGAGAGAGGGATGGGTAGGGTATGAGTTGTATTTGACTTGATTGATTGATGGATTGATGTGAGGAGTTGTAGAGATTCTCTCGGAATTCCCAACGCGGGGCGTTTCTTCGAAATATAGGGGCCCACAACTCCTGGCCTGGGTATTGCATTGGTGCGCAAGACGCGGCGTTGGAACCGCAGCGACGGTGCGGTCGCAATGGTATAAGTTTCGAGTCGAGCCGACTCAGATCTTCAGGATGCGACTTAGGGTCACGAGCAAACGCTGATTACAGGTTGCAGGTTTGTCAGAATTCAACCGGGAGAATCGCGAAAGTCTAAGGAATTGTACGGACTAGGATACAGGTCTTACATTATCATCAGATTTTTTTTAAAGAAAGTGTTTAGATATAAAGAGAGTTCTATTATTATCAGTGATCATATCCATTAGCGATGGATCCGATCATTACCGTTAATGATCATTGTTGATGATGGATCCTATCATCAACATTGATCATCACGGTTGATGATCGTTTTAATCACTAATGATCTTTTGATCAATGGTGAATTGCTGCTACTATTTTGCATACTGTGAGAAAATTGAAGGTGCACTCCATGTGTTTGAGAAAATGCTGCACCGGCTCCAATTGGGCTAGAAATGAGTTCATAAATAATTCTCAGGAGAATCCAAGAAAACTGGTACACAGCTAAGCACTAGGATATGGGATCTCCATTTTTATATATATGAAAATGGTACTATAATGTTGAGCTCTATAGCTAGAGTGCGTCTAGTTTAGGACATGAGATATCCAAATAAAAAATAAAAATCAACCTTATCTAGAATTCAAGTGAGCCATACCATTTTAAACCATGTGAAGAGCTAGAAATCTGTACCACGTTTCAATGGGCTTATAAATAATCATAAAGGTTTTAATGGATGTGTATCTACTCTCCACTATTGTCAATGATTGGCCTGATTTTTAGGCCCGTGTCCCACCATAAAAGGATACATCTAGTTGATCGGATGGGTCCGACGACATAGATCAGTTATGTAGGGCCCACAGAGCTCAACCACATTTTAAGCTCCCACGAGTGCCTTTAGACTAAGTAGTTCTGGTAAATTGGAACTAGTCACAAGTGTCTTTAAACCGTCCATTCTTTTCTTTTAAGGTGGCCCACTGAAACATTTGACTGGACCAATGAGCTTCGTGGGCCATTCATCATTAACCCAGGCCTAGCTTTCAAGCCCGGGTCCAGAACTTGAGATCTTCAACATGAGGTGAGGTTTCTTACCGAAGAATCTTTGTACAAAGACATACCTGGGTAAGAAGCTGCTGGTTAGAAGCCTGGGAGTGTTTGCACCAACATGCCAACGTGGTAGCTCCCACTATGAGCATGTCTTTTTTGATTAAAATAATAAATCGGAGATCCGCCGTCGAGCTGCTCTGATACCACTTGTAGGATGTGCGGAAGTGTGAGCCCTCAAGATCTGATGGTCTACACGATATGGAACCTCCACAAAGCCGAAGATGAATGGTCTAGATCTAGAGGTCCGCCTAACTACTACTGGAGCAGATGAACGGACCCACCCACTAGTGATTGCTCACCAGTGGGCCCCACTGGCCTATGTCCAACACAACAAGGTTAACATGAAATGCCATTTTTTTAATCAATGGTTGACTTGGTGGGTTACCATATGGATGGGCAATGTCTGAGAAATCAAGGAGATTGGGCCGCGTAACTTTCTAATTGAATTGTTTGGGCCTGGTCAGGTTCAAGCCCGGATATCATTGAAGTGAGGTCCCTGCCTATTGCGTCAGGCCTATTCGAAATTCCATGATTTTAGCCCCTATAGTCCCAGCCCTTTGCTGGCACTACCGATCAGTGGCCTGAAAGGTCAATCAGTTCAGAACAGAGAACAGCCGATCCAAATGGTCTAACACACAACTAGATTATCATTGTCCGAACACAGGATTTTCTCCTTTGTTTCAACTAGATAGCATCCCACCAGATTGACAGTCCCAGTCAACATACATTTTTATCGATTAAGCCAACTGAAGTTATGGTCGGTTCAGGTCAGGTCGGGTTGGGTTCGGGTTGGAATAGGCCAACCCAATTTGAATTTGGGTCGGGTTCAAGTTGAGCAAATGTGTCAGGTTATCTCAGGTTGGGATTAAAAACACACATTTGGGCTGTGGGTTGGGTTGAGCATGGACTCTGGATTGGGTTCAGGTCGAGTTGTGGGTTGGGTTGCAGGCCAACCAGCCTGAATTGCACACACCGAATGGGCAGAACCTGTGTTAACCTTGTCAAGTGTGTGGCAGATGATACAAGAGCAGTTGAACAAGTCTACGAGAACCATCTCTCCACAACACACCGCAGGGTCACCCATCAGTCAGGACAACATTCAGGGGAAACTGTCTCTAGAGGCTGATATTTCCAAAAGAGTACTTAATTGAAAATAACACCCCTCACTTTTCTTCACTTATAACACTTGCATCATTTTATACCGTTGCTTTTAAGGACACTGATAAATACCTAGCATCATCTAATCCCTTTACTTTTGGTACCAAGTTCCATCCCTGGTGCTGTAAACAAGATGAGTGGTCCTGATTGATTCATTACTGTGCCACCTGTGTTTCAGAGAGATGGTTTTACGATATTCCAATACTCACCACTCTACCTTATCATCTCCCTCATTAGACAGCCGTGGTTTCCATTTGGAGCCACCTCCATCCAAACAGTGATTTGCTGTTACATTCAAAACTGGCCGCAAGGCAACAAGAAACATTGACCACAGTTAAAACATCATATTGCAAGCCACATATAAGGAGCACACAACATTCGATCCAGCATTTACTTGGCCTTAAAAACTTAAGGCGCAGGGACCCACCATTTGTGATCTGAATCATTTAATGGCTGGCCATGTCAGATGATCCCATCATCCAATGGGCCCCCAGTTGTGGACCATTGGCTTTTAATTTCCCATTTTCATCCAATGACTAAGACCACCTAATAAGGGAGAGTGGAAACATGGACCTTTCTGATGATGGGGCTCACCTGATCAATGGCTTATATTACCACAAGGTGGGCACCCATGTACCATTGCTGGTGGGGTCAGACAAACAACAACAACCACAAAACTCTACTACTTGAATAATTTACCTTGATATAAATAAACAATCCATTTATATACAGCTCTACCTGTTGATAAGAGTCTACAGATGCATCTGTTTCTCCATCACTATAACTCATCACTTACGTGGGGGTCGAGAGGGAGCAGTAGACAAGTCGATCTCCAGGCACCGTATGATCCCAGCCGCTCCTCCGTAACACAACCATCTCTCACTACCCTTATTCATGTTCCACCTCACTTTATGCATGGCCACTATCTTAGGCGGGAAAGGTTCAATTCCAGGCTTTGAATTCCCCATCTCGTCCTCCCCACTGTGTGGATTCTCCTGCTCTTCTTCCTCTCCAACCAAGCTCATAGCATCACTTGTTTTGTTTTTCGCTATTGTTTTACTTGGATCCTTCCTTTCCTTCCCATTGTTGGCTTTGTCCGGTGGAGTTGCCTTGCTCTTCGGAGCAGCTGATAATAGAGAAGTGATTAGACATTGAAGCCTTGATCTAAAACGTGGATATGAATAGTCCTGATATGCCTGTTCTTTACAAGTGGGGCCCACAATGGACAGGTGACACCCCATAACTTTCCCAGAGTTGATGCATTTTTTCTCATCCAATTTGTGGCCTTTTTTCTGCATCATTGCTGTACTTCTTCATCACTGTCTATTTGTAGGCCACTGACAGTGGGACAATCTAAGCTGGAAGATTATTGAAGCATTGCCCTCTGCTGTGGAGCCCATCGACTAAACGGTCTGGATCACCTAGGCAAGGTCCCCATCTGTACAGAATGGGCACATCAGGACACTCATTTCCTGTTGCATCAGGAGTGGATAATTCCTTTCATGTGTAAGGAGAGTTTGCACCTAGCTACACAATTCACCTGGAGTTTGAGGACGAGGTTTCTTCATAGGGAGCGGAGTATTTGGCATAGGGATGTTGAGGGTGAGTATTGAGTCTTCTTCAGTCAGTGACCCACACAAGAATTGCGGTGGCCGATTCCTTATTGGATCTTTCACCACCGCTTTATGTGTAAGCTGATTACAAGTGAGCACAGAAACAGATTGCAACCCACAAGGTTAGAAACAGTGAATAGGTGTGCCGTATTGCGTAGTTGTATGTGCGGGGCCCAAAGAAGTAAACCCCAAGGATCAGGTAGGCAATAACAGAGGCTAATCCTTTCTAGTATTTGCTTTAGTGGAATTATAGGCTCCTTCACATCAGGGAATGGGTGAAATGTGGAGCCCATATGTAGGTGATCCAGACCATCAATGTTGTGGGCCTTGCGCTGGATAGAGGATGCCCCAAAAATATCCCTATTTGAAGATCCAAACCCATCAGCATTTATTTTCCATTGAATGTGAACTGCTGCTGTACTTTCTTTTCACAGTCACCTACTTGTACTCTAATCATCCAAGGGTAAGAATCTTCCAATCTGGAGATTTTAGGGGCATTCCTGATGTAAGAGCATGCTGGGTGGCAGGAATGCCACTTCCCCCACCAAGCAAGTTCCAGGGTGGTGGTAATGGCCAGCCAGCAACCAATTGCTGGGTGGCAATTGGTTCTGGAGATTTTAGGGCAATCCTGATCCAAGAGCATGCTGGGTGGTGGGAATGCCATTTCTCCCCAAAAAGTTCTAGGTGGCAGTAATGGCATTCCTGACAGCCAACATGCCTGGTGGCAGAAATGGCATTTCTGCCAGCCAGGAACAGCACCTGCTCACCTCTGTTAAGGTAGGATTTGTGATGTTCAAACCATGGGATTTGTATGAGAGCTTTTTCAGGTTTTTCCTTATAGAAGTAGTTATGAAGTTCAGAGGAATAGTTGTATTAACACACAAATCTCAAAGTTAGTTAACGGTTAGCTGCAGAAAATCAATAAATACCATGTCCTGTAATTGAGATGGCTGAGTTCTGGGATATTTGAGTGAGATATTGAGCTTTTGGTTTCAATAAAAACCTGACCATGAGTCTCTCAATTTCTCGTAAGAATCTTCATTATGAAGCATTCGGAAGTGAGAACGCCAACCATCAACAAATCACAAAATCTAAGCGAAAATTCACTCAGGAGCACTGATTGTAGCTTCATGATCTGAAATTGAAGTTTGCTCATGCCAAGATCTGAGGTATTTTGGCGGAGAACAAATGGCTGGCACAGTTGTGATCGTGCATTGGTAAATGATGGACTGGCATTGGATCCAACAGATGAGGAGATCTAAAGACTGCAAAAGGCAGGTAAAATTTGAAACGCGACGCACTGTGCAAAACCTTCTGTTATCTTACAATGTTGATGAACTAGAGCTTTCAGCAAAAAATCAACCACCACCATTATTATCATGTATTATGTCACAACCATGAACCATCTCCTCCACTATCACAACCATCCATCTCAAAACCCACATTACCAAGGTTATCTGCCGCGATCATTCCCCTTCTCAACCAACACAACCAAGATTCTGATGACTACAACCCTACTTCTCAAACCCATACCACCTATTTTCAGCTATGCGAAAACCCCGTCTCAAACCCATACCTCCAAGAACCTCATCCATCATCATACTCAACATAAAACCCATCATCAACAATCACATCAAAGTCACTTGTTACCTCTAAATTCCAAAAGCTAGCCCAAACAGCAACCATTACAGCAAGATGTCAATGGGTGAAAGGATCCACTGAGAATTCCATGAGTCACTGAGCAACAACACAATCTTAAGATCAAGATCGAAGAGGATGAAGATCCTGGAATACTGCAGGGAGATATGATGCCAAAGTGTTTGAAGAGTGGTCTGACACGGTAGAGCAGATCTTGGAAGTTTAACATGATCCTAGAGCAGTTCATCAAGCTAGTGGTGTCACTCTTCAAAAGCCTAGCATTGCATGGTGGGAGCAAATCCAACGTACACAGGAACACCAGACAGTCTAACATCTCCTCATGATCGGAAATGCAGTAATTGATGACCAAGGAGTTCCGTTTGGTTACACGATCCAATCTCCTAATGATGAGTTTCTAGTCATTCACAACGAATCTAGATCCAACCAAAGAGAGCGGTTCGGTTGATACAAGATAATTAACCACTTGCTCTAAGCTCGAACTAATAAAGCATGGTGAATTAATTCCTTTATCGCATAGCCCAGGCCCCACATCCATAAGTTAGGTCATTGCGGTGGGCCCCAAATCCATGGGTTCTGCCTCACACGGCCCCAAATCACATGGGTTCTGCAGGCCGTCCACCCCGAGTGTGCCTCCGCATCCCACAAGCCACTCTACTCGAGCCCGGTGTGAAAATGCCCCTGCATTAATCACTCCCGGTGAGGAGTCTCTGACACGAGACCTCCCACTCTGACACAGGACAATTAACCAGTTGCTATAAAAGCTCGAACTAATAGAGCATGGCGAATTAATCCCTTTATCTTATAGCCCAAGCCCCACATCCATGGGTTAGGTCCTCGGCCAAATCCTCCTCATAGGCTCCAAATCCATGAGTTCCACCACACACGGGCCCCAAATCACATGGGTTCCATTGGCTGCCCACCCCGAGTGTACCCCCGCATCCCATAGGCCACCCCAGTCGAGCCCGGTGTGAAAAGGGACATTATCGGTCGAGCATCAATGCTGAGAAAAGAGCACCTGGTGCGGTATGAGATGGGCAATCTAGTGTTTACAAGAAGTCTGAACATCACAACAACAGAAAAAGTGGTAGAATATTGGCCAGAATTTCATAAATTCGATGACCACAATCTCAAGCCATTGTATTGTCGTTGTGTTGATGATGAAGCCGACAGAAACCACCGGATGGAAGAGCATAGCCCCTTTTCTATTATTGAATTCTCGCAGAAAATTGATCGCTATCTCATTCAAGAAATGGTGCATTAGATGTATTAGAGAGTTCTGTTTTTGGTGAAACCTGATCTATAATGGGAGATTCATTGATTCACATGACAACCTCAGGGATTTGGTTACCATGAGAAAATTAGTGTTGTTGACCCTTTGTTGTAGATCCAATTTTCAATGGTAAACTGGTCAAGTTTCAAGATATCATCAAAGACACGATCTATGACAAGGAATCGGTACAGGTCAAAGCATCTTAAGAGGTCTGTCCTTTGTTACAGAAACAATCTAGCTAGCAAGCTTCTTGGTAGAATCAATCTTTTTTTTATGGGCAACCATGGCATTGACAAGTTTGAGGAAGAATCCATGGCCATGGCGCAATGGACACTGCAATCAATTTAATCATGACATCACTTCACTACGAACCACCGTATTTCAGAAAGGATCACAACCCGCAACCCGATCATGGTTTATGGATATTTGTAAACAATATCCAAGGTATTCCATAATGGTAAAGGTGGCTGTAACAGCTAGTTTTATGGCATTAGCCACATTACAATATGGAATGTAACGCCCTGTAACGTTTTTTTTCCCCTATGAAGAAAATGCCTCATATCGGTCCATTATGGGCCTGTATCAGCGTTGTTACGGCCAGTTATGGGATGTCTGTCAACAATATCCAGTATCCATATCGAAATATTAAGTGAAGACGACAGAATCAATGAAAGAGAGGACAACGCAGGAGAGTGGGAAACAGTCTCACGAAAAGAAGAAGAAGAAGAAGAAGAAGAAGAAATAGGGAAGATGAAACGAGTTCTTGAGGCGTACCCAACACTGTTTGTCGAAGGGTTTCTGGAAACATGGAAACCAGTTAATTTCGAAAGGATCTTCTCAGTTGCAGGGGTTGTAATGGAGGTAGTGATGCCACGCCAAAAGGAACTTGATCATGAGCAAAGGTTTTGCCTTCGTCCAAATGAGTTCGGAGGGGGAACTTGCAAAAGCAAATCACGAATTTAATGGTGAGAGTTTTGGGGGTAACAAATTAAAGTGCAGAAGACGAGGTACGAACCAGAGAGGTATAACAAAATAGAAGGTAAAAAGAAAGAATATGGTCTGGAAAAATCGAAAATAAATATCCAGGATATGCTTAAGCAGAAAGTGTCGAAGAGCTCAGAATCTACCAAGATAGCAACAGGAACAAAATCAGGAAGATCCTTCAAAGAGTAGTATTGAATACATCTAATGATAGAACAGAAGCTCCTGAATATCAAGATAACACAGATACCAGAATGGTTTGGAAAGGTCAGACAGATGAAGGCCCGGAAGTTAGAATCCAAAAGAAGATCCTGAATGAATTGTTAAAATCATTTGAGTTCTGTTTGGTAGCAGTCATTAGACCAGGAGCTCAAGACACTGATATGCTACAATGGTTACTTCATATAGGCAAAGGTCTAGAGGAAGAAGATATTCTTTTTAAGCTGCTCGAAGAAAACACAACGCTGATTTCTCTGGGATGTCAGGAACATGCAGAAAGTGCTTTCGCAGCATGCAGGTCAAAATCAGGTTACCTTGTCAGAGAGATTTACAGATGGGAAGAATGGCCAATCTTTGGATGGGAGTAACACTGGTACCAAATCTGGTATATCCCCCTAGAACTCTGGATAGATGGTGTGATCAGAGAGATCAGAGCTCGTATAGGGTCGGCGGTGGGTATTGATAGCCACACAGATAATAGCGAAGAGCTGAGATTCGCTGGAATCAGAATCAGAAAGAAGAAACTGTCAAAATTCCTGATTTCAATAGGTCTCAAGGTCGGTTCGACAAAGTTTAGGGTTGCTGTCATACAGGAACATACCGATATTCAGAAAGGTGTCGGTGAAGGTCTCGACTCCCACATGGAGTTTGCCTGAAGGAATGATGGAGCTCTGATTCCATACACAAGTGGATTACGTTACACTGAAGAGAGGACGTGTCTCAATTCTAGGCGTGGGAACAAGAAGGGTGTTGGAGTACCGTTTGAGCAGCAAACGTGGAGAATTCGGAATAGACAGGCAGACATGTGGTAGAGAAATTAATAAAGGGGGCACAAAAGTCGTCCACCCCATCAAACGTGATGCTGACACGTGGCAGTGCATCAGGATGTATTAATACCTCATAGAGTATTTCAAACCGAGAGGCTCTTGAAATAGATGGTACGTGCAGGGGAACTCTAACACGTGAGTGTTTCCAACAGAGTGTCACACATGTGGGACAACTTAAGTCCCCAGATGTGCAGGGATCTTTTAAGGCCTAGTCCCATAAGTGAACCCAGAAGCCTGGTTCTACCTACAATTGCTCGAGACTCGGAGATTTCCCCCTCTTCATCAGAACAGAGAAGCGGACCTCACCAAAAACTTCTTCCGGAATGCGAGCAAACGTGCAACTCAGATTCTCCAAGATTCCATATGACATGATCCTTTGAGGATGACGACATTATGTGGAGAGCGAAGGATAGCGCAATAGTCTGCAGGATGAACAGCACAGTGCAAGGTACACTCGGTTTGCCCCTTCCGTTCGAGACTCAATTCTGGCCAGACTCGTCGCAGAGAGTACTTCCAACAGGCTCAGAGATGGGGGCGTCCTCAGGGCTGTTGGTTAATTTCGGCAGTAACAACAAATTCGATAAAGGAACGCTCCTTACAATGAAGAAGGGGATCTGTGTCAGCCAAGTCTGGTCGAACACGGGTTGGGCAATTGTGTTAGCCCAGCATTTGTAACCCCTTTAGCAATTAGGCAGGTTTCGGCAAGAAGGGAGGAGTGTGATACAAGATCAGTTCAGCATAAACCCTGTCAGGTAGATGAAAGACAGTTGCAGGTTGGTAGAATTACTATGGCCCAAGGTATGAAGAAGATTACGCTGGCTACGATGGAGGTGGCGTGCTTTTTGGGAGTGACCTTTGGGGATAGACCGGAGGATTACGTATCATACTTCGAATGGGTAGAGGAAAGGGGCAGACTGCTCATTCCAAAATAGTCCCGAAACAGTGATAATCAAATAGAGTGCAGGGAAGTCATTGGCAGATCAGTGATTAGAGCAGTAGCTGCATCTTCAGTTGGGAGTAAGGAGGGGTCAATAACCGGCAAATGAAGATTATGATATGGAATGTGCAGGGGCTTGGGTGTGCGCAGAAAAGAGGGCAGTTGAAAGATATCTGTAAAGGATACAAAATTCAGTTGGTAGCATTGCACGAAACAAAATGGCCGGAAACATATCAAAGAATGATCGATTCGATTTGGTGGGGCAAGGATAGTCAATGGTTAGTGGCAGACGTGGATGGGGCAGCTAGGGGTATGTTGGTGATTTGGAATTCGGATATTTGGACAAAAGAAGATAGTTGGATCAGTACATACACAGTATTGGTGGTGCTGAAAGAAAACGGGTCTGGTTTCAGGTGGTGTTTCTCTTCAGTGCATGGGCCATGTAAATCAAAATATCACAATGATTTGTGGGCAGAGTTGGGACTCTTGTTGTAAGAGGTGGGGCTTACCTTGGTGCCTCGGAGGCAATTTCAACGTTATAAAGGAGATTCACGAAAAGTCAAATGGGGGCCAGATTACTAAAAGCATGAAAAAAAAAATTCTGAATGGATTTTCCAAAATGAGATGATAGATCTTCCATTAGGTGGAGCTAAGTTCACATGGTCGAACAGACATGCGACTCCTATTATGAGTAAGTTAGACAGATTCCTTATTTCCACAAATTGGGCGGAGAAATATCTGATGATTAGTCAAAGGGGCCTTTCTAAACCTTTTTTGGATCATTGTCCAGTTCTTTTGGAAGTCGGAGACAAGGATTGGAGACCTCGGCCTTTCCGCTTTGAGTTAGCATGGTTAGAAATTGAAGGTTTTGGGTTGAAGATTGTGGATTGGTGGTCTTCATTTTCAATTGAAGGGGGAGCCGGTGTTTCCCTATTCCAAAAATTAAAGCAGTTAAAACAGAAGATTGGGAAATGGAAAAAGGAGGTTCTTTTTGGTCGAGAGGGGGAAAATGATGAAATGCTTCTCCATATCCAACTGTTAGACTCTAAAGAAGAGGCAGAGCAGTTATCGGAGGAGGAAAAGGCTTGGAGGGAAGTGTACATAGCTAAATATAATGCCAGGGGGAGAAAAGAGGAGATCAAATGGCGACAAAGGTCAAGGGCAACACGGTTGAAAGTGTGAGAAAAGAATACCAAACTCTTTCATGCGAGGGCTAGTGCGAGAGCGCAAGTAAATAAGATCTCTTCATTAGTGGTAGATGGGGAAAGGATCGAGGGGAAGAGAATTTTGTGATTCCATAATAAAATTCTATACAAACCTTTTAACTTAGGATACGAACATTAGGCCAGTGCTCGACAATTTGAATTTTGAATCAATGTTGCCTGAAGAGGCAAACTCGTTGGAACAACCGTTTTCCACAGATGAAATCAAGCAAGCAATGGAAGAATTGGCAGTGATAAGGCTCCAGGGTCAGACGGTTTCCCGATAGCATTTTTTTATAAATTCGGGGAGCGCGTGAAAGGAGATGTCATTGGTTTCATGCGAGAATTTTTCGAAATGGGAGGATGTACATAAACCAACGATTTAAGGAAAAGCGAGGATCTTAAAGTTAGAAGAGATGAATTAACCGCTTTTGGGAAATTGGGTTTGGAGGTTTGGAGTGGAGGGAAAGGCTAGATGGAGGGAGGTAATAGCAACAAAATATGGGGTTGAGGATGAAGAGTGGTGGACGAAGGGATCATCTTTATATCGTTCTTCTCACCTTTGGAAGACAGTAGCATCCTTAAAGGAGTGATCATGGGATGGAATTGGTTTCCACTAGGGGATGGTAAAAGAATTAGATTTTGGGAGGATAGGTGGGTGAGAGATGAGAGTCTAGTTGTGAGGTTTCCATCTTTAGCTACGATAGCTAGGGTTGAGGGGAAGGTCGTGAGCAATTGTTATTCGATAAGAGGGGGGGAAGTTACATGGAGCCCTATTTTAAAAGGAATCTTTCGAATGGGGAGTTTGAAGAGATGGTTATATTTCTTGAGATGTTAGGAAAGATATCCACACTACTTTTGGAAGTGGATTCCTTGCGATGGTGCAAATCGAAGACAGGTTCTTTCTCGATTAGATCTTTCTATCGATTTTTGTGTGCGGGTGAGGATCATTTTGAGATTGTGGCAACGGCATATCTATGGCATTATGGTGCTCCATTGAAGGTGGCAGCATTTGGTTGACTAGTAGGCAGGAACAAAGTGCTAACAATAGAGAATCTTTGCAAGCGGAATATGTATCTCCCAAATGTTTGCTTGTTGTGTTTCAAAGATGCGGAATCAGCAGATCACTTATTCCTTCATTGTGTTTTAGCCAAAGAGCTCAGGGATCTTGTTCATAATATTTCGAGGTTCTATGGGTGTTCGCGAAAACGACTGGGGAGTTTCTCATAGCTTGGCATGGCAGGGGGATAGGGAAAGAAGGGTAAAGGCGGTGCGATTAAGCCTATTGACAACTCTATGGGCCTTAGGGTGGGAAAGGAATCAACGTTGTTTAAGGAGCAAAATTGAGTGGGCCAGTGCAAGTATTCAAAAGGGCAATTCTTAATATGAAGGTTTGGGCGGAAGTGCATTTAGTTTTTTCTTCATTTTTCATATTGGGGGAGTCCCATTGGGTGTTGTTGTACTTTTGTATATTTGCATTTTTGTATTTTTGCTTCCTTTGGTCTTGGCCTTTTTTAATATGTCATCATCTTTCACATATATATATATATAATGTACTATGCGGTCGAGCTCATGGGAACTTCCCATGAGGTCGAGTTGTGTGGGCCCCACCGTGATGCTTGTCGAACATCTACCCCATCAGTTAGATGCACCATTCCATGGTGGGCCTAGGTTTCAAAAATCAAGTCAATCCGTGACTTGTGTGGGCCACACCACATACAGAAGTTGAGAGGGGCTACCCTCCATTAAAAAATTCATAATCATTTGTTGGGCCCACCGAGATGTGGTTTGCAAATCCAGCCCATCCATTATGTGTGTCCTACTTGGATGAGGATTAAGACCAAGTTTCAGACGCATCCAAATTTCAGGTGGACCCCACCAAGTGCTTTTACATGTTTTAGGCATGTCTTCACATGCTTTTAGATGGTATGGCCCACTTGAGTTCCGTATACAGCTGATTTTTGGGATATCCCATAATTTAAAGGGGACCCATCAAATACACGGTGTTGATGGTCGACAAGCATCACGGTGGGGCCCACATAGCTCGACCTCATGGGAAGTTCCCAGGAGCACGACCGCATAGTACCTTTTCCCATATATATATATATATATATATATATATATATATATATATCCAAAGTATTCAATAACGGTAATGGTGGTCGTAACAGCTAGTCTTACGGCATTACAATATGGAACATAACGGCCTGTAACCTTTTTTTTTCCTAAAAAGAAAATGCCTCATATCGGTCCATTCTAGGCTTGTATCAGCCTCGTTACAGCCCGTTATGGGCCCATAACGGCCGTCATGATCATTATAGGACCGTTATGGGCTTTTTTTTTTTTCTTTCAAATGGGCATTACGACCCGTATTGCATAACGGATCTCACTATTACCGCTACGTAATAGCTATGAAGTAACCATTTTTTTAATACCATGGCAACAACCAATATCCAATTATAAACGGAGGTGGTTATATGATGGATGACCATCAAGAGAGACCCATTGCACTCATGTGATGGTAGTCGTCTCTAAACTACATCCTTTCACGCCGATCAAGGCTTGGTATTATTGGCCACTACCTCAATCAAGAGGGCATCATCATCAAAGTAGTTGATTTTGATGTCAATGATACTTTCTCCATGCTAGTTGATATGTGGTGTAGTGAACCAGCAATGAATGCTTAGGGGATGTTTGCATCATTTTAGAGTTTCCTATAACACAACTTTACAAAGAGCATCCATGCCACAATTATATCTCACTAGCTACATACCTGTCTTCCTAATTATGGCCCAATGGGTGACGGATTTCTAAAGGTCCAACATCAGAATGTCATCTTTGATCTGAGGCGATGGTGAAGCCCTTTTATTTTAGGCCCATGGAAAAATTCAGGATACCCGGGTGCGCAAAAGACCCCAACGATACAACCAATCAATAAGTTACATCATCATCTAATAGCCACCTACTGAGAGGACCAAAGGTGATGACGCATCAAAAATATTAATGATTAAGCCCATCACTTCCATTTGCCGAGTTGCATATGCACCACAACGTGCTAAATGGTGATTCGGTGAGAGAGGAATGAAGACAATTACTCAATGATGAGTTCTCTCTAAGTAGTGGAGTCCAATAAAGAAGAATGATGGGTGGTGGACATTCTTGCCAATTAGCAACTCGAGCATGTTACATGGCAGAAATGACATTCCCACCATACAACAATCTAATGTTGGGTGGCGGATTTAACTGGATTTGCTAATTCAAACCATGGACCTTGTTTTATAACCTCAATTTTAGTTGGATATGCAATGTTAAGTACCCCATTTCCCTGTAATTGAGATAGCTTTAGTTTTGGGATATTTAAATGAGAATTTAAGAAAGTCTGAAAGAGAGCTGAGAGAGCCCCTTTCTCCTCTTGTTTGGGTGGCGTTTGGATTAGCAAATTGCAATTCCCTAATTTTTCCCTTCCCCATCCCTCCCTTTCTTGTATGACATTGAGTTTTTGGTGTTCGTCGATTCTAGTTGATCTCAGGTTTACATCAATTCCCCATTTAGGTGGTGCACCTTAGAACAATGGTCAAGATCACCAAACATGGCAAAATTAAGGATCACACAGTTGCTCAAATGTACAGAATTCTTCACGTGTGCCCAAGATGACACAGTTGCTCTTTGCTTTGAGCATGTGTAAAGCTAAAAGCAAAAAAGCAATGTAAAATTAATGAAATAGATCATCAAGTTTTTTTTTTCAAGGTAAACATGGAAATCATTCGGTATGCAACTGGTTGGGCTACGCAAAAGCATACTCTAGTCATTCCATGAGCTAAGGACCAAATCGAGTCACAGTCAAGGCCCATGAGTCAACAATCTTGCTTAGCAAAGCCAAACCAAACCCGACAACCAAATACTCATCCCATTAGTGCCATATCAGTTAGGTTCGGTAGGGCCTACTTGTTGGACCATTGTGCAAATAAAACATGAGTCCAGCCCTATAAGTTATTGGGCCTAAAACTCATGACCTAGTCCAATCCACAGGCCTTCATTCCGATCAGTATAAATTGGTCCAGTTTTGGGTTGGACTAGGCCAAACCAAGCCAATTGCAATGCTAGAAATCTTTATTTTTTTATTTAAAATTATTTATTTTATTTATTTATTATTTTTATTTTTATTTTTATTTTTTTGCAGAAAGACGCAACCATGGAAATCAAGCAAAAGAATAGAATGGTTAGTTAAAATGCTTCCATGAGGATCTTGGGGACTTTTGACACAACAAGCACCCCTAGCTTCTCGTCAACGATACTTGATGTAGTAAGCGGAAGGGAATCGGAACATCACAATGGGTTCTTAATTGCCGGAGATCCATCTCTGAATAAGTAATCAAGCTTATCTTCAATGGGTTAGTAAAGGCAACCCTAGACATGCTAGGTATGGGAGTACCATGCCCTAGTGTCTTACTTTCTTTTGTTGGCATGCTTGAAGAACCAGACTGGACTATGGCTCAGATTGAGGAACTCAAGATTGAGATTCACCCATATAATTGCTCAATTGATGAAGTGAAAATAACCAACATGGGGCTACCCCACTCTATCCTTAAGAAGTTATAAGCTTCCAAATACCATTACAATTGTTTCAAGCCAAGCTTGAGCCAATCGAAATATATTAGGGGTTTGGTCATCATTGTAAACTAAAATTATGTTGCAACCACTCTGGTGGGCCCTCTTTATTGAATTAATTTAGGGAGCCAATCCATTTTTATTGATGGGTTCACCATTTTTTTCACTTTTGGCAGTGTAAGAGTGAATTTTGTTTGTGCATTGCCAAAGTAGAAATACAAGGTTATTTCTATCAACCACGGTGGTTAGTGATATCAATTCCTTTGAACGATTCAAGTTGAATTCAGATTGAGCATCCAAATACACCCTAAACATTATCCATTGAGCAGACAAAAGGATAATGACATCTCTTGGAGTGTAGCTGATGTCTTTGTAGAAATTCTAGATCTGAATGAAGAATTAAGTTGTTGCAATTCTAGGACCAATTGCATTGTACATTAAAAACATGGGCAGACTCCCATGTGTCCACCCTTAGAATGAGAACTTGATGATAACAACTCTAGCATGTTATCAATACATCCTTGTTTTGGAGTATATTTTGTTAAAAGAAGATTTTACCAAATCCCACCATTTGCATTTTGAGGGACGGGCCAAAGGAAATCTCCCCCTGCAAGCATAATGACAACTATCATCCTTGGCAATTTCTAAGCTCGGTAGTTTCTTGGGATATTTCAAATTTTGTGGTTTTTCTCCAGATATCAACGAGAAAATATCACTAAACCATTCTTCCAAAATACGGAGTTCAGGAAGGAGGATGGTTCACTAAGCCATCCTCACTTTATAGAGCCTCGACCACTTGAAAGGTCATCTCTTCCAATCTTCCCCGCTTTAGCGAAGGCTTTTCCTTCAGCCTTGGAGATGGATCTATGAAAAGATTCTAGTTGGACAATTGGATTTCCAACAAGCCCCTCTCAAAACTCTCCCTTTCTCTAACCAGAGTGTCTTCCAACACCTCCATCCCTATGGCTCACTACGTCTCTGTCAATGGCTCGGGTGCTTGGTCCCCCTTGCAAACGAGCCCTTTAGAGTCTGAAGTTCTAGAGCTCTACGTTTGGCATTCAAGCGGTCCCCGGAGAGGAAGATTGCCCCTGTTGGTCTCTCTCTTCTTCTAGCATGTTCTCTTACAAATCCTTCTGGAGTCTCATCAGAGAGGGAAGACCGACCCCTCTTCTTCAATTCCCTTCCTTCTTCTGGTCCTAAAAGGCCTCTCCTAAGGTATTGGCTTTTACATGTATTCTTACTAGAGGAAGAACGCTTACGACCGACAATCTCTACCGTCCGTGAATGATCCTTCCAAACATGTCCCCTTTGCTGCAGAGACGCAGAATCCATTCCTCACCTCTTTTTACATTGGTCATTTGTATCAACCATATGTAGCTCGATTGTTTCTAAATTCAAACTCTTCTGGGTTATGCCAACAGACATTTCTGCCTTGTTCCACGCTTGGCAGGATGCTCATATCCAGACTGCACTCAGACCTGTGTAGCAGATGACGCTTTTGGCTTCCCTCTTGGAAATCTGGAAAGAAAAGAACGCTCAATGCTTCAGAAACTTGTTCTCCCTTGCTCCTTCAGTGGGTTTTCGAATCACAATAGTGGTGAAGGAATGGGCTTCCTCTCTTGCTACGATGGATAACAATGATCTCTCCTTTTTGTTGGGCTAATTGTCCTCTAGTTCCTTTTTGTTTTTGCTTCTCTTGTGTTGGGTTGCTCTTCTCCAATCTTTTTTTTTTTTTTATTCCTTTTCATCCACTCCAGCTCTTCTACCCACATTTGAGCCAAGGTATGTTTTTTGGCTTTCTTTGTTTTGCTTTGTGCTTTGATTGGGCCTCTCTTGGGCCCTTGGTTTGTATAGTTCTTGTTTGTTTCCTTTTGGGTTGTTGTTGTGGCGGTTAATAAATTTTCATCCTTAAAATATATATATATATATATATATATATATATATATATATATATATATATATATCACTAAAAATTAAAATTAAAAATCTTCATCATCATCATGTAAGCCCTATCCTAATTAATTGGGGTCTTCTGCATGACTTCTACTCTCCCATTCCACTCTATCAAGGGCAATACCTTCAATTAGACCACAAGACATCGAGTCTTTTCTTACTACCTTCATCCGCATCCTTTTGGGGCCTTCCCCTGGCCCTTCTAGAGCCTTCAACTTTTACCAACTCACACCTAACTGGTGCGGTTCTTTGCTTTTCTTCGTTTTGCTTTGTGCATTGATTGGGCCTCTCTTGGGCCCTTTGGTTTGTATAGTTCCTGTTTGTTTTCTTTTGGGTTGTTGCTGCACCCATTGATAAATTTTCATCATTCAAAAATATATATATATCATTAAAAATTAAAAATAAAAACCTTCATCATCATCATCATGTAAGCCCTATCCTAATTAATTAGGATCTTCTACATGACTCCTACTCTGCCATTTCACTCCATCAAGGGCCATACCTTCAGTTAGACCACAAGTCATCAAGTCTTTTCTTACTACCTCCATCCGCATCCTTTTAGGGACTTCCCCTAACCCTTCTAGAGCCTTCAACTTGTACCAACTCACACCTAACCGGTGCAGTTCTTTGATTTTCTTCATTTTGCTTTGTGCATTGATTGGGCCTCTCTTGGGCCCTTTGGTTTGTATAGTTCCTGTTTGTTTTCTTTTGGGTTGTTGCTGCACCCATTAATAAATTTTCATCCTTAAAAAAATATATCATTAAAAATTAAAATTAAAAATCTTCATCATCATCATCATGTAAGCCCTATCCTAATTAATTGGGATCTTCGACATGACTCTTACTCTGCCATTCCACTCCATCAAGGGCCATACCTTCAGTTAGACCACAAGTCATCAAGACTTTTCTTACCACCTCCATCCGCATCCTTTTGGGGCCTTCCCCTGGCCCTTCTAAACCCTTCAACTTGTACCAACTCACACATGACCAGTGCAGTTCTTGGTCTCTGTTGCACATGACCAAACCATCTAAATCTACTTTCCTTCATCTTATTACCTATTGGGTATACTCCTAAGTTCCCTTGAGTCCATTCATTTCTAATTCTATCCTTCCTCATCTTGCCATACACTCATCATATGAACATGTTGTTCCTTAACTGCCCAATACTCTATATCCCATAAAGCATGGATGGTCTTATATCTATCATGTAAAGTTTCCCTTTCAGTTTGAGGTTTCTCCACAATCATGAATTATTTACCCAAGGTAACAAAAGTGGTCAATTTTGGGAAACTTCTTGGTCTGCAATCTTAACTTAAATTAAAAATTAAAATATTTATTATAAACAAACAAACAATTTTTAATGCATAATTCATATGATGATACACCAGAATTTGACTAGAAAGATTTGATAATTTTGAGATAATTTCGCAATAAAATTGTGTGAAATTGAAATGTTCCAAAGTTTTTTAATATCGCAAAATTAACACAGTAACATCGTTTGGTTGATATTTCACAACAATATTGCAAGATTTTCATAACATTGGCAATATTTGTTGCAGTGGCTGCAAGCGCACATTGATCAGGCCATGCTCCATTTAATTCTCATCTGGAGGTACATTTAAGCAGGTCTTTAGCCAAGAGTTTGTCAACTAATCAGGGATGTTGAGCTACCTCATCTATGCATGCAGATAGGACTCCTCTGTTGGTGTGGATGTCAAGCATGTGTATTATCTGTTTTTTTTTTTTTTAATATGAAAAAGTGGGGAGAAAAATTACCTGGAAACAGAAAGCTGAACCATCTGCACCACAATATGCGACCTGACCTGAACATCAATAAAGAAAAATCTTTTTCAGAACCATAAATAATGAGAAAACCTAGAACATATGTCACTTGCTTTGCTTCACTTGTCAGTTGCTCAATTTCATAAACATGGCTTACAGGAATGGGATTGAAACTGATCATCACATCAACCCTACATTAGAAGGGGCATGTCTCAAAATTCACACCCAGGTTTGTGCAGGAAAAAATGGAAAGTGAAAGGAAACATGGTTGACCTTTTCCATAATCATCAATTACTTCCCCAAAAGTCATCCAATGGAATGGTCAGGATTGTCAGATAGATGTAATTTGGAGTTTGGCCATGGTTCTGAATGTCGGCATTGGTTGGCGTATCAGCCTGGCGGAAAAATGATACGATACGGCGTCACGTATCAATATTGGGGCCGTATTGGCCCGTATCGGTCAGATTTTTTTAAGCAAAAATAATATAGAAAAATATTAGAAAAATAGGAAAAAATTAGATACCCAAGAATCTCTTTCTTTGTTCTTTTTCTTTTCTTTTCTTTTTTTTTTTTTTTTGTATTTTGACCATATATTCAATGGTGGATTGGACCATTCTTTGATAAGAATGTTGTCTGTCGATTTGACTTGTTGAAGGTCAACCAAATAGGCCCTAATTAAACACAAATCAAGCATGATTTAGTGAACAATGGCCCATTACATTGAAATGCAACAAAAAGTAGATGAAAATATAAAGAAGAAAGTGAAGGTTTACCCTTCTTTTCGATTTTTCCCATAATGGTCCACTTCGCTTCTATTTGTCGATTCCCATTCAAATCATTTGTTTTGATCATAAAATAGGTTGAGATCTAACCTAAA
Organism: Magnolia sinica; assembly: GCF_029962835.1. NCBI lineage: Eukaryota > Viridiplantae > Streptophyta > Magnoliopsida > Magnoliales > Magnoliaceae > Magnolia > Magnolia sinica. The sequence goes on along the minus strand of NC_080591.1, from coordinate 28,429,939 downwards.
ATGAGTTTTTTAAGCTTCTTCCATCATTTAAATGAAAAAAAACAAAAAAACAAAATCAAAATTGGGCTTTTATGGGTGTATCGGCCTGTATCAGCCGTATCGGACCTATCGGTGCCGATACGCCCTATATTGGCCGAAACGAGCCAATACTGATCGATACGGGTCAGGGTTTTTTTTTTTTTGGTATCAAGAAGATATGACCCCATATCGTATATCGTCTTGTGTCGATACAGATACAATACAACCGTATTGGCCGATACGATACTGATATTCATATCCATGGGCTTGGTCCACCCAAGCTATAACCTATCAATGTTTCAAAACCCAGACTGAACCTTGATCCATTTTTGGTGGGCTGTTCAAAATTTGATCAAACCAAGGCAAACACTCTAATCCACTCTTGCCCATAAATCTACTTAATTCAAAACAATTAAAATAAACAGTATTAACAGAGTATCTAGTTCCAGCATGGTCATTAGGACATTTGCTTTTCAAGCTCAGTTTGTGGCAGTGTATTAAATAGCGTGGTAGCGTAGCGTGTAGCGTAGCATACAAAAAATGCTACGTAGCGTATAAAATAGCATAAATACGCAGTAGTGTACGCTATAAGGGTTGTAGCGTGCGCTACATATACGTAGCGTGTAGGGTATATCGCGTACACCTCAGGACTACCATAAGAATTTTAAAATAAAAGTCATGTTAGTTAAAAACTTGTTTTTAAATGGTGGTGACTGGGCATCTTTCCTTTTGAGTAGGTGGTGGGAGACTCATATTATAAGTCTTTTGTTTATTAATTTAAAACAATCGCAATAGGGCTTTCGAACAGCCTTATTGCAATGCCACAGCAGCCGCAAGTTTCCCATTTTTGAAGCTTGATTCCAAGATTTCAAAGAGTGCTTTCTCAAATCCGATTTTTGGAGTTCAATCGGAATTACAGGAGCATCATTTTACAGGAATTTCATGAGCATTGAAGCCCAAACAAGGGAGAAATCGCGTATCCCTCTTTTCGCAGCCGCATGGAAACATAGCTCCCAAAAATCAATTTTCCGTTGATTAAATCTCTATTTAAGGTATATTTTGGCCTTTTAATCATTGCTAATGAGTTTTCTTTTTATTTATGCTGAAATGTTGTGGTTATTTTTCATTTTTTTAATTTTTTTCTTTTTATGGGGGGCTGTGGTGTGTATGGCATAGATTTGACCCATCCAACCATCACGTGGGACACATGCGTCCACTGTGGTGTTTTATGCCACAGCCCACATGTGTGGGGGTCCTCCATAGTGTTTTATGCCATGGCCCACATGCGCGGCCATAGCCCACATGCGTGGGGTCCACTATGGTGTGTGTATGGCACGGCCCACATGCATGAGGACCATTGCAGTGTATGGCATGACCCACATGCGTGGGGTCCATTGTGGTGTGTATGGCATGACCCACATGCGTGGGGCCCACTGTTGTGTGTGTATGGCATGGCCCACATGCGTGGGGTCCACTGTGGTGTATGTCTTTTTGAAGAATGTGACATTTATATATTTTGCTTTTTTCTTACTATTTAATATTTTATCATATTTTTCTCTTTTTTTAAAATTAAAAAATAGAAGTATTGTGTAGCTTACGCTACCCGCTACGGAGGGTTGAACGCTACGCAACACACTACCGCTATTTAAAATACTGGTTTGCATTTCAAGCTTCACCTGCGATCTTTCACTTTTTTCTTTTCACACACACACACACACACACACACACACACACGCCAAATGCCCAGTTTACAGTGACCTGGTCAATCTGTGGCCAGTATCAGTCCAAACTGGTCTGACCGTGCAGTCCAGTCCAGGTTTTAAAACAGTAGCCTACCTCATGATCGTTTTCGATCATGTCCCTGTTTGCCACATCCAACAGAGACAAAAATCATGTCAGTGATATGTCTGCTAAAAGAAAGTAACAAATGCCAGTCTAGCCCATAAAATAAAGGATGAAGTGTTGGTAAAGAACAGTAAGTAGTAGATAACTCAGCTACAAAATATGAGCATTTTAATAAACATACATATTTAATTCCTTCCTAATTGCAACTGCAAGTTGTTAAAATGCAAGATACATGCAGTAGCATTAGGGGGAAATGATATGAAACAACGGGAACCATATGATAAAGTGAGTATCCATATCTGACACCCAGGTACATATCCAGCACCGACAGGAATTATCTGATCCCCACCTGAGATATGAATAGCAAGTCTTGAGCTTATACCAGTGGGACCCATTCTTCACTGATCCAGACCACTAACCTGATGGGCCCTACAGTGCATGGCATGTGATCTAAAATCTCCCTAATGCATCATTATTACTTTCAGTCACCAGCCTGCAAATAAATGGCTAGGATTTTCTAATATGAAAGGCTCTTGGATCATGGCCCTACCATGGTGGTCCTTCAGAATGATGGTCTGAATCACCCAACCATGGGGCCCATTATGTATTCAAGACCCACGCATAGCATTCATATTCACAGGTCAAGGAATGTATAATTCCTCACCCCAACATACTTGTACATGTCCAAGTTATGTCGCCTGATGCTCTCTGTTAACATATATTGTCTGCTGGCGCAAGGAAGATACCAGTCAGTCCTGATGCTTGAATACTCCATATAGAAAACGGTGACCCATAGTAAGTATGCAACCCTTGCTGCTGTGTCCCAGCAAAAGATTTCCCAGTCACGGGAACATCATGTGCGGCGTTTGACAAACTAAGGAGCCTCATCGTTCCATCATCAATGGACAGAATGACACATCTACAAGAAGCAAACAACAAATTAGAATATCTATAACATAGGAAATGTGGGAAGAGGAATTGTATGATCCTCGGCCTGAAGACATGCATAGTATCCTCGAGTTTCCAGTTTGTAGTTTGTGCAAAGTGAGGTCCATGGTTCAGAGATCCAGACCATTGATCTGATGGGACCCACCATGTATGGACCATGCCCGAAACTTCCTCAGATTGGATCATTCCAGCCATCAAATCTTTGACCAATTTCACTGGAATGAGGACCACAGTTGCTTTCTTTCTTGGCCGTCTATTTTCATGATGCTAATCAAAGGTTACTAGATTGTCAATTGGTGTGTTTTTCAGTGTATGGCCTTGTCACCCTGTCATATCAATGGTCTGAATCACTCAACTCCTGAGGCTCCACTCGTACAAAGGCCATGGGGATGCTATACATATCTGTGGTTTTTAGATTCTCTTATTTATACCAGAGGCATTCAAGCCAAGAATTCTTTTATTGCAAATTGATGTAGCAAGGATAACCATTATCTTGCATGTTCGTCAATATCAAGAAAATTCATGAATTACCTTGGGTCATGCAACCAATCCAGGCTTAATACAACCTTCCGCAATGGGTTAAGGTCCCACAAAGGCCGGTATGGATCACTGCAAGGGACAAGAGAAGCTTTCCATTGTTTTTAATATGGCTAGTAGATAGAATTTTAACTCCTGAAATAAATACAAAAAATAAATAAAAGAATTGTAATTGAAAACATGGAACGCAGTCTACCAGAGTAAATGTTGATAGACAAAGTATTGGAGATCTTCCTCTTAATTCAAACTATAATACATAGCAAGCAAGTTTTGCTGCCAGCATTCCTGAGCAACTATATTATTTGACTCATATAACAAACATCCGAGTGATAAGCAGACACTAAATGTCAACTGCAAGATTTTGTCAGCATAAGTAATGCAACCCGGTTATCGAATAAATGAGATATCGACACCAAATTGCAAAGAAGTAGGTAAGAATTACACTCACAAGAATATTTGAGTCAAGAGGGAGAAAAAACTTTATTGATATCGAACTTCCTCTTACAATATTTAAGAAAAGAACTCACACTTGGCAAAAAAAAATAAAAAATAAAAATAAAAAAAATTGAATGATTGACTCCTACACCACCTCCCCTTTTATAGACCCTAAATGAATATTTAATGAAAATCCATCCAACTAAAAGATTGATTTCAAAATCAATCATAATTTATTTCAAACCAATCTAATCTAACTATGATGGTAAAGGCCTAATAATAGTTTAAGCAAACATAGAAACTAATTCTAATTACATCTCTAAATTAGCCCCATATCTTCAATCATATACTTAGATCAGCCCCCACATCTCTCAAAAAAAGTAAATTGCAATCCTTGATTTAGGCCCCAAAATCTAAAATTAAATAGTCCAAAAATCAGCACACGTTGAGCCCTTCAGTGGACTATGGGCGTACACCTTGTTGGCTTCATTGTCAAACATTGGCCCATTGTCTCTCGACCTATGGGAGGCCCTATGGTTGCCTCACATGAGAAGTTAGCATGCTGCCTTGTTGTCAATGACGGCACACATGGAGTGCCAAATCATCTCCCAAGTCCCCAATTATAATTTTTTAAACACTGACAATATTATTAAAAACCAAAAGAGAAAAAACAAGAATACAACGCAATTACAGGAGCCACCAAGAAATTGGAAAATTGGTCATAACATTTGAAGCCGAGGCCCATTCCATAACCTGGAATTTGGCTCTAGTAAAAAACGATTACAGCTGATCCTTTTCTATTCCTGAACAACGATCGTTACTTTCTCACCAAAGACTCCAAAAACCCGCTAGCATACACAATCTCCAAATTGTTGTCCCTCTCTTCCCACAACCACCATCGTGCCAAGATAAAAGGAAAGAATCCATTGAGCATGGGGAAACCCAATCTACTTCAAAGAGCCTGAAGAAGCCATTCCAAACATCTCTCGCCAAAGACCAATGGATGAAAAGATGATCCACTGATTTTGCATCTTGGTGGCAAAGAAGGTAGACATTCAGGAGATAGAAGTTCCTTTTACAAAGGTTATCAGGAGTAAGGATCTTATTGCACCCCACTAGCCAAGAAAAGGCCACCACTTTAATGGAGAGCCATATTCCCATACAAATTTCATTGGACAATCCCTTTCGCCTATGAAATCACCACTTACCATCTTATAAAAAGATTTCACCGAGAAGATACCCAATTTTTCTTTGTTCCAACGAAGCGAGTTCCTGATTGCTATCGATGGAGACTCCTTATCTAGCATTCGAAGTAACCAAACCAAATCCTCACTTTCTTCATCAGAGAGGTTTCTTCAGGGGTGGGAAATAACATCCTCGCCTCTTGAGAAACAAGAAGCCACCCTTAAACCTTCCTCCGTCGATATCCGAGCTAGACTAGGGAACTCATCACAAAGTTTGGAATCCCCCAACCATTTGTCCTCCCAAAATCTAATATTTTTCCCATCCCTCAATTGAAAACCTATCCCTTCCCAAACCCGATCCTTTAAAGCCGCCACCAACTTCTACAAATAAGAAGTATGATAAAGCGACGATGATTTGGTCCACCGCCCCCTTTCATCCACCCCTTATTTCCTCACTATCACCTCCCTCCATCCAGCATCCGCCTCTACCCCAAACATCCAAACCCATTTCCCTAAAAGCGCAAGGTTCATCTTTTCTAAGACCCTAGAAGCTGAAAAGAAACCGTTTAGTGTTCAATTTACCAAGATTGAGAATTTGGCCGAGGTCACACATTTCCTCATCCACGATCTCCATTTGACGCCACGGCCCAATCTACTCAGCATTTAGTCCAGGAAAACCCAATCGACATGGTCATATGCCTTTTCAATATCTAACTTGACAACTATGCCCTTGTCTCCTCTTTTATTACATGAGTCAATACATTCATTGGCCAATAAGGAGTTGCAAATTATCTGCCTGCCGTCCACAAAAGCCCCTTGAGAAATAACTTCCCCAAAATTGTATAGAATCTAGTTGCCAAAACTTTAGCTAGGATTTTGTAGGGGTTGCCTAACAAACTTTTGGGACAATAATCTCTAAGGCATTCTGCACCATCCTTTTTCGCGATTAAAGCTATAAACGTGGCCCCTAGCTCTTACGCAATTGTTCATTGATCATAAAATTCGTTCATAAAGCCTACCACATCCTCTTTGACCACCTCCCAAAATTTCTAAAAGAAAGCGATTGGAAAACCATCCGGCCCCGGAGCTTTATCATTGCCTAGTTTTAAAATTGCCTTCTTGATTTCTTCCTCCGTAAACTCCTTTTCAAGACCTGATGCCGCTTCAAGAGAGAAAGAATCGAAATGCAAATTGTCCAGCACCGGCCTGTTCCACACGTCTTTGGACTAGGGGTGCACATGGAACCGGTAAACCGGACCAGAACCAACCAAATCGTATGGTTTGGTCCAATTCCGGTTCCAGATCCAAAAATCAAAGAACCGATTAGTTCGGTTCGATTCTCAATTTGGGGGTATGTAGAATCGAATTGATTCGTAGAATTGAACCAAAGAACCAAACCATGGATCCAAACCGTGGAGCTAAACCTGGAACCGAACCATATATTTCAAAAAAAAAAAAAAACCATAGTATTCATTCCCATAAGTTTTCACACTGCCCCCATCCTTTTCTTTCTTCCCCCCCCCCCCCCCCCCCCCCGAACAGCCACCTTCCGCCCATCAAACACCGCCCGGTGCTCCTCTCTCGTTCTCTGCCTATGCCTGGTTCTCTCTCTCTCTCTCTCTCTCTGGCTCTCTCTCACTATCTTGCTGGTTCTCTCCCTCTGGATTATAAAAAGCCCAGAACCGTATAACCGATTCGGTTTTAACGGTCCAGTTTTGGTTCAGTTCTAGGGTGCTAACGGTTCGGTTCCGGTTTCACCCTAGAACCGGACCGAACCAACCCATGTGCACCCCTACTTTGGATAGCAACTTCTTATAAAAATTAACAATAGACACACAGACCTTATCCTTACCTTCCAATCTTTCGCCTTCCACCATTATAGATTTGATCTTGTTTGCCCTCGCTCTGGCACTTGCAGTGGCATGAAAGATTTTTGTGTTTTTATCTCCCTCCTTCAACCATAGAGCTCTCGATCTTCGTCGCAATTTGATTTCTTCTTCCCTTAATCAAGCATTGTACTTAACCTGATATACCTCGTTCCATGCCTTTTCCTCTACTGATAATTCTGCCACATGCTCTTTGGAATCGAGATGTTGAATCGTTTAAAGAAAAGTAGAGGTCTCCTCCTCCCTAGACTACAAGACGTCTTTTTTCCATCCACACCCACAAATTTCTTTTTTCAAGTTTTTTTTAGGTTCTTAAACAATGTGAAACTTGTGCCCCCTTCAACTGAGAATGATGACCACCAATTCACAATCTTCTCCCCAAAACCTTCTATCTCTAGCCATATGGGCTCAAATCTAAAAGGACGCGGACCCCAATCTTCCTTGCCCAATTCCAACAAAACCAGACAATGATCTGAGATGGGTCTACGACGCCCTCTTTGGTTAATCAACAAAAAATTTTCTGCCCACTCTGAGGAGATAAAGAATCTATCTAATTTGCATTTTATCGACTTAACCTAGCCATTTGTCTCCAATTAATTATCTCCCCGGCTTTTAATGCAAGCATATATGCATCAAACATTTTAAATACATCTTTGAAAGACAATTCATTTCTGATATTCGAGTTAAGACTATTAAGATATCTCAAAATATTTTGATCTTCATACTCATGAAACACTACCCATGAAGTCAACGTATGGAACTCCTCGGTGTATTCATTTACTAACTCATTCTCTTGACATAAATTTTGACATATTTTATAAAGGTCACAATCAAAGTCGCAGGAAGGAACTTCTTTTTAATCATTTTCCAAGAAAATTTTTTTTTTTTCTTACCTTAACGAATTCATTTGGCTTGGAGATCATCCCACCATGCTAATACATGACTAAAAAACTTCACAGCTACTTACGTTACTCGAACACATTTTCTACCTTGCTCAGCCAATTGATGAAGTCAGCAACATTCAACCGGACATGGAATTCCAAAATTTATATCTTAATTTCAGGCTCTCTATCACCTTCCAACAATTGAAGGATTCAATCATTGGGGTCTTAAAAAACCAAAGTTGCCAATTGTTGGTAGACGGGTCGGGGATGAGAAGCCAGCAATTGGTTACATATATGATGCGATGGAGAGGGCGAGAAATAAAATCATGGACCACTTTAACTACAAAAAGCGTGATTACAAGCTCATTATAGATATTATAGATAAAAGATGGGGCAGTCAAATGTCATCTCCATTGTATTAGGTTGCCTACATCCTTAACCTAGCCTATTTATTCGCTTCTGCTAATCCGGCATAAGTACAAACTGTACATATGCTTGATCTTATTGACGTGCTAGAAAAAATGGTTCTAGATAAAGAAGAACAAGACAAGATCTCTGCTCTACTAGACTTCTATACAAAGAGTGGGGGCATATTCTCAAGGAAGATCATCGTCAGGCATCGGACAATGAAATTGCCCAATAAGTAGTATGAATTTCTCAACTCTTATATATATATATATATATATATATATATATATATATATATATTTACGATCTAATATACAAAGTCTAACCTACTTAAACTATTTTCTCAACTAACCGGTGGATTGCTTATGGAGTGGACCCGAATAGGGAGGATCCAGCTCTAAAGAAGCTAGCCTTGATGATTCTTGGACTCACGTGTTCTACTAGTAGTTGTGAGCGCAACTGGAGCACGTTCGAGGCAATAAGTTTGACAAAAAATGAAAATGTTAATATGTTATAGTTTGGAATAATTGCAATTTCTTATAAGTGTAAGCTAAGTTATTAAGCTAATGCCTAATGGATTTGCTTTCATGCCGATTCACACCAAGAAAAGGAATCACCTTGAACAAAAGAAGCCCAATGACTTGGTCTTCATCCAATACAATCAGAAATTACGAGAACGATTCCAAGCTAGGAAAGGAAAGCATGGTTTCTTTGACCATATCTACTTAGATGAGCTGGATGCAGATAATGAGTGGCTCGCAGAGACGAAGGAACTGGTCTTTGCTAGCAAGGACCTAACATGGGCCCAAGTTGAAGATACCACACATGAATTGACACCTGGAGAAGGTACTTCCGCTCGAAGGTGAATGAGAGGGGGGGCAAGTAGTAGCAGTCAGCCCGTTGAAGAGATTGAGGAGATAGAAGAAGGAAATGATGATAAGTTGAAGATCCATTATTGGATGTTGATGAAGTATTAGTACATACAGATGATGAAAAAACAGAAGAAGAGGAAGTATATGTGGAAGAAGGAGATAACTCTAATGATGACGGCGACGATGACGATGGTGGTGATCAAATGTCACAATGGCAAATAGATCAATGCATATAGCATTTAGTATTATTTAGTTAGTGATTTAGTATATGATTTGTAATTTATAAATTAGATTTTCATTTTCTACAATCAATAATAAATAAATAGCTTCTTCAATCTTCATTTTGTTGTTAATGTTAGTTTACTTATTATTTCTTAGTACTTAGTTATTTAGTGTTAATTGTTATCTATATTATTAAATGTTGATGACTTGTTGTCTTAATTCATTGTTTAATTAATTTTATTTCACTCAAATGTATTTTAAATATGTAAAATTAGTTATCTATTAACTTAGGAAGTTCCCCCTACTTTCTTATATTTTTTTTACATTTTTTTCTAATTTTTTCCCATTTCTTTTATTTTTTTAATTTTTTGAAAAAAAAAATATGCGACTACATATGTGATTTGACAACATTGCTTGGCGCATGTGCATGGATAATTAGGCCATCAATAAAATCATAGTCAAGTATCGGTTTTCCATACCACACCTTGATAATATGTTGGACATGATGGCCACTCGCCACGATCTTCTCAAAGATAGACCTCAAGAGTGGGTATCATCAACAACGTATTGGGCCAGGAGACGAATAGAAGACCGCCTTCAAAACAAAGGATGGTTTATACGAGGGGTTAGTCATGCCTTTTGGTTTAACTAATGCCCCGAGTACGTTTATGAGAATAATGGCCCAAGTGTTAAGGCCCTTTTATCGGTAAGTTCCTTTATGGTGTACTTTGATGGCATTCTTATTTATAGTATCACTAAGGAACAACATCTCCACCACTTGAAGCAAGTTTGTGGGATCTTTAGGACAGAGAAATTGCATGCGAACCTAAAGAAGTACTCCTTCATGTCTTATAAAGTTATCTTCTTAAGGTTCGTTATTTCAAGAGGGCACGTCAACAAATCCCGAGAAAGTCAAGGCCATAGTAGATTGACCTTGACCTGAACTACAAAACATCCACAAGGTGCAAAGCTTTCACGGCTTAGCGATCTTTTATAGGTGGTTCATTAAAGGATTTAGTTCCATTACGGCTCCCATCACAAAGTGCATAAAAAAGGGGAGTTCAAGTGGACTAAAGCAGCCTCCAAAACCTTTAAAGAGATTAAGGGCAAGATGGTCAAGGCTCATGTCATGCATCTTCCTGAGTTTTCTAAAGTCTTTGAGGTGGCATGTAATACCTCTTGAGTAGGTATAGGTGGAGTGCTTAGTCAAGAAGGGCACCTCGTTGCTTATTTTAGTGAGAAGTTGAATACGGCAAAGCAGCAGTATTCCACTTATGACAAGGAGTTCTACGTGGTAGTTCAGTCTTTATGACATTGGCGACATTATTTGCTACCACTAGAATTTATCCTGTTTTCAGACCACGAGGCTTTGCGATACCTTAACTCCTAGAAGAAGTTAAACCCAAGGCATGCCAAGTAGGTTGAATTCCTCTAAGAGTATACTTTTGTTCTAAAACACAAAGCCAAGGTCGAGAACAAACCTGCGGATCCCCTTAGTCGTAGAGTGACGTTACTTCAGTCCATGCGTGTAGAAGTCACTCGATTTGAGCATTTGAAAGAAGAGTATTCTCTTTGCGACTTTGGAAAAGTATATGCGTCACTATTAGATGGCCAGTCGAGGACTGACCAGGGGTTTGTCATTATTGATGGGTATTTATTTAGAAGAGACAGACTCTGCATTCCTCATACTTCCCTCCGAGACGTTCTAATTTGGAAGCTTTATGTCAGAGGGGTCATTGGTCATTTTGGTTGAGACAAGACCATTGCCCTAGCCGAGGATAGATTTTATTGGCCAAGTCTCAAGCGAAATATAGCCAAAATTATTGGGCAATGTAAGATTTGTCAGCTGACAAAGCAGAAATGGCAGAACATGGGTTTATATATGCCTTTGCCAGTGTCACATACTCCGTGGCAAGACATTAGCATGGATTCATGCTTGGGCTTCACAAGATGATTAAAAAGCACGATTCCATCTTTTTTGTGGCGAACAGTTTCTCGAAAATGACCCATTTCATCCCGTGCTTCAAGACACCTGATGCCTCCAACATCGCAAAGCTTTTCTTTGCAGAGGTAGCTTGTCTAAATGGTTTGCAAAAGACCATTGTGTCTAATGAAGACGTTAGGTTCATAAGCTATTTTTGGAAGACACTTTGACATATGGTGGGTACGAGACTTCATTTCTCATCGGCGTACCATCCGTAGACAGACAGTCAAACAAAGGTGGTTAATAGGAGTCTAGGAAATTTGTTATGGTGTCTTGTGGGTGGCCATATCAGGACCTAGGATGCAATCCTTCCAGTCGTCAAGTTTGCATATAACTCGTCGGTTAATAGGTTCACAGGTATGAGTCCATTCGAGGTAGTGCATGGTTACAAACCTAGGAAGCCTATAAATCCCATCCCCATGTCAGTGTCTCATAGGCCATCAGAGTCCGCAGAACACAACATATTCATGATCTGCATGCTGAAATTAGAAAACAAATTAATGTAAGTAATGAAAAGTATAAGATATCTGCTAACTCACACCACAGATTTAAGGAATTCCAAATAGGAAACTGATAGTTCGTAAAGGCCAAAACGGTTTCCGCAAGGAGGTGTTAAGAAATTACAAGCCCATAGTGCAGGACCCTATAAAATATTAAAACGATTAGGTCCTAATACGTATGTTGTGGATCTACCACCTTCTAAGGAGATTAGTTCTACATTTAATGTGAATGATTGTGCCTTGTCCTAACCCTCACATTGACCCTAGAGGTGATTCTCCCTGTTCTCCCCATTCTCTCCATGACCCATGGCATGTATCTGACCTATCTTCACAACCTTTACCTCCCTTACCATCCATACCTGTGAGAAAAGAGGAAATAGAGACCATTTTGGATGAGCAAGTGGTTTCCACTAGACATGGAGGATACCAAAAGTATCTCGTGGGGTGGAAAAACAGGCCAGAGACAGACAATACATGGATCACAGAGACAAAGCTTCAACGTTTAAACTCAGATCTCCTCGATTATTGCCGTTGCTTCATTTTGTCAGACGCAAACGCTTCTCAGCCGATGGGAGTTTATGAGGACATCTGAGCCAATAAGGTATACCAGAGGAGGAGAGCCCTTGCGGCTTCATTGTGGCTAGGTGATTTTCATGTGGAACCCACAAGCGGGCCCAGATCGAGTTTCTAGCGATCAGAAAAGCCCCCACATGCATGTACGTGCATCTTCGAAGGCCCCACACTGGGAAGATGCATGTGGGTTGCTTAGTTAGGAGATTTGGACCGTTGGATCGCAACGACACAATGATCGGACTGTTGGATCGCATGGACAGTTTGATTGAAATGTTGATTGTGGGTCATCGCCATCATTGGACATAATCGAATATTACGTACTTTAGGACTTCATTTTTCAGCTTAGATTAGGGGTTATTTCAATTTATTTCATATTTGGTATGCTTATTTTATGTTTAGAGAGGTTGGGGACATGAAATAAATAAATTTAAAAAAAAAAAAAACTGAAATGGGAAAATTGTAATTTGGCAACTCGAAAGCCTATTTAAGGCTTGGACATCTAGCCATTAGGCGTTTATATATATATATATATATATATATATATATATATACACACTTTGTGAAAAAGAAAAGAGTTCTTCTCTCTTTCCCATGTGTTATTCATGGAAAATATCTTGTCATTAGAGATCTCTTTATGTGATTCCAAGGTGGTGTGAAGCCACAAGCTATCCTTTTATGTCTTTTTCTTCGACAACGAGGTATTTACCCTCTTCTCTTTTCTTCTCTTAGCTTCTTCTTCTTCTTATCTCATCACATACCCAACCCACCAACCCCAACCCTAACCCATCTCACAACCCTAACTCTCTCCAACCCAAACCCACCTTAGGCTTGACCGTACGGTCAACCTAGATCGTACGGACCAGTCTATACAGCCATCCCTCCCCTTCCCTTTTTGTAATTCTTCCTTCCCCTTCTCCCCTCATCTAATTCTTCTTGTGGAAACCCTAATTCCCCAATTGAGCCCTAAGTCCTAAATTGATCAAATTTACATTTAATTGGCACTAATACCCGATGTTAAGATGGTTGTCCTAACTACCATAGGTCCTTTTGAACTTTATTTTATAGTTTTGGACTGCGGAATTGTCCTCGGGACCCGAATTTGAGCATAGTTACTGTTTAGGATTACTTTGATTTGTGAGTGAATTGCTTTCATTTTATACTTCAATTGTTTACATAATTAGTTGGCTAAGTTCAGCAACTCATCATAGTAGATCTCAAGTCCTGCATCAGTAACCCTAATTACATCTCTAAATTAGCCTCATATTTTCAATCAGGCCGCCTTCATATCCTCAATCACATGAATTAAATCTTCAAATCAACCCCATATCTTCCTAAAATAGTAAAATGCAATCCTTGATTTATGGCCCCAAATCTATAAATAAACAGTCAAAATATCAACACATGTTGGGCCCTTTGGCGGGCTATGGGCCAACGTCTTGTTGGCCCTTACAATGGGCCTAAGTAGGTTGGGCCCTAAAATGGACCTAGATGGCCTAAGTGGGTCGTGGACGTGCATCAATAAGGGATGATGAATATATATTCTAAGGGACAGGTCATCCCTTCCATCCCCACACCCCGATGCGGTTCAAAGAACAGCATGCTTTTAAGCACAAATCAAAGCAAGGGCAGAGTCGAGCTCTAACCATCAAGTTAGACAAGATATGCATTTATGAAAATCAAATTTGAGACAACTTAATCCTGCCCAAATTTGTACCAATCTTTCAGGCTTCATTTTGGTTAATAGAAGTCCTCTGAAGAGTGGGTGTTAGGTGCAAAGAAAGGAGAATGCGGAAGAAAAAGATATTTTATGACCCCCAAATGTCCCTAGATTTCAACATTTTGAAGTGGGAAACCATGACTAGAAGATTCAAGACACTATTGGCTTGATCAACTTCCCCAAAGATTAACCACCCCAACTCACTCCTGTGTTCTAATCTCTCAATCAACGGACATCAAACTCACCATCAAGGTATTCAAAATTGGTTACGTAACGGTAACGGTCATAACCGTTACGCATTACGGGGTCGAAACGGCCGTTACAGAAAAACGGGCCTTAACGGCCCTGTAACGGTCCAGAAAAGTTATTTTTTAAAATAAAAAACGGCCGTAACGGCCATTACAGCCCGTATCATAATGGTAACAGTGGTGGCCGTTACGGCCACCATTACCGTTTTGGAATACCTTGCTCACCACGGACTCAAACACCTAACTCCTGAGCTCCCACTCATCAACACTTGTTCGGCACTAGGTCTGAAAAACCAGGAAAATTGACCATTTTTAACCCAATGGCAATGCATAATAACTGGTTAAATGCTAAAACCACTTCTCTTAGTTTAATATTTTAACCAAGAAACGGGACCTTTTCGGGTTAAAATGTTAACCAAGTTACAAACTTTTCCACTTCTTTTGCATTTACTAAACATGGTTAATTTTTGGATAACTGGTCAAAATCTTAACTTAAACCCATTATTCTTGTATCCAAATAGGTGCATATTGTTCTAGATGCATAGTATTTATGTATCTTTATTTCTGTAACATCCACAGAGAAATATGTTTTTACACATGTAAGAATTTCCAACATGTTGCTTACGTGTTAATTTATATAGACATATTCTACAACCTTTTTGTTCATGTCGGAATTGTGAAGTAGGCTTTTGAAAAGCCCAATAAAATACTGGCAGTTCTTTTTTTAAAACTTTTTCTTGTTTTTCTTTTTTTCTTTTTCTTTTTCTTTTTTTTTTGGTTTGTTTCACTTACCTGTACTGCTGTACATGGTTTTAGAAATGAGTTTTTTATCATGTGTTGAACAAACCAACAAGCATCGCTTATTCCAATGAACTGTATCAATTTGAAACAACACATGAAAAAAAAAATTACTATCTTTCCCAACAGTAAGAAGGAACTAAAGAATATAGAACCTTTACTCAATAATTACACTAACACCAAAAAAGACATGCATCTGATTGCAATCGCCAATAACAAAACTTGGTCACCAAGTCACATCATGCTGATCAATAAGCATGCAAATATATCAAAACAAAAACAGAGCAAAGTGATCTTTCATTTGAAAAGACTAGTGAACCAAGCATTCATCCATACCGTATGTCCCAAAATCTTAGTCCTTCATGTCCAGCAGTCACTATTACATTTGCACTCTCTGCATCTCTGCACATCATATACTTGCATTTCAGACAAATCAATCCAAAAAAAAAAAAACACAAAAGATAGAAATACAAGATCGTCTACTTCTTCTTAGCCTTAACCCAGTGAATTGGGGTTGGCTACATGAATATTGTTCTAACATTCCACTCTATCAACACCGATAATTTCAGTTGGACCATAAGTCATCAAGTCCAATTTTTTTAAAGAAATTAACTGAAATAGCATCTCGTGTGGCTGAATGAGTGTTACGCTTTCTTTTTGCTGGTGTTGTATTTCAGCAGCATATAGTTTTTCAATGACGTGTTATGCAAGATCCAGAAAAATTAGAAAAGAAAATAACTGAAATAGCATATCATGTGGCCTGCTGAATGAGTGCTATGCTTTCTTTTTGCAGGTGTTGCATTTCTTCAGCAGCAGGTAGTTTTTCAATGAAATATTATACAATGTCCAGGCAGAATGTTTGTACAGTACAGTTTCAGTTTCAATTTCAGTTTGTACAAGTAGAGCCCTTCGTTAAGTGACCAGAACCATTGATATTATGGGCTCCACTGTGGATTGCCCATGCAACAAAATCTCAGAGACAGGAAAATCCTAACCCTTGGATTGGTCACCAACAAACAGACAGCTAAGAGAGAAAAATACAACAATGATCCACACTCAACTGAAAATAATATCGAATATTTGATGATTAGTTTCTTCCAGTCTCACAAAAATTTTGATGTGTGGGCCATCGATAGTAAGGCCCATCATATTGAGAATTTGGATAACTAAATCATGGTGCCCATTGAACAAACAGAAAAATAGAGTGGTGCTCTACAAAGGTTTGGCTTGAGAATTGTATAACACCCTCTTGTTAGTAATCTTCATGGGTTCATCCTATTAATCAGAATCATTCATCAGCACATCATCACCATCATCATAGCCTTGTCCCTGCTGCTTGGTATCAGATTTACATCTTGTTTCAACAATTGCAGGATTGGAAACATAAATCACACCCAGGATGATGTCCTAGATAAACCTACAAAGAAACCCAAACTGGCACCAAAATATAGCAAGGGAGAACAGGTGAGGAGCAAATACTTGAGAATCAGATAGGTCCCTAGGGTTTAAGAACATCCCGATTCCCAACAACAAACAGGGACATCCCAATTCCCAACAACAAACAGGGACCTTAATAATCTCACCCTCTGACCAAGTAAAACAGACAGCTCTGGATCCTGTCATGACCAAAATAAAAAAATAAAAATTGTCAACGAGAACTGTCGACATGCAAGTTTTCAAAAGCTCAAATCGTCTTGTAAAGCTGTAGAAAACACAACTTCCATGCTTGAAATTAGTTTATCATGAAAATATTAGCCAGTAATTTAACATAAGAGAAACATCTAAGGACATTTTTGTGTACTAGAAGATGATATGACAGTAAATTGAACTGGGCAGGAGGGGGATAGCAAGGAATACTGCTTCAAAATCAATAATAAAGCACCACTTAACTTTCATCTGGTGCCCATGCAAGAGCTCTTATAGGAACTGTATCAGCAGTGAAGCGAAGCAAAGGCCTTGTATCTGCAAATACACAGCTGCAAATGAAGCTCAACTTTTCAACTCAATTGTATATTGAAGAAAGAACAGGCTCCTATAGTGCAGATTATTAGCATATAAGCTAAAATTATTAATAAAAATAACAACTTGCCATGCCTTTTTTCCTTCTAGCTATGCAATGAAAAGATACAATAAACTGCTATGGTTTTAAGAGTATGTTTGGACACAGGGAGACCAGGGGAAGAAAACAAAAAGTAATAATAATCCAATGATTATTTCCACAAGCACTACTGAAACTTGAATACCATTTTTAATATCTTGTTTGAATAACAAGAAAATCTCCTATTTGTTAGACAACAGTCACCTCATGTCTTGTGCTATAGAATCCTCGGGAAAAGGCTAATGATTGTTTTATGGAATCCATTCTTTACTTCGTTATCCAAATAATGCAAAAGTCACATTAATGGAAAAGGTACCTGTTCCATTTCCTCAAATTTCCATGGTCTTCCTCATATCCAATCATGAAATGTAAGCAGTGCTGGTTCAACACTACTTTTGAGAGAACCATATTGAATCATAAGGAATTACTGATGTGTCATGATGGGAATTGTCCTGACACACCTCGTACAGCAAGTAGAGCCTATTGATCAAGGCTCCAGACCGTAGCTCTGATGTGGCCCCACAGAGGATGAGGAATGGCAAAAAAGTATTCCAGATGTAAAGATCATAGAAATTCAATATTTGACCTTTTTTTCCAAAGTTTAACTTATGTCTTCACCATCTATTTGTGATCCACTAACCAAATATCAGGATTTCCAATCTGGGAAACTTTTCAGCATCCCCCGTTCATGGTGTGGGGCTCATCAGATCAGCGGCCTCAAGCATCGCACTCTGGACTCCACCTGTATGAAACTGAGTCATCAGGACACTTTCACATCCCAATACATCAGAACCCAATAATTTCTCTTGAATTGTGATAGAAACGAATAACAAGATGAGCATATTACTGAACAATATAATGTCAATACCTTGGGAGGAATCCCTTGCTGAGAACTTCAAAACAGAAACCTGAATTTATGGAAAATTTATTAGTTGTCATCAATCCAAGATTACAAATTAATCATTATAGAGTAATAGAATACAAATTTTCCTTAGGGTCTGTTTGGATTGATGGAAAGCATGGGAAAGGAAATAGTGTTTACCATGAAACTCACTTTCCGTTGTTTTTTAGGCTTTCTTTGTGAGAAATTGTGGGAAACACCATTTCCCACATTCTATCTTTGTTGGAAAATAAATTTATTTATTTTCCCACCTCCACCTCTAAGAAATGCATTTTCCCCCGTGAAAGGAAAATAGGTTTCTCAAGGGTTAAAGCCCAAATGTACCCCTATACATGTTCAATCACCTCACATGTGATGTGCCAGATGTGCCCAATAAGACACTGTCCATCTTCAATCATGCCCCACACGTGCCACTAGGCCACATGTGCCACCACCCATCTTATCTTGTGCCCCACGTATAAAGAAGCCCCAATGTGCTAATCTGCCAAATGTGTCACCATCCATCTTTTCTTGCACCCCATATGCGCTATTGTGCCACATATACCACTATTCATCTTACTTGTGCCCCACATATGCAAAGCACCCCACATGCACCAATGTGCCACATGTGTCATCGTCCATCTTCAATCCTCCAAATATGGCACATGCCGTTGTCCATCTTCAATCCTCCAAATATGGCATATGCCAATGTGCACGAGTGTCGTCATCTAGCTTTAGTGCCCAAATGTCAAATGTGCCAACACATCTTGGACCACATATGCCACCGTACAACTTCAAGCATCTCACATGCACCACGCGTGCCACAACTTAGCTTAAAGTGCCCACGTATACCGTGTATAGCGCATGTGCCATTGTTCATCTCTAAACATCCCACATGTGCCATATGTGCTAATCTAGCACATGCTAGTAACTACTTAAAAAAAAATTCAAGAAAATTTTTTGTTTTGCCAAATAACAAACTTGAAAATAGATTCTAAATTTCTACGAAAATCTTGTTGAAAACCAAACAAGGAAAACAATATTTCCTTTCCCACAGTTTCCTGGAAAGGTTTCCCAAGAACCACTATTTCCTTTCTCATGCTTTTCATAAATCCAAACAGGCCCTAAGGATTCATAAGAAAGATCAGCACATACTTCTAACATGAAATAAGTAAATAGAGTATGAAGGAAGATGGACAGAGCTCAAGCAACTAAAAGTTTTGATGGAAGCTACTTGCAAGAATCCAATTATAGACATGTAAAAGTGTCTCAAACATGTTGGTGGCAAACTTGAGCAAGATCAGGCTGCCATCAAGCTGGCCCCACAATGTGTGCCCAAGACAAAAACCAGGCCAGTCCACTCTTCTCACATGCGCTGCACATGTATTGAAAAAAGGGGGCAGCAGACCACCTCAGCAGTGGAACCGCATATTTTAGGACAGGATGGGCCAGCTAATGAAGATCCAATCCAAGAACTCACATGCACGTGCCACATTAACACATATGGGTGCTTGCCTTTGCATTCACAAGTACCTTGCAAGTCACATGATGAACGGCCCAGAAACTAAGATAGGTGTACCACATTAACACAAATAGGGAGCTTGCCATTGTGTTTATAGATAGGCACTCGCAAAAAACATTCATTGTAGAAGTTTAAGCATTATTACCGTTCCATCATGGCATCCGACTAGTAATAAATCATGTGGGGCTGAAGTCGACCACTCCACTGTAAGAGGAATGCTGTTTACCAACAAGAGACTTGTTAATCAGTGAAGAATAAAAATGCACAATGGTGGCAAATGCAAAGATAATGAAGACAGCATTGACATTTCATAAAGCTTTTGAAAAAAAAAAAAAAATGCTTCTAACGACATGACCCCCCCCCCCCCCCCCAAAAAAAAAAAGCTACTAGAAATATCATAACTGATTAACAAATGCATCCTGCATTCCTGCCCGCCTAAAAAAAGAAATCAGGACATCCCAATGCATCGTTAGGTATCTCAAGTTCTTGTCCTCAAACAAATCAATCAAGAAATGTTTGTGCTTGTTAATTATCAAAACATTACTAAGTCATTGACGAAGCCAACATGCTATGAAGAAGACTTGTCAATTTATTCAATCTCTTCTCCAACTTTTCCGTGAGTTACTTGAGGAAAGGTGAGTGATTATAAAATGATCTATAAAGCATCCAAATGTTTGTCAAGTTATCCGATCTCTTCTCCGACTTTTCCGTAAGTTCACTTGAGAAAAGGTGAGTGATCATAAAATGATCTATAAAGCATCCAAATGTTTGGTATAAATGAGCCAATTGGTACTCGTCTTTTGTCTTGAGAACAATAAATATAATTTAAACCTCGCATGAAAGGCATCCAAAATAATATCTACCTTTGCCTGTCACCACACTTCATCTTTGAGCATCTGAACACCGGCTCCAGTTTAACAAAGCGAGGATCTGTACCCTGTTTGCAGAAAGAACTATATAATTTCTTGATCATGCTAGGCAAAGGAATCTCCCACCTGAATCCAAAAGATTGCACCATCAGAAATCATTATGAAAGGTCAGCAAGGTGAAACTCGAAAAATATCTAGTTGCAACAAAAACAAAAAAGGAAAAGAGCAACACCTCTATGAAATCACACATTGAAAAAAAAAAGATTCAATATCTTTGAGAAAATAAAGAAACAGTGAATTCAAGGAGTTAAAAACAGAATGGACATTAGAAATACAAGAGGCTGTGTTATTTTTAAGAAATTCTCTACTTCCATACTTACACAAATAGTGCATCTTATGTTTCTACTTCTTCCAATAATGTGTCGCAAAAATAAAAGAACTGAGGACTACACCCACATACCCTAACACAGATGACAATGAGGACTTTCAGATTTGAATTGACGGAAATCACCGTCTAATGTTTCAAGTTACAAGCCAGCAATGTTGTCAAATCGCATCAGCGATCCCAGGCGACCTAGGAGGGCTGTGTGCTTGTGCGATCGCATAATCGCATAAGTGGTCATGCAAACCCCCTAAACAATTTTTATTTTTATTTTCTGATATATATATATATATATATCAATCCTTAAGATGAGGAAATTTGAAAAAAAAAACATATGAAAAAAAAAATGTAAAAAGTTAAAAATACTACTAGTGTAGGGAGGATTTAACTAAAAATTTGTGGGAGTCTCTCATACGAATTTAATCCAAGTAAACTAATAGGACATGTGAAATTAGTTAGCTACAATGACCAACATTTTAGGCTCATGAGGTTCATAGTCACATATTTCTGAAGGAGAATAAATGCCACAGGCCAGCACTATCCATTCCTAAGCAGAAATACTAGACAACCTAAAAGAAACATTTCGAAACTTCATCTATAGTGAATTGAGTCGTCCATCTTAATTTACTCATACCCGCAAATTGCAACGTGTATGACATTTTCTACATAGTTGTAGCAGGATAACTAATCAATTACTGCACCATCTCAGAGTATGATGTAAATTAATGGCATTCCTGAGAGACAGAGAACTAAATAAAAAGCAGCACATAGCAAAGTAAAAAATGGAGCATGAATAGTGATTATACATGTAGATTGGCCACAGAGATTAGCGTCTCATGGAGACAGAGGCTCACCAGCCAATAGCATCTCCAATGACTAATAACACACTTGTAGGCAATCAGAACTGCTTATCTGGAGGGACACCATGTGGAGGCATGACAAAACAAAACTTTCAGCAAGCTACCACAATGGTTTCAGAAACGGATGGGTGTAAACAAAAGTTCCAAAAAAAATAAAAAATGTAACGATCTACATTTGACGGGAAAGACCTATCTGTATAAATATCAAATTGTAAGATTTTAAACCATGTTCAATCCACATGATAGCCCACCAGATCAACAGTTCTCATTGTCCGAGGCATGTGTAACATGTAGATGCTGGAGAAATTCAGCTTCTGTCCCCAAGAGCCTTGAGCCTTCCCATGAGCATCTCCTATACATGAAAAAAGGAAAGACATGACAGAAATATGTAAACAGACAAAGAAGAATGACATACACTTCGAGAGAACCATTTCCTAACAACACGGCAAGATAGCCCATGTGATGTTTATGCTCTGGATCGTTAGCATCGGAAGGCCGCCATTTCAAATCCCATGCAACTTTTCCATTGTGGCAGAGGCACAACATGAGTCTAGGCAAAGAAACATCGTTGGGAAGAAAAGAACTAGTCATGCAAGCTAACAAGGGCCCTTTAGGGGGCACATTTTTATTTGGTGCCATCATAACCTGCTCATGGTTGCTATTTTCTTGCAGAAAAGCACCTGACAATTCATCCTCATTCATAATCGACAACATCGGGTTTCCAGTGTTATTACAAACCCTTGTCATCACCGTATTTTTCATTCTTTTCAGAGGAGTAATTGGACCATCTGCGTTGCCATTACGTGCTTCCAGTTCCAACCTTGCCTCTGTATCACCACTTGCTGTTACAGTATTTACATTGAGACCTTCAGAACTACTTAAATTATCTAAAGGCTCCGTCCTGACTAATCTCTTTCTACCCCTGCGTTTGGGTTTTGATGGAGTTAATTCCTCTTTCACATCAACATTTATAATGCACCATATCTGAATGGCACCTCTGCCAGTCAATGGAGCACCCATCTTGTGATATGAAGAATCAGGAGGATGAGCAGCAACAGCAAGATACTGAAATGCAAGATGCACAAAGAATGAGTCAGAAACATTAGCCATGTGTGCATGCAAAAATACTAACTTTCAACTGAGATTCTATATCCAATCTTGAATAAGCAAGCCGTCATAATATCTGAAGATAAAGGCAGTTAATCCTAATAAATATGTTTTATTCAATGTAAAAATGTGGGGCAATGTTTGGTTGTTCAATTGAATTGGGTTGCACTAATTCAATTCAAATAAAGAGTACATGACCAAATTATCAGCATCTTGTGGGGAGTACATTCAAATGTCAAAGCACATTATGCTAACTCCTGAGACAGATCTAGCAATGATCAATCTGAGCAATAGCAACTTGTACAGCATAACCCCATAAGGGATATAAATGAACATATGAAATTGACTACACCAATCATACTAAATGAGAAACAATAAAATGGAGCATTACTAGCAATTGCATCAAATTTTATGTGCTAACATATCATCTCAGGAAATTAAGATACAAGAAGCTCAGTGAGGGCTATTCATGAGAGTAGCCAACCAAAACCTACTCCACACATGGCACCTGTGCAAAACTGTTACATGAGGGTCAAACCTGCAAGGAAAAAATCATACTGATGTAAAATTGACCAACAGTACCCATCTAACGTACATTTTGTGTCCATCTAATGAGTGGAATGACGGGTTTTCAGGCCACAAAACATTCAGATTGGAGCCCACAAAATGAATGACTCGGTCTCCTACACCTGCCACATGGGGATTCATATTGCTATTCTCATGAGCAACCACAGCACTCCAGTCTTGTGTATTGCCTCATAATCTGTCGCCTGTGGTTTCTCAACATGGGCCACAATATAGTGCAGGGGAATAGAAACTGCTATAGAGAGTGCAAAGTGATGTATTTACAGTGATGTAGTTTATGTGTTTTTGGTGTGTGCATGTACATTGGGTATCTCTGGTATTATAATATCAGGGAGTAGGGTACTCACGTTGATTGGAGCTGCAGGGACCTACTGACGTCAACAACTGTATGGCTGATGTTAGAAACTGTGCATACCATACGGCCACTTTCTCATCAGGAAGAACGTGATCTGATGCAACTTGATTTTAGAGGAATTATTGTGATTTTTGCAGGATTTATGGGGCTGATTTGAGGTGTGTTTGGGCCGTTTTTCAAAATCAGTCGAAAAACCCCAAATCTCCTTCTTTTTTCTTCTTTTTTTTTTGCAATTTCTTCCAAATCAGTAAGAATTTTTTAGGGGGTTATTCTTAGGGTGGATCAGTTTTACCATGTTAAGGTATCCATGGAAGTTTTTCTGATTAGGAAGAGCTTTTTGGATGGTTTTTGGGCATTATAGTGGTCAGACTCCACCGTTTTTGGGCCCTGGGGACCCTGGACATACACCAGAACTTCTGGTATATACCTAATATGCTCTCTTATCCTCGTATGACAGTGTATTGTGTTCATGTAAGTCTTTTTGTGAAGTTTCCTGCTGGATTTTGAGTCTTCTATCTTTCCTGGACTCGTAGCCCATTATTTGGACCATCTTTTGTGTGGAAATCTGTCCGATATAATCTAGTGGCCAACCTAATCTTGTGAGCACCACCATAAGTGTTTTGTTACTTAAGTTTAGTGTTTGTGGACCCATATGGATGACAAAAGGTCTTTCAGATCTAGTGCAGGGTCTTCGGAATCTCATCCTTTGTTGATTACAATGGTCAAGTTGGACAGTAATAATTATTTGCAATGGGCTCAATCTGTGCAACTGTTTTTGGGAGGAAGAGATAGACTTGCCTACATATTAGATGATGCTCCAAGCCGGACTAGGGAGAACTACCAAGTCTTGGCTTGGTTACTTAACAATATGAATCTATTTGTAAGTAACTCCGTTATGTTTCCATCATCTGCAAAAAGGATATGGGATACCCTTCATGACATGTATTCAGAAGCATGGAATGCATCAAGAGTTTTTAAGTTAATTTTAGATATCGGCAGGTTCCAACAGGATTCTAGATCTCTAAAGGAGTATTTTTCTGTTCTTCGGGGTATGTGAGATGAGTTAGACCTCTATCATCATCTTCCGTCCGAGTGTAAGAAACATTATGATCTTGTTTAGAAGCAACAGAAAGAAACCCAAAGCATGCAGTTCCTTTCCGACCTTAACTTTGAGCATAAAGGTGTTTGTGAGCAGATTGTTGTGATGGATCCACTTCCTCCTCTAACTGTGATTTATGTTATGATTCAGCATGTTACAACCTCAACCTCTTCTACTCTTGTATCATCTAATGGATATGCATAAACAGTTGTTGACAAGTCTGCTTATAGCCCTACATTGAGAGCCCCGGGCTGGGGTGCACAAAGGCATAGACATGATTTTGGATCTAGCAATCAAGGTTGGGGCCATGCTATTGAACATGGTGGATGTGGTCGCAATCGCGGCCAAAGTGGTCGTGGACGTGATGCATTTCGCAGTTGTATACATTTTGGGGGCACAGACCATTCTGTTAATCGATGTTGGGACCTTATTGGCCGTCCATCCTGAGCAATTGCATCTTTAGCTAATAGCGCATCCATTGGTTCCAACCCAATTTTACAGCTCACTCCTAGAGTGCCTCAAAGGGTCTCCTTTAGGTGATATTGTCCTCGTCTCCCGCGAGACCTATGATGCCTTTATGTGACTTTACGTTCATGATACTCCTAATGTTTCCGGAGCCATTGTAGCCCACTCAGGTACTGCTCTCCATGTGTCGTCTTCTCCTTCTTCCTGTGTCATTGACTCTAGAGCCACCTCTCATATGACCGGTAAGCCTCACCGGTTTAGCTCTTACCTTCCTTCTAGTCAATCACGTTTGGCAACTGTTATTGATGGAAACCAAACTCATGTATCTAGAACTAGTACCATCAAGCTTTCTTCCTCCATGCATTTGTCGTTAGTTCTACATGTTCGCAATTTTCCCTTTAATTTATTATCTGTTAATTCTCTTATGAAATCCTTGAATTTTTCAATAACATTCTTTACTTCTCACTGTGTGTTTTGGGGCCTCCGGACAAAGCAGATGATTGGTGGGGACCATGAATGTGAAGGCATTTACTTCTTAGATGTTGCTCATGTGATAGGAACTAGTGCCTTGTCCTTAGGTAGAGAGTCAATGTCTAAGTGGCATTACCGCTTAGGGCACCCATCCTTGTCTATATTAAAACTCTTATTTCCTTCAATTTCTGTATCTAAACCTTTATGTTATGAAACTTGTAAGTTCTCCAGACATCATCACATTGTCTTTCCTCCTAGTTCATCTGACAAGAAACTTAGACCATTTGAGTTAGTCCACTCTGATATTTGGGATCTTGCTCCTGTTATCTAACACAGGACAGATGGCCTAGCGTAGAACGATACAATAAGATCATCAACGGATTAACTAGAACAATTTAAAGCACAAACTAATGTTAATCAATCACAAGCTTAATGAATTCCAATATTTAATTATGCTCTAATTCAAGACTAAATCACAACATGTCAATTAGATCTTATAAAACATAATTAGATAGGACCCATGGAAGGTAGGACTTCCATCTAGCATAGGAATTGATCTAATTCTAAAGGGAATCTCTTGGTTTGTTAAAGGGTTTAAGAACTAGGGTTTTGGGATTTGGGGATTTTGGAAATTTTGGGGTTTTTGCAAAATTATGGGATTTTAAGGAAATTAGGGTTCGTGTTTTAAAGGGTTTAGATGTGGGGTTTTTAGGGTGAGGGTTAGAAGAAATGGAATTGGGTGAGAGAGGGGAAAAAAGAAGAAACAAACAAGGAGGTAGGGTTGTCCGTACAAACATCCAAATGGCTCTGTCCATACAGTCGTACGGACAGACAAGTGCGTTCATATAGGGGTGTGGTCAGGGTTGGGTTGGGTTAAGGCTTGATGATGATTGCTATGATAGATGAAGGGGTTGTAAAAAGAAGAATAATGAAAGTTTAAAAGAATAATAAAGAAAAAAAAAAAAGTGGGATGTAGAGATGGAGAAGAAGAAATACCTTAAAGAGGATAAGAAGGAAGATAAGTCGAATCACTCCATGGCTTCACACCACTCCTCCATTCACAGGAGATTTTGCTTCATCTTAAAGCAAAGAGAAAGAAAAAAATTATTTCATATGCTCCATAATGGGCTAGGGTGTGGATGCTAAAACCTTATATAGTCTCAAGAAAGACTTTTTACGAAAAGACGCTCTCAGATGAAAAATTTCACATAAAGATGCTTAATAAAATAAAATTTGTTCCTAACTCCCTACACTCTACAAAAATATAAGCTAAACCAAAAAAATAACAAACATGTAAACAATTAAATAAACTAAACTATTTCATGGCCCACGATCAAGATGTCCAATGACAATGATCCAACGGTCAGAATGGTCCAACTAAGTAACTCACATGCATTTTCCTAGTGTGGGGCATTCAAAGATGCATAATCATGCATGTGGGGTCTTCAACGGACTAGGCACTCGAATTGGGCCCACAGGGCCCCACATATGCATCACCTAGCCATAAGCATCACCTAGCCATAAACAAACAAGAGCTCTCCTCCTCCTCTGGCATACTCTGACTGGTGCTCGGATGTCCTCATCATTATCTTTCTTTTCAAATATAAATATTTTGTTACCTTTATTGATGATTGCACTCGAATGACGTGGGTTTATCTTCTAAGTCTAAACATGAAGTGTTTGGCATGTTTAAGATATTTTACAATGAGGTGGTTGCCCAATTTCAATGTCCTATCAAAGGTATGAAGTGTTTAATAATGACATAGGTTTATAATGATAATTGCACTCGAATGACATGGGTTTATCTTCTAAAGTCTAAACATAAAGTATTTGCGATATTTAAGATATTTTATAATCAGATGGTTACCCAATTTCAATGTCCTATCAAAGGTATAAATTCTAACAATGGGAGCAAGTATCTGTCGCATGCTTGGTCTTTTTTGCAGGGCTATGGTATTTTATCCCGTACTTGATGTCCACGAACCCCTCAACAAAATGGTGTGGCTGAGTGAAAGAATTATCACCTTCTTGAAGCCACACGTACCCTCTTACTTGGTATAAATCTTCATAAACGTTTTTGGAATGATGCCTTGCTTACTGTTGTATTTCTAATTAATCGCATTCCATCTCGAATATTGTCCCACAAGTATTCATTTGAAATATTGCATCCACACAATAAACCCTTTTCTTTACCCACAATAAACTTTTTTCTTTACCCCCCTAAGGTTTTTGGATATATATGTTTTGCTCAAATTCTTGATGTTAGTAATGACAAGTTGAGTCCACAAACCACAAAGTGCGTCTTCTTAGGTTACTTTCGATCGCAAAAGGGGTACGAATGTTACAACCCTCAAACCAGTAAGGAATATATATCCATCGATGTAATCTTCTTTGAAGACTTTCCTACTTCTCTAATGAATGGGATTTTACATAATCTTCTGAGTCAGGGGAAGAATGTGCAATCTAACTCTATACCCCTTCTAATCTCTTGTCTTAATGATGCCCCCACTCCATCTGTCTCAAAGCCCATCCTTGTGTATCATCGACAAATTAAATCCTCTATTGATCAGCCGCCCCTCATTTTATCCGCTTCTGATGGTGGTTTACGTATAAGCTCTTTATCTCTTGATGATTCCCATTACCTTGCGCAAGCCTCCCCGCTCATGCACTAAGCATCTCATTAGCAATTTTGTTTCATAGAATTATCTTTCACCTTCGTTCCAATCTTTTACAGCTTCCATATCCTCCTTGGTTACCCCGCGTAACTTGAAGGAAGCTATGAGTAGTTCTGACTAGATTAAGGCTATGATGGATGAAATGCAGGCATTGGAGAAGTACAATACTTGGGAGTTAATTCCCTTAACTGAAAGCAAAGGGACAGTTGGACGTCGATGGGTTTATACCATCCATTGTTTGAATTATCTCCGATATTATCGTTATCTCCAGCTTGGTGATACCGATAACACTGGTAGCGATACCGATAATACCGGTAGTATTAGAAATTCTAGTCATCAACAATGTATCGCCAACATATCGATATCTCCAATATTTTCAGTTGTGTAAATTCTAGGTGTCACTTATATTGTTAATGTATCGATATTGTCAATATTTTTGACTGTGTAAATGCTAGCTAACACTTGCATCACAAGTGTATTGACGATATTTCAATAATATTGCTAACATAGAGATATCATAGAAAGTTTATTTATTAAAAAAAAAAAAATCTATTCCATTTTTTATGAGCACATTGTTGTATGCAGTTTTCAATTTGTCGTTGCTAAATTGATAATATTTCAATATTATTGTTATCGCAACATGCACGATATCAAGACCACAATCTTTCGTTTCCTTTCTAGTTGTTGATGATTTTTGGCAAAATCTCATGAGTTGCTGATATTCTGCAATATCGATGGATGTTTGGATGGATGATTGGATGGTTAGATGGGATGGATGACTAGATGGTTAGTCTGTTTCTTAGAACTACACATGCTTTTAAGCCCCCATTAAATGGAAACTCATTGTGCATACATTCTTTTTGCAAACTTCTTTATTCCTAACTACGTAAATATATGTATTTTAGCATCTCTTGAAGTTTCACTAAATATTCTATCGTTTTCTCATGTTTTCCCATATTTCCGGTTATCAGCGATATTATCGGTGATATTGATATTGTTTCCGCATCACCGGCCAGTGAAACTTGTAGCGATATTGATATTTCGAACACCGATACCATCAAGTATCTTCCTGATGGTTATATTGATTGCTATAAGGCATGGTATAGTTGCAAAAGGTTATACTCAAACATATGGCGTAGACTACTTTGAGACATCCTCATATGACCAAGCATAACTCTATTCGTGTGGTTATCTCATTGGCTGTCAATTTGTCTTGGCTCCTATTTCAACTCTACGTGAAGAATACATTCTTACATGGTGATCTTGCAGAGGAGATTTATATAGATTAGCCCCTAGGTTTTTCTATACCTCCTAACTCACGCTTTGTTTGTCGCCTGAAGAAATCCATTTACGGTCGCAAGCAGTCCCCACGTGCCTGGTTTGATAAATTCAATTTTACTCTTCTAGATTTTGGATTTGTTCACAGCCATGCCGATCACACCCTATTCATCTGTCATCGCCACAGGGATTATGGTACTGATTGTCTATATGGATTACATAGTGTTGTTAGACGATAATATTAAAGGAATGGTGCAAATTAAATCTTTTCTCAAGACTCGATTTGAGATGAAAGATCTTGGGACTCTTCGGAATTTTATAGGCATTGAAGTTGCTCGGTTTAAATTTGAAGTTGTGCTCTCCCAAAGGAAATATGCAATTGATCTTCTCTCTAAGACTGGGATGATAGGATGTAAGCCTACCACCATGCCTATGGATACTACTTACAAAATTAGTCCTGATGATGGTGAGCTCATCTCTGATCCTAGGACATATCGACGGTTAGTTAGCCAACTTACCTATCTCACTATTACTCGGCTGGATATTTCGTATGTTGTGGCCTTGCGGGGGTTATGAGTTAATTCACGCATGGTACTCATGCCACACATCTAACTACAGTGTAACGTATCCTTCAGTATCTCAAATCTTCCCCAAGCAAAGGTTTACCTTTTCAACAGCATGGCCACCTTCATCTATCTAGTTACTCCAATGCCAATTGTGCTAGAAGTTTACATGATCGACAGTCTACATCCGGGTACTGTATGTTTGTAGGTGGCAACCTTGTCACTTGGAAGAGCAAGAAATAGTTTGTCGTGGCACGATCTTCTGTCGAGGCTAAGTATCGGGCAATGGCTCAAACAACATGTGAATTTATTTGGCTTGGAACCCTCTTACAGGAACTTGGTTATAATCCTTCGAGTCACATTCCTTTGCATTGTGACAATCAAACTACCATTCACATTGCCAGCAATCCGGTATTCCATGAGCACACGAAACACATTGAGATTGATTGTCATTTTAGTCGAGAAAAAGTTGCTAACAAGGAAATTTTGACTCCTTTTATTCCCTCCGGAGAACAGTTGGCCGATGTTCTTACCAAGTCTCTCAGTCAGGATGCTCTTTTTCATATCACTGGCAGGTTGGGCATAATCAATATCTATGCTTCCAACTTGAGGGGGAAGTATAGAGAGTGCAAGTGATGTATTTACAGCAATGTATTTTTATGTGCTTTTTGGTGTGTGCATGTACATAGTGTTAGGTACTCCTGTGAAGC
Source organism: Magnolia sinica (assembly GCF_029962835.1). Classification (NCBI taxonomy): domain Eukaryota; kingdom Viridiplantae; phylum Streptophyta; class Magnoliopsida; order Magnoliales; family Magnoliaceae; genus Magnolia; species Magnolia sinica. Next base: position 28,398,961 of record NC_080591.1, on the reverse strand, counting down.
ATGTTTTTGTCTCTCTAGTGTTATAATAAAAGGTGTGTAGGGGATTAGGTGTGTAGGGGATTGCAGCCCTAATACACACATAAGAGTATCCTTCACGACTTCTCTTTTCTCTCTTTGTTCTCTTCTTCATTTCTTTTATTGTGTCAACAAACTAACACCTAAATGAAGCATGCATATGATTATGAAGTTCATTGTATGATGTTTTGTTGTATATTGCTTTGGAAGCCTTCACTGACAGGTTTTTTTTTCCTCCATATTCCCCCTCTTTTTCCTTTTCCTCTTTTTCCCCCATCACATCTTCCAGATCTACTCTCGGAGGTACCACTCGATGTGATGCCGGATTATTTACTGCTTCAAGTTGCTGGTTTTCTGTGCCATTCTCATATAGCTTGTTGTCAGCAACACACTTATACCAGCAACTATAGAGTTCACTTACATCAGTTATAATTGACCTACCTCTATCTGATTGATTTGCTTTTTATTTCGTCATTCAGCCTCAAGGAACAGTGATCACATGATGAATGCAAGAACCATAAGAAAAAAGTTACTAATTAAATAGATTAGTACAAAAGGCATTAGTATCCACATCAAAAGCAGGTAGAATCATGAACAGTCTGGGAAAACTGACTAAAAAACTGCAAACAACACAATATTCAGAATTTCTTTATTGCTAAAAATAGTTATCCATTTAAGGCTGAAGAATTGGTATTGAAAATGCATCATTGAATTGAATAAATAACAGTTCCCGGTTTGAAATTTGGAAGTACCTCGCATTTAATATGACAGTCAGGCCGTTGGAGAAGTCTAGGACACCAATCCAATGCCCAAATATGCCCACCAACGTGCAAGACAAAATCTTTTCTGCAACAAGATCATATGAGTGACAAACAAAACATGAAGAGGATAATGAAGGGAGGTGAATAAAGGGCGGAGACAACAAAAAGGATTCCAGTGTAGACACATCATGATAGAGTGAACAGCTAGAGTATAACAAGAATGATCAAAAGCATGGCACAAATGAACATTCCTCCATTAAAAAAATAACAATTAAGAGAAAAAACAGCTAAACACCAAACAGTTGTAAAACCCTAGAAGGATATCTGTTCCTATCCTGATGAATATAACAAGGCAAGTGTCACAAACGAAAGAAACAAACAGCAATTGTAAATTGTATTAATGTTTTATGTCTGTTGGCATAGGGCAAACCTCTTATGTTAAAGAAATGTACAAATGCTGCAAAAAAAGTGTTGGGTCTTCAAAGAAAATCCTTTTTTTGTTTTGTTTTTTGAAAGATGGGGATTCAATGAGACTCTCATAGTGCTTTCCTCTCATTTCATTATTGTAGAGATGAAATTCATTAATCAGAATCACCAAAGCCTTGTCCCAACTCCCAAGTCCCAACTAGGTGGAATCAGCTCTATGAATTGTGTTTCACTAATCACAAGATTCAAAACAAGAACTTCATGATTGCTCAGCAAAAGCTCTACAACTTTCTGCGGACCTGACAGCCCCTACTAGAGATTATGACATTGGGTGCATCTCTTCCAAGTAAAGTTTGCTAGAAATTCTTAAATATGCAAGAGTCAAAAACGAAAAACAAGGGCAACCAAAATGAGAGCTGATGCCCGCTGATGGTGGAAGAGCTACCAAATAACACATCATATGTGGAGACCATATGACAAGTTTACTTTCTTCTTCTTCTTCTTCTTCTTTTGGACCATCAGAAAATTAGTCCCTGGAAGACTCCCAATGAACATGACTGACACAACAGTTGCAGCTTGCCATTAGCCTATCTGATCGCTAGAGCTGTACACGAGCCAAACCGAGTCGAGCTTGGCACGGCTCAGCTCAGCCAGCAGTCTATCCCAGCTCGAGTTCGGTTTGGCCCGGTCCTCGAGCCTGACTGGCCAGCTTGGCTTGGTTCAGCCAGCAGCTCGGGTCAGCTCGAGCTTTTGAGCCGAGTTCGAGTTCAAGCTTTCAAGTCGATAGTTTTCTTTTTAGTTTTTATATGGACGGCCCTTTTTTATATTATATATAATATAAAATATAATATATTAAGTTATATATATACATAAAGGGAAATGGTTCTATGCGGTCGAGCTCATGGGAACTTCCCATGAGGTTGAGCTGTGTGGGTCCCACCGTGATGCGTGTCGGACATCTACCCCATCAGTCAGATGCACCATCCCATGGTGGGCCACAAGCTTAAAAATCAAGTCAATCCATGACTTGGGTGGGCCACACCACATACAAAAGTTGAGAGGGGTTACCCTCCCATTAAAACATTCATAATCATTTGTTGGTTCCACCGAGATGTGGTTCACAAATCCAGCCCATCCATTATGTGTGTCCCACTTGGATGAGGGGTCAGACCAAGTTTCAGACGCATACAAATTTTAGGTGGACCCCACCAAGTGATTTCATGTCTTCACATGATTTTAGATGGTATGGTCCACCAAGTTTCGTATACGGCTGATTTTTGGGATATCCCATAATTTAAAGGGGACCCATCAAATGCACGGTGTTGATGTTCGACACGCATCACGGTGGGGCCCACGCAGCTCGACCTCATGGGAAGTTCCCATGAGTTCGACCGCATAGAACCATTTCCCATACATAAATATAATATTATATAATTAAGTTATAACCCGAGCCGAGTCAAGTTCAGGCTGAGCTTCGAGCCGAGTCGAACTCGGGCCAGCTCGATCTTGGCTCGAAATTCTTTCAAGCTCAAAAAATCAGCTCAGCCCAAACCCAGCTTTCGAGTCGAGCCAAGTCAAGCTTATCCGAACCAAGCCAAGCGAGTTAACGGAGCTAGCTCAGTTCATGTCCAGATCTACTGATCACATAAAGGGAATCCACAAAAATAGTTATGTTGCAGGCCCATCTCGGTGTTCAATATCTGGTGTAATCCAGTCCTCCCAGCAGGTCAACATACATTCCAATTAAATGGGAGCTGTTCTCAGCATGAAAATGCATCCGAAACCAGCCAGACTCATATTCACCTTATGGCACCAGTTGAAGTGTCATCAAGTAACAGGCTCCATAGGTCTGGCAACAAGGGCGAAGGCTAACTTCATTCAGATCAATGACCAATCATAGAGAAACATAACCAGCTTCACACAAAAGTGGGGCAGGGAAGCAGAGGAAAACATTATCCTTCTTGAAACTAAACAATGCCATGACACCAGCTAGGATCCGCTCCTTCACGCCAATACTTTCAACCTTTCCAAGATCAGACAATGCTTCAGAACAACCATACATGCATTGACAATTCCTCTAAAGTCTACGCACTAAAGAAACACCATGGAAAAGAATAATGTTCTTGATAAATTGAAGGTGAGAATCGATTGGAAAAAATAAAAATAAAAATAAAAATAAAAAAGACAAAGAAAAAGAGAAACAAATCAAAGTTGGTAGGTATCCAAAGTACCAACCCTAAGTCCTTCATTAGCCCAAAATTTGCCACTGACCCACTAAAAAGCAACCAAAGGGTTCAATCAGAGACCAATCCTTGGCGACTAAGTGTCAAAGAAATGAAAGCCTTCATACATTTCACCTCAAACCCCAATCTCCCAAGCATACTAACAAGGAATCACCAATCAACATGATTAAATTCTTTCACAAATATTCTTTACATATAGCTCCAAAGATATTGGCCCTAAACCTCACATTTAGATGCTTTTTAGCAATTTTTAGAACTCCGTAAAAAATCTGCCTCCCCTTGACAAATATCAACAATCTTATTAGCCATGGATTGTTATTCCTAAAGACTGTGATAGAGATTTGGGATTGTAGACAACACATACTCTCAAAGAAAGGACATGGCACATGTGTACCAATTGCACCGTGAAATGACGAATATGACACGAGGGGATCAATTGAGGTCTACTCCACAGTAATGCAACAGAAGTGGGAGGTACTAGACCACTGGCAGCCAGCTATGAGTACTCCAGAGGAGATCAAAAAACAAACTGAAGAACAATGAATTTTTTAATTCTTGCCCAGGCTAGATGCTGATTTTGAATAACAAATTGTGTAAGTCCTGGGAAAGATTCTCTACCCTTAGAATCTGTTTACAGCTACATCAAAGGAGAAGATGGTTGCAAGCCACCACTGTTGGGCATAGTTCCAATCTTCCTGAGAGATATGTTCTAATAGGGAGTGGCTCTAGAGAAGGACAGAGCCACCTACCACTTTTTTTCTACTGATAAAGATAGACTCTGACATACACACGCACACCCAGATTCTCTATGACTTATAAATTCCCAGATAAAACAATACATGCAAAAGTACCATCTAGTTAACTTGTATGACAGTAGACCACATCAATTGCAAAATCAAGTGAAAAAATAGCAAAAAATCTCTAGGGATGATTACATAAGCTCTCAAAACAATCAAATTCTTCAAGAAAGTTTAAACTACAAACATGGATCTTGTAAATTAATTTTAATGCTTGCACAGCTTCCCATAAAGCAATATGAAAACCCAAGGATAACAAACATACTGGGAATTCACGAATCTTGTATTACTGGATTGTCCTTCCATCTGCATTCATAATGCCAATCCAATAACCAAAATGAGAAATGGTATCCATGATACAACATCCAACTTCAAAAAAGGAAAAGGAAAAAAAATATTTAAAACACTGCAATGTAAGCATAGTTTTCTTCAAAGCAAAACTACAATAAGGTTGGACATACAAACTTCAACTAAGATAATAAGATGCAACAGAGTGGAAATAAACAATCGCAACAATTTTCTGATTATAGATGCAGTTTTCTCTCAATATTGCTGCAATTGTTTTTGTTTCATGTCCAACTTAAAATAAATGTAATTGCAACTTGGAACATATCACTCACTAAATAAAGTGGGAGTAATCCAATTTTGGATATCTTACTTGTTGGAATTTAATTTAAATCAACTGCACATCCGAATGTAGCTTAAGTTAAAAGCATGGTTGTAGAAACTGCTATAGCGGCCATTTCTTCAAAAACACCCATCTTATTAATGGTCATTAATGGAAGAAATTGGAATGGTTGATGTAAAACAGATATTGTATATTTTGCCGACTTTTCTAAGTTTTATTTTCTTCAAATTTAACTGTTATAACAGCCATAACTATCATGTAATGGTAAAGGCTTTTAAATTGGATGTCCAAAGAGATAATAAACAAATGAAGAAAAATGAACTCCGAAAAGGAAAATAATTTTTTAAGGAAAAAACTGCAGAGATGTCCTTTATAACCTACTATGCAACTAGAGCTGTACACGAGTCGAACCAAGTCAAGCTTGGCCTAGCTCGGCTCGGCTAGGCCAGTAGGCTAACCCAGCTCGAACTCGGCTTGGCTCAATCCTCGAGCTTAACTGGCCAGCTCGAGCCGAGCTTGAGCTCGATCTTTCGAGCCAAGTTCGAGTTCAAGTTCAAGTTTAGGTTTTAAGGTTTTTAATATATATATATATATATATATATAAACATATAAATACTTATAAAATATTTATATTAAGTGAACCTGATCCAAGTCGAATCGATTCGAACCGAGTCAAGTTCCGAGCCGATTCAAGTCGAGCTCGGTCTAGCTCAGACTCAGCTCGAAATTTTTTTCGAGCTCAAAAGATCAACTCGACTCAGCTCAAACCCAGTTTCGAGCCGAGTCAAGTCGAGCAAGTTAACCGAGCTAACTCGGTTCGCGTACAGCTCTATATGCAACATTAGTGTGAAGCCGTTCTTCCTTTAAAGAGCAACCACTTTTCAAATAGCAGCATTTATAGAATGAAAAACAGCATATTATCATGACAGCCAATATAACAATCAGTTTTTCCTCTTTTTGCCTTATGTCTTCTACTTTCTTCTAGAATGCTCATTATAATAGCAATTACCCACAACAGTAATGACCCCAGAACATCATATCAGGTGTGATGGGAATTTTAATACCTTGGTTAAAGGGGAAAAAAAACGTAACACAAAAAATAGGAGTTTTGTTATGCCATACTGCATGTGTGTATAAGGCCGCCCATCTACTTATCCATGCAACACAACACCTTTGCCCCCATGAAATATGTGTATGAGATCCAAGCCATCCATTTAGATGCCCTGGCCCAAGAATAAGGTCGTCCAGTCCCCAAGTGGGCCACAGTTTACAAAGAAAATGGATGTATCATGTATGAAAAAAAAAAATGGCCAAGTTGTTCAAAGACATCCTCCTTTTTCTAACATTACATTTACAGTCCACCTAATCGTGAAGCGGCCTGTTATCTGCCAAGGCATCTACATAGTCGAACCCAGCTAATGGACGTCTTGGATCCCACCATATGAAAATATCATACTTCCATACTGGCAGTCTGACACATGTGGACAGCATGCAAATGGTATGCCTCATACAATGGTCGGATTTAGCACACCTCATACAGATAGTCATCTAAATACACACAAACAAGCTGAATAAAACACACCTTAGGAACTGTTGCAGAGGAAAACTGAGGTAAGCTTATCCCATTAAGAACCTCTTTTACTTGCGGGATTCCAGTTTCATAAGCAAACCTAATGCTTTTCGGTTTATAATAAAAATGCTTCCATTCTCTGCATACACAAACCATTGTGTCATACTCCATGCACCATGCAATGGTGCTCCTTATTGTGAGCACACGCTAAAAAAAAAAAAAAAAAAAAAAAGGACATGTGGCAGAGCACTCCATGATCTGGACCACCCAGTGAGCAGGTCCAGAGTGGGTTGGCCAAAGTTGAAAACATCTCACTAACTGAGCAATCTTAACTGTTGGATCATTGGACTGCAAATGAAAGATATAGAAAACAACATTGGCAACCATCTCCATCAAACAGACAACGATCCAACAGTTGGATCAGCACGGTAGTCTCATCTGCGTAGTTTGCGGAAATCAGTCCATACATGGCAGAACCCACCAGATGAATGCGTGTCAAATGCCCAATTTAAGTGCTCATGCATATATTAGAGTTCCAACCTAAACAACTATATAGAAATATAAAAGAAGAGAAATTGGGAACTCACACTAAGAAAGTGATGGTCGATGAGAACCGATGGATCTCGTCTTTTCCACAGCTATCATCACCATCCAATCCACAGAGGGATGAGATCGATTCGATATTGCGGAAGTGATTTTCAACCGAGTAATCAAAAGTCGAGACCGTAACTCCATCACCACATCTTTCCGAAGCAAAACCATTAGAATTCTCTCCTTCATCAGCCTCGGTAACGGGCACCAGCGCCAGCGGCAGCTTTGTATTTGATCCACGGCCATGGCCACGACCACGGCCACGGCCACGACCGCGGCTGAGGCCTCTTGCCGTTCCAGCCACCGTACCTCTCTTCCTTCCCCTTCCCGCACCAGTTCTCTCTGATGCAGAATCATCGGAATTCTCTCCTTCCTCGACCTCTATAATGGAGACCGGCACCGCCATCTCTCCTTCAACGGCCTCTATAATGGACACCGGCACCGGCATCTCTCCTTCCCCAGCCTCTACAATGGACACCGGCACCGGCACCAGCGCCAGCGGCAGCTGTCTATTCAATCCATGGCCACGACCTCTAGCCGTTCCGATCCCCGTCCCTCTCTTCCTTCCTCTTCTCCCCATTTCAGCTCTCTCTCTCTCTCTCTCTCTCTCTCTCTCTCCAGCTGCTGCCGCTCTCTCCCTCTCCCTCTGCGAACCGGTAGTGTTTTTTTGACGCGGATTGCGTCCTACCCCCGCCCGGACAGTAATCCGTCCGGGCAGCGCTCCGTGGGGCCCACCGTGATGTAAGTGTTTTATCCACGCCGTTCATCGCTTTTCTCATATCACTTTAAAGTATTAGCTAAGCAATTAGGCAGCTACAGAGCTTAAGTGGACCACAAAGTGGGGATTGAACGTCCACCGTTTAAAAACTTCTTGAGAGCCGGAGAAGTTTCGGATCAAGTTTTTTCACCCCATCCACGTTTACGTGACCTCCTGAATAGGTTGGATGGTAAAAAAAAACATCAAGGTGGCCCTTAGAAAGGTTTCACCTGTGGGTGTCATTTTCACTGCAGACTCCTTTGGTGTGGTCCACTGGATATGTGGACCTGCTTCATTTTTAAGAAGATGCCTTAAAATGATATGAGAAAAGCGTTGAACGAACGGTGTGGATAAAACACTTACATCACGGTGGCCCCACATATCCCTGCATGGACGGATTACCGTCCGGGCAGGGGCAGTCCGCAATCCGCATCATCTGAAGTTTTCTATTTTGTTTTGGATGCGGACTTCCTGCGGAAGCCTTTAGCAGGAAGTTTCCTGCGCCGGAAACGTAGGTGGGCTCACCGTGATATTTGTGAAACATCCACCCCGTTCATACGTTTTTTGATATCATTTTAAGTATTGAAATCAAAATTGAGCAGGATCCGAGACTCACGTGTACCGCACTTAAGGAAAAGTTGGGTAGGGAAATTCTCACCGTTGAAACCTCCTGAGGTTTACATGCCATCCATACCGTTCATGACGTTCATTCCTACGGGGATGAACTGAAAACACAAATATTATCCAGATTCAAAACTTCTGTGGCCCCATGGATATTTTAACTATGAACAATCCTCACCTTTTTGGCTCACTTGAGTAATCTGGCTATATATCCTCAAATGAGCTCACAAAATGAACGAATGAATGAGGTGGATGTCTCACAAATATCATGGTGGGCCCACCTATGTTTCCAACACAGTAAGTTCCCGTGAAAAGCTTTAGGAGCCAATCCGCATCCGTTTGTTTTTTAGCCGCAAGTAGAGGTGGGCACTGGACAACCCGATCTGGCTATCTTGACTCATCCAACTCGGTCCGATCCAACTTGACCCGAACCAAATGGGTGAGTTGATCTGAACCGAGTAAGCTTCGCCCAATTCGAACTCAAATCGAGTCAAGTACGAGTTACCCAGTGACTTCACCCGACTTGACTCGAAACTCGATCCGGTTAGACTCGACTCAATCCGAAACTCAACTCGACCCAACTTTCTAACCCTACCCCGAGCCGATCCCAACCTCTCTCTTCCTCCCTCATCCTCCTCTTCCAAGCCCGGCAACCACCCACCACCATCACCCTCCTCCTCCGCCTCCTCTCTCTCCTCTCCACTCCCTCCCTCCCTCATCTCTCAATCCGACTCGCTGCCAACTCAACCCAACTCGGTATTTCTGACCGGATCGGACTCGGTCCGAATCAGTTTAGGCCAGACCAAACTCAGATCGAGTCAAGCATGCTGGACTCGGTATCGAGTTCGGGTCAGGCCTATTTCAAAACTGGATCGAGTCGAGTTAGGCTTAACTCGGTCCGACTCGACTCGATGCCTAGCTCTAGCCGCAAGTCTTACGAAATTTGATTGGGTACCGAGTTACTCAATACGTTTTTTTTCGTACTGAGAAAACTCAGTTAGGCTCACTTTGAATGTATGTAGTTTATCCACGCCGTTCATCCATTGTTTCAGCTCATTTTAGTGGTTGAGACCAAACTTTAAGCATATACAATGCTCAAGTAGACCACACCACAGGAAACAACGGGAATAATGACTTCCATCGTTGAAATCTTGTTAGGGCCGAAAGTGATGTTTATTTGTCATCAAACCTATTCATGAGATCACGCAGACATGGATGAAGGGAAGAAAAACAAATAACATCTTGATCCAAAACTTATGTCGCCCTCAAAAGTTTTTCAACGGTAAAATTTCAATTCACACTGTTTCTCGCGGGGAGGTCTACTTGAGCTTTGGATATATTTCATTTTTGGGCTTAAGCACTAAAATTATCCTTTAAAATGGATGAACGGAGTGGATAAAATACATAAATCACGGTGGACCCCACAGATTTTACTCAGCACACTTAGGGTACCAAGTTACTCGGTACGCACTCCACTTCCAAGTCTGACCTTTTTTGGGCACGGTTTGGGTGGATCCCCGAATCAACGAGGTCGGTGCATCTAGAGGTAGGCATCAAGTCGAGTCGGACCGGATTAAGTCTAACTCGACTCGGTCCAAAACATTCAATGCACTGACCCGAACTCAATCCAATCCGGGACTGAGTCTAAGTCATCTGACTCGATCAGATCTGTTGCACTGCTGACCTGACCCAAATCGAGTACGACTCGGTCAGGTAAACCGAGTCGGATGGGGTTGCATATGGTTCGGATCGAATCTTTTATTTTATTTTTTTGCAATGTGGTCCACTTGATCTTTAGATCTGTCTTATTTTTTCGGCTAAAGCCTTAAGATGAGCCCACCAAATGGATGGACAGTTTGGATATAACACATATCTCATGATGGGACCCACGGAACTTGCTGACATCAATACACCAGCATGGTACACCTACCAATCGCTTCACGTACAAAAGTTAAGAGGGTTACGGGTTACCCTCTCATTAAAACATTCATAACCATTTTTTGGGCCCACCGAGGTGTGGTTCACAGATCCAGACCATCCATTATGTGTGTCCCAGTTGGATGAGGGGTCATACCAAATTTCAGATGCATCCAATTTTTAGGTGGGCCCCACCAAGTGCTTTAATATGTTTTAGTAATGTCTTCACATGATTTTAGATGGTATGGCCCACCTGAGTTCTATATACGGGTGATTTTTTAGATATTCTATAATTTAAAGGGGACTCATCAAATGCACGGTGTTGATGTTTGACACGAATCACAGTGGGGCCCGCATAGCTCGACCTCATGGGAATTCCCATGAGCTTGACCGCATAGAACCATTTCCATTTTCTTTCTTTTCTTGGGCAGTCTGGCAAAGCTCGGTACTCGATGCACCTCGAGCCACGAGCTAAGGCCTGAGAGGATGGATTGGCTACTCCCCCTGCCACTAGCCAATGGCTGGTGGTTGGTGCTCCGTGGACCCCACCATGATGTATTTATTTCATCCATGCCATCTATCTATTTTTCTAGATCGTTTTATGGTATTAAACTAAAAATGAGGTATATTTCAATCTCAACAGGACAACATTACAGGAAACAGTATTGAATGAACATTGTACGAATCAAATCGAATCGGATCAGATCAGTCCGGATTGGCCACTGATTCGAACTCGACTCGATGTACGGTCAGATCCGTTGGATTGGGTCGGATTCTGCCCAGCTTTAGGTGCATCCCTAAATGTGGGTCCCACTTTGACGTAAATGCCTTACATCTACACCGTCCATTCATTTTTACGGCTCATTTTAAGAGCATGAACCCAAAATTGAAGTAAATTCAAATCTTAAGTGGACCAAGGACAGGAAACCATCGTGATTGAATTTCATCATTAAAAACTTCATGGGAGCTAAGGGATTGTTTATTTTCCATCCACTATTGATAAAGTTACAAATACCTAGATGAAGAGACCACACAAAGATTAGCTTGGGATTGTTTATTTTCCATATCTAATTCATTGATAAAGTTATAAATACCTAGATGAAGAGACCACACAAATATCAGCTTGATCTAAGACTATTTTAGCCCACGAAAAGCTTTTAATGGTCAATTACCACTGTTTCCCATATTATGGTCCACCTGAGATTTAGATCTACTTCTTTTTATATAATGCCTTAAAATTAGTTCTCAAAATAGATGGACGGCAAGGATAAAAGGCATATATATCAATGTGGATACCAATGGTAAGGGATCCCACCCACTTAGGTGGTTCCGGGGATCCACCGAAGCCGTGCCCCGTTCTTCAATTGGAAACCGGGATGGCCCGATTTCTTACCTGGCCATGACAATGGGGCCCACCTTAACACATTGAATGTATATCCATGTCGTTTGTCAGTTTTACTAGCTCATTTAAGGGCTTGGCCCAAAATAAGGCCACTTGAACTCCCACCATAAAAAACTTTCTAAGGCCTACGTTAATGGTTTTTTGCCATCCAACCTGATGATAAGCTTACATAGCCTGGATATTAAAATATAAATGTCATCTTAATCTAAAACTTTTGTGGCTCACATGAAGCTTTATTAGTGGGTATTCAGTTGCCACTGTTTCCTATGTTGTGGCCCACCTGAGATTTGGATCGGCTTCATTTTTATTTTTATTTTATTTTTTGCCTAAGCTCTAAAATGAGCTAGCAAAACTAATGAATGGTATGAATATACCATGTATACATTAAGGTGAGTCCCGTATTAGGGCTTTACACAGTCAAGATAGCTCAAAAAACTCACTTGGCTTGGCTTGATCTAGCTGGGCTTGAAGGATGACCTGAGGCGAGCAAGCTTGATATGATCAAGCTCGTTTTGAAAACGAGCCGAGGTCGAGTATACTGTAGTTCGACACACATCACGGTGGGGCCCACACAGCTTAATCTTGTGGTAAGTTCCCATGAGGTCGACCTCATAGTACCATTTTTCTATATGTGTGTGTGTGTATTAAAAAAAGAGAGTTAAAACTTAAAACAAACAAACAAAAAAAAAATAAAAAACAAAAATAGAGTGCGGATCCTCCGTTTAGTAGAAATAGTAAGTAGCTGATTCCACTTTTATTATTGGTCCACGTCACTATAAGCGCCACATCACCAGTTTTTTTTAATATATTAAAAAAATTACATCTAAGGAAAAGTCTAATGACGTTAGACGGTTTCGGAAACCGGATTGCATACTAAATATAGTACGCTCTTATTGTACCGAGTAAACTCAGTTGGGCCCGCCTTATATGTATGTGGTCTATCCATGCTATCCATCCTTTTTTCCATCTAATTTAAGGGGTTGACCCCAAAATTGAAGTATATCCAAATATTAAGTGGATCATACCACAGTAAACAACTAGGATAATGATTTCTACCGTTGAAACCTTGTTAGGCCCCACAGTGATGTTTATTTGTCATCTAACCTGTTCATAAGACCGTACAGACATGGATGAAGGGAAAACACAAATATAAGCTTGATCCAAAACTTTTGTAGCCCCCAAGAAATTTTCAACGATAAATGTTCAATTTAACTGTTTCCTATAGTGTTGTCCATTTGAACATTGTATATGCTTCATTTTTTGTCTCAAGCCCTAAAATTATCTGGTAAAATTGATGGACGGAGCAGATAAAATACATAAATCATGATGGATCCCATAGAGTTTACTCAGTACGCTAAGCATAGTGAGTTACTCACTACGCAATGTGCTTCCTTTCATTTGGGGATTCAGCACACAGGTTGAGTAGCCAGATTAGCTACTAAACTGATGTCACCTAGTTATGTGGGTCCCACCATGATGTATGTTTTGTATCCACACTGTCTATCCATTTAGAGAGATCATTTTAGGGCATGAGCCAAAGAATGAATCAGATCCAAAACTTGAGTGGACCCCACCACAAAAAAACAGTGGAGAGAGTCACGCCCACCATTAAAAACTTCTAAGGGTCACAAAAGTTTTCGATCAAGCAGATATTTGTGTTTTCCCTTCTTTAATGTCTGTGTTAACTTAAGGTCCACCGTGATTTTTATTTAAGTTTCCATTTGGGGATTCAACACACAGGTTGAGTAGCGAGACTCGCTACTAAAGTGACGTCACCTAGTTATGTCAGTCCCACCATGAAGTATGTTTTGTATCCACACCGTCCATCTATTTGGAGAGATCATTTTAGGGCATGAGCCAAATAATGAATCAAATCCAAAACTCAAGTGGACCCCACCACAGAAAATAGTGAAGAGAGTACGCTCACCATTAAAAACTTCTAAGGGCCACAAAAGTTTTCGATCAAGCTTATATTTGTGTTTCCATTTCTTTAATGTCTGTGTTAACTTATGAACAAGTTGGTGTTGTGGGTCAAATATTGCATATTAGACCCCAGTTATCATATGATTTTACGTACATGATAATGTTTAACGCCCTATTTTAATCATGTTTGTGTTGCAAGGTGAATTTAAGAGCTTGGACTGAAAAGGGTGTTAAAAGCATGGATTTAACATTCAGAAATTACTAAGGCAAGGGATGAATCCTAGGAGACCGATATCGAAGAAATTATACGCCAAAGATCCAAGAAAATCAAGTGATTGAAGTTAAAGGGGCTTGAAAATCGTCCAGAATGCAAGATCACAGGGTTCTCACCATCCGTTCGGCTCAAAACTTTATATCTGGCTTAAGGACCCCAAAATAACCGTACACGTCAAATTTCAATCATTGGATCCTTGTGGAAGTGGCTAACAGATAGATCAACTCCTAAAACACTAATCTAGGGCCCACCTGATCTCTGGATATGTTTCAATTTTGGTCTCAACCCCTTAAATTAGATGACACAATGGATGAACGGAGTGAATTCTCATGAACATCAGTGTGGACCCTACCCTGAGGGTGTGTGTGTGCACAACACACGTACACAGGCTGTGCACTGATCGGGCAGCCTAGTCAAAGTGGAAGCGGATTGTGTACTGAGTAACTCAGTACGGTAAGCATACTGAGTAAACTCCATGGGCCCCAGTGTCATTCATGCATTGTATCCACTTCGTCCATCTCTTTTAACACATAATTTTAGGGCCTTATCCCAAAATTGGAGAATATCCAAACCTCAAATAGACCACACCACTGGAAACTGTGTGAATTGAACATCTACCGTTAAAAATTTCTTGGGGACAACAGAGGTTTTAGATCAAGCTGATATTTGTGTTTTCCCTTCATTCATGTCTTTCTGATCTTATGAACAGGTTGGATGACAAATAAACATCACTGGGGACCTTAGAAAATTTTCAACTGTTGAAATCAATACTTCAACTTTTTCCAGTGGTATGGCACACTTGAGCTTTGTATATGCATCAATTTTAGCTTGAACCCATAAAATGATCTGGAAAAACAAATAGACGGTGTGGATAAACCACATGAATTCGCGGTGGACCCAACTGAGTTTACTCAATACGATAAGAGCGTACTAAGTAACTCAGTACGCAATCCGATTTCAGTCAAGGAAGTGGATTGCATACTGAGTAACTCAGTACGCAATCCGATTTCAATCAAAGTCGGGCTCACCCGACCTCTCTCGCACAACAAGCCCAGCAGGCGGGCGCTGTCACGATGACCGATCACAGTGGGCCACACCCATCATCAAAACAGACGATCTGGACCGTCCATATGCTCCGGAGGGTGGCCAGAACCTTGGCCATGGTGGCCTTTTGGCCCTATGCACGTGTACACACGTAGATCGATGAAAAATGCAGGATGAACGGTGAAGTGAGTTAATACAGTGGACCACACCAAAACTCGACCAAAGCCACTCATTTCCAACTGAAATCGCGTCAGGAATCTAATTAACGTGTGGATCTCTCCGAAAACATCACTGTGAGGTCCACCGAGCATCTCAGCGCAATAACTTTCTAAAATGGACGTCTGGACGCGTTCGGGATTTTCGGGAGGTTGTGGCCCATTACCGATGATCGGATGGCCGATCTGGACCATCCATCATGTAGGCCATCCAAAAAGGTCCCAGAGGACGTTGTTTTTTTGGAAAGAAAGCAAGGAAAGTGGGAAAGTTTCTGCCTGTTTTCTTGGCTACGTAAATAGCCTTACGCAAAGATTTTCTTAGCTGCGCAAGGAGTGCACCGCCTGTTGTGCGTAAAAACTCCACCCATCGACCTATTCTTGCTATAAAAAGTGAAAGAAAGGGACGTGAGAAGCATCTTTTGGAGAAGTGGGAGAGAGAGAGAGAGAGAGAGAGAGAGAGAGAGAGAGAGAGAGATGTTGGCTAGGGAGTTTTTCTCCCTCCTTAGTTTTTTCCTTCTTTTCCTTTTATGATTTCTTTTAAGAGATTTAGCTTAATCATGTCTGGCTAAACCTCTTAGCTAGGGCTAAGAGGTGAAGGTTGTAGCGTGATGGGGAGTTTTCTACAGTTTTGATTTATGTTTATGAACCCTCTTTGATTATAATTTGATTATATGGAATGTTTTTAGTCTTTAATGGTTTATTGTGACTTAAATTACAATGGATCTACGATGGCTCTGAGCATGTTCTGTTCATTATATGGATTATGAATGTGGGAGCCCCGTTGTTCACCATCATCTCATGGACATGGTTGGATGACGGAACCCTTCCTAACATTCATAACTCCCTTTGATTAGATGTGGATTGGCTAAATTCTGTTGTTTGCTTTGTCTCATGGGCATGGTTTTGTGATGGAATCAATTCTAATTCTCATTCCTCTCATCTCTTAAAAACTGGATCGAAAGAAGTTCACATATGAATTTTAATGAATTATCTTCCAACTGGATGAAGATGGGACTTTAAATCCAGTTGTGTTCTTGAATCAAGCATAGATCTCCCTAATCTCTACTAGTGGATCCTTGGCACCTAAGTTTCCCACCCTTGAATTTTATAAATTTTAGTAAATTAAATTCACAATTATTCCCTTAATTCTTCCTGGTTTAAATATATCTTCTTCTAGTTCTAGTCCTAGTTCTGGTTATTTTCAGATCACGTACAAGGTACAGTCCCTGTGGATTTAACCTCGGTCTTACCGAGATTATTACTACATCGCAACCCTATACTTTAGGTTGTGAACAAGTTTTTGGTGCCATTACTGGGGACTGACGATTACATTTTTCTGAGATTAACTGGTTTTAGAATTAGGTTAAGATTAGGGTTTTTCTAGTTTTTAATTCTAGGTTTAGGTTTTTCTATTTGATTTCTAGAAACTAACTTAACTTTCCTATTTTGTAGGACCCTGGCATAGAAACTTTTGATTTAGTAATCTCTTCCTAATTTTTCTTCCTTTCTATTTCTAGATTAGGATTTGTTTAATATTTTTAGAAACTTTCTAATTCTAGGATTCCCTTTAATTTTAGAATCTAACTTAGTTTTCTATTTTTAGGTTTCGAAACTTTCCTTTTTCTAATTTTAGAAACTAACCCCTTTTTTTCTATTTTTATTCTTAGAAACTTTCTAATTTTAGAATTTTTGTTTTTGAAACTAACTTGTTTTGTTTTGTTCTACAGGATTCTAAACATAGATCTCTTCCAATCTGGTAAATTCTTTCTAACTTCTCCTCTATCTAGATCTCTTATTACTATAGGATTTTTCTTTTATTTTCTTTTAGATTGAGAGTTAAGGCTTCACCATGCAAGAGTGGGAATGTGTGTATGCTAAGATAGCTAAAGAATCTTCAGAAAGAATGTCTGATGATTATAATGAGAAACAACCCATACCTCAAATATTTTCTGAAAATTTCTTCAACCAATCGAAATATGATGCTCCACCGATTAAGAAGTCCTTCGGTGATTATCCGCAGGAGAATAATTGCACTCCACGAGTTAAGAAAATAGTACGTGATTTTTGGAATGATGACGCGTATCAACTCCCGACCTATGACCCGTATGATTATGATCAGTGGAAACAGAAATATTTTGAAGTTGAGTCAGTAAAGCATCATGGTGAAAACCCTCTTGGATCAGCCACTTTTGAATTTCAACCAGAAACGATCCAAGAGGAATCACCTCCGAATTACACACACTATGTTACTGACATGAGAAAATTATTAGAAGCACTTGAATCATGGCTCAATAGACTAATGAAGACTAATTCATCCCAACCGCAACCCAAATTACAAATATAGTGTAAGGAAGTGATTTCAACTCGATACATTGGAGAGATGAACCGCCAATTGATTTTGTTGATTACTCCTTTGGATTCCCTACTTATGATGAGATAGTGGAGGCTAGTTCGTCCCAGTCACAACTCCATCCAGAAACACAATACGAGGAGAGTGATCCTAACTTGCTTATGGAGAACTCTGAAATTTGGAATAAGGAGTTGGAATCTATTAATAAGCATATGGCTCAATTTTCTGATGAGTCGATCTCAATGACGGTCTAAAGGAATAATCAAGAGACATTGTTTGATATTGACACACTTCACTCACATGACACACCTGATTTTAATGATGAGGAAAAGGTTAGTTTATTCGAACCTCAACCCAATCTAGGAACAGAATGTGAGGAAAGCGATCCCATTCCAAGTGTATAATGCACTGAATTGGAAGATGATGCGTATTGGGATTCAATACCAAGTTTGGCCCATATCAATGATCAAGAGGTTCAGGAAGTTGTCTACCATAGTGATCTACTCCACCTATTTGACATGACTATTTTAAATATAGACCACTCCCTTGAATTAACTTATAAGATAGATAGGGAGATGGACGAATTACTCGATAAGATTTTGGAATTTGAAACCACCTAGTTGAGATCACCATCTGAACTATCAAATTTTGACGATTCAATGTCTCTTTTGGGTAGTATCAATGAACAGAGTCCTCACATCAATACTTCATCTACTGACCCTCAATCTATCTGTGCAGGACTGGAGCACGAGAGGATACCTCCATCTACTTTTAAAGACAATGGAGTCCTTAAGCATCTCATTACAGATTTCAATGTGAAATTTTCCAACTCTTTGGATGATTGCTTGGCACACTTTGCAGATTCAAACGATCCTATGATAAAAGAAATAGTGGATGCCTTGTAAGACAATACCTCGATGGTTGTCATGGACCGAGAGAACCCTTACTCTGAAATCCTTCCCTCCATAGATCTTGAATGCTTACCATTAAAGGAGGAGGAACTGAAAATTGAACCGAAGTCTAAAACTTCGAAATGTGTTGAGACTACAACATCTGCTGAGAATTTTTCTAAATTATATCTACCTGTAGTCTCTGATTCATCATGGAATACTAACATTGCAACTTTTTCTGTCGCAGGTGAATCATATATACTTTGGATACCTCAAGTGATTCAACGATAAATTTTTGATGAGATCCATAAATTTCTCTGAAAATTCATGCTCCAGGGCATCCAAGCCTATTGCAAAAAGGGCTTTTGGATGATCTTGTTGAAAAACCTATTGAGAAATTTATCACGATATTGGCCGAAAGAGGAACCTTGCAGCATGACTGAGTAGCTTTTCCCCTGCTTTCATAGGACTAGGGTAGTTTGTTGTATATCGTTCTAGGATAATCGACTTTATGCCGTTAGGATAGTTTGCTTTCTAGTTGCTCTAGGATAGTTTACTTTTTGCGGTTTCACTCTTGTGCTGACCCGCTTTCACGCTAAGATCTCTTTGGAAAAAGCCTCTTAACTCCTTCATCAACTCTCCTTCAATTTTGTTGCCTCATGTGCATGGCATGCTTATATCTTTTACATTGAGGACAATGTAGATTTTAGGTTAGGGATAGGAGATTAGGTTACCTAAGCAGTGTTTTCTTGGTCTTGATCAAAAATTGTAAATTTTTTAAAATTTTTTTTTGAAAATTCTTATGAAGTCGAAGTGATTTCGAAGGCTATATTTAATTTAGAAGTGTAAGATATGTAATGTTTGTAATTTATGACTCTTGGATTCTGCTATCTATTAGATTTCACAGTCTAGTTCGAGTCTTTAATCCATGATTAGAAGTTTTAAACATTGATTGAGTCATGATTTCACATGTCACACATAGCTTACACATTAAGGCTTCAGTTCGACATTGAATTGCTAACCTGGTAATCACTAAGCATGGTAGGAACCAACCTAGGGAATTTGTCCATCATGTTTAACAGGAAGAATTGAAGAAAAATAAAAAGCAAAAAGAAAAGAAAAAGAATATCCAGCTAAAAAATAATTGTCCTTGAAAAGGGCTACCTATTAAAGATCTTTAAAAAGATTGACATAGCGTGAAAGCTATCGATGGAAAAATAAAAAGCTGGAAGAATGAAAAGTTTAACTGTAAGGCAAGTTTTGGTTTTCGTTATGGTTATCCTGAATGCTCTTGTGATTATCAATGTTATCATGAAAATAAAGAATTGAGCTTTTAATTGTGATAAGTTTAGGTTTTACTATACACCCATGAAACTCAATGTTTAGAATTGTCCTAATTGATGGATTAATACTTTGAACTTGACTAGGAAGTTTATCATGCGCTTGAGTCTAGGAGAAGGTAATGCCCAACATTGATGTATCTAATTCTATTTGCTTTTCAAAAGCCACTTGAGTTTATAAAATTATCCTCTGGTTCTCAACTTGTTTTTTCGCATATTTTGCTCGGGACTAGCAAAATGCTGGTTGGGGAATGTGTTGAGGGTCAAATATTGCATATTAAACCCCAGTTATCACATGATTTTATGTACATGATAATGTTTAATGCCCTATTTTAATCATGTTTGTGTTGCAAGGTGAATTTAAGAGCTTGGACTGAAAAGGATGCTAAAAGCATGGATTTAATGCTCAAAAATCACCAAGGCAAGGGATGGATCCTAGGAGACTGAGATCGAAGAAATTACATGCCAAAGATCCGAGAAAATCAAGTGATTGAAGTTAAATGGGCCTAGAAATCATCCAGAATGCAAGATCACAGAGTTTCCACCATCCATTTGGCTCAAAACTTTATATCTGGTCTGAGGACCCTAAAATAACTGTACACGTCAAATTTCAGCCATTGGATCCTTGTGAAAGTGGCCCAACGGACAGATCAGCCCATAAAATACTGATCTAGAGCCCACTTGATCTGTGGATATGCTTCAATTTTGGTCTCAACCCCTTAAATTAGATGGCACAATGGATGAACGGAGTGAATTCTCATGAATATCACTGTGGACCCCACCCTAAGGGTGTGCGTGTGCACATCACACGTACACAGGCTATGCACCAGTCAGGCAGCCCAGTCAAAGTTGGGTTGACTCGACCTCTCTCACGCAACAAGCCTAGTGGGCGGGCGCTATCGGGATGACCGATCATAGTGGGCCACACCCATCCTCTAAACAGATGATTTAGACCATCCATCTGCTTTGGAGGGTGGCCACGACCCTAGTAATGCTGGCCTTTTGGCCCCATGTATGTGTAAACACGTAGATCGACGAAAAACGCAGGATGAACGATGAAGTGAGTTGATATAGTGGACCGCACCAAAAATTGACCAAAACCACTCCTTTCCTACTGAAATCGCACCAGGAATCCAATGAACGTGGTGGATCTCTCCAAAAACATCACTATGGGGCCCACCGAGCATCTCAGCGCAATAACTTTCTAAAACGGACGTCTGGACGCATCCGGGATTTTCAGGAGGTTGTGGCCCATTACCGATGATCGGATGGCCGATCTGGACTGTCCATCGTGTAGGCCATCCAAAAACGTCCCAGGGGACGTTGTTTTTTTTGGAAAGAAAGAAAGGAAAGTGGGGAAGTTTCTGCCTGTTTTCTTGGCTGCGTAAATAGCCTTACGCAAAGATTTTCTTGGCTATGCAAGGAGTGCACCGCTTGTCGAGCGTAAAAACTCCAGCCACCGACCTATTCCTGCTATAAAAAGAGAAAGAAAGAAAGGGACGTGAGAGGCATCTTTTGGATAAGTGGGAGAGAAGAGAAGAGTGAGAGAGAGAGAGAGCTGCCGGCTAGGGAGTTTTTCTCCCTCCTTAGTTTTTTTCTTCTTTTCCTTTTATGCTTTCTTTTAAGAGATTTAGCTTGATCATGTCCGGCTAAACCTCTTAGCTAGGGCTAAGAGGTGAAGCTTGTAGCGTGATAGGGAGTTTTCTATGGTTTTGATTTATGTTTATGAACCCTCTTTTATTATAGTTTTTTTTAGCTTATTAGTACACCCACTGTCAGTTCACACTTCACTGTTAGCCACCCCCACTAGGGAATCGATACCAAGACCTTAGTGTTGAAATGAGGTATCTTTCACTCAGTCTCTTTTATTATAGTTTGATTATATGGAATGTTTTTAGTCTTTAATGGTTTATTGTGACTTAAATTACAATGGATCTGCGATGGCTCTGAGCATGTTCTGTTCATTATAGGGATTATGACGTGGGAGCCCTATTGTTCACCATCGTCTCATGGACATGGTTGGATGACGGAACCCTTCGTAACGTTCATAACTCCCTTAGATTGGATGTGGATTGGCTAAATTCTGTTGTTTGCTTTGTCTCATGGGCATGGTTTTGTGATGGAATCAACTCTAATTCTCATACCTCTCATCTCTTGAAAACTAGATCGAAGGAAGTTCACATATGAATTTTAATGAATTATCTTCTAACTGGATGAAGATGGGACTCTAAATCCAGTTGTGTTCTTGAATCAAGCACAGATCTCCCTAATCTTTACAAGTGGATCCATGGCACCCTAGTTTCCTACCTTTGAATTTTACAAATTTTAGTAAATTAAATTCACAAGTATTCCCTTAATTCTTCCTGGTTTAGATACATCTTCTTATAGTTCTAGTTCTGTTATTTTCGAATTACGTACAAGGTACAGTCCATGTGGATTCGACTTCAGTCTTACCGAGATTATTACTACATCGCAACCCTATACTAGGGGTTGTGAACAGTTGGATCTCAAATAAAAATCACGCTAGACCTTAGGGAGGCTTCAACGGTGGATGTCACTCTCCTCACTGTTTTTTGTGGTGGGGTCCACTCCAGCTTTGGATCTACATCATTCTTTTGATCATGCCCTAAAATGATCTCTCCAAATGGATGGATAGTGTGGATATAACACATATATCATGATGGGAACCACAGAACTTGGTGGCGTCACTTCAGTAGCGAGTCTAACTACTCAACCTGTCGGTAGCTAATCTGTCTCCAATTTCTTTCTTCTAAAATTTAATTAGGCCGTGTCATCTCATGAGAATTTTATAAGATCAAAAAATATTTATAAAATCTGCTTGATTAGCAAGGAATATTAGCTGTGACCCAGGATGAGTGATGTCCGTAGGATCCTTACTGTGGGCCCACCTTGATCTACGTGTTGTATATCTACTTCATCCATCCATTTTCTCATATTATTTTAAGACTTGACTTGAATGGGTAATTGTGATCGGGTTAGACTTAGTCTGGATTAGTCCAGGCCAGACCTGGGCTCGGATCGGGTTAGGCATGTTGGACTCGGTACCGAGTCAGGTCGAGTTCGGGTCAGGCCTATTTCAAAATCGAATTGAGTTGGGTTAGCCCTAACTCGATTTGAATCAACTCGATGCCCACCTCTAACCATGATGGTTGTTTCTTTTTTTTTTTTTATCCACACCATCTATCCATTTTGCCCACTTATATAAGGGCATGAGTCTAAAAATAGATAGATCGATATCTTAAGTGGACCACACCATATGAAAAGTGCTGATTGAACACATACCATTATAAACTTCATAGAGCCCAATGTAATGTTTATTTTCCATCCAACCAACTGATAACATCACAAAAACATGGATGAAGAGAAAATACAAATATCAGCTTGATTCAATATTTTTGTAGCCCTCAATAAGTTTTTAATCTTCTAATCATCCATGTTTCTTGTGGTGTGGTCCACCTGAGATTTGGATCTTACTTAATTTTGTGCTCATGAACTACAATGATTTGTAAAAATGGATGGACGGCATGGATAAAATATATACATCATGGTGGAGCCAATAGAGCTTTTCCAATAACACACAATACTGCAATTGGTGGTATATACTACCAGTATCCCCTTTATCAAAGCCACTTGTATGAGTAAATAGTCAGTGGCTCAGGTGGGCCATACTGTGATGTTTTTTAGAAAATCAACCTGGACCACAAGGTACATTACCCCATTTTAGGCTATAAGCCGAAAAAATCAGTTTTATCTATAATTCAGGTTGACCACATGATTGTAAACATCATCACTTTGCACAGTAACATCGTCACTTTGTTAGGCCACATGCCGAAAAAATCAGTTCGATTTATTATTTGACAAGCCGCTACTTTATCTAGTGAAATCCTGTCACTTTGCACAGTAACATCGTCACTTTGTCTAGTGGAATCAAGTCACTTTATTCGAAAACTCGTCATTTTATCAAGCAAAACCCTATCAATTTGTCTAACAACCCCATCACTTTATCTAGTGGAACATCGCCACTTTGTCTAATGGAACCCCGTTACTTTGTCCAATAATCACGTCACTTTGTCTAATAGAACCTTATCACTTTGTCTAACACCCTTTTCACTTTATATAGTGAAATCCTATCACTTTGTCCAACAACCTCGGCACTCTCTGTCTAGTAGAACCCTGTCACTTGATATAGTAGAACTTTGTCACTTTGTCCTACTACATAGTCTCTTTGTCTAGTAGAACCTTATCGCTTTGTCCAGCAACCCAATCACTTTGTCTAGTGAACCTCATCACTTTGCCCAACAACCTCGTTACTTTGTCCAGCAACCTCATCACTTTGTTTAGTGGAACTCAGTCACTTTGTCTTCCAGCCTCATCACTTCGTTTAGTGGAATCAGGTCACTTTGTCTGGCAACCCATCACTTTTTCCGATAATCTGTAATTTTGCCTAATGAAACCCTATTTGCTTTGTCTCGTTTAACCTTATTATTTTATTTAGTGGAATCATGTTGCTTTGTCAGGCAACCTTGTCACTTTGTTTAGTGTAACTTTGTCATTGTGTCTAATAACCCCGTTACTTTGTCCAATGAACCCTGTCACTTTGTTTAATGACTAAGAAAAAATTATCGGCAATGGATGGTCTATATTGTCGATGGCCCCATATGATTTAAGGCCCATGTTAAATTGTGCCCTATATAATGTAGGGTCCACATCAAAGGTTGCCCTCACATAAATAGAGGTTAGGGCTCCAAATTATGAATGTTGTATCGCTAACTAGTATAATATGCTGAGTAAACTTTGCGGGGAAGTAGATTACATCTTGCCCCCACATATACCATATTCCTTCTAGGCAGGAGCTATGTTGAGCCCATCGTAATGTATGGGTTTTATCCATGCCGCCCATCCAATTTTTTTAAATCATTTTAGGGTTTTAGCCCAAAAATAGGTAGATTTAAAGCTCAAATGGGCCACACTAGAAGTAGTGGTGATAATGATTTGAAACCCTAAGATGGTTGTCATTATCACCACTACTTCTTTTAGTGTGGCCCAAGGAGTTTGTAAGTAGAAGAAATTTTAAAAAAAAAAGAGAGAAGAGAAGAGGAGAGAAGATGAAAGGGATTTCTAGTCTACCGAGTCGACTCAGTCATCCATTTTGGCGCTGAATTTCCAGAGTTGTTATTGGATTGTTTACACTAAGTGTTTTAATCTGAAAGAGGAAGGAAGAAAAATGAAGAAGGAGAGATGTCGATCTTAAAGTGCGAACATCCAACTCTAACAACATTGAGAGATAATTCAACTCTAAGGTGAGGATCACCCTTCACGCTTTCCTATATCTTAATAGCTATCTTTGTTTATTCATCTTTGTTCATTACCTCATTGATTGCTTAATATGGTTGATTTCTCTTATTGATTTTTGTTCTTTATAAATGATTGAAGGATTGGATTTAAATTCAAATATTTAAACATGTGATGAAATTAATACCTCTATTTTGGTTTTAAATGAACACTTTAGATATGCATGTGCTATCGATATTATACGTAATCTAATTTGTCATTTATGATTACTTGATGGAATGTTTGGAAGTCCTCGAACTAGTGGCCACTTGTCTAATGGATTAAATGGAATATTTGTTATGGACTTACCATATTGTAGATCATTTAGGCCTATATGTCTAAGTGATAAGGTTCTACTAGACAAAGTGACGTGATTATTGGTCAAAGTAACGGGATTCTATTAGACAAGGTGACGATGTTCCAATAGATAAAGTGATGGGGTTACTAGACAGATTGATAGGATTTCGCTTGATAAAATGATGAGTTTTCAAATAAAGTGACTTGGTTCCACTAGACAAAGTGACAATGTTACTCCGCAAAGTGACAGGATTTCACCAGATAAAGTGGCAGCTTGTCAAATAAAATGATGGGGTTTCAATAGACAATGATGGGTTCATTTGACAAATTGATAGAGTTCCATTAGATAAAATGATGGGGTTCTATTAGATAAACTAACGTGTCCATTTTATATAATCATCATGATGGGTCTTATAAGTTTCAAGAGTGAATGTCTCTCTTCCAAATATTTTCTTTGGTGTGGCTCACATGAATCTCGTGTTAACCTATTTTTTTTTGGATTCGGGCCTAAATAATTACGCATCTAATTGTTAGAGTGAATTTTCCACACACATCATGGTAGCTCCCGCCAAAATTTCAATCCCCCATACTTCTCCAATTGTAAAGAGAGTTTATATATATATATATATATATGGGGTGTGACTCTCGATTTTTCCGGGGCCCACTGAGATGTTTATGTAATATCCATTATAACTATTGGCTATTAAGTTCCATATTGAGCCTAGTGATATGCACTAAAGGAAATAGTTGGGAGAGAGATGTTCACCCCTTTTTTAAAGGGTCAAACATTATACTTACATTAAAATCCACTTCAACAACTAGATTATTTTTAAAAAAAAAAGCATTTTACCAAAAATCATACTGATACATGAATCACTTGGGCCGGACTAATTGTAACGCCTCGTACTTTCCCGTACTCGGGTGCTACCAAGTAACCCATGTTAGTATAAGTACAAACCTAACTTATTCGAACATCTATGGTCATTCCAGTCTAAATCCACCATTCATCAGGTCTACAACGTCCCATAGGAAGATCCATCATTTGAAAAATACAGATCGGGTTATCTGATTTCATATCCAACTCCCAGATCACACCTAAACATTCGTTAGGGCCCCAAGGGTTATTGATAATTAAATGTTAGATAATCTAATCGTTAGATCATTTAAGTGCTCAGTAAATCATGATTTGGTAATTAGGGATTCAAGTGGTGTAGCTCACTTTAATGCAAAGAAACCCTAATATTAGGGTATGTAGCTAAACGACTCACAACGAATAGTCTCACATCTTACGTATGGGCATAATAATAATAGTAATAATAATAATAATAATAAATAAATAAATAAATAAGTAAACAAAAAGATAAATAAATAACAAGGTATAGGTAATAATAATAATAATAATAATAAAGTTAAATATGTAATAATATAAAATCATGAAACAGATAGTCCTAATAACCTACAGAGCGGGACCCACAACAGAAAATACATGCATATGTGAAGATAATAATAATAATAATAATAAAGTGAAATAAACCATGATAATAATAAATAATAATAGTAATAAAATTAATATTAATATTAATATTTGGACTAGTGATATATTATGAAGGTCTTGAACGTACACATGATCCATTAAAACCCTTTTAACCGTTGACGTTCAATTTCGGGATGATCCGATCATTAGATTGACGGGAATCCACCAATATAATCCAAATCAAGTTGGGGCCCCACTTAGGCCTTAGATTTGCCTGATCTTCAATCTAGGGCCATGATTAGCAACCCCGAGATCGAATGGGCGGAGTGGATTTCACCAGAACCTCACGTGGACCCCACACATGTGTTGCGTGTGCACCAAGAGTGGTGCACTTGCTGTGCACCAGACCTCCAATGCAATCAGACGAGCGCTGACCTATGCTCGTCCGAAAAAGGGGATTCTCCCACCTATATCCATTTGAAACGGCTTGTTTTTGTCCCTCCTTGTTTGATCGAGATGTGGCCCACCATCTCATCCCAGTTGGAGGATCCAAACCGCCCATCTGATAGAGTGTCCACGCTTGACCAAAACCTCGCCTGTTTCACACGATGACAAGTACACGCATGGGCACAAACTCTGGCGTAAACTGACCGTGTGTTGTAGGTTCTTTCCAAAAATGGAAAATTTCCGTTTCTCTTTCGGTTTGCTAGGATGGCAATCCGAGTGAGGTGGAATTCCTCAATCTCATCCATCCATATGGTGTTATCTCAGCTGTCCATTTGCTTAGGGTTTTCCAAACAAAACCATGTTCGGTTTCGGTTCCTACCCACAAAAATTTGGAGACGGTTTTAGCCAGAGCAAATTTGGACCATTTTTTATTGATCCGATGGTTCTGGGACATTAGGGTTAGTGGATAAAAGGGAATGGATCGAGCACTAGGAGCTCATCCTTCATTCTTGCAGTTGCTCAAAAAAATCGAGCTGAGAGCTTCAAAGTTCTAACCCACTAGGAAATCTTCATCGGACCTTCGAAATCTTTCTTCCACAAGCTCTTGTGGACTAACACGAAGTGTCCAACA
Source organism: Magnolia sinica (assembly GCF_029962835.1). Taxonomy (NCBI): domain Eukaryota; kingdom Viridiplantae; phylum Streptophyta; class Magnoliopsida; order Magnoliales; family Magnoliaceae; genus Magnolia; species Magnolia sinica. The sequence goes on along the minus strand of NC_080591.1, from coordinate 28,370,996 downwards.
GAAGAAGAATGGAGAAAAACTCACTGGTTGGAGATCCGCCATTGGAGCCTCACCATCTTCTTCGCCACATCTGCCAGGTTCGGGGCAGGTTGTGGATTGAGTTGCTCGAGTCTAGATCCTCCTGGAGGTCTCAGAAGGAAGGAGGGTTCAATGAAAGAGAACAGAGAGAGAGAGAGTGGTGTGGTTGCTGTTGCACTCGCCGCTGCTTCACCAGCTCGTGCTGCAGTGGATTCGAGTCACGGTCGGGCCGAGTCCTGGCTCAGTTCAAGCCATCCTAAAGCGAGAGAGAGAAGGAAAAGGAAAGAAAAGCAGTAAGAGAAAGGAGAGGATGGGTGCACTGTTGCACCAGTTTGAACCGAGCTGAGTTTGGGTCGACTCGTTGCCAGGGTGCTGGCTGGCGAGTCGGGCTGTGTCCAGGCTCAGTTGAGTACGAGCCTGGCCTAGTCCAGCAGGAGAAGAAAAAGGAGAGAAGAAGAAGAAGAAGAAGAAAATGAGAGGAGTGAAGGGCGTTGCTTCCCTTCATGGAGCTGTTGCTGACTCAACTCAGCTGAAACTTGATGAGTTGAGCTGTTCAAGTTGGGGGCAAATCGAGCTTGCAGGTCGAACAGAGTCGACGTAGTTGAGTCAGCGCTTCCTTCCAAGACCAAACTCGTATTAATGTATTGTTATCATTGTTACTACCATTTTTTATTAGGGTTATAAATATTAGATATAATTAGCCAACATTGGATTATTTATGCTCAAACTAGCTATCATAAACAAGAGTGCAATTATTAAGTAGTGTATAAATATTAGCATTAATAGTATATCATAATATTTATTATCATAATGATTATTGGGGTCATGTTAGTTAATAATAACTATATATCGCTAGTATCAATGGTGATTTTGTGATTATTAATAATATTAGTATTGTACATCAATTAGAAATTCAATCCAAAATTTTGAACCTAAATATAAACTCTAAGATGAAATCCTAGACCTAAGTACTCTAAACTCTAGGTCAATACTCTAAACATAGATAGTGTATTAGGTTTGGATCTAATTGTAGAATTTCATACTTCATAATAGATCATAATATCTATTATCATGACTAGAGTAATTATGGATAGTTATGACTATTATCATTTTCCTTATGGGATTAGTATAATTCTAGTTAATATGATTATTAGTATTAGTCCTTATTATATTATTGTTAGTAAAATTTTTATTATTGTTACTTGCATTATTTAAGAGATTATTAGTCATTATAAGAATAATAGATAATGTCGGTATCTTTATATATGAACTTATGAACCATTATTATTAATATGTTAGCTAATATAAATTATAACACTAACGCTAATAGTTATCTTGTAATTATTAAGATTAAATTGTAACTAATACACTAACTAGAGTTTAAATCCTAGAATCTAAGTTTAGGACTAAACCCTAGGATGAAAAATCTTAAATTTACATTAAAAATCCTAAGATAAATAATTCAAACCCTAGGTTATGATCTTAAGCCTAGGTAGTGCGTAGAACTTGGATTTAATTATACAAGTTCATAAATTGTGGTAGGATTCAATTCTAAGGGCGCAAGCACTTAGTGACACTAGAAGATGATTCGGTTCATCAGGTGATGATTTCTTCCCCTTAAGCTTTCTATCTCTAAATTAGATCAAGGATAACTTTTAAATTGATTATGAATGATGCCTAGAGCTTGATTAATTATATGATTAGCTTACTTGGATATATGTTTGAGAATTGATCATGAATATCAAATGCTTATGCTAGATCTTGATTCATTTAATAGTTCTTGAATTGTATTTACACTTGTACTTAAGTTGTACTTTATTAAAATGGTATCATAGTTCGATACTTGATCTCTATGCCATTTGGATGTGCTATTGTACTGTTTGCAAGACACATATGACTCGAAATCTCTCTAATCTGTGAGGTGAACCTCTATCTATGAAAGAGAGTCTGTACTTAGGGTGTAATGAGATTGATTGTGTTAAGAATAGACCTTCAACATGGAGATTATGTTAGTGACAAAGTTATTTATGGAACTTACCATCTATGGGGTGATTCTACCTATTTGATCATGGGATGAACCATTTGACATTTTTATCGCCGTTGCTTAGTCATATTTAAGGCATGCATACCGACTCCTTTTAATCGTTGTATTCAGTATCTTTGACATTCATTCCCACTCAATATACGATGATAGATTCCTATGCATTAAGAGTTGATTGGCCACATGCTGATGGGTTTTATCAATATCCTAAGGCAGTAGACTCATGGGCCGGGGATGGTGGAAATGGGACACTATGCCCGAGCCGTTGGCCTACGTTGGGTGATGAGCCCCCGTAGTGACCTTGAGCTTTATTAAACCGGCTGATTGTAATTGGATTAATAATGTCCTGACTAATCATGCATACATGGCATATTGACGATGACGGGTGAATATTTCTTGATGCTGTAGCATGTGTCCTCCGGGTTATTGGGCGTAATCGTTTTGCTAGCTGCCAGACCATCGACTATCGATTTACGTATGTGATGTACGATGGGTAGTCATTATGCAGTATGTGATGTACGCACGTGATGTGCTTCGCTAATGGCTAGCCTTTGCATGGGTGACGAGCCCAACTGCCGACTGGATGAGCATCCCCATGTCGATGATGCATTCACGCATCCATGCATATAATAAGACTACATTTTGTTATATTTTATATGCCTTGTTGTTTACATACTATACTTGTCTATGGTGGCAGTGTGTAATCTTGAGGGGAATTTACACTGAGTTGGCCACTCATCCATCAAATATATAATCGTACAGGTAGTACATGTGGCTTAGATGATATTTAAGTTCAGACTTATGAGCAGCCGTTATGATTGACAAGGATGCGTGGCTGTATCTACCTAGAGAAGATGCGTGATCTCGCGGCTTTCGTTTATATGCATTTTAATATTTCTCATGTATTAAATTATGTAATTCTTGTAGTTGTTACTATTGAGACATTGGTTTGTATAAGTCATTATGGGAAACCGCTCGTACATTCTGAATGTAATGTAAATTTTTTTCCTTTATGTTGATTTGTCCATCTTTTGCTAAACTGCTAACTTTGATATATATATATATATATATATATATATATATATATATATGAAATTTGGTTCTCTATAGATTAACACTCGGGTTTTTGAGAAATGAGTTATATACTCGGGTTCTGAAAACACAGGGTGTTACATTAATGGAAACAATTTGGAAGGCGAGGATTGCCTATACACTGTTTATAATCATGTGGTCAACCTGAATTATAGATAGAACTGATTTTTTTGGCCTGCGGCCTAAAATTGGGTGACACACCTTGTGGTCTAGGTTGATTTTCCAGAAAACATCATAGTACGGCCCACCTGATCCGCTGACTATTTACTCATACAAATGTCTTTAACAAAAGGGACACTAGTAGCATATACCACCAACTGCAGTACTGTGTTATTGGAAAAGCTTTATTGGCTCCACCATGATGTATATATTTTATCCACATCGTCCATCCATTTTTATAGATTATTATAGTTCATGAACACAAAATTGAGGAAAATCCAAATCTCAAGTGGACCACACCACAAGAAACATTGGTGATTAGAAGATTAAAAACTTATTGGGGGCTACAAAAGTTTTGAATCAAGCTAATATTTGTATTTTCTCTTCGTCCATGTCTTTGTGACGTTATCAGTTGGTTAGATGGAAAATAAACATTACATTGTGCTCTAAGAAGTTTATAATGGTATGTGTTTAATCACCACTTTTCCTATGGTATGGTCCACTTGAGATATCGATCTATCTATTTTTAGATTCACGCACTGATGTAAGCAGGCAAATTGGATAAATAGTGTGGATAAAAAACAACCATCATGGTTAGAGGTGGGCATCGAGTCAATTCGGACCAAGTTAGGGCTAACTCGACTCGATTCGGTTTTGAAATAGGCCTAGCCTGAACTTGACCTGACTTGGTACCGGGTCCAGCATGCCTAACCTGATCCGAGTTCAGGTCTATCCTGGACTAATCTGGACTAAGTCTTACCCGATCACAAGTATTGTCTCGGGTTGAGTCGGACCGAGTTAGGTCGGGTGCAGTGGGTATCCATGAGCTGAAATCACAACTCAAAATCGAGATTCACTTGCTAGAATTGCAGCCTCTCCATACCTACACGACATCTCATATCTGAAATGTCATATTCAAGTTTTTTTTAAATATATATACAAGTCTAGTTTCAGATCAAGTCGAGTGAGTACCGAGTTGGATTTCGGGTCGAGTCGAGTCGAGTTACTAGGTGACTCGAACTCGAGGATTGGACGAAGTCAGCTTGATTAGGATCGACTCACCCACTTCGTTCGTATCGAGTTGGACAAGTCAAGTTTACTGAGTCATTGCTTGCCCAGTCATAATCATGGTGAAGTCCACAAAGGTTTTTTTATTTTTAGTAGCACACAATACTAACATTGGTGCTGTGTACTATTGTAACACCCTGTACTTTCCAATACCGGAGTGTTACCATTTAATCTAAGTTAGTATAAATACAAACCTAGCTTAAGTGAACATTTACGTCATATTCTAGCATAAATCCAACTGTTGAAAATAATCTCCATCCATTTATTAAGCTATCCATCTGTCGATTTCCAAGATGGATCATCATGCCACTAGAGAGACATATTTTTAGGATCCAAATTTCATTGATGGGCAAATCTAGCCGACCATTTTGAATTTACAACCGTAAATCATGAAATCAACTATTCACCAAGTTTACAACGTCCCATAGGACGATTCATCATTTAAAAACATAGATCGGATTGTCTAGTTCCATATCCAACTCCCAAATCACACCTAAACATTCTTTAGGATCTCTAGGGTCATCGATAGCTAAGTTAGAGTCAATCCAATCGTCGGATTGTTGGAATGGCCAGCGAACCAAGAATTGATATGTTCATATAGTGTGGCCCATTTTAACAATTAAAATACTTTGAGAGCTAGATGCATGACTTGTAGATTTTGATCTACCGTAAGGGTGACTTTGTTTAGAAGTGGGCCCTATGATTCTAAATTTAGATAATAATAATTTATAATAAAGTAATAATAAAATTAATATTAAAACTACTATTTGGTTAATAACATATTATGAAGGTCTTGAACATACAAATAGCCCATTAGTACATTTTTTTACCATTGATGTTAAGTTTGGATCTAATCTGACCATTGGATCAATGAAAATCCACAAATAAGGACCTACATCTATGTGCATCACCCACCTAAGCTTTGTATCTGCCTAGTTTTTGGTCGGACGCCTTGATGGGGACCCCTAAACTGAATGGATGGAGTGGATTTCGTCCAGAATCATTGTGGACCCCACTATTGGTTGTATGTGTACCACGGTGAGTGTGCACTTGTGGTGCACCAGACCATAGGCACGGTCAAATCGGGTTTGACCCGATGCCTCCCGCCCAAAAGAGGAAACTCTCCTCTTTTCTTTTTGTCTCTTGCGCTACAACATCGTTTGCAGACAACGTCTGCTGTCCTTGATTGATGGCCCATCGGGCAATCTAGATCGTTCATCACGACTGGATGACGGTCCCGAACGAACCCTGGGTGGTTTCACCCGTTGGCATGCACTCGTATGCACAGAAACACTAGTGCAAGTAGGAGGTGCACTCAGACAGTTTTCAAAAACAGAAGCATTGTTTTCGCCTTAGCTGGCAATCCGCATGCGCACGTCCCCTTCAATCTCAGCCATTCGACTGTTGGAAAATCTTAGCCCTCCACCTAAGCAACGCGGTTTAGGGCTTTCAAAACAAAACCATGGCCGGTTTCAGTCCTGCCCACTATTTTGGAGGCAGTTTTGGGCAGATTAAATCCTGACCATTTGGCTTATATCCGACAGTTCTAGGAGCTAGGGCAAGCAAATAAAAGGGAGAGGATCGAGCAGTAGGGTATCCTCCTCCGTTTTCTGGTAGCCACTCAAGAGCAGTTGTTTCTTCCCAAACTCGAACCCACCGACGAAATGCCTCTAGAGCTTCGATCTCGTGTTTCCACGAGCTCTTATAGGTGTATACAAACCGTCTAGAAGCAGTGGAATCAAGAAAGACCCATCAAATTTCGATCCATAATTGGAGGCCGACCTTCTTCCTTATTTGCTGTCACGCCACACCACACCGAGTCTGTTTGAGTCTGGGTTCATTCAGACCCTCTTGAGCTCCCAAACAAGAAGGAAGAAGGTGGGGAGAGAGAGAGAGAGAGAGAGAGAGAGAGAGAGAGAGAGAGAGAGAGAGAGAGAGAGGGTGTGTGTGTGTGTGTGTGTGTTCGTGTGGCATCGACTCGGCCCACCTGAGTCGCTGGACCAGCAAGGGCCGCTGCCATGTCGACTGAGCTTGACTCATTGAGCTTGGGTCATATGGAGCTTGGACTCAGTGAGCCTTACTAAATCGAGAGAAGGGAAGAAGGAAGAAGGCAGTGGTGGTACAAGTCGATTGCTGCACTTGTGCTCGAGTCAGGCCTAGCCATGAGATGGGCTGATGTGCCTGGGTGCGTTTGACCTCCCTAAGCACATGAAAGGAAGGAAGAAGAGAGGAGCATGAATGAAAATGAAGAGGAGAAGAAGAAGGAGAGTGGGTGCGTTACTGCACCTGCTTGAACCGAGCTAGCTTGACTCACTAACGAGTCCAACTCGCTAGACCGAGTTCGGTCCGAGCTAAGGATGGGTCTGGTCAGATCTAGACACTGTCCAGTCGTTGGTTGTACAAAGAAGAAAAATAGAAAATAGAAGAAAAGGAAGAGAGAAAGAAGAAAGAGGAGAAATAATAGGGGGAGGTTGAGCCCTTATTGCTGCCTAGTCAATTCTGTTGAAATCCACTGAGTTCAACTGGGTCGAGCTAGGTTTGGGTTTACTCTGAGTATAGCTGGATATTCCAGTAAAATAAAGAAAGGAGATAGGAAGAGAGACAGAAAGCAAGAGAGAGAAAAAAAAGAGAAGAAGAGGAGAGAGGGTGATGTCGAGTCAACTTGGCGGCCATTTTTCTGAGTTCGGTCCGAGTTGGGTGTGAGGTTGGCTGAGTCCAGACTCGCCTAGTCAAATAGAGCGGCAAAGAGAGAAGGAAGAGGAAGGAAAGAGAAAAGATAAGGAAGAGAAGGAGAAGATGAGAGCAGTTAGAGGTTGTCGAGTTTCCAGTTGAGTCGACTCAGTCCTCGCCACTTTAGACTCAAATTGGGCCAGTTTTAATGAAGATCCTGATCCATTCAACTTAGGTATGCCGACTTCCGATTCTTTTATACACTTGAATTGTCAAAATCAAATTGTCATTATTTTTACTATTGTTAGAAATTATTATTAGATATTATTAAATTATTAATTATGATTTTTCTAGTTAAGCTTCATACTACAATTAACTTACAATTATTAATTATTTCATTAGTTATCATTAAGAATTGATGATACAAGTGAAACATTAAAATCTAAAATCCATGTCTAGAATTGGATTATAGGATGAAGCTAAAGATCTAAGTAATCCAAACTCTAGGTTATCATCCTAACCGTAGAAAGTGTATAAAACTTAAATCTGACCATACAATTTTACAACTCATGGTAGGATTCGATTCTGAGGACGCACGTGCTTCATAGCAATGTTAGTTGATGAATCAAAACATAAGGTGATGATTTCTTCCCCTTAAGCTTTCCATTTCCAAATTAGTTTAAGTAATAGTCTTTATTAGAATCATAGATCTTATCTCATAAAATGCGATCTTTTATCAAACCTTAAGGCATGGCTTATACTTGAAATATAGTTGACAATTGCGAACTATGATTTCATACAATAACTACTTACATGATGGTTTTCATTTAAATTTAAATTGATAATCCTTATCATGACTTATTGCGATTATTATGAATTAACTTATGTCTGACATGCCATAACTATGTCTTATCATGGATTGTTGTGAGTCACTTATGGATCTCGATTCATTACACTTAATAGTGGGTGATCCCTCTTGTGTATGTGAACCCATGCTTAGGATGTAACAAGATAGAGTGTGGTAAGAAATGAACCCTCAATTTGGAGGTTATATGGGATATGGAACATTAACGTGAGATTTACCATCCATTGGTCATACGGCTGGAATGGCTTAGAAATGACCTCTTTAACTGCTTTAATTTAACATTACCTGACCCCTTTACCGTCTCGATCTAATGATCCGAGCACCCTTTTACCACTGCGATTTAATAACTGTCCCATGTTTTGATGGTTGTCTTGTGTGGCTTCGATGGCCTATGCTCATGCGATGGTGATCCCTACTTATTAAATTTGATTGGCCCTTAGTTGATGGGCATCCATTAAACATCCTAAGATGGGGAAACCTCATGAGCCGGGGATGGTGGTCATGGGACACTATACCCGAGTTGTCGGCCTACGCTGGGTGACAAGCCCCCCGTAGTGACCATTGAATTACTCAAACCAGCTGATTGTAATTGGAATAATAATGGTTTGGCTAATCATGCATTCATAGCATATTGGCGATGACGGGTGGCTAATTCTGGATGCTGTAGCACATGCCCTTAGGTTTAGTAGGGTATCGTTTCGTTAGCTCCCAGACCATCAACTATCGACCTACGTACGTGAGTATGATGACTTGGTCACTATGCTGTATGACATATGCTATGCTAGTGACCAGTCTTATGCATGGGTGACGAGCCTAAGTCCAACTGGATGAGCATCCCTAGGTCGATGTGCATTTACGCATCCATGCATTTAAAAAGACTACATCATGTATTGTTTTGATTGCCTTGTTGTTTTTAATTATGCTTAGCTAAGGCGGTGGTGTGTAATCTTGAGGGGAATTCACACTAAGTTGGCCACTCATCCATCAAATATATAACCGTATAGGTAGCACAGGTTTCTTAAAAGACACTCCTATCTAGAGTGTTAAAGAGCAAGATACAATTATCAGGGATGTCTAGTTGTATTTGCCAGGAGAAGCTGCACGATCTTGCGGCTCAAGTTTATATGCATTTTATTATTTCTCTTGCTTAAATTATGTAATTTTTGTATTTACAATTATAAGATACATTGGTTTGTATAAGTCATTATGGGCAGCTGCTCGTATATTCTGAATGTAATGCAAATTTTCCTTTATGTTTAATTTATCAATCTTTCGCTAAACTGCTAACTCTAAAAGAAAAAGAAAAAAATACTTGAATTTGACTATTTTTAAAGGTTAACACTCGGGTTTTTAGAGAACGAGTCATATACTTGGGTTCTGAAAACTCAGGGCGTTACAACTATGCCACGAGATCCGAGTGTAAAAGAAAGAACCCGACAACTCTAAATCCCCCAATGTGAGTGGGACCCATCTAATTGTATACATTGAATATCTATGCCATCTATCCATTTTGCGAGCTCATTTTACATGGTAGGCTAAAAAGTGAAGCCTATTCAAATCTCAAGTTGACCACATTACAAGAAACTATAGTCATTGATTATTAAAACCGTTTTGTGGGTCACAAATGGTTTTTGATTAAGCTGATATTTGTGTTTTTCCTTCGTCCGAGTTGTGTAACCTTATCAACAATAGATTGGATGACAAATAAACATTACAGTGGACAATGAAGTTTTCAATGGTCAACATTCAATGACCATTGTTTCCTGTGGTGTTCTCCACCTGAGAGTTGTATTTGCTTCATTTTTTGTACAATTCTCTAAAATAATATGAGAAAATGGATGGATTGGGTAGATATATAACGCATAGATCAAGGTGGACCCACGATCAGGAATCTATGGACATCACGCATCCTGGGTCCCAACTAATATTCCTTGCTAATCAGGTAAATTTTGTGTATATATATATATATATATATATATATATATTTCTTATAAAACTGTCTTGAGATGACATGACCTAATTAAATTTTAGAAGAAAGAAATTGGAGGCGGATTAGCTACCGACAAGAGGTTGAGTAGTTAGACTCGCTACTAAAGTGTCGTCACCAAGTTATGTGGGGCCCACCATGTTGTATGTGTTGTATCCACACTGTCCATCCATTTGGAGAGATCATTTTAAGGCATGGTCAAAAGAATGAGGCAGATCCATAGCTGGAGTGGACCCCCCCACATCAAATAGTGAGGAGAGTGAGGTCCACCGTTGAAGCCTGCCTAAGGTCCACCGTGATTTTTTTTTGAGATCCAACCTGTTCATAAGTTAACACAGACATTAAAGAAGGGAAAACACAAATATTAGCTTGATCAAAAACTTTTGTGACCCTTAAAAGTTTTTAATGGCGGGCATGACTCTCTCCATTGTTTTCTGTGGTGGGACCCACTCGAGTTTTGGATCTGATTCATTCTTTGGCTCATGCCCTAAAATATTTTCTCCAAATGGATGGACGACATGGATACAAAACATACATCATGGTGGGACCCATGTAACTAGGTGACGTCACTTTAGTAGCGATTCTCGCTACTCAACCGGTGCGCTGAATCCCCAAATGTAAGGAAGCTGATTGTGTAGTGAGTAACTGTAACACCCCGTACTTTCTATACTCGGGCGTTACCTTGGATACCTAATTAATATATGCTTATTCATGGGGACACGTAAAAATTTACTTTATACACCATCACCCGACCACCTATTTATCCGCCCATCTCAACTATCTGATCTTAGTTAGTAACGGCCTACCATACACCATCACTTAGTTAGCCAAAAAGCTCTATAGACTATAAGTTACTTAAATGAAACTTTAGTGCTATAGGATCATCAACCCTGAATCAAAATAAATCTAGTGTGCCTAATTCATATCAATCAAACGAAGACATTTGTGACAATCTAAATCATACAAATAGTTGGTCAATAGGCCTATATCTTAGTGTAACTCACAATCATTCACTCATCTGAGTCCAACTTAAAGGTTTGTCATTTAATCATCACACCTAGGCCATTAGACCACTAATTTAACCATTGAATCCCATCTAGGTAGACCCTAGGACCATTATAACCATGGACGATCAGATCAAATGAAATCTGACCATCGGATCGATAAGAATTTACAATTAGAAGGCCGAAATCTAAACGTATGGCCCACCTAAACATTTAATCCATCTCATCTTTGGTGGGATGGCCCAACAACTCTATTTAAGACAAATGGATGCAGTGGATTTTATAAAACATCACTATGGACCCCACATAAGAATTGTGTGTACACCAAGGAAGGTGCACCAACCATGCACCGAACGAAACATCGGGTCAACCAGAAGTTGACCCGATAAAAAGAGAATTTTCCGCCTCTTTCTTTCCTTTGCAACCAGTGACGGACAACCGTCCATTGTTTTGATCGGTGGGCCATCATCATCCCCCATTTGAATGATCCAAATCGTCCATCTGAATTGGACGATAAATATGACCAAAACCAAGCTTTTCCCGCACCATAAGACAGGAGTGTACGTGCACAATTTCTGATACAAATAGGTCATGTGCGATGATTTTTGAAAATAGAAACTCCACGTTATTGCCAAGTTGGAATTCCAATCCAGCTAGACTCCTTAGATCTCGGCCGTCCATTTCGAACAAATCCAAGATGCGGAAAGCTCCGTTATAGCGATTAAGGCTTCAAACCGCAACTCAGGATCGGTTTCGGCGGAGGAAACACACGCCTTACCTAGGAAGCACAATGCTCTGTGGATCAATCCAGACCCTCCAGGTGACCTAGAGTGGAGGATTATCCCTCCATCAATATTCCACCATGATCATGGCCGTCATCTTCTCCAACTGGCTGGTGAAACCCATCACCTAGTGATGGGGCCCATTTCCTGATCAGGGCCGTCCATTCGGTGGGCCATGGAGCCAGATGTGCATCCATAACACTTATTGAATCCACGTAACCAAAGCTCGATTATATCATCCCAAAATCTCGTAGTTTGAAACCAAGAAATCGCAACTAATCCGTAACTAATCACCTGGATTAGTTGCATTTGAATCCTCTAGAAGAGGATTAATACACCCTATTTAAGGTTGCCTTTTAGGGCATCCTTTTTAAAAATGGAAAGAGATAGAGAGAGAGTAATGGCGCTGCTTTGGTTGCCGCATCGGGGCGAGTCATCTCGGTTCGAGCTGCTGTGGGTTCGGGCTGAGTCTGTGCGTTCAGCTCTTTTCAAGAGAGGAAGATGAGTCTAAGAAGGGAGATTGAGGAGAGGAAGTAGAAGGAACGGAGAGAAAGAAGATCGAAAGAGGAGAAGAGAAAGGATGCGGGTGTTTGTGTCGCATTCCGAGCGTGGACCGAGTCACTGTTGCAAGTTTGTCGCCGAATCGAGTTGGCTCAGCAGCCTTGAACAGATGCTGGATTTGAGACAGAAAAATAGGAGAAGGAGAGAGAGGATGAGAGAATGAAGAAGAGAAGAAGAAGAAGAAATGAAAGGAAAAGAAGAAGATCAATGTGTGCGAGGAGAGATGGCAGGCGAGTCAGTGACTCGCTGGCACGAGTCAATCCGGTCGAGCCACGGTGAATGCGGGTTGAGTGGGGACTCAGCTGGGGCATATAGAGAGGGAAGAAGAGAGAAATGGATTAAAGAAGAAGGAAGGAGAAGAGAGGAAAGAGAGGAGGGCTACTGCCAAGTTGACTCAGCTGAAACTCACCAAGTTAGGGCGGGTCTTGTTGAGTCCAGAAACTTGCTAGACGGGTTGCTGAATAAGGAAGGTGGAGAAAAGGAAAAGGAAAAGGAAGGAAAGGAAGAAGAAAGGAGAGAAAGCAGGAGGAGTGAGGATCCTGTGACTCGCCTGAGTTTAGTCACCGAGTCAACGATCAAGTTTGGTGAGTTTGATCCTATGGATTTTAGTTTTAAATTTTGATTTGTTTTAGATTGAGAAAAGGCTGATCTAGACCCTTGTTTGAAATATAGGAGGTGTTGATTTTCAAACGCCTCCTTAGGTTGTGAAATGGGTACCGAGTTGTGTTGGAAACTAACTCAAGTGAGTCGTCATGCTTAGAATGCAAAAGGAGCAAGTAAATTCGACTAGAGAGGTGAGGAACGTCCCCCTTTGCTTCTTTCATTCATATATTTCCATGTTAGCTTAAACCTCAAATGCAAAGAATTTTAGAGAATTGTAAGTATTAATTTCATTTGTGTTGATGTATATGAAGTAACTCTTTTTAATCCCTATTGCCCAAGTTCTATGACCATATGTATGTAATGTTGCCTTTTGATTTCCATGCCACATTTATGATTGTTTGTCTATAAGTACTCTTCTACTAGTCATGATGTGAAGTAGGAATTTCCATGCTAATTTAGCTATAAATTGCATAGTGAAGATTTGCCTCCATTGTCCTTAACTTCCAATATTAGTTGGCTCTAACATATGGGATGTCCCTTTTAATGAAGGTAGAAGGAACTTTTAAACAATTTAAATGATATCACTCCATTGAGATTTATATGTCACCTTGTTGAAGGAATCCCTCTTGGCCTTCTACGTCCATTGATTTCCTATTTAGATAAATTGTCTTCATGAATAAATTGTAGATTATAGGGAATGTAGACTCCTCCATGCTATTGATACTCCATTTTTTATAAGCCTTGAGAATCTAAATCTATTAGTGTTATATATAATATATAATATTCTGATTTTAGAATTATTTCTACCATACGTACCTTAGGAACAATAGAAACGTGAATTCATTCCTATGTTGTATTGATGAACATTAGGAAATGCTTTATTCCCTATTTCTCAAACCTTAAATTCAATAACCAGGTGGATAGAATTTAGTTTTGTATTCCCTATGTCATATTAGTATTTGCTTGATTATTTGCATATTTCAATTAGTAATGACAAGAGTTATGAAGTTTCACTTCATTCTATCTTACAAATTGTACAATGAAGATTCACTACAACAAAAGGAGGATTAGCCGACGATGTATTTGGCTAATCAGCGGCGCTAATTAAAATGGGGAGTCGGTTTGCGATCGGGTATAAATATCGTACGAAAGGCCCTAAGCCTCTTTTGCCTCTTTTGCTCCCTTCTCCTGACTCTCTCTCTCTCACCGCCCCCAACGCGCTCTCTCTCTCTCTCTGTCTCTCCCTTTAGATGCAGCGACAGCCATCGCCATCTCCACCTATTACCCCTTTCTCAATCGACCCTCTCTCTCTATTTCCCCTTTTCCCTCTCTCAATCGACCATCTCTCTTTGTTTCCCCTTTCTCAATCCATCTTTCTCTCTCTCTCTCTCTCTCTCTCTCTGTGCGTGTGTCTTTTACAGACCAAATCTAGGTTTTTCTCTCTCGATCCTTCTAAAACGGATTTGGATTTTTCTCTCAAGCTACAATAGATTTTCGATGTAGAGCTGGGGTTTTAGATTCTGTTTTGTTATTATTTTTAATATTCATGAGTGCTAATGATCCTAGCTTCTTGTACTTGTGAAAATGCAGTTGTACTTCAATGCATCAGATCCCTTAAGTGAGCTGTAGGAAAGAGCTTGGATCATCCCAGCTTTTTGGAACATCCTTGCATACTTATTACTCATTGTAATATGTATCCTTTGGGCCCCATCGCATAACCCAACTAGGTAATTTATGGAATCTTTTACTTTTCCTTTTCCCTTGTCTACTACTTGCTGAAATTTCAATGTTGCTGCTGTTGCAAATTAGGGTTTACTCCTCTGCTATACAATGTATCCTGCATGGTAAGCCATCAGTTTAAAGCCACCACTTTCTGAGAAGGGCATTCTTTATCTGATTGATTTGCACACAACACAACTAAGTAATATTTATGTCAGTGATCCTGATCATTCGATTGAAATTTTTTTCTGGAGAGATTCAACCCTATCAGTTACATTCTAGGACATCTGAAAATGGACATCCTATGGATTGAGATATAACCAGAGCCACCTTAATGATCGTAAACTGGCCTCCTAAGATAACAAGTGACATTTCAAGTCTCTAGACCATTCATCCTAAATCACATTAGGAGTTTTTTTTCCATTACACAATGGAGCCCAAGATGAAGAATCGGGAAGGGAGTCAATTAGCTAAGGATTGCTGCTGTCTCCTTGATTTGGCTAACTTTTAAATCAACCCCATTATGACGTTGAGATGGTTCTTTCTTAGTTTTATTTTTAATTTTTATTTATTTACTTCTTTGGGGTACCAAGTTCTTGCTGATTTAGGTGGAATCGAAACCCGAAAAATAGGACCTATGCTCACTGTGATCTCCCTTCCATGGGGAGGGTGACCAAAATTGACAATCAAGTGGTAGTCGCCCTTGCCCAAGGTGGCTCCTTGCTATTTTTCTTTCTCACATTGAGGTCATGTGCATTGCTAAATTATCTGAAAGAAAAATCTATTATCTGATGCTTCTGCCATGCATGTGTTAGAGATCTGGTAGTGGCTGTGTAATTTTTGATCTGCAATATATGCCTCACTTTTGATCATAATATATTTACTTTTGATGTGCACTGTGGTTCCATTGCAAACATGTATTTAAACTCTTCTAAATCATAATTTGGCAGTGGCCACTGGGACTTTGTTTTTTGTTGTATTTCTCTCCTGTTTGAGTCTCAAGTCTTGACTCTTTCCCATTTGTTAGTTTTTACTTTTTTGCTTGTTGGTTTCCTAACTAGCCCAGTTGCTTTTCTTCTATTTTACTTGTTCAATTACTTTTTTGTGGGATTACTTGCCTACTTGGTAGTTGGTAACTTGATGTACTGTGGATAGCTAAAATGTCAACTATTCTATGATCGCTATGATAAAACCCTTTAGTTGTTCATTACTTTCACATTAACTACTTGTGGACACCTTATCCATATTTTCATGTTTAAATCATTTGGTTTATTTTGCAAGGTTGTTCCCTTTTTACCTTTTTATTTTTTCTCCTTTTTTGTTATAGTTATTTTCATTTTGATTATGCCCATCTTCCTTAAGGATTTTACATGTCACTTCACAGGGTCTGACTGCCTTGACTCTGCTTTCTTCCTTTTGCTACCTTGGGGTCATGGGCATATTAATATCTCAATATTTTATGAAGTCCTAATACAGTGGGCCCTTCTCCACTCTAGATCTTTCAAAAGGTGGTTCTTACCTGATATTGTACTTGGTCCCTCTGAATTTCTTGTGAGCGTACTTTGAATCTATACTCGTACGGGTTTGATTGAAGGAAACAGAACAGAGGCCTTATATGTTATGAAATGTAAGTAATGTTTGACATGGGAAACATCTTATTTTTCCAACTATGTTTCTAAATTCTTTGAATCTCTTTTGCTCTTATGTTTATCTTTCTCCTTCAGCAAATATTTATTCATTAATAATTAGTAGATTTGATGTGGTTTGATGTTAATTTCAAACTTTACTAGGTGACTAGTTGGCAACTCTGATCTTTGAGTTGGTGGGTGCAAGAAAAATAACTTCCTGCAGTTTTGGTTTATCTCTGATTGAATTTCAGATATTGATCAAGTTGAAGGATAATAGACTGGTTGAAACTGTTGGGATACCAGTTGAAGATAATAAAGGTTTTTATCACCTCACTGCTTGTATATCTTCACAAGTAAGGTGCTTTTCACACAGCAACAAATCCTTGCTGATCAACTTTTCTTTTCATGCGCAATTTTCTGTTTGGGAAGTAAAAGGGTGTGAATGTTAGCAAGAATACTTACATGCATGTGTGCATACACATAAATACATATATACATATTCTAATCTTCTTTGTTAGATCATAAATTCTACTTTGTATGTTTAGGTTTGAATCTAATGATCCAGTCCCACATAACCCAAAGAGTAAAACAACAGGGTGAAATGACTGATAGACTCATTAGAACCTATCATTCAACCACTTAAGCCTTTTTTTAATTCACGATACATCTCAGAACACATCTCAGCACACAGCAATGTACAAAAAGCAAATGGGCTCATTGTTTAGAGATCTAGGCTATTCACCTAATGGGCCCTATCATGGATGAGGGATACCCCAAAAATCTCCCAGGTTGGATGATCCAAACCATTCAATGAATGGCCTAACAAATAGACGTTTAAGAAGAAAGCAACAGAGGTTTGATGGCTAAAACCTTCCAATTTGGACATTTATGGGCCATCCCCATTTAAGGTAGAACCCAACTGTTTAATGAACTGGGCAAATGAACCATCGGCCAAGGGCCTTAGTTGTACAGATTGGGCACATGATGACAATACTCATGGTCCTGATGAATCAGCCTGTATAATGTCCCCACCTCAAAACAGAAAGGCACATGCTTATATAGATGAGATGTGTGCGAAAATGATAATTCCAGTGCAGGTTTAGTTCTGTCATTTGCTCCTGACAATAAAAGAACTAACAAATAGGCGCCATGTGAACCTTGGTTTAAGAAAATGCAGTATGAGCCCTTTGTGCATACAAGTGGAGCCCGTGGTTCATTGATTTAGACTGGTGATTCATGTGATAGATCACTAGGGATGGAACATTCCCCAAACGTCTCCCAGACTGGAAGATCCTATCACCACTCTTTGGCCTTAGTGGGATCTTTGGGCTGCTGTATTTTTGGACTACCCCATTCGGGGATGTTTGGGGATATGGTTCATCTTGATTAGGCCCATCAGTCCAACTGCCAAATCACTAGAGAATGGGGTCCACATACAGTCTTGAGGTATGAGGACATTGCATACGCACGGGCCAAGCAACATGTAATTCCTCTAAACAAAAATGACAAGGATAACTCTGAATATTAAGCTGGACAAAATAATGAAATTTAAGAAAATTACCCACTTTTCATGTAAATGTCAAGTGAGAGTATTGAATACAGCCTAACCAACGGTGAGCTGTGTGTGTGCACGCAAGCGCGTGTGCATGTAAGTGTTGTAAGTAGCGTTCACCGCTTTGAAGCATGATGTGTAAGCTACATAGCGTGTAGCATAAGCTACCTGCTACTTCCAAATTTTTAATCAAGGTTGTGCTTGGTTGCACCAATTTCATGATATTATGCACCAAATTAAATTGATTAATAATGAAATGGTAGTTCTTAAAATTTATTCCAAAATAGACAATTCTAGCCCTTGGATAAGCAGCCTAATAACAAACAGTTAGTGAAAAACACATTAACAGTCCGAAATAATAGCCATAAATGGGATGGATAGGATCATCTAATCTAGAAATCTTGGGAACGTTATCCATGTACGGTGGATTCCTTCGTATCTGTAGTCTAAATGACCAAAAGATTGTCCCCACGCTTATAATAGCACGCAGTGGGGAATATGCTCCCCTTACATTTAATGATTGGAGGGTGGTGCCGAATGCAAAAAAAGATGATATGTGGGGGTTTGTCATGGTAATGGTTACGATGCTTCCTTTTTTTTTTTTTTTTAGTTTTTTATTTTGTTCATTATGTGATTATCTGCTTTTAACATGTGATGCAGTCCAAGTTTGAGTTTGACGGTAATGCTAAGGCTTAGGTGCTGAAGTCAATTGGTGAAAAAATGGAGGGAATGGAAGCGCAAGCTGAAGAAACTCCACTACTCTTCTCATAAGACTGATGAGGAGCAGCTCACAGATCTTGATGAGCGGGTCCAAGAGGATCAATGGAAGACTCTCGTTCAGTTTTGGAGCTCTGAAGAGGGGAAGGTATGCTTCATTCAATTATAGAATTATACAAAATCTTTTGTTGATATTTTATGATTTACTTTGTTGGTGTGTCACATATAGGCTCGTTCTAAAACAAATATAGAGAATCGAAAGAAACAACTGATTAACCACGCGGCAGGCACGAAGAGTTTTGCGCGAATATGTGAAGAAGAGGTAAATTTTATTAATAACCTGACTGACCATGTTAGTATATTTGTGTTATATAACTTGTTTACATAATAATAGAGGAAAAAGGCCAATGGGGAGGGTCTAAGCCGAGCAGATATGTTTATATTGACTCATACATGCAAAGATGGAAACCCTATGGATGAGGCCTCATCAATAGTAATGGTATGTTAATGTATTTACATGCAATAAGAGCTCCATGTAAATGTGTAGCAACAACTATAGTATTTACACATTAACTGTTACCATGTGATAATTATTATTACAGGCAAAACTCAATGAAGAAATATCTCAGCAACCTGGAGCCTCACAGAATAGCTCGGCAAAGAATGACCTATTATCTTAAGTCATGGGAGAAGATAGGCATGGTCGTGTCCGCACTTATGGCTTAGGACCATCTCCATCTGATTTGTGGGGCGCAACATCCAGCCAGCAAAGCATGGCCTCCATTGCTCAGAGGAGAGATGAAAGATATGAGGAACTACATGCTGGCATAGTCTCTCTAAAAGAAAATATAGCTGCCACTCTCATCCTTAAGAGAAGCTGAAATGTCATCCCTTAAAGAAACTATGGTTGAAATCTCATCCGCAAGAGATGCTGAAATTTCTTCCTTAAAAGAAACTATGATGAAATTGATAGCCACTATGAACAATGCAAACAATAACCCACCCACAGTATTTGGTGTTGTAGTTAGTTCTAACATGAACCAACCGCCCTCATCATCAAGCCATTGGGTGATCTCTCGGGTAATTATATTATATACATGTCGTAGATTATATATAGTTTAGTTGGTATATAATGATTGATATTGAGTTATCATTTGTAGAAACACTCGATGAATAAGGGGAAGACCACGAGTTGCACTAGTGCTGGGGTAATTCCTTATACCAAGTGAATAGTTCTTTTATTATATTTTGATATTATTGTGTTCTTAATTAGATGGTATATTTTATTTTCTAGGATGTGACTGGAGTTAGTCTTATAAGTATCACGAAACCCGGGGTTACTATTGCTAAAGGAGTTGTTTTAAGCAAGGATCCACTCACAAAAGTAGGGGGCATGAACTTGGAATTGGTTTCTAGGAAGTATTAATTCATGTGGCAATAATACGGCATAAGGTTTTGATAAGACCCTATGGACGATATAAAACAATTGGGGATGCTATTGGAACGAGTGTTGTTTGGCCCTCTATTTTGTGTAAGTTTTTTTTTTTTTTTTGCCATATACAATAGAATTTCTTGTACAAAAGATTGCGAGTACTAATTAATTTCTTTTTATTGTTTTGTTTTACAGGTTTAAGGAGAGATGGATTGAGCTAAATGAAAGGACCTCTCTCTCTCTTGTAAATATTTTATATTTTGCGCATGAGTTTAGGATTGATGTGTGATTGGTTTTGGATAGAAAGTGTTTGACTCTAATTTTGCAATTTGGATTGACTTAAATATCCAATGCATATAATAGGTTGGGTTATTAAATCAACAAGTTAGCCAACATGATTTACTCTTGTTCTTATAAATTTTCTTTATAACTCAATGCAACTCTTGTTCTTTTTATGTTTCTTTACAACATTAATAGGAGGGCGTTTACCTTTTTTAGTGTGTTTTTTGAGGCAGTGTTAGATGATGGAAGCCAAGCGAAGGAGAACAACTACATTTATGTAAGTTTTGCTGTTGTTATTCTTGGTACATATTTGTAGTATTATAAGTCTTAAGCTCCATTTGGTCATCACATCAATCTTGATGAATATAAATTTTTATCAAACCAAATGGATCTTAAGCCCTTTTTTAACTCCGCCAATGCAACTACTTACATTGCCGGTCCCAAGTCCGGGTAAAGGAGGAGGGAGAAGGGCTGTTGTACGATTTTAGATCATCTTAGTTGCAGGTTCCTTCTACCATGGGCTGCTCATGCTTTGAACTTGTGTTATGGGCTTGTTTTATGGCTCCTGCTTCTTTGCCACTTATACTTGCTAATATTTGAGATAGATGCTACGTCGCTTCTGCACGTGAATTTGTTAGCGCTTCCTTTCTTTCTTCATGCAACTATAGGCCATGTCTAACTTTGTTTTTTGGAGTTCTACGTGTATATTTCTCCTTAAAATTGCAGGGCTAAGGATTATACTACAGTAGAACAACCTATGGAAGCATTCACGAATATTACATACAGCCATCAGGTATGAAATGAGATGCAAATGTAATTTGTTGTTGGTTATGTTCTTGCTGCTGTGTGAAGATTATGCGTAGGCTATGCAAATCTCATTATAAAAAACCGTTCATTCCCATTTATACAAACAGAGGTCACTAACAGTTGCCCAAAACTGGTGCTCTTTAAATTGGCTGAAAATTTTACTCTCAATTGGGAAAAAAAACCCATCAAAACGTTGTTGATTGTCTACTGATGATCATAAATCTTTGATAAGGCTTTCCAACTTGTGGGTTTATCATATAGATTTCTTTCATACTTTCAGGAGCTTTGATGCAACTAAAAACGACATGTAGTTTCATACGTACAATGTGAATGAATTTGACTACACATATAAACAGGATTTACCCAAAATTGATTTTGCATTATTTCCAAGTGTAGTTTTTAAAAGATCTAATTTTTTTCTGGTCTAAAATTTTCTAGTATATACAATGTGATTTAGACTTTCCGATCATTTGCCTATTTGTTTTCTATCATTAGGTTTATGGAGCCCCTGACTTCAAGTGTCCCTATGATGGTGATTGAAGGCAATCATGAGATTGAACCTTAAGTTGATGGGATCACTTTCAAATCTTATCTGACACGATTCGCTGTTCCATCACAAGAGGGTGGCTCCAATAGTAATTTCTACTACTCGTTTGACGCAGCAGGAGTCCATTTCATCATGTTGGGAGCATATGTCGACTATAATAGTACTGGTGACTGATGCTATCCCTTTCATCTATGGATTTTGGATTATTGCTATAGAGAAAGATTGATGGTCTATGAGAACCATAGTCTTTGTGTTTCCATTGGTAGAAGCATGGGACCGACCATAAAATGACAGAACGCTCCAAGCTTTTAGAAGCTAAGGGGCAGCCATGAAATTTGAGAAATGTAGTTCTCATGGACTACTAGACCCTGCTAATAGTCCTTATTATACAGTAGCTCGAATTCATGGTTGCTATTCAATGCTCAGAATATGAATTTGATCTTTGTATACAAAGGTGCATGTGAGTCCCGTTGATCTGTTATTATTTCTAACAATGCCACCATCTTTTATAGGTGCCCAGCATGCTTGGCTAAGGGATGATTTACTTCGAGTGGACCGTAAAGTGACCCCATGGCTGGTGGCTGCATGGCATCCTCCTTGGTATAATAGCTATTCATCACACTATCAGGAATTTGAATGCACGAGGTAGGAAATGGAAGCACCCTTGTATCAATATGGTGTCGATATTGTCTTCTCGGGTCATGTAAGTGCCTTTTAAGATTTGTTCTTATGGACCAAAGAAAGCTTTTATCCTAATGAAACAAATGATATTGTTTTCTTCTTTCTTTCCTCTTCACTTGTACATGTGCATAAGTTTGCATGTGTGGATCATATTATAAAGGACTCTGGAGGCCTCTTAGGTGGGGAGAGGAAGGGTAGAAGGAGCAGATCAATGTATGGTCTAAGGGGGGGGTTGTGGTGGAGTGAGACTCTAATGTTTGGGTGAAGGAGGATTGGTGGGGAGGGGAGTTGTCTCAATGGAGTTAAAGGATATGCTGACGGGATTCCTGTGGATGTTTACGGTGCTTGTACAGATCGGTGCTTTTCTGTATTTAAAAGTGTCCAGGAAGACACTTTACCGGCACTTAGATTTACTTTTAGTGGCGCTTTTCCCATTTTTAACGGCGCTTCTGTCAGAAATACAAGTGCCAGCCAAAGCGCCGGTGAAACCAGAGAGACCGCCGCAACACACTACTATTAGCGGTGCTCTGAGAAGCGCCGCTAAAAATGACTTAGCGCCATAAAAATTTTTACTGACATACCCCTCTGGCGACGCTTGTCTAGCGCCAGTAAAAGTATATACCGGCATTTTTAGGGGTTTTACTAGCGGTTTTGGCTGTCGGTAAAAGTCGATTGTCTTGTAGTGATTATGTATGAAATGTTATTTTCTGTAAGAAAAGTAGCCTGAACTTGTAAACAATTAATCATAGTTGACATGTCACATTTATGGGCACTCATTTGGACCTAGAGAAATTAAAAAGGGATTTATGATGAGCTCATGTTTGGATGTTTGATATCTTATTAAAAAACCTTAAGCTTTGATGATGTTTATGACAATAATCTTATTAATCTTAAGGAATGTACATGGATATCATGGTGCATAACATTCATATATGACATTTGAGCTTTATTGGGTGCTCGATATAAGTCACGTTCTGTTAAGTACTAAGAGTTTTATTACTTTAGTTAAACTCTCAGATTATGTGCATTCGTACCACTATGGGCCGCTCTCTTTACATGAGTCTTTTTTGAAATTTTAGGACCTCCTTGGGCGTATCCTGAATATTTTTCCAGGAGGTCAGACATCCTTGGGTGCACTCACTTACATGGCCTTTTCTAGGTAGTTAATCTACCACGGGCGGTCTTTTCTTTTGACATGGCCTTTTCCAGGTAGTTAATCTACTACGGGCGGTCTTTTCTTTTGATAGCTGGATGTGCATCCCCAGATCTGTGAGTTAAGCATACATTCATGCATGTATTAATATGACTTTGTCTTCATTATGATATTACTGTCTTATGAAATGAAAATACTGTTTTAATCTACATTGGAATGATTTGATATACTTAAATCTTTGAGGGAAGTTCCCACTGAGTTTTCACTCATCCAATTGTGCGGTTGCACCAAATAGACGCAGATTTGATGACAGGTGGTGACCCCTATGATAGGATTCCAGGAACGGCTGGGTAGGAGTTCGGCACGGAGGGCCTCTATGTCGATGCAGTTAAGCTGCTGCATTTCAACTGATATTTAAGATTTACTTGCTTCCATATTTCAGATTTTGTGTTTCTTTTGAATTGTAATAAAATTTTCCCCTATTGTGGGATTTCATTTTGCCCCCATTTACATGTATTAAACTTCCTTTTTGTTACTCCTGATATCCCTAGCTTATGTAGTGATTACTTTACTTCATGCTTTGAAATTTACTATTAATTGGATGTATGATGGTCCACCTCATAACGTAATACTTGGGTTCTCAATGAGGAGCAACTATTCTCGAGTTTTGAGAACCAGAGTGTTACAGTAACTCACTACGCTTAGCGTACTATGTAAACTCTGTGGGGTCCACCATGATTTATGTATTTTATCCTCTCCGTCCATCAATTTTACCAGATAATTTTAGGACTTGAGACCAAAAATGAAGCATATACAATGTTCAAATGGACCACAACAGTTGAATTGAACGTTTGAATATTTCTTGGGGTCTACAAAAGTTTTGGATCAAGCTTATATTTGTGATTTCCCTTCATCCATGTCTGTATGATCTTATGAATAGGTTGGATGACAAATAAACATCACTGTGGGGCTTAGCAAGGTTTTAACGGTGGAAATCATTATCCCCACTGTTCACTGTGGTATGATCCACTTGATATTTGGATATACTTCAATTTTGGACTCAACCCCTTATATTAGATGGAAAAATGGATGGACGGCGCAGATAGACCACATACATATAAGGTGGGCCTAACTGAGTTTACTCAATACATTAAGAGCATACTGTATTCAGTATGCAATCCAATTTCTGAAACCGTCGTTAGACTTTTCCTTAGATGTAATTTTTTTAATATATTAAAAAAAACTGGTGATGTGGTACTTACAGTGACGTGGACCGATAATAAAGGTGGAATCAGCTGTTCGCTGTTTTCATGAAGCAGAGGATCCGCACTAAAAAAAAACCTACACAGCCATCCATCCCTTTCTAACCCATTCCCTTTCCCTTACCCAACCCACCACATCTGAGATGCTCTCTCTTTTGTGGCCAAGCTCCACAATCTCTCTCTCTCTCTCTCTCTCTCTCTCTCTCTCTCTCTCTCTCGGCCACTCGCCCGAGCTCGACTCAACCTTTGCCCTACTCAACGTATGCCCAACTAGTATCAGTCGTACAACCTTCTCTCTCTCTCTCTCTCTCTCTCAACACCCATAAAGGTACCTTTATGGCTCTATCTAATATTTTTTTTATATAATTGAATATTTGATTTGGGAATTGGGGGTCAGGTCGGGTGCGGGTTAGGTGTTGGGTTGGGTTGGGTGCTGGGTTGAGTCAAGTGTGGGAGCAGGCTTGACTCGATTCGAAGTAAGCTTGCATCGACTCAATCCACTAGCTTGCCTTGAAAAGGTTTGGCAAATAAGCCAAACTCCAATGTTAAGCTCAAGAAGATCACAGACGAGTCAAGCCGAGCTTAGCCCACCTTGACTCAACTCAGCTCAATGTACATCCCCACTCATAGTTTAACCCATCTAGGTGGACCATTGTTTTTTTTTTTTTTAAATTGAAAGTTTTCTATTTAACTATTTTAATGCATTGGATCACTTATTTTCTTTGAGATTGTTGGCTTGTAAAGTATGGTCCAGCTTTGAGATTTTCGCTGCACAGGTGGACTTTGCTCTTGCTTCTTTGAGATGGTAGGTTTGTACAAGTGGGCCATTTTCATACAAGTGACTCTTTTTCACAATATAATCTTATACAAACCATATTTTCCGCTCTTAAGTATTGTTTTATTTTGAAAAATTTTGGTTAGACTTGCATTATTTTTCATTTTTAATGACTTGGTAGAATATTTTATGAAAATTATGTTTCAACTCTTCTTTTTAATTTTATTTTTCGTATGATCATATTCAAGTGATGAAAATTCTATTGGCAACTCACATCTATCTATAAGTTGTTATTTTGGTTATTTCTACTATTAGATTACTAATTGCAATTTCATTTGATAATTGTGAAGTTTGTATTGTAATTGATGAAAATTATTCTAGTTCTTGTTGGTGGGACCTTTGGTAGTTTTGTCAAATGTCATTGTTTAGCTCACTGTTAAGCCCACACGTGTATAAGGCAGGCGATGTATATGCCACACATAGGTGCATGATCTAATTTTCCCATAAGATTCATACCATTTTGATGTCCTGACCTAAGGAATCATGTTCTACAATGGGCTTATTATGAAACAGATTTAAAATCTTAGTTGGACCAAGGTGATGGGAGGTTGGCAGAATCTCCTACAACTAATGGGATAATTGAAATCCTAGGGGGATCCATGTAGAAAAATCTTATAGAGGATTTAGATAAAAGATATGGCAATAAGATTGGATTGAATCTTTAGAAAATAGTAGAGTTCAAGTTCATCTTCTCATTGGAGGTTGGAATCCACATTAGAGTTTTAAAGCTCATAAAAATGACTTGAAACTCATGGGATTAGAGATTTAGGATGTGAGATATCAATATGGAATCACCTAGCCTTCAATTACACTAAAAGCCCCTCTTAATGCCCAAATGATGCATACCCTATATAAAGGAACCGAATTTCAAAGGTAAAAAATAGCTTTGTTGATAGCATTGAGTTGGTCCTCAATGACATGGAGAAATTAATATTTTCAGCTTAAATATTGTTTGACAATTTGTACACTTCTCTCGATGCCATCGAGTGGTCTTCGATGCCATCGAATAAGACTTAAATGCCATCGAGAAACTCAAAAAAATAAGTCAATGCTTGCTAGTCAATTATTAGTTACCTACTTGATGCCATCAAGTGATCTTTGAAGTCATTGGAGACCCTTTGAGTACTGCTCAATGGGATTGAGCACCACTTAAAAGATTGATGTGTTTGGACATATGATTTCACATCATCTTCGCACCTCTTATAGCTTTACTTATCATGTTCCAAGGCTAAGGGATGATTAAACAAGGTTTACCTATTAAGCCACGATCACGTACAGGTTAAGGATTGTTTTAGGCCAAGGTTAAGGTCACCAAGACACCATATATATATATATGGTGATAGTTTTATGCGGTCAAGCTCATGAGAACTTTCCATGAGGTCGAGCTGTGTGGGCCCCACTGTGAGACCTGACCCGAGTTCGCATGTGTGCATGTGTGTGTGTGAGTATGCATCTCATTTATTTTGGTCCCGCGGTCCTACCGATCAAATTTCGACGACCCGCGACCCTCGGATAGTGTTTGTGGTCATCCTTGAGTCCGGTCATGTAGACCTGACTTGGGTTAACCCTAGACCTATGCCATCTCGTTCGTATCGTCATTGCGGTTCTAACAACGTGTCTTGTGCATTCATCCGACTTATAGATCAAAAGTAGTGAGCATTTCATCATGTGGCCCACTTTTTGTACAAAAGTATATGGACTACTCTCATGGCACAAGCTCCCATGCATACCACTTACATACACTACAATTCTCATAGAATAAATACTACCCACCCTAAACACTACCCACACCTAACCTACCCTAGAAAACATTGTTTGTATCACCATAGGTCATGATTGTTTTCTCTAACTAAGGAGGGAGAGCAATGATGACTCTCCTACAACCCTCCCTTCCTCTCTCTCCTCCTTCATTTCTCTCATTTTTCTCTTCCATGGTGGAATGTCCAGCCCTCCCTCTCCCAATTTCCAGCAACTTCCCATTCCTTTCTTCCTCCATCTAGCCACCACAAACTCATCTTGACTATTGAACCTTAAAGCTTGGAGCTTGGAGTACTTAGTGTTGGTGGTAGCTTGAAGATTCAAGGTGGGTATTTTCCACAAATGCTAATCTCCCTTCCCTCTCTTAGTTCTTTTGTTTCTTTAAGTAGGGAACAAGTGGGACCCATTAATCCATGGTGGGGATCCCATCCAACCCTTTGGATGTGGCCAATGGGCCCATCTTGTGCATGCATGACCATGCATAGGATTTTTCCCTTCATGGACCCCTTGCATGGGGATTTTCCCTATTTTCCTAAGTATGATGGGTCATCTAGACCCTTGCATGTGGTTGGGATGGCATCCCAACCCTTCGTCTTAAAGATCTAGGCCATGCATCATAAGATCTAGGTTGTACATGTGTTTGTAATGTTGTTTGTGGTGATGATTGTGAAGGGAGAGTCTTAATAGTGGCGGAGACCCTCCCTTATAGCTGAATTTTTTTCCCTTAATCTATCCTTCATTTTTGATGTGTGTGGCCCACTTAGCAGCCCTAGAATATCCAAACCGTCCAAGCAAGGTGGATGCCCATGGCTATCCATTCCTTGGACGTTGACACCCTATTTGCTTCTATTTGGATGCATGCAATGGGTTTTGTAAAGGGATTTTTGTCTAAAAGTTTGTGGGGCCCACTGAGGTGGACCACAACACTAATCTTATGGAGTATTTCCCCATTTAAATCAGTGGTTATGATTAGTTATTTCAAGACATACCTTACTGTCCAGAAAAATTCTGGACTGTTTTTGGATTGTTTTTGGCATAGTCTATGGACTGATTTGGAGGGTGTTTTACCTCCACTATTTAATTATTTCTCGAGGTGTGGACCCCACCTAGAATTATGACAAATTTAACCCTCATCCGTCCCTGTTTGATCACCCAAAAGGGTGGGCCATGAAGGGTGGACAGTCCAGATTTTTTTGGACTGTCTAGCCACACAGTTTACTGGAAAATCACAAATATCAGCCTGATTTTGAAATACTGGGTCACTTTTGTGGACCCCATATTGTTGTATACTTGTATAGGAAGGTTTTCCTTGCATTTTTCTAAATTTACATAGACCCGGGCCCACTCAAATGGGGTGTAAAAGTCAGGGATAGCAGCATTGCTGCAGCAGGAAAATAAAAATCTGGACCTTGCTGTCCATAAATTGCAGGAGTTAAATACAATATTTTTACTATCCCAAAAATTCTAAAATTTTGGAGGTAGGTGTCCCACCTATGGTAGGACCTACCTACAAAATTTCAGGGCCAAGGGATCCCATTTGGGCATCCAAAGGGGTGGGCCAACATACTGGACTGCCAGAAATTTCTGCTGTACAGTCCAGCAGCATAGTCCCATAAAAATAAAATTTTAAAAATACTTTCTAAGAAGGTGGGCCATATTTCTGGGTCCCACCTTGTTTTATACTTGATGAGAGACCTTAGGTCCAAATTTCAAAAATTTTGAAGGCCCAGAACCCACTCATTTGGATGGCCCAAATTTAAAACAGTTATTTCCAGCAACATTCCATCCTGGACACATTGTAACTCCTGAATTTATTAAAATACTTTTGAGTATCCAAAAATTATGAAATTTACAAGGAGATGTTAAACCTATTATGGGACCTACATACAAAACTTTAGGACTAATGGACTCCTGTGTACACCGTGGCAAGGGCTGGACTAGCCTACTATGTTGGGACGTCCAGGTCTGTCCAATTTTCTGCATAGATTGTCTTATTTAAATTAATTAAAATACTTTTAGTTATTCAAAAATCGTAAAATTTTTTGAAAGTGTGGTCCACCCATGGAAGGACCACCCTGAAAATTTTCAGGGCCAACAGGCCCCTGTACTGACCGTGGTGCGGCCTGCAATTTAGGTCAGTTTTGGGCTAAATACCCAAGCCCGTAGGACTAACCACCATGGGATGCCCCTACCTTGGGCTGTTGCTGGGCCTGTATTCCAGCAGCATGACCCACTTATATTATATGTTTTACATCCCCCTCTTATCTGGTGGGACCCACAGTGATGTATGTGAGCTATCAGAAAATAAATATACTATAAATTAATTAAATTGCTGAACTCCAACAACCTAGAAAATGGGTGGGCTGAAATTTGGCATTGAGCCCAATAATCATTGCTTATAAATGTTATTTTTAGGGGGTAGTATGGCCCACTAGATTTGAAGAGGATTTAAGTCAGTTATCTTACCATCTTAATTTTATTTTTGGGCTTAATTAGTGCATGATTAAAGGCCCATTCCAATTGGATTCTTCTTGGGCTAGTCTTCTAGTTAATTATAGGCCTTATAGCCTTGGTTGGGCTGGAACTTTTGATAGGCCCGTTGAACCCTTGGATCATATTTACCATGCCATTGTGATGAGTTTTATGGGCCAAATACTCAAGTAGTTGGGCCCTTGGTTGTCCACTATAGTAAATCCATACTTGAGCCGAGATGTGAGGCCCAACTTACTTGTGTTAAAAATAAGGATTTCCATATGATTGGGATAATGGGCTACCCATTAGGCCCACCACAATGAGTGAACCCATGACCCTTATGGTTGGGTCCTAACCTTGCTTAAGGCCCACTAGGTTGCTTATGTATTAGGCTTAGTGTATGACCCACTAGGCCATGAATTGATTGTGCCTTGGACCTTTCTTTACATACGTAGCATGGTACTTTTTGGGACTCAGTTGAGGTTAGATGTCCTCCTTGGTGGCCCTAAGGTAGGTCCATAAGGCCCTTATAGGTAGTTGAAGGCCTACCATGGACCTTGTTAGGCCCGTCTCCTCCTTGAGGCTTTATAATTCTCTTAGCTTGTGGGTTATCCCAAAGTATTGGGCCCCCACTAGAGGACTTCGCTTCTCCTTAGTATCTATCTATGTACCTAGACCTTGTCCCTCCTTAGGACAGAGGAATACATTCTACAGGTAGTACATTTATATCATTATGACCCATATGCATCATCTGTTTTGACTGCATTGTATGATGGTCATTGAAGGATGGAGTTTCTTCGCTTGTGCACATTGTGTGCCAGCAGCTAGTGCATGATTTATGTGTGTGACTCATGCATTGGCATAACATTTCATGATGATACCGCCCTTACTTCATCAGGGTCTCACCTCCACAAGGATATTCATAGATGGCCGTATGAGTGGACACCGAAAATATTACTTAAGCATACCGGGTGCATAGGATGCCCATGGGTGAAATTTCCAAAACTTCTATGGTACTAAGGATCTGCTCCAACGTCATGACCGAGTGGAAACTATGAGCGCATGAGAGCCTTATACCTTTAGGCTGCGACTCCCACTATCGTGTAATCGGTTGAATAGGGGTGTGGCCTTACCTACTTGGTGTGAGGTGACATTGCTGGGCTGAGTCTGACCAGCTCGTAAATGGGTCCGCTACCTTCAGGCCTTATTGGTGATTGGCTGTCCACAGGCGGGTAGTGAAGTCTCTTACACTCGTTTGACTGTGTGGGGTCTGTAGAGCAGTAGTCATTCGGCAGTGTAATGGACCCCGGTGATTTCCTTATGATTGAAAATGTACTTGACATATGGTTTGGATCTGAGCACTGACATTACTTGCATCACATTAGCATTGGCTGTGTAAGCCCCTTAATGCATTGCCTTGGTATGGCGTCCAGTACTCATCGTATCGTATTCATGATAAGCCTTGGTAAGGCTAATGATATTTTCATTGAGCATATTCTCCTTCTTGCATCTCTTACTATTCTTCTAAGCACCATTGTCACACGCTTACACCACCCTCTAAGCTTCTATAAGCTTATGCACGATTGATGCGTGTAGGAGATTCTATGAAGGCATCGTAGCAGTAGGGCGTGGAGTAGAGCTGAGAATTTGAGGACTCCAGTGTTGCTGACCTTTCTCTCTTTTCCTTTTATCTCATGTGTGTCCTTTTGGACCTTATGAATGATTGTAAAAGTTCAAATTCTTAGTGGATTTTGTGATGTGTGCCTTTTTTTATTCTCAGATATACTTGCTGTGATCTTGGGTATGCTTGTATTGGAATGATTATACTATTATGGAAATACTCCTTGTAGGATCCCAGGATCGGAACCTGCCTCAGGAGCCGAGAATAGGGTACTACGGAGGCTGTTGCGGCTAGAACCGGCCATCGGGTTCCTTATGAGTCCGGTTACCGAGTCTGTGGCGTGACACCCACCATGATGCGTGTCGAACATCAACACTGTGCATTTGATGGTTCCCCTTTAAATTATAGGATATCCTAAAAATCAGTCGTATACTGAACTCAGGTAGGCCATACCATTTAAAATCATGTGAAGACATGCCTAAAACATATAAAAGCACTTGGTGGGGCCCACCTAAAATTTGGATGCGTCGCAAACTTGGTTTGACCCCTCATTAAAGTAGGACACACATAATGGATGGGCTAGATTTGTGAACCACATCTCGGTGGGCCCAACAAATGATTATGAATGCTTTAATGGGAGGGTAACCCCTCTCAACTTTTGTATGTGGTGTGGCCCACACAAGTCATGGATTGACTTGATTTTTTAGACCGATGCCCACCATGAAATGGTGCATCTAACTGATGGCGTAGATTTTTGACACGCATCACGGTGGGTCCCACACTGCTCGACCTCATGGGAAGTTCCCATGAGCTCGACCTCATAGAATCATTTCCCACACACACACATATATATATATATATATATATATATATATATATATATATATATTTGTTGCCCTTTGATGCTTTAATCTTCATGTGTCTTCGGTCTTCAACTTTCAAGGGCTCAACCAACTCACTGACATACAGATGCATGTGATTGACAAACAAAGAGCACAAATAAGTGCACTTAACAATCTGCCCCTTCGTTAATGACATGATAAAATCATAACTTAAACAATGTCATGATTCATACTAATAACATACTAAAACAAATATAATGATTACATGTCAAATTATAAATGATTTATATCTTGATATAAAAATATATGTAACACTTGTAATGCTCCTCCATAATTGTTTCCCCTATCTTTATCAATTCATGTAACAACAAACAAATTTTGCAAAAATAAAATTGAACTTGTTTTGGTGGGAGTTGATATTTCTCCTACTTTTTGTAAGTATTTGACAAAGAGTTAATTCCATGAAGATATCAATAAATACATAAAATGTAAAAAAAAACTCTACAAGTCATTCATGTTAATGTAAGCACATACTAACAACGGAATATGGTGCATATAAACATTAAAAACAAGGAGCATTCTTATTGTGGTCATTCAAAATATATATAATCGAAATAAGAATGATCAATTATAGTTTAAGTTAAAATATATGATACCAAAATTAAACAACTTTCAAGCTTAAGCTATAAAAAATAAATGAGGCTGAATCGTCAAATTTAACTTTAAGTATAAGATGAGGCTAATAACATCTAATAATCCTATGGTGCTCACAAATAAGGCTAAAATCCTCGTATTTTTCAATTAGCCCATAGGGACCTTCTAAGATCACCTATCTAAGGTGTTATAGTCTAACAACCCAAACTTTTCAATACCCGAGTGTTGAAAGTTCTTAAGTGTTACCATGAAGTTTAACTTAGCATGTACACGTGTACGATAACAATTTAGCCAACCCTATCCTTACATCTAAATGACCGTTGTAAATAATCTTCATCCATATAGGTCAAGTCATCCGACCATTGATTTTTAAAACAGAATCATCGTATATCTAGGTATCCACACGTGTCCATCATAACTAACCATTCAATCA
Organism: Magnolia sinica; assembly: GCF_029962835.1. Classification (NCBI taxonomy): domain Eukaryota; kingdom Viridiplantae; phylum Streptophyta; class Magnoliopsida; order Magnoliales; family Magnoliaceae; genus Magnolia; species Magnolia sinica. The sequence continues at coordinate 28,337,751 of NC_080591.1, read as the reverse complement.
ACTATTCATCATTAGGTAAAGATATCTAACCGTCCACTTTGAGTTTGGACCACCCGATCATAGTAAATTAATAATAACCTGATCTCTACATCCACTTGTACATGTATCAAATTGAGATTTTGATTCGTTCATCTTGAATCCTTTTGTTATTCTTATAAATCACTTGAATCATTGTAAACTTCAAAGGACAACAACCACTATGAGTAGGGTGTTAACCATCTCTAACCATACAGATATTGCAGGTGAATTATAGGTTGATGATACAGACGATAATCATTCTATAGAAGATTCTTTCGAATAAAGAAAAAGGATAATACCATGAATTATTTTATTTATTTTTTGCTGCAAACTTTGATAATGTAATAAGTTCCCATTAAGAGGGCATTTGATGATTTGCTAAATTCTTTTACTCTAATGGAATAATAAATATAGTTGATTTTACTCTCGTGAATGGTTACCTTAGTGAATTTAACTGGATGTTATATAAATGAGAAAAAAACAAGGTGTGATTTTGAAGCATCCAAGTTTTACATTATTAACACTCGAAATTCTCAGGCACGAGTAGGTACTCGGGCTACAAAAATTTGGGACATTACAGTTGGTATCAGAGAATGAGAATGTGATTAATTGGGCCTGAGGGCATGGACCATCATAAACTTTACAAGCCTAAGATGGAATTATGAATTAGATATCTGTACTTAGGATTGTCTCCCAAAGGAGTTAGGAAAATGAGGAATTAGAAACCCATACTTAGTTCCCCATTAAACTTGTTAGATGTGTAATTTAGAAACTGCGAGTCTAAGTATGCTCAGAACAAATCTCCAAAATCCCGAATAAACTCGTTCTGAACTAAGAGTCATCCTTAAAAAGGGTCACAACCAAGATGAGCAAGTCTCCCATATGGAAATAGCGATTTCCTAATTTTTCTAGAATTTCTGACTATTTCAATGAAATTCTGACATGTTACGAAATCTCCACTAGTTATAGTAATTGGACATATTGGAAAATTTTAAAGATTTTCTGGTGTCTCACTTAGTCCCCAGAAATCTCCTTTTAAAATTTCAACCTAATCAGATCTGTACAAAATTCTATAAAAATCTGATAAAAAAATAGCTAGGAATTGCTGTTGGACAACAAGCTTTTATACACCTCACAAGCGTGAAACAACCCCAAACCGTGAAATATTAACTCATGAATTTTTCTGTTAACTTCAAGAATAAGTCAAGGACTTAATTTCCAAATTTCGAATAAATTGGACATATGGATCAGAAATTAAAATTCTAAGAGTGACAGGCTGTCAATATAAAATGATTTTGGGAATTTACAACCCTTTATATAATGGATACACTAAAGCTTAGGTTCAACAATGAATGGATAATTTGGGCCTATCCTTTATGAAACCTAGTGAATTTTATGGTGGAATGAAAAACAAAATACATGATATTCCCCAAGGATCTAGAACGATTGGGACCACGGATTTATGAAATCATATTTAAGCAACTTATAAGTGGTTTGATCCGAGTACCAAATCTCAAGCGCTTATTAATGAACTCAATGCCCTCATCAAGCAGAAGTTCGAGACTCACCCGAAATGGATGATACCAAAGAACTCACCGCCCTAGTCAAGCAAGAGTTTAGTGCGTTAGGATTAGCCGTACTATAACCGTTTTCTGTGTTGCCCCGAAACACTAAGAAGAAAAAATAATAGAGAAACTTTACTCTAGATAGTGAGGGAACTAATGTGTGAAATACTATAAAGTAAAATACATAAATAAATGAAATAATTATATGGATAAAAATCTCGGGGTCGAGATTTTCATTTAAAGGGGTAGATTGTAGCGTCCCGATTTCATATAGCCAATTACACGCACACTTAGACATGTATATTTACTTTACAAGGAATATAGTGAAAAATTAAACATAATGAATCAATATAAATGGTACAAGTAATTAAATTTTGGGGACGAAATTTTCTTTAAGGGGGGTAGATTATAATGCCCCGAACTTTTTAATACTCAAGTATTGAAAGTTCTCGAGTGTTACTATAAAATTTAACTCAGCATGTACATGTGTATGATACCAATTTAGCCAACCCTAACCTTACATCTAAATGACTGTTGGAAATAATCTTCATCCATAAGTCAAGTCATACGAACATTAATTTTTAAGATAGAACATCATATATCCAAGTATCCTTACATGTCCATCATAAACGACCATTCAATCAACAATTCATCGCTAGGTAAAGATATCTAACCATCCACTTTGAGTTTGGACCACTCGATCAGTGGTCAACTTCTTCGTTTAAATGTCGATCATTGATCGCTAAGGATACACCCTTCCAAGATCTAATCCATTCACCTGATGGCCCACCTAAAACATGTTGTATCCTTTGAAATACTGGAAGAGATGAACCAACAAATCGAGACCATAGTAGCAAGATCAAGTAGCGTATAAATCTGTCGCCACAACCCGTTTCATGCACAGTGTAACCCGACGCTTCATAGCTACGTAAGGAACAATCTATATACGTTAAAAGGGTATAAAATCCTTCCCTGCCATCATAGAAAGAACCACAACAAATCCAAGAGGGAGGGAGGGAGGGAGGGAGGGAGGGAGGGAGAGAGAGAGAGAGAGAGAGAGAGAGAGAGAGAGAGAGAGAGAGATGCCTGTAGCATCGCTGGGCAACCACGGCAACCATCGAGTTCAACAGACGAATAAATCCCAAATCTTGATTTAGCTAAGGTAAGTTGATGGTTTAGATTATTGCTAGTAAAAATTCCAAATAGATATCATCTCTCATCCAGATTTTTTTTAAAAGTTCAAATTACAAACATTATATAGAAACCAAGTCGAACCAAGTCAAGTCACCAAGTGCAGTTGCTAGATTTTGAGTTTTGAATGGGCTGATTCGATATGCCGAACAAGGTACGCCATTGTCCTGACTCCATCTAAATTTTAGTCTTCCTATATAGATGTAATAATAGGTTAAAAATCAAATTCAAACCTTAGATTAGCTCTAGCTTAAGTTTTTAATCGTATAACCTATTTAGTGTTGCGATCTAATTGTACAATCGGTGTAATCATATTTACAATTCAACCCTAAAGTGCATACACAAAATCCTAACAATACTAAAAGGTAATCCAACTTTAAGGTGAGGAATTTTCCTTTAAATTTTGCAATTTAATTGATTACATCATTCTCACATTTTCCAAGTTTTATTTATTGTTTATCTTCACCATATGAATCAGTGTTACATAATTCACATCACTACATTATTACATCGCACGCAAGTATTATAATGTCGGTTATGAACTATAAAGATCAGCCCTCAGGATTTTCCTCATTCTTGCCATTTTTGGTGGAGGGTGTATTAAGGCGGAGGTTTGGCAAACTTAAGAGTGTAAGATTTTTCAGCCTTTAGACTTTTACTACATGTCTATTTTCAATTAGTTGGGTTTCTGGTGGTGCCATGTAGCTTATAATTTTCTACTATCATTTCGAATTATCTGCCATAGCCAATGTTTTAAATATCGATGATATCGACCGATATATTCCACGATATATCTTGTATCTCACCTAGGCAATATGAAACACAAGTACTACCGATATATCCTAGATGTTCGATCCGGTGAGCATTTTCAATTTCTGATCTTCTTTTTTAATGTTGAAATTATGTTAAATTAGTGTCAAATGGTTATAAATCCATTGGTTCTTCATGTTTTGCATGAAAAATCATGGAGTTAGAGCTTTGATTTTGATATACATTAGTTCTTTATATATATATTCAAAATTTTCCTTCAACCAACTATCAATTGAGACTAATTTTGAAGTGTTTATGAGTATTTGATGAAATGATTATCACATACACTCTAATTTTGAAATTTGAGTATAGGTGGTCCGATTTGGTGAAAATTAGGAAAAATTTAAAAATTCTCAAATTTCTCTCAAATTGCTTGCAATGTTGCACTCCAAACATGCAATCAAGCATGTATGAGGGCTGATCTATTGATTTGTTAAATCCTTATCAAATTTTAGAAAATAAAAATTAATTTTTAATTAAAAATTAACAAAAAAAAGTTTTGTTTTTTTTTTTGTTTTTTCAAAATTTCCCTTCAACCAGGTGTTAATTGAGACTAATTTCGAAGTATTTAGGAGTGTTTGATGGAATGATCATCACATACACTCTAAATTTTATGCATTCAATTTGAATATAGTTGCATTAGTTCAGATAGACAATGCATAACTTAGGGCCTTATACATAGGAAACCTATTATGTGCACTTCTTTTTTGAGATGTTATGATTTAGAAGTGTGTAGTAAGATATTTTTTAACAATCCCTGAAGTTTCAATGAAAAATTCAAGCATTTTCCCAATGTTCTCCATGCTTCCCAAAAAGTGTGATAAATTACCCAATACAAACGATATATCACGTGCGATAACCGATATGTATTCGTATACCAAGGATACGATACGTAATGTGATACCGATATTTTAAACACTGGCCATAGCTTTTATTGTATGTCAAGAGGAAGATTTTTAATTATGCTATTGGTAAACTTTTCACTTTGGAGATTCACATGGCACCTCTCCATGGTTTAATGCCTTTGCAATCAGATTGTATATGCAGATGCTCTATTCTAAGAAACTAGTTTGGGATAAAGAGAAAAGGCTAGAATTTTAACTATTATATTTTGTTGGATAGTTCTAATATAAGACAAAATAGTCTTGTCCAATCAAAAGATTATAGAGGCTTTGATTGCAAGTAAGGATGTCATCAAAGCATGGTTGTAGGAGTAGAATTGCAGATGGGAGGGATATCATTCATGAGAGTAGAATTCAAAGAAGGAAAATGTTGTCATGCGGCTGAGTGTCGAAACAAATAGAACATTTCCCTAACAGAATTACATTATTTAGAATGCACGAGTTCATGTGTTCTTGCACCTGCAAGTTATGACAAAAATCTGGATTGCATGTGGTCATACTTCTGAAGAAGTCTTCCGAGTCAAAGCCTAAACAATTTGGGATATAAGATTTTTCGCTTTGCTATGAAAATGTTGTGCAAAAGTGATGTATAATTTCTGTTATTGGCTGGTATTAACAGGATGGTTGTTCATTAGTTTGACAGGTTTCCTTTATTTGTATAGCTATGACTTAAATAGTACTTAACCATCCATTTTATAGGCTATTTGTTGGATGGTTAGAATATTTGATTTGTGTGTTTTTTTAAGTGTGGTCCAAGTTGATTGATTGGATCATGAAAAAGCTGAGCATAAAACTGTAAAAAAAAAAAGAAAAAGAAAAAGAAAAAAAGAGGATTTTTACTTGGGTATGTTTGGAAGTTCAAGTTTTGGGTACGTTTGGAAGTTTCCACATTTACATTGAGCAGAATGGCATTTTTCTCAATACGGTGACATGCTGCACTTAGCTAACTTACCATTTGGAGCTAGTTCGATATGCTTTCTCCATTCTATTCAATGCAAAATGTGGTCTCTACACTTCCCTAAAAATGCCAATTTCGCATTCAATGTGATGTTGTTTAAATGGTCTATGAATTGTATTTTCACCCTTTTCAAAACCGGTTCTTGATCGCATTCACAACCATAAACATTGTAAAAAGGTAGAAATTAACATTTTTACAAAACTTCCTTATGGATGGTAGGCAATAGCTCAGAAACATCTTCAGTTTGTGTATAAGACTCGACCCAAGTTCGCATATGTGCATGTGTGTGTGTGTGTGTGAATATGCATTTTGTTCATCTTGGTCCCGTAGTCCTACTGGTCGAATCCTGGCGACCCGTGACCCTCAGATTATGTTTGTGGTCATCCTTAAGTCCGGTCGCGTAGACCCGACTCGGATCGAGCCGAAACTTATGCCATCTTGTTTGCATCGTTGTTGCGGTTCTGATGCCGTGACTTGTGCATCCATCCGACGTGTAAATCATAAGTTGTGTGCATTTTATTTTTAGCCCTTAATCATGGTCATGTGGCCCACCTAGGGATAGTGTGCACGGATTTCTAAGTAGGTCCCATCTCTTGGCACTATTTCCAACATGCACTACACACACACACACACTACCTAAGCCCTATTCCTACACCACCTACCTTTAAACACCACCCACAAGCCTAGAAAACCTATTAACCCTGCAACTTTGGTTGTAACTCCCTATTGCAATCATCATTCTTCTCTAACCAAGGCAAGAGAGAAATGATTACCTAACTTAATAGACTTTCTCTCTCTCTCTCTCTCTCTCTCTCTCTCTTCACTCCCTCTCATTTCTCTCTTTCTCTTTCTCATTCCTCCTTAGCAAGAGAGGGTGGGACATCCAGCCCCATCTTCCCCTATTTCCTCTTAATCTAACCATCCGTATCCCATCTCACCCATTGATATGATTCCGTTGGTGCACTAGGAGCTAGAAGATACAAGTTTGGAGAGATCTAAGGTGGGAGTACTTCTAGGATGTAGGATTTCCATTTCTATGTTCTTAAATCTCTTTTTCTTTCATATGAAAAGTGTAGGACCCACCAATCAATGGTGGAGATCCTACACCATTCCTTAGATGTGGCCAAATGGCCTATTTCATGCATGCATATCCCATGCAAGGGGTTTCATTTCCCTTGATGGGCCCCATCATGGAGGATTATTTGGATTCCATTGCATGATAGGTCATCTAGACCTTAGAATCATGGTTGGGATGGTATCCCAACTATTGATCTTGATTCTAGGACATACATGTGTTTGATTTATGTTGTATCATGTAAATCAATGAAATGTGTGGTGTGATTGATGAAGGGGAGGGCCTCAATGTGGCAGAGCCCCTCCTCTTCTGGCTGATCTTTTATTTTTCTGATGTTAGCATTCTGATCATGCATCTGTGGCCCACCTTGTGGACCAACAAAAATCCAGACCATCTATGGAGGTTGGACGTCCATGATGGTCCATCCTTAGACATGCATCCCCAAAATCCACCTAAATGGGGCACATGCAAGGGGTTTTTGATGATGGGAAAGGTCTGGATATTTGTGGAGCCTACTGGGGTGGTTCACAACTTATTTTTTGGGGGTTAAATCCCATCTTAAATGATGTCTATATTTAATTTCTTTCAATTATATGTTGCTGTCCAAATCTACCTGGATAGATTTTTGGGCCAACTTGAGGCTAGAATTTGGGGCTTTTGGTGGGGATTTTTATACCAAGTGATATATGATTTTTTAAGGTACATGTCCCACCTATAAGCATGCCAAACTTCAGCCTCAACTGACCTCATTTGGGTCTCCAAAAGAGTGGGCCAATATGGGTACCTCACTGGAATTACAGCAGAAATTGTTGCAATTTGGAAACTCAAAATTTTAAAATAGTTTCGGATCAGTTGGGCCAATTTGGTGGACCCTACCTTGTATTACATATATGTGGGAAGGTTTTAAATTTAAATTTTCCAAATTTTGGACATCCAGGGCCCACCCCAGCCTATCCAGAATTCTGCACTTAGCAGAATTTCTGTATTGATTGCATTCCTTAATTTAATTAAAATACTTTTGAGTATCCAAAAATTATGAAAATTTACATAGAGGTGGACCACCCATGGTAGGACCGACCTACGAATTTTGTGGACCAATAGACCCCTTTAGACACTGTGGCAAGGGCTGGATCCGCCCAACATGTTGGGACATCCAGGTCAGACAGATTTTCTGGACAGACTATTTTCTTTAAATTAATTAAAATACTTAGCTATATAAAAATCATTTAATTTTGTGGAGGTGTGGCCCACCTATGGAAGGACCACCCTGCAAACTTTCAGGGCCATCAAGACCCTATACTGACTGTGGTACGGCCTGGAGTGGCCCACTAGACTGGGACGCCCAGGCTGGGGCGTCCATGCCACCTTGTGCGCCCACCTTGATGAGTTTTGTTATCCCAACTTCCATCCAATATTGGTCCATGTGGGACATAACCACCTTCCTCTATAGTTTTCATTTTTGGGGTCCATTTGGGTGAGTTTTGGGCCAATTACCCAGCTCATAAGGCTGCCCACCATGGGACGCCCAGCCCATTGGGCTGCTGCTGGACGTCCAGTTCAGCAGCATGGCCCATCGGATTTATGTGTTTAATCCAATCCTTTCATTTGGTGGACCATTCCCCCCTGTGACATGTATGGGTCACCAGGAACTAAAATAAATATATAATTTAATTAAAATTTGAATTTCGAGTAATGCCAAATTATGGGTGTGCTGGAATTTCAGCAATAGACCCATGGCTGCTGCCTATAAATAGATGTTTTGGGGTAGCATGGTCCACCAAATTTAGAGATATTTTTAGACATATCTTGCCTTATTTTTAATTAGAGTTTGGGTTTAATTAGTGCATATTTAAGGCCCATTCCAGTTGGGCTTTTATTGGACTAGTCTTCTTAGTTATTTGTTGGGTTTTCCTAGGCCCATTGTCTTGAAACTTTTTGATAGGCCCATTGGACATTTGGGGCCTATATTATCATGCCATTGTGATGGGTTTCATCGGCCAAATACTCAAGTAGTTGGGCCCTTGCTTGCCCATTAACATAAACCCATACTTCGACCGAGATATGAGGCCCAACTTGTTTTAAATATTAGGATCACCCATATGTTGGAATAATGGGCTGCCCATTAAGCCCACCACAATGAGTGGACCCATGATCTTTATAGTTGGGCCCAAAACTTGCTTGAGGGCCCACCATGTTGCCTATGTATTAGGCTTAATGTATGGCCCACTAGGTCATGGATTGCTTGGGCCTTAGACTTTACTTTATATACATAGCGGGCTACCTTTTGGGACCCAGTTAAGGTTGGATGTCCTCCTTGGTGGCCCTAAGATAGGCCTATAAGGTCCTCATAGGTGGTTGAAGGCCCACCTTGGACCTTGTTAGGACCGTTTCCTCCTTGAGGCTTTATGACTCTCTTATCTTGTGGGTCATCCCAAAGTATTGGGCCCCCACTAGAGGACTTCACTTCTCCTTAGAATGTCTGTCTATGTATCTAGACCTTATCCCTCATTGGGAAGGAGGAATATATTCTACAGGTAGCGCACTTACATCATTGTGACCCATATGCATCATTTGTGTGAATTGATTGCATTGTGTGGTGGTCATAGAGGGATGCAGTTTCTCCCTCTATGCACATTGAGTGCCTGAAGCTAGTGCATGATCTGTATGTGTGACTCATACATTGGCATCGCATTTCATGATGATACTGCCTTGCTTCATCAGGGCCTTGCCTTCACAGGAATATTTGTGGATGGCCTTATGTGTGGACACCAAAAATGTTACTTGAGCATACGGGGTGCATAGGATGCCCATAGGTAAAATTTTTAAAACTTCCATGGTACGAAGGATCTGCCCAATGCCGTGATCGAGTAGAAACCATGAGCGTACGAGGGTCTTTTACCATTAGGCCGCGACTCCAACTGTCATGTATTCAGTTGGGTAGGGGTGTGACCTTACTCGCCTGATGTAAGGAGGCATTGCTAGGCTGAGTCTGACTAGCTCATAAATGGGTTCGCTACTGTCAGGCCTTGCTGGTGATTGGCCATCCACAAGCGGGTAGTGAGGTCTCTTACGCTCGTTTGACTATGCGAGGTTTGTAGAGCGGCAGTCATCTAGCAGTGTAATGGACCCCAGTGATTTCCTTATGATTGGATGTACTTGATATGTGGATTGATTATGAGCACTGGCATTCTTTGCATCGCATTCACATCGGCTGTATAAGCCTATTCATGCAACGCCTTGATATAGCACCCAGTACTCATTGCATCGTATTCATGATAAGCCTTGGTAAGCCTAGTGATATTGTCATTGAGAATATTTCTCTTCCTGTACCTCCTATTATTCTTCTGCACACTATTGTCATACACTTTCACCACCTTCCAAGCTTCTATAAGCTTGTGCATGATTGATGCATGCGGGTGATCCTAGGCAGGCATCGTAGCAGCAGAGCTTGGATTAGAGTTGAGCTTGAGGACCCCGATATTGCAAATTTTTCTTTCCTTCTTCTATTATCTTATATATGTCCTTTTGAACCTTATGAAAACTTGTAAAAGTTCAAATTCATAGTGGATTTTGTGATGTGAGCCTTTGTTATTCTCAGATCTACTTACTGTGATATTGGGTATGCTCATATTGGAAATGGTTATACTATTATGAAAATCCTCCTTATAGGATCCCAGGATCGGAACCTGCTCCAGGTACTGAGAATGGGTATTACAGAGGCTGTTGTGGCCAGAACTAGCAACCGGGTTCCTTGTGGGTCTGGTTACCGAGTCTGGGGCATGACAAGAGTCGGTATTAAAACATAGCAAGTAATTCTGGAATAACTCAGGATAAGATCGCATGTCTACTAAGAGCATAGGACAAGTAGTGTCCCGAGACCCTTCCTTTCGCTCCTTATTGAGCATGTAATTGTCTTGATTCCTTGCGTCGTCGTTATTTTGTAGATGATGCTACCTAGACGTGACACCCGTAGTCATGGCACTCATGCTTGTGGTACTCGGGGACGAGGCGCCCTAGATATCCGTTCTACTCGAGCACATCCTGCTCCCGTTTTTTAGGACTAATTCCCGAGGCCCCAATTTAGCCTCCTGTTGAGCTCGTAGCACCTGTTCCCTCAGTTGCTCTAGTTCCCCTACCGATTCCCCCTCCTCAGCTTACTGTTTCAGTTACAGATGCTCTTTCTCCATCAGCCGCACCCGTGCCTCCGCCCGAGGTGAGTGCCGCTCCTGCTTTTTCGACAGTGCATATAGGTGTTGAGCATTTTTAGCAGATAATGTAGCTTGTCGCTACAGCGTTGCAGACTCGTCTGCCTGTAGCTACTTTAGTATCTGATCAGGGTGATTTTTTGTGCACTAGCGCTATTTTCAGGGAGTTTAGACAGCATAACCCTCAAAGATTCAGGGGTGATCTCGACCCTTCTGTCGCTGAGGCATGACGCGCTAAGATTGCTAGGATTTTTGACACTATGCTGTGTCCAGCTGATCAGAGGGTATCCCTTGTGACCTATCTTCTTCAGGTTGAGGCTTGTCATTTGTGGTCGTCCATATACAAGATGGCCGGGCTAGATTTTGTTTGGACTTGGGAGGAATTTGTGGTCCCTTTCGACCAAAAATTCTTCCCCGTGCATGTTCAGATTCAGAGGGCGATCAAGTTTGAGACCCTAGTACAGGGTGATATGTCGGTATCTCAGTATGAGGCCCGCTTCTTAGCCTTGTCTAGATTTGCTCCTCATCTCACTAGCGATGAGAAAATGAGGGCTCGTCACTTTATGACTGGTTTGCGTCCTGCCCTTCGTAGCCGTGTGGTGGGACATTGTTTGAAGATGTTCGATCAGGTTGTCCATCGGGCGTTAGTTTATGAGGAGGACTGGGCTATGACTTAGAGATCGAGAGAATAGAGTTCTGGTGGAGACCAGAAGAGGAGAGCACCAACCGACAGTTCCATGCAGTACCGTTAGTAGAGGTGGAGGGGCAAATCAGGGTTTTGACAGCCAGTGGCTCAGTCAGCAGCTCTATCATCATCAGCAGCACCGCCGACCGCTCCATCTTTCGGCCTCTTTTCTAGTGTTTGCTTCAGTTGTGGACAGGCTGGGAATCGGAGGTGTGAGTGCCCTCTCCCCATTTAGCGGCAGAGGCCATTGCGGTTGTCTCCTCCTCGTCCTCCTTAGTAGTAGTAGAGAGCGCAGCTTCCACCCGCCGCTCTTAGGGCTCCTCCTCAGTAGCAGAGGCAGCCAGGTAGACCTCCCCAGCAAAGACAGCAACAATAGCAGCAGAGGGGATATCCGTATATCCAGTCCCTGGGTCGAGTGTGTATTGCAGCCCAGTAGGCACAGACTCTGAATCCATAGTCTTCCGGTTTACTTCCATTACCAGCTCAGGGCTGATTTTATCCCGCACAGCAGGCGCCAGGCCAGGACTCGCAATCATCAACCGGTGGAGTCGTCGAGGGTATTCTTTTTATTTCTTCTTGCGTTGCTCATGTTTTATTTGATTCTGGTGCCTCATTTTTTTGTGGCCGAGTAGTTTTGCTGATTGATCGGTATTTCGTCGGAGTCTGTGTCTGAGGCTTTGGCCATTTCGACTCCCATGGGGAAGTCTATTGTGTTGACCCATCACTGCCCTTCTTGTCCAGTGTTAGTGGGAGAGATGTTTCTTCTTGTCGATTTGCTCGTGACGCTGATGACAGGCTTTGATGTTATTCTGGGCATGGACTGGCTTGCGGAGTATTATGCCGTCTTAGACTATGCTGCGAGGACAGTTACGTTTCACTTTATAGGCTTGCCAGTATTCCAGTTTGTTACCGAGCCTAGAGGAGAGCCGTTGTCTAGCTTCTTGGCTTCTATCACCGAGGATTCTATGACAGGATGTATTGAGTAGCTACCAGTTGTTTGTGAGTACTCGGATGTTTTCCTGGAGATCCTGAGTTTACCTTCGCATTGGTAGGTGGAGTTTCAGATTGATCTGGTGCCTGGTACTGCGCCTATCTCGAAGGCCCCCTATCGGATGGTGCTGTTGGAGTTAAGGAAACTGCAAGAGCAGTTGGATGAGCTCCTAGAGTTAAGTTTTATTCATCCCAGCAGTTCACCTTGGGGAGCCCCAGTATTGTTTGTGAAGAAGAAGGATGATTCGTTGCGGCGTCACCATCAAGAACTGATACCCACTTTCCCATATTGATGATCTATTTGACCAGTTGCAGGGTGCACAGTATTTTTCCAAGATAGACTTGCGCTCCAGTTACCATCAGATTCAGATCCGAGAGGAGGACATTTCGAAGAAGACTTTCCGGATGTGCTATGGTTACTTTGAGTTTCTGGTCATGTCATTCGGACTGACCAATGCGTCCGTTGTATTCATGCAGTTGATAAACGAGGTCTTCCTGCCATTCATCGATCAGTTCGTGGTGGTATTCATTGATGATATTGTTGTATATTTGAGGACCCGGGAGGACCATGTTGAGCACTTGTAGATTGTGCTGGAGACCCTTCATGCCCATCAGTTGTATGCGAAGCTGGAGAAGTGCGAGTTTTGGTAGGAGGAGGTGAAGTTCCTCGGTCACGTGGTGACGAGGGAGGGTGTCCTGTGGAGCCCTCAAAGGTTGATGCAGTATGTCAGTGGGGCCAGCCCACGAACGCGTCCGAGATTCGTAGCTTCCTTGGTCTAGCGGGATATTATCAACAATTTATCGAGGATTTTTCTTGTATTGCTGCACCGCTGACTCAGTTGACGTGGAAGGGCATCGAGTTTGTCTGAAGTGAGGCCTACGAGGAGGCATTTACGGAGTTCACCTCACGTCTGCTCCTGTTCTCACTCTTCCTGATGGGAGTGAGGGTTTTGTTGTTTTCACTGATGCTTCTAGAGTTGGCTTGGGTGCTGTACTGATGCAGCATGGGAAGCCAGTGGCATATGCCACGCGCCAGCTCAAGGTCCACGAGCTGAACTACCCCACCATGATTTGGAGCTTGCAGTGGTTGTCTTCGCACTGAAGGTGTGGAGGCATTATCTATATGGGGTTAGGTTTGAGCTCTTCTCGAATCACAAGAGCTTGAAATACCTATTTTTGCAGTCCAAGTTGAACCTGCTTCAGAGGCGATGGATAGAACTGTTGAAGGACTATGATTTTGACCTTCAGTACCACCAGGGCAAGGTAAATGTGGTGGCAGACGCGCTCAGCCGTCAGCCACGAGGCCTGGTGGCTCAGATGATGGTGCGAGAGTGGCAAATGCTTAAGGATATTTCAGAGTATGACTTTGAGTTCGGTCTACAGTCTTCCATTGTTCAGCTTTCAAGCTTGTCGATTCAACCCTCTTTGGTGACTTGGGTGATTGAGGCTCAGCAGACGAACGAGTCACTTCAGAAGTACTGAGCAGAGGTTGCATCCGTGGAGCAGTCAAACTGACAGATTGGTTTCGATTGTGGATTACGCTTCAGAGGTCGATTATGTCCCGGATGTGCCAGAGTTGCGTCGTGATTTGATGACCGAGCACACCAATCGAGACTTACTATTCACTCGGGCTCCATGAAGATGTATCGTAATATGAGGAGGTAGTATTTTTGACAGGGGATGAAGCGCCAGATTACTAATTTTGTGGCCACGTGTGACAAATGCCAGCATGTCAAGGCTGATCACCAGAGACCCCCCTGGTCCCTTGTAGCTGTTGAGCGTTCTTGAGTGGATGTGGGAGCACGAATCAATGGACTTCATCGCAAGTTTGCCAAGGACTCAGTGCGGTCACGATACCATATGGGTTATCATCGATCGTCTGACGAAGTCAGCTCTTTTTATTTTAGTGTGTGCTTCCTGGTCAATGGACCGGCTTGCAAAGGTATTCATTGAGGAAATAGTGAGACTGCAAGGCATTCCAATTTTGATCATTTCAGACCAAGATTCCAAGTTTATGTCTCAGTTTTGGAGGAGTTTCCAGCAGGCGATGGGGGGTCACTTTGCGTTTCAGCACCGCTTATCATCCATAGACGGATGGACAGGCCGAAAGGGTCAACCAGATCCTTGAGGATATGCTCAGAGCTTATGTGATCGACTTTGCGGGCAGTTGGGATGAGCATTTGTGCCTCACCGAGTTCGCGTATAATAACAGTTATTAGGCGATTATCAGCATGACTCCTTTTAAGGCACTTCATGGCAGACCGTGCAGATCTTCTAGTTGTTGGACCAAGGTTGAAGAGGATCGTCTCTTAAGTCCTGAGCTTGTGCAGCAGACGTTGGAGGCAGTTGATGTTATCAGGCAGAGGATGTGCATAGCTCAGAGCCGGCAGAAAAGTTTTGCTGATCATCAGTGTTGACCCCTCGAGTTCACAGCGGGGACATGATATATCTCAAGGTCTCGCCTATGAAGGGCGTGGTTCGTTTTGGTGCTTGCCCCGAGATTTATTGGACCTTTTGAAATTACCAAGCACGTGGGCGCTGTAGCATATAGGCTTGCCTTACCTCCTGAGTTGTCTGCGATACACGACGTATTCCATGTTTCTATGTTGTGAAAATGCGGGTTAGACACTATTCCTGTGATTGATTGCCAACCACTCAAGGTCCGTGAGGATGCTTCCTACATTGAGCAGCCGATTCGTATTCTTGATCAGAAAGAGCAGGTCCTCAGGACCAAGGTCATTCCTTTAGTGAAGGTGTAATGGGGTCATCATTTGGAGGCCGAGGCATCTTGGGAATGCGAGGCCGAGATTAGAGAGCACTATCCCCATTTGTTTGTTGATTGATATATGCTGGTTGTATTGCCTTCTCTTTTGATGATTTCTATATGATGGTTGTGTTTTGCTTTTCCTTTTGTCCCGTGTTGGTCAATTTCGAGGACGAAATTTCTTTGTTGGTGGAGAAAATTATAAGACCCGATTTGAGTTCGCATGTGTGCATGTATGTGTGTGAGTAGAGGTGGGCATGTTGGACCCAATCCGGTGGATCCGACCCGATTCGACCCGACTCGGTATCGTTCCGAACAGAACCGATGGCCTAGATCGGCCCTGATCGAGTTTGCCAATCTAGATCCGATCATTTTCGAGTCAGGTTCGGATAGAGGTGTATCCGGACAGAACCGATCCGAAAACTTGAACCGAAATGGTCCGACCCGACCCGACCCAACCCGACCCGGATGTGAATATATATCTAAACAAAAATTTCATCGCCTAGGCTTTTTGTTCGGCGCCAAAAAGTCCCGCCCAACTCTATCTTTATATCTATCTATTTCTCTTTATATTTGTCTCTCTGTCTCTGTTGAAGAAAAAAAGTAAGAAGAAGGCTAATTAAATGTTCTTTGATAGATCAAATTCTCTTTTTTTTGCTGTTGGGTTTTGTAGCTTCATGGTATTTCTCTGTTGGAGAGGAATATATATAGAGAAATGGTGTATAGTTTAATTCGAAAGAGGGAGAGTCGTACCCGTAGCAGGTTGACGGTCATAGCCGAAGTTGACGGAAGTAGATTGGTTGGATCGGCTGGTGTAACAGGTCTGATCACGAGGTATGTATTATATCCAAACCGTCCATCCATTTGGTCAGCTCATTTTAAGGATTCAAACAAAAAATAAGACAGATCTAACCATCAACTAGACCACACTTCAAAAATTAGTAGGTGATTGAACGTCTGCCATTGAAACCCTTTCTAGGGTCACATTAAATTTTGGATCAAAATTTGTTTTTCCTCTTCATTTGGTACTTAAGATCTTATGAAATTTATTTTTCCTATTCATTCAGTTACTTGTGACCTTATAAACAGATTGGATGTAAAATAAACGTTATAGTGGGCCCTACAAATTCTTTAACGATGAAAATCATTATCTTTATTGCTATTTATGGTGTGGTTCAGATGATCTTTGGATATGATTCATTTTTTTGGATAATGCTCTAAAATCATCTCTAAAAATAGATGAACGATGTAGATATAATAAATACATCACTGTGGGGCCCACGTAAGATGTAACATTGATCTCCTTTGAACCGTTCTCACAACTCGGAGATCGAGGAGCGTCAGTGCTGTCTTCGCACAACACGTAGCCAATAGGCTAGGGAGTAGGGAAGCGGACTGCGTACTGAGTAACTCAGTACGGTAAGCGTACCGAGTAAACTTCGTGGGCCACTGTGTCACTCGTGCGTTGTATCCACTCCGTCCATTTCTTTTAACACATAATTTTAGGTCTCTATCCCAAAAATGAATTATATCCAAACCTCAAATGGACCACACCACCGGAAACTGTGTGAATTGAAAATCTACCATTGAAAAATTCTTGGGGACAACGAAGGTTTTAGATCAAGCTGATATTTGTGTTTTTCATTCATCCATGTCCTTCCCATCTTATGAACAGGTTGGATGACAAATAAACATACTGGGGGCCTTAAAAAATTTTCAACGGTTGAAATCAATAGTTTCACTTTTTCCAGTGGTATGGCCCACTTAAACTTTGTGTATACATCAATTTTGGATTGAACCCATAAAATGATCTAGAAAAATGAATGGACGGCGTGGATAAACCATATGCATTCGCAGTGGGCCCAACCGAGTTCACTCGGCACGATAAGAGTATACTACACGGACCAATTTCATAGGCTAGCTGGTGCTAGCTACAAATAGCAATTATAAAGCTTCTCTAAGAAGCTATGTCACCGGTGTGAAGCTTCTTCAAGAAGCTACATACCAATAGTTTTTATTCAACTGGGTAAACTATGTGGGCCCATCGTGAATATTTTTGGTTCATCTACATCGTCCATCAGTTTTTTTAGATCATTTAAGGAGTTGATACTAAATTTTAAGTGAATTCAATAATCAAGTAGATCACACCATACGGAATACTGATATAATGATTTTAATGTCATTGGAAAAAATGAACGATTCAAGCTTTCCCCAATCTGATCCGACTCGGTTTTCCTGACCGGGTCGGACCCGGATCGATTCAGGTCAACAAACGTTCGAATCTGTTCGAATTAGATGATCCAGACTCGGTCCTGGATCGGAACGAGTTCGGATCAGGTTCTACAAATTTCGAATCTGGTCGGGTTGGGCCGAATCCGATCCGACTCGGTCCGATGCCTACCTCTATGTGTGAGTATGCATTTCGTTCATCTTGGTCCCGCAGTCCTACTGGTTGAATCTCAATGACCTGCGACCCTCGAATTATGTTTGCGGTCATCCTTACGTCCGGTCACATAGACCTGACTCGGATCGAGCCGAAACCTGTGGCATCTTATTTGCGTCGTCGTTGCGGTTCCGATGCCGCGTTTTGTGCATCCATCCAACGTGTAGATCATAAGTTATGTGCATTTCATTTTTAGCCCTTGATCATGATCATGTGGCTTACCTAGGGATAGTGTGCACGAATTTCTAGGTAGGTCCCATCTCTTGGCACTATTTCCAACACACACACACACTACACACACACTCACACACTACCTAAGCCTATTCCTACACCACTTACCTCTAAACACCACCTACAAGGCTAGAAAACCTACTAACCCTACAACTTTGGTTGTAACTCCCTATTCCAATCATCATTCTTCTCTAACCAAGGTAAGAGAGAAATGATTACCTAGCTTTAAAGACTCTCTCTCTCTCTTTCTCTGTGTGTGTGTCTTCACTCCCTCTCATTTCTCCCTTTCTCTTTCTCATTCCTCCTTAGCAAGAGAGGGTGGGACATCCACCCCATTCCAGCCCCATCTTCCCCTATTTCCTCTCAATCTAACCATCCATATCCCATCTCACCCATTGATATGGTTCCCTTAGTGCACTAATAGCCAGAAGATATAAGTTTGGAGAGATCTAAGGTGGATGTACTTCTTAGATATAGGATTTCCATTTATATGTTCTTAGATCTCTTTTTCTTTTATATGGGAAGTGTAGGACCCACCAATCAGTAGTGGAGATCGTACGCCATTCTTTAGATGTAGCCAAATGACCTATTTCATGCATGCATATCCCATGCATGGGGTTTCCCTTTATGGGCCCCATCATGGAGGATTATTTGGATTCCATTACATAATAGGTCATCTAGACCTTAGAATCATGGTTGGGATGGTATCCCAACCATTGATCTTGATTCTAGGACATGCATGTGTTTGATCTATGTTGTATCATGTAAATCAATGAAATGTGTGGTATGATTGATGAAGGGGAGGGCTTCAATGTGGTAGAACCCCTCCTCTTGTGGTCGATCCTTTATTTTTCTGATGTTAGCATTTGGATCATGCATTTGTGGACCACCTTGTGGACCAACAAAAATCCAAACCATCCATGGAGGTTGGACATCCATGGTGGTCCATCCTTAGACATGTGGCCCCAAAATCTACCTAAATGGGGCACATGTAAGGGGTTTTTGATGATGGGGAAGGTTTGGATATTTGTGGCACCCATTGGGGTGGTCCATAACATAATTTTTGGGGGTTAAATCCCATCTTAAATGATGTCTATATTTAATTTCTTTCAATTACGTATTGCCATCCAAATCTGTCTGGATAGATTTTTGGGCCAACTTGAGGCTAGAATTTGGGACTTTTGGTGGGGAGTTTTGTACTAAATGATATATGATATTTGAAGGTACATGTCGTACCTATAAGCATGCCAAATTTTAGCCTCAACTGACTTCATTTAGGTCTCCAAAAGAGTGGGCCAATATGGGTACCTTGCTGAAATTTCTGCTGTAATTCCAGAAAGGTTGCAATTTGGAAACTCAAAATTTTAAAATAGTTTCTGATCAGGTGGGCTAATTTGGTGGACCCTACCTTATACTACATATATGTGGGAAGGTTTAAATTTAATTTTTCTAATTTTTATACATCCAGGGCCCACCCCATTGGGTGCTCAATCACGGTCTATTTAGAATTCTGCATTTAGCAAAATTTCTGGACAGATTGCATTCCTTAATTTAATTAAAATACTTTTAAGTATTCAAAAATTATTAAAATTTATAGAGAGGTGGTACACACACATTTTAAGACCCACCTACTAATTTTTAGGACCAACAGACCCCTGTGTACACCATGGAAAGGTCTGGACCGGCCCACCACGTTGGGACGTCCAGGTTAGACAGATTTCCTGGACAGACTGTCTTCTTTAAATTAATTAAAATACTTTTAGTTATCCAAAAATTATGAGGTTTTCTGGAGGTGTGGCCTACCCATTGAAAGACAATCCTACAAATTTTCAGGGCCATCGGGCCCCTGTACCGACTGTGGTGCGGCTTAGAGTGGCCCACTAGGCTGGCACGCCCAGGCTGGGCTGTCCAGCCTTGACTGGCCGTCCAGGCCACCTTGTGGGCCCACCTTAATGGGTTTTGTTGTCTTACCTTCCATCCAATCTTGGTCCATGTGGTACATAGCCACCTCCCTCTGTATTTTCCATTTCTGGGGTCCATTTGGGGTGAGTTTTGGGCCAATTACCCAAACCCTTAAGGCTGTCCACCATGGGACACCCAGCCCATTGGGCTGTTGCTGGACGTCCAGTCCAGCAGCATGGCTCATCTGATTTATATATTTAATCCACTCCTTTCATTTGGTGGAACCCCCCTGTGACATGTATGGGTCACCGGGAACTAAAATAAACATATAATTTAATTAAAATTTGAATTTCTAGTAATGCCAGATTATGGGTGGGCTGGAATTTCAGCAATAGGCCCATGGTTGCTGCCTATAAATGGATGTTTTGGGGCAGCGTGGTCCAAAAATTTGGAGATATTGTTACACATATTTTGCCTTATTTTGAATTAGATTTTGGGCTTAATTAGTGCATATTTAAGGCACATTCCAATTAGGTTTTTATTGGACTAGTCTTCTTAGTTATTTGTTGGGTTTTCCTAGGCCCATTGTCTTGAAACTTTTTGATAGGTCTATTGGACCTTTGGGGCCTATATTATTATGCCATTGTGATGGGTTTCATGGGCCAAATACTCAAGTAGTTGGGCCCTTGCTTGCCCATTGAAATAAACCCATACTTGGGCCGAGATGTGAGGCCCAACTTACTTGTTTTAAATATAGGGATCACCCATATATTGGAATAATGGGCTGCCCATTAGGCCCACCACAATGAATGGACCCATGATCTTTATGGTTGGGCCCAAACCTTGCTTGAGGGCCCACCATGTTGCTTATGTATTGGGCTTAGTGTATGGCCCACTAGGCCATGAATTACTTGGACCTTGGACTTTACTTTATATGCATAGAGGGCTACCTTTTGGGACCCATTTGAGGTTAGATGTCCTCCTTGGTGGCCCTAAGGTAGGCCCATAGGGTCCTCATAGGTGGTTGAAGGCCCACCTTAGACCTTGTTAAGACCGTTTCCTCCTTGAGGCTTTATGACTCTCTTAGCTTGTGGGCCATCCTAAAGTATTGGGTCCCCACTAGAGGGCTTCACTTCTCCTTAGAATGCCTGTCTATGTATCTAAACCTTGTTCCTCGTTGGGAAGGAGGAATATATTTTACAGGTAGCACACTTACATCATTGTGACCCATATGCATCATCTGTGTGAATTGATTGCATTGTGTGGTGGTCATAGAGGGATGGAGTTTCTCCCCTTATGTACATTGAGTGCCTGAAGCTAGTGCATGATCTATATGTGTGACTCATGCATTAGCATCGCATTTCATGATGATACCGCCCTTGCTTCATCAGGGTCTTGCCTTCACAGGGATATTTGTGGATGGCCATATGTGTGGATACTTGAAATGTTACTTGAGCATACAAGATGCATAGGATGCCCATGGGCGAAATTTTTAAAACTTCCATGGTACCAAGGATCTGCCCCAATGCCGTGACTGAGTGGAAATCATGAGTGCACGAGGGCCTTATACCATCAGGACGTGACTTCAACTGTCGCATAGTTAATTGGGTAGGGGTGTGGCCTTACGCGCCTTATGTAAGGAGGCATTGCTAGGCTGAGTCTGAGCAGCTCGTAAATGGGTCTGCTACCATTAGGCCTTGCTGGTAATTGACTATCCACAGGATGGTAGTAAGGTTTCTTATGATCGTTTGACTGTGCGGGGTCTGTAGAGCAACAGTCATCCAGCAGTATAATGGACCCCAGTGATTTCCATATAATTGAAAATGCACTTGATATATGGATTGGTTATGAGCACTGGCATTACTTTGCATTGCATTCGCATCAGCTGTATAAGCCCCTTTATGCAATGCCTTGATATGGCGTCCAGTACTCATTGCATCGTATTCATGATAAGCCTTGGTAAGGCTAATGATATTGTCATTGAGCATGTTTCTCTTCCTGTATCTCCTATTATTCTTCTGCGTACTATAATCACACACTTTCATCACCCTCCAAGCTTCTATATGCTTATGCACGATTGATGCATGCAGGTGATCCTAGGCAGGCGTCATAGCGGCAGAGCTTAGATTGGAGTTGTGCTTGAGGACCCCGGTGTTGTAAACTTTTCTTTCCTTCTTATGTATGTCCTTTTAGACCTTATAAAAACTTGTAAAAGTTCAAATTCATAGTAGATTTTGTGATGTGAGCCTTTGTTATTCTCAGATGTACTTACTGTGATCTTGGGTATGCTCGTATTGAAAATTGTTATACTATTATGGAAATCCTCCTTGTAGGATCCCATGATCAGAACCTTCCCCAGGAGCCAAGATGGGGTACTACGGAGGCTGTTTCGGCCGGAACCGGCTATCGGGTTCTTTGTGAGTCCGGTTACCGAGTCTGAGGGGTGACACTATGTAAGTTTTGAAGCTTTTGTATCACGGCTGCTAAAAGGACTGTCCTATTCTGTTTTTATTTATTATTATTTATTTATTTATTTTTTAATTTTAAATTTAATTAATTTTTATAATCTATGAAACTAATTTGTATATTGGAGATCTAAGGTGGCTGTAGCACAGTTATGGTCCTTGATAGGGTGGAGTGGTGTAAAAGGATTCATGTAGCCAACCTCAGTTAGTTGGAATAAGGCCATGATGATGTGACTGTAGCCCAACATTTCCTTATCTGGCATGCTGCACTCAAATTAGACATGCAACAAAATGGTCCATGCTCGGGTCTTTTCATCTGGTGGATCCCACCATAGGTTGTATATATAATCCCACACGTTTGGTTGGTGGACCTTTTCTATGTTCAATGTTTACCATCCATTTGTAGCATCGGGGCAGGTTTAGTTCCATCTGGTACTAGGATTATCTGATATGGATGAAGGTAATGTGCTAAATATATTCATGCTACTCTTGTGGTGGTTATGCAGGCTAAGTGCTTGGAGACAGGTGAAACAGTTGCGATAAAGAAGGTTCTTCAAGACAAGCGGTACAAGAACCATGAGTTGCAAACCATGCGCCTTCTAGACCACCCAAATGTCGTCTCTCTGAAACGCTGTTTCTTTTCAACAAATGAAAAGGATGAGCTTCATCTTAACTTGGTGCTTGAATATGTACCTGAGACTATTCACTGTGTAATAAAAAACAAAAACAATATGAACCAACGAATGCCGCTGATATATGTCAAAATTTATATGTACGAGGTATGAGCTTCTAATAATGATGCTTCTTAATGCAGCATCTCAGGATTTGGAAAAAAAATATTTGTCCAGATATTGTTGTATATCATGAATTGGACTTTATCTACAAAAAGGTTTAAAACTCAATTTTGAATCGAAACTTGCTCTATTATCAGATTGAGTTGTGATGTCAATACCAGCATGACTCATCCCAAACGGAAAAATATTAAAAACGAGGCTCGTCTAACAAGGTCCATATCAGTCCTTTTATTGTTGATTGTTGGTTTTCTATTTTGTTTGTCTTCCTATAAAAGTTATTTGTTCTTTCCACTGTCTACCTATTTCTATTTCTACCATTATTGTTCTCATCACGATACTTCTCTTGGAGAATGATATGATTGGATAAACTTTTAACTTCCTAGTTTGAGTCAATAATTCATTTCTATTACTTGAGCTGTCAACATTTTCTAATCTTTAATACATTATTACGATTAACTAAAATGAGATAAACTCATGTTTAAGTAGCACCTGAATAGGCCTTGAGGATTCTCTAGAAAATTCTTGTAAGACCCGTATCGCAACTCGTACCGTTCCGTAGACTTCCGCGATCTTCCCAGTCAAATTTTGGCAACCTTCGACCCTTAACTGGTACTTGCGCGCGACCCTGCGTCACATGCCGTCAACCCGAGTCGACTCAACCCAAGACTTGTACCCCTGTGACCGTGCCGTCGCCGCGGTTCCGATGCCGCATCTCACGTGCCGAGATGATACCCGAACCAGGAGATATGGGCCCGTGTTCATTTCGAGGGAAACACCGCGCGTTGCAATCCCAAGAGAATGTCCCATCAATCGCATCAAGTGTCAAGTACTCCATCCCATCATGTCAAGTACAAACACCCATCCCCAAGTAACCCCTAAAGTCAACACACACTCTCTCTCCACCCATCAAGTACACCTATCCATCACTCACATCTCTCACCTATCACCTCTCTCTCTCTTCCTCATTTTCTCTCTCATTTTCTCCCAAGCTTCATGAGAGTAACTCACGTCCAAGTTTTTCCTCCATTTTTCCACCCACCATGAAGCTTCATACCCCATCATCCAACCTCTAAAATCCAATCTCAACCATTGATTCTTTCTCCTTGGAGCTAGATTGCCCTAGTGCGGAAGAAGGAGTAGTAGTTTTGAAGGTGGGTGCTTTTCTCTCTCTTTTTTCATTTTTATGGGATGTGTGGCCCATCTCTCTCTCTCTCTCTCTCTCTCTCTCTTTTCATTTTTATGTGATGTGTGGCCCACTTGGATGGACTCCACCTTGATGAATGTTTTATCCACACCATCCATGCATATGGTGGCCCACCTAAACCGTACGTGTGAAGGTGGGGCCCACCTGAACATGTGTTGCATCCAAAACCGTCCAGGACGCTGGACGTCAGTGAAGCATGGACTGACGGAGTGGTTGCTGTCAAGACAGCACAAAGATATCAGCTTGGTTCAAGCTTTGGGGTGGGCAGCTTATGCAGGCCCCACGTTGATGTATGGACCTAATCCAAACCGTCCATTCCATTCTCGAGTTCATTTTAGGCATTGAGCCAAAAAATGAAGCTGATCTGAGTATCTGGTGGGCCATAGCATGAGAAACTATAGTGGTTACCATTGAAAAATCAACTGTTGTGTCTATTCACCAAAATATATTCAATATTGGGCTCGTTTGCCTTGTATTAAGCCATGGGACCCAACAGCAGGGTCAGATTCCACTGATGCGGGCCCCACACATGTAAAACCACGATATCTTGTGATTTGCCATTGAAACCCATTTTTAGGTCCACAGAAGTCTTGGATCAAGATGAAATTTGTCTTTCGTTTTCATCCAGGTCCGCCTGACCTTACTAACCGGTTGGATTGCAATTGAGCATTATGGTGGGCCCCAAGTGGGAACCACAATGATGCATGTGCTTTATTACCACCGTTCAGGCAGACGGTGGATCCCACGGTAATGTATGTGTTTTATTCAAACCGTCCGGCCATTTTGCTGGCTGCTGGATGGGTATTGGACCCCACCTTGATGCATGTGTTGCATCCAAACCGTCAATCCATTTTGCAAGCTCATTATTGGGTATGAGCTAAAGAATGAGCCAGATCCATCCACCTATGGGATCCATCATGATGCATGTGTTGCATCCAAGCCTCCCAACCATTTGGAAAGCTCATTTTTGGGCATGAGCTGAAGAATGAGGTAGATTTAGGATCAAGTGGACCATATTGCAAATAGTAGTGGGGATTGAGTCCCTGCCATTGAAATCCTTTGTTGTCACAAAAGTTTGGATTAGTAGGAAATGTGTTTTCCTCTTAATCCAGGTTTGCGTGACCTTATGACCGGATTGGATAGAAAATAAATGTTAGTGTGGGCTTTGGGAACCTTAATGGTGGAAAAATCACTATCCCCACTTATATTTGGGTGTGGCCCATTTGGTATGCATGGGGCCCAATTGGTGTGGTCCATTTGAGATATATAAAGCCCATGTGATGTGGCCCATTGTGATGTATTAGGGCCCATGGTTTAAGGCCCATTGTGATGTATTTGGGGCCCGTGGGTTGAGACCCATTGTGATGTATTCAAAGCTCGTTATTGAGGCCCACCTTGATATGTATCAGGCTCGTTATTAAGGCCCACCATGATATGTATGAGGCCCACCTTGGTATATGTATGGGGCCCATTTTGATTTATTTATGGCCGTCTATTGAGGCCCACCTTGGTATATGTATGGGGCCCATTTTGATTTATTTATGGCCGTCCATTGAGGCCCACCTTGGTATGTGTATGAGGCCCATCTTGATGTAGTTATGGCCCATCTGTGAGGCCCACCTTTGATATGTTTGTGGCCCATCTGTGAGGCCCACCTTTGATTTGTTTATGGTCCGTTGTTGCGGCCCACTTGATGTATATAAGGCCCATGTGGAGGGTCCACATGTTATATATTTAAGGCCCATGTGGAGGGTCCACATGTTATATATTTAAGGCCCATGTGCAGGGCCCACCTTTGTGTATATGAGGCCCGTTGGTGCGGTCCGTTGATGTGGCCCACTTGATGTATTTGAGGCCCATGGGTTGCGACCCATCATGATGTACAAAGGCCCATGGGTCATGGCCCATGGAGATGTATTTAAGCTATAAGTCGTGACCCATTTTGATGTATTTTTGGCCCATTTAGTAAGGCCTAATGAGATGTATTTTTCAGCCCATTGTGATGTACTCGAGGCCCATGGGCGTGCCCATTGTGATACACTTGTGGCCCATGAGTGAGGCCCATGACGATGTATATTAGGCCCTTATATAAGGTCATGGGCCCACTATGCGTATGGCTCTATGTGGGCCACTCCTTGGGAGCAATGTTGGTTAAATGACCACATTGATGGGCAATGATGGTTGGATGTCCACATTGTTACCTTCCCTTAGGTCTTGTTTGCCGATTCTGAATATCGATCGATCCGCTTGTCGTGACCGATTTGCCGATTCTGATTATCGATCGATCCGATTGTCGTGACCGATTTGCCGTTTCTGAATATCGATCGATCCGATTGTTGTGACCGATTTGCCGATTCTGATTATCGATCGATCCGATTGTCGTGACCGATTTGCCGTCTCTGATTATCGATCGATCTGATTGTCGTGATCGATTTGCCGACTCTGATTATCGATCGATCCCGATTGTCGTGACTGATTTGCCGATTCTGATTATCGATCAATCTGATTGTCGTGACCGATTTGCCGACTCTGATTATCGATCGATCCCGATTGTCGTGACCGATTTGCCGACTCTGATTATCGATCGATCACGATTGTCGTGACCGATTTGCCGACTCTGATTATCGATCGATCCCGATTATCGTGACCGATTTGCCGATTCTGATTATCGATCGATCCTGATTGTCGTGACCGATTTGCCGATTCTGATTATCGATCGATCCCGATTGTCGTGACAGATTTGCCGATTCTGATTATCAATCGATCCCGATTGTCGTGACCGATTTGCCGATTCTGATTATCGATCGATCTCGATTGTCGCGACCGATTTGTCGATTCTGATTATTGATCGATCCGATTGTCGTGACCGATTTACCGATTCTGATTAGCGATCGAGGCTGATTATCGTGACCGATTTACTGATTTTGATTATTGATCAATTTCGATTGTGGAGGCTGATGTTGATTGTCGAGGCCGATTGTCGAGACATATATGATGTATATGCGATCCATAGTTGAGGCCCATTGTGATGCATTGGAGGGTCAGGCGATGGAGTCCATTTTGATGTATGTTAGGCCCATGTGAAAGGTCCATCGTGGTGTGTATTATGTTATTGAGAGGGACCGATGGTGTTGTATGTTTGGCCCTTGTGTAAGGCCATGGGTCCACCATTCCTTGGGGGACAATGTTGGTTAAATGTCCATATTGTTGTGATTGATTGTCAATGCCGGATATCGATACTGATTATGAGTATGTGACTGCATAGCATCATGATTATGCCCATATGCATTATTTGCATGTTTGTTATGAGATGTGGTTGACCATTGCATATGCCATTGGGCAGGATGTTATGAGACTCCTTGATAGGCAGAGGTTATCTCACATGAGCGCACGATATGCGCAGGATTTATGCATGACTGGATTATATGACTCATGCATCTTACATTATGATTACTGTACGCCCTAGCAACATCAGGGCCGTAGCCTCCACAGGCATATCGTGGATGGCCAGATGGGACACCGAAAATCTGTTCTATATGGGGTGCTATAGATATCCCTGGGTGAAAGTCCCTAAACCCTCTTGGTTCCAGAGGTTGCAGCGCATGAGGGCCGTATACCGTTAGGCCGCGTCTCCCACTGTGTCGTGGTCGGTTGGAAGGGGGTACGACCTTACCTGCCCG
Source organism: Magnolia sinica (assembly GCF_029962835.1). NCBI lineage: Eukaryota > Viridiplantae > Streptophyta > Magnoliopsida > Magnoliales > Magnoliaceae > Magnolia > Magnolia sinica. The sequence goes on along the minus strand of NC_080591.1, from coordinate 28,309,869 downwards.
AGAGGAGGGGGCAATGCTAGGCTGAGTCTGACCAGCTCGAGGAATAGGTCCGCTATCGACGAGCTGGGCCCGATATTGGCAGGCGGATAGAGAGGTCTCTTCCACTCACCTTGTTGCGCGCGATGGGGCGACAATCTGGTTTGGAGTGTAATAGACCCCGATGATTTTTCAGAGAGGAACCGTACTGATATGTGGACTTATTGAGCAGGCATTGCATACTCATTCATTCATTCAATCACTATCCACTCGGGCGGATGGTGCGCAACCATTTGTTACGTGTACATTCGCATGACCAGAATTTCGGTTGGGCGAGCGACTAACCTGAGATCAGGAGTATACCACATTGAGTCTAACTATCCAAATTTAGGTATGGGACTGGTTTGGATATAAGTCCCTTGTGATGGACCCCGTGACCTGCGATACTACGTACTATCATCCCGACTTCAAACTCCAGCATAGTCATTCCATTCGCACCATATATCGCATTACATCCGACACATATGGCATTTCGGGTTACTATGTTTATGCATTTATATGACCTAGATACAACTGACGGTATTCGTGGACTCATCAGGATTCGTATATTGCATTGCATCAGTGGCATCTAATATTTGGCTTGTTGTCTCTGCATTGCATAGTTGATCTTCATTGCTTCATCAGTATATGATATTATTTTTATTATATTTCTGCGTCGCATAGCCTGGATAAGACTGATGGTATTTATGGGCCTATCAGTATGTTTTTGCATTCCTCTGATTTCGTATGATTTATGATCTTGCTAGTGTTTCTGATATAGTATGATTATGGGTTTATCAGTATTTCCGCTTACTCTGATTACTCTGATATTGCTTACTTGGCACTTACCTTATGCACACACTTACACCACCCTCTAAGCTTTCTATAAGCTTATGTACGATATATGTGTGCAGGTGATGTTAGGTTGCAGCAGTGTTGAGCTTGGAAGCGTGTAACGACCTTCTGGAGCTTGATTTTCGATTTATGTATTTCCTTTTAGCTTTGTACTCAAATGATTATATTAGTGGATATGTGATGATAATGTTGCCTTTGTGAATTAGGTAATCTTATGGTTATGCTTATTATGAGTTAAATGTATTTTGGAAAAATCCTCCTTGTAGGATTCCAGGATCGGAAATCTAGCGTTTGGACACTAGGAGCTGAGAATGGGATACTACGGAGGCTATCGGCACCGGATTTGGTGATCGGGATTCCTGTGAATCCGATTTCTGAGTTTGGGGCGTGACAATTCTTGTGGGGTTCTTTCTCTTTTTTGTGTGTTGTTGGGTTATGCTAACGAGGTTGAAATTAGTATAATCTTGGTGAAAGCACATGCTATTATGGAATAGGTTCCTTTGCACCATCTTGCTAACCTAATAAACAACACTCAAATTGTGTATAGTTGCATGGGTATATGTAGGTTTTAGAAAAAGAAAAATTGGAAAGGATTGTGTTGAAAATGATCAAGAGCTTAAAAACAATTGTGTTGAAAATGATCGAGAGCTTAAAAACAATAGAGGACTTAAATGCAGCATGCAACCATGTGGGCATATGTTGGTTGTAAAAGAAATGAAAATCTACTAAAGAGTATGTTCAGAATGATCATGAGCTTTTAATCAAATAACCAATAAGTCAGTTTTCTCTATATTGTTTAAGTTAAATTGGTTTTGTTTTGGTCAGCTTGCTGAGTTTTCTAACCATGGTTCATTGGTCTGCCATTGTGAATGTGCCTTTGGCTGCATATTTTGTCTTCAATAGGTTTCTCTACTATTTTGGGTTAATGTGCTTGATGCGTACTTTGCATTGTACTATAAGGTAATTTTTTTTACCTGTAGCATATTATTCATGAATTATATAGTTACCAATGTTTTATGAGCCCATATTTTCACTACAAGAAATTAGGCCTTAGCCGACCGTTGGGGCTACCCTTTGCCCACGGCTAGTTTTAACGGCCGCGGACAAAGGGTCCTTATAATATTAAAAAAAGGAAAAAAGAAAGTAGAAAGCCCTAATTAGCGTGACTCTCTCGCTCTCGCTCTCACTATCTTTACCTCTCACTATCTCTCTCCCTCTGCATCTCCATCTCCGCCATCTCGTCTCTCCCTCTCCCGTCCTCGATTTCTCTCCCTTCCTCTCCCTACCCCTCTCGATCTCCCGCCCCCGCACGACTCCCCCCCCCCCCCTCTCTCTCTCTCTCTCTCCCCACCCCCGCATGACTCCACCTTCTTCTTGGCAGTGCAAGAGCTCGAAGAGGTCGATCAGCCTCCATCAAGATCGAGAGACAAAGTTATTGGGCATTTGGAAGGAAAGCGCTAGGGTGCCTCTATTGATAACATGCTCACATGGAACTTCTGATTCCCATTGATCTCTTTGTACAAATCATCGGATCAATGTAAAATGGAGAAAATTGATATCTCCTGCTTCTTTTGGATTATACAGAGGATTAGGGTTTTCATGTTGGGACCTCGAGCACAACATCTAAGTCAGTGAGTTTTCGTCAGATTTGAGATCTTTTTCCTATGTTGTCTGCGTTTTCTGCCCTTCTACTTTGATATTCCTTGTTTTCTTGTCAGATCTAAGGTTCTTATGTGATATATGGTGTAGATATCTTGAAAAATGAATGATATCTTTTTATAAATCACCGATAAAATGCTCTATACCCTGTCCATTGTCTTCTTACAGGGATGCTAACATTGTAATGATGTTATGGAATTTGTACTTCAAAACTTCACAGAGATGAATAAACTTTGGGTCCGAATGCATCATCAGGTTAGTTGAAATTTTAGAGAACTCTCGCTATTGTGTTTGGGCATAAATAGTAAGTGCATGCCATAAATGAAAAACTGGAGCATGGGAGTTCGTGAAGGGAAGATGCAGTGCAGGTTGAATTTCATGCTATTTTACATGTTTGACGAAATTCCTCAACTAGACTCTGCTTCTCACCAATGAATCGTACCAGCTCCAAGTTGATTTCCCCAAGCATTACCTCATGGAAGCACCTCAAGTCAGAAAAAAATTCTTCTTCTTCTTATTCTTCTTCTTCTTTTTTTTTTTTTTGTAGAAATTGGTTATTTGAAATGTTGATTAATTTCTTGAAATGTCTCACCACATAAGATTTTTTAATATAAAAAAGCTTGACCAATTACTTAACTCTGTATTGGATTGTTATTCTAGGGCCCCCTAATCTCTGATCAAACAACTTGTGGGGCCCACTCCTGGGCTTTCGTGGAACTAACTCCTAGGCTGTAGCATCACGTGTCATTGAGTTCAAAATCAAAATGGACATTTCCTATTACACATTTCTTAAGCTGCTTATGTTTTATAGTTATCTACTCTAGGAGTAGCTGAATAATTTTTAAGACCTACTCGTCCACTCAAATATCTACATTTCCTACACATTCAGCTTAAGCTTTAGGCCATTCATGTGGGTGTGTTACTACAAACCTTAAGCTGATGAAATTGAAAATGTCGGAAAATTGCATTTACATGATGTTGATAAAACCTAATTCAATTGCAACAGTCAGTCCCAAGTTATTGCTGTAACGTTTAGATTCTAGTTTTTTCTCCAGCTTTTCCTATTTGTGTTTTTGTTTATTGAGCTGAAGTGATATATAATTGATGAAGTCTTGGAGAAATTTGCCTTTTCTATTAGTCATAGTCTTTTTTTCTATTTCCAACACCATGCTTCTGTGTCTTATATTAGTTACGTCCATAGAGATGTGAAGCTTAAAAATTTTCTACAAGATCAGAGAACTTGCTCAGATACCATGTTGACTGCAGACAATTTTAAGTGATAGAATGCAAGATATGATATTTGTAAACCTCTAGTACCAAATGCAGGAAGAATCTAGAATAGCTAGGAGGATTGGAGAGATCTAGAAAGCAATATAGTTGCAAGTTTGCCATCACAAAAGAATTACAGGAATGCCATTACAAATCATCCCTCAACAAGTACAACTTTGTTTGTTAATATGCACGGGTGATTGATCTTTCTCAAAGTATTTGGGTATCATTATTCAGGGAAAATCAGTACCAGTTCATGTGAAATGGATCGATTATACTTTACCTGGCCGTGCTTCCATTTGTATGTTTTACTTGCATTTCTAAATTTGAAATGGTGATGTATGGAGTGAACCAGTTGTGAGGCTTCCCCTAGGATCTTGAAGAGGACCTTTGGTCATAAGGTTCTAGTTCTTACATATATGTTGATGATTTTACCGGCATGAACTTGAAGAATGTCAACATCAGTGAGAAAGTTTATTCCTATTCTGATTTGTAGAGTAGGCAAGAGACTTAATTCTCTTCAATGAATATTTCATGGTAGTTTTAGATCTTGATTTAATATCCCAAATGGGTTGTTTGTTATGGGTAAGTTGCAAGGAAATTGAAATCTGAGCCATAAAACTATATGTTTGTCCACTTAATGGATTAGTGACTTCTAATACTTTCATTCTCTTTACATAGGCCATCTAACTAGAGGAAAAAGTGAATCCATTTTCACGACTTCATGTTGGGTGTCCATAGTCGCCTTTAAGTAAGAATTTTCATGACTTCATGCTTAGTGAGGCATGCATTTCGTGAAAAAGAGGCATGCATAACAAGTGATTTCTTGTTTAGAAGACTACAATATAACTTCATGCAAGCCGTGTACTATCTGTTCATTCCCTCACATTTATGTAACATAGTTTGTTATTCCTCTAATTGATAACATTTGCATTTGAGTAGTTTGTTATTCCTCTAACTGATAATGTTTGCATTTGATTATCTTAATATTGGGGCATGTTGTTTGCTTGCGGTCGATCACAATGCATCATTAACATGAGAGATGCATCAGAGTAGACTTCCTTTTTCTCTATCCAGGGTCCATGTACACTGGAGTAGACTTATACAAGAAGTTGTGTGGAGTATCCATTATTCAAAGGTGAACTTTTATGCAAGTATTGAATTTGGATTTTTGGCATTAAAAACTAAGCGAGTATTTTGAGATAAATATGAGATTTTGTTTCAAATAGGAATGCAGTCACTTGATATCATTATTCAGCCCCTTGACTTTATAATGACATATTGAAATATGAGTATATGTGACTATTTCATCAGAGCTTTATTCTTTTAAAATGTCTGTACTATTATGAAGCTCTTCCTGTAGGTTTGTGTTGTTTATGTTGAACTCTTGCTAAGAACTCCGATTTCCATGAAACTCCATGGATCTCAATTTCCAAGCGAATCTGTTTCTGTGGAAACATATTTCTTGTGAAAGAGATTGCCTAGGTTGCTTGGGTACTGGGAAAGTCATCCTCAAGCATTCCTCAAAAGCTTATTTGGTTTCTCAAGAGCCACTTTACAAAGTAAAAGCCAACTGCATTGTTTTGCAGGCTTCTTCAGTGTAAACATAGGCTTGATTCTTCCATAACACAAATGTTGATTTTCTCCTCTTTAATTCAATTATATTCGCTGACCAATTGAAAAGGAGTTTTGAGTCTCAAGGTTCAAGATTGAAGAATTGAACTTAAGACTTTTTGGGTTTGGAGAACAAAGTATGGTAGAAAGTTGAGTTTTCTTGTTTTATCTCGTTTGTTTTATTTAGTGAAAGGAAGTAACTTTTAAATATGTGATCTTTAATTGAAATTGGCCATTTCTATAATGGTGTTTCCATAGCCACATGTTTTTCATAGCTGATCAGGTTCAGTTTCCCACTTCGTTGTGGTGGAAGACTGTTGATATTGGTTTATTTCTTCCTAGATGTGAAATTGTCTAAAAAATTATCTGGATATCTAGGCCCTATGCAAGTTTGATTCATAGATTTTATAGTAATATGGAAAATTCAGAAAATAGTTGTTAATACTTGTAAAACCATGTTTTGTTGTTTTTTTTTTTTTTTTTTTTTTTAAATTTTTTTATTGCTTGTAGAATTATACATGCGAATGTTGAGCCTTTCAGTTGTTAGTCTCCCTATATATTGTTACATATATAATTTGTTATTAGTAGACTCTCATGTCTTATCTAATGGCACAATATGTGCTAATAATTAGCCATTTGCATTGATTAGTTGGTGCCAACTGTCATAGAGTTCGTGATAGAACTGCTTTACTTGCAATGGATGGATCCAAACCAGCCAATTTATCTTTACATCAATTCAACTGGAACGACTCGTGATGATGGTGAAACGGTATGTTGGTTCTCGTTTCCAACTTGGTTTAGTCTTAGACTCGGCTAGAAAAGGTTATATATGTGCTTCAAATTTAAGTTTTCGAATCTCTACTGTTCCAATTTTTAGAGCAACTGTTGAATTTTTTCAATGTAAACCTGAATCTTAATTTTTTTTCTAGATTCTATAAATATTTGTAGACTTACCAGTCTATTTTTTTGGTTCAATGCAAACCTGTGTTTTAAAGAAAATGATTTTTTTTTTTTTCTGGTCTAGCATGTCAAGTCCCTGGATGTATCAAAAGTGAGGAGTAAGATGCAAAGGCAATTGTGGCGGATTAGTTTGCTGTAAATTTGGCTAATTTGTAGTTATAGTTTCTCTTTTCTTTGGTTTTACTTCTCCTATAATTCTTTTGGCTTTTGGCCTTTTGTGCAATAAAATCTTCTAAATTAAAAAAAAAAAAAAATCATCTCATTGACCTATTGGTAAACAAGGGGCTTGCTATCCCCATATGCACGCTCTCCACATGCAAATGCAGCAGAGTGCCAACATGGCTAGTCCACTCATCAGGCAACCACCCCTATATGAAAGCAATGGATGGTTTAAGATAACTTGCCAACAATGTTAAAAAAGAAGAAGAAGAAAAAGAAAAAAGAAAGATTACTTGCTAACAGTCAATTGTCAACATAGACAAATCTATAAGTCCTCTGGAGAAAATCCTTTCCTTAAAATGCTTCCTATGATGGTGGATTATTTAAGATTAACTTGCCAACAGTCCACTGTCAACATAGACATTTGTGTAAGCCCTCTTGCAAAAATCACTTTCCTATTATCTCTTCATGCTTCCTATGATGGATGCTTGCTATAGCCATCTATTTCATCTTTAATTGCATTGTATTTTAGTTGATATGATTCTTTTTCACCTGTTCTTACAAGCTCTGCTTCAGAAATTTTCTCTATAATTATTTGTGAAACCTTTTATTTAAGCTGCAAGTCATTCATTTGTTGCACCAACCTTTTGTGTACTTCATTCTTCTTGAGAACTTCTAATTTTTTTTTTGGAATAATGGCAGGGTTTTGATATGAAACTAATCAATGTAAATCGAACTTGCAAAGTTACAAAGGTGATGCCCCTTTCTCTTTTATTTGGGTTCTTTCTTAGGAATAAAATTCATTTCTCTATTGTATGTGATCTTTCTCTTCACTTCATGTTTCAGGGAGGACAAGTGGTCAAGTACACTACCATGTTAGCTTGTGGCAACTATCATGGAGTTGTGGGCTTTGCAAAAGGAAAAGGCCTAGCAATTCCCATTGCCCTCCAGAAGGTATCTATTTGATGCATTTGTAGATATCAGCTCAAATTTGAAGTCCTTGTTAATTGGGAAATCGATTATTTATGGTTAATTCTGCATTGTGGCTCATCCATCAGCAAAAGAGTGACTATTTTACCTCCATTTGTTGCCATTCTGAGACGCTGGTAGCCACTTTTGGCAGTATTCATGAACTTACTTCTTCAGATGGTCTGAATCCCCTCGTTGTTGATGATCGTGCTTTGGCAGCAGATGCATTGCCTCTTGAGGTAATTGAACTTCCACACTCCTATTTCTTTCCAGTTCCATGGAAATTGCGAGTTGTGTATACTCCCATTGAAGAGTTTTGTGATTGAATTCTGTACTCTCTCATAGTTTTAATCCACTATATTTCTTCCCTGCTATTTGTAATTGATCTTAACTGGATTAGTTGAGAGTTTTCACTGCATAAATGCTAATAAGATTGATACTTTGTAAAGAAATTTGATATAATTGAAGTAATTAGTGTTTCTTCCTGGTGCTTGTGATGTCACTCTTGCGTAATCCATATCTAGATAATTAGATAATTAGATGTAGCTATGTCTGGTAATATATAGTATACTGGAGCTTGTCATGACCATTGTGCTTGTGAAAATTTTAGGGTATTCCACATTATTTTGTTGATGCTACACTATTTTATCAGTCCAACTGTTTTTGTTTTTCCTGAAAATTGGTTTGAATTTCTTGTGTATTTCATCTGTGGAGGTATTTAATTCACTTATAGAGTAGGTGCAGATGTTGCATGATTAAAATCATGTTCCTTTATCTCTCTTAGGGAGGAAGATGGTGCAACAATGTTATGACTTGCCTCTCATGAAAAGAAAACCATTTGGGTTCATCCAAGAAGACTGGGTTTGATGTCTACTTCTCCATGGCTAGGGGGAATGCCACTTTGCCTGCTATGGAAATGACCAAGTGCTTCGACATCAGCTAGTAAGCCATTGTTATTAAGGTGTCTCTTGCTTGATTTTATACATTAAGGTTCTCTTATCATATTCAATTTGTAAGATGATCCAAGTGTACAAGTATGAGCTTGAGCAAAACACAGTATAATTTCTATTCTTGATCCCATGAAAGGCAAATGTTGATGCAGCAGCACTTAAAATAGTCGTGGCTAGAGCTGGATGTGAAAATGGTAGTAAAGTGGAACAAGTGAGAAATGGCCTTCATATTGTTATATTTAACATTGTTGCTTTGTGGAATAAAACTATAATTTCTCAAATGTTCTTTCATTTTGTGTTTTCCCTTGTTGAACTCACAACCTTTCTCCATCCTTAGATAACATATGCAGTAGTTGTTGCATGGATTTTGAATGCTACTCTAGTAGTACCTCAGATAACATATGTGCATCTAAACCTCACTCTATCCAGCTTCGTCCACTTTTTACAAGTTTGTAATCATCTCTTACCATAAGATTGATATTTGGAGCATATGTATCTATGGAATAACTTGGAACAGTGGCTAATGGCTAGGATTTGTTTTGTAGGTTAGAACTAAATGGTAACCATTCTTTTCTCTATTGGAAGCTCCATACTTCCACAGGTAGGGCCCACGGTAATGTTTATAACTGATCTTTTTGTTGGTGCGCAAGTAATCACAAAGTGTGAAGGTAAGCAGGAACTGATTTGAGCATGGGAATGGAGAAGCTTCAACTTCAAAATGTTATCAAGTATGAACAGCTAGGAGGCAGGAGCAGGAGCACAAATCAAAAACACAATTCAAAGTGACAGTGGCACCTGGGTAAAAAATTTTGCAGCCGAGGTTGTGCAGTTCTTATGCTATTGTGTGTTTTTTTTTTTGTCCAGCATGAGCATGCATATCTGACATCTTTTATTATTATTATTTTTCTTTTTTTTTTTCTTTTAACCTTCATCATCATCATCATCATCTAAGCCTTATAGGAGGCAGTCGTCTAAGTCCAGAATGGTTCTTGTAAATTCTATTCCTAAACCACTCGAAGCTCGTCTCACATTCAGCTGGTTCCAAGGATTCCAATCTATGTGCGGGCACTGTAAAGGAATAACAATTCTTCCACTATCTCTCTCTGTCTTTGTTACCATTACCAATTTAATACCTGACTCAGGCAAGTCATGATTCAACTCAAGACCGAACGAATTGATCCAAGTTGCTGAGTCTAAAAAACATGGATGGGGCTGATTTTTACAAAAGGTGATCCTCATGGTGGTAGGGCATGGGCAAGCCAGGCCCACTTTCACCCCATCTTTAACCAGTCAATATCCACAAACAGCTCGTGTGGGTGTAACAAATTCCTCTAGAAAATCGTTTACTGGAATTGATATTTCCAAAGAAGGGGATTTTTCGGAGTTATTGTTGTACATGCTTACGTCAAAGGCTCGATTTTGAGTCACAAAACCGTTTACTAGAATTGATATTTCCAAAGGAGGGTATTTCTCCTGCCCCTTCTCCTGCTACGTCCATTTACAACTTCTTAGGTATAGATGATTCATTCTTTTTGCAATATAGCATTTCTTAGAAACTTGATTCACTTTACATTCCCTTTATGAAACTATTGATTCACTTTACATTCCGTTCTTGTATTCGAAAGTAGAAAATGCATGACAGAACTTTTTCTCTGCATATCATTGTAAAAATCTGTAATAATTTAAAATTGTTCTCATTTAGCCCTTATTATGTGGATATATTGTGGAGAAAGACATCTAACAGATGTTTAACTTCATGGAGTGATGAAGTCTCATGGTTATGTTTTCCTTCTGTGTCCACTTACATAGACATACACAATTGATTGTTTGTCAAAATAACTAGAAGTATACTCCAGGTTTGTATGTGGTCTCTTACATTTATAGTTTGTTGAATTCCCAGTTAAACACATAATTTTAGTGGAATGCAGGGTTTTATCTTGCAGGGAGAGTAGGTTTTTAGATCTGATCCCTCATCTTAGTCAGAATACTCAGCTGAGCCAACATGCGCATGTAAGGGATCCATTGACACACTTTCTACTTTCCATCATCCAAATTTGAAGTCTCTAAATACAATAGTAAATTTCTGATAGTGAGTAAGATTGTCTTTTGATCTTCATTTTGTGGCCTATGAAATATATGTTGAACCTAGTAGATCTTCAACAACATAGGAAGACAAAAACCTTTAAACTAATGGAGTTTCAATGGTCCCATAGTCTCTCTAAATCAACAGTCTTATATGTAAAGATAAAGACAGGCAGTTAGTTTTAAAATTATGATTTAAATATGTTGATACTACAATCAAGAATTAAATGAGTTTGTGACAAAGAATTTAAGCATGGATGGCATTGACTTGAATACATTGGATTTATTTTTTGTGCAGTTAGGAAAATCTTTTTCCTTGGGCCACCCAAATGCCAAGATTAGTGTCCTCCATGCAGCCTTGTCTTTTAAAGCCCCCAAAATTATTTAAATCTTGTGATGTGAAGAACAACATAAACCCATTGTAATCTCCCTTTGTGCAGGTTCTGGACTGTGGTGAGAAGATTGAGCTTTTGGTAGACAAAACAGAGAACCTCCGCTCACAGGTGGTGAACCTCAATATCATTGAGGGCCTGAACCTACTGAAGGACTCTGAAATACTGGTGCTGATGCCTTTTACTACTACACAGCTCACCAAAGATCGACAGAAGAAATGAGTCCCTTGAAAACAATGGCAATCATTGGCAACAAGGAGATCATTGACATTAACCAAGGTATGTTAGCTGCTTAGACTGGTGTAAAAAAAAAAAAAAGAAAAAAAAGAAGAAAAAAAAGAAAAAGTAGGATGCATGTGGGTCACCTTTTCTTTTCTTTTTATTTTTTTATTTTTTTATTTTTTTCTCCGTTGCTATGGATTGTCGGTGGCCATGATCCCTATAGCTACGGATTTAATCTGTAGTAAATTTTTAAAGAGCTACGGTACCAATGGCTACATTCGCATTGTGGGCTAGTTATCTTTAGCTACGGATTTTATTCGTAGCTTTTGGCCGAATTTCTGGTAGTGTAGCAAAAACTGGCGATCTAGCGGCGTCCAGTACAATCGTCAGTAAAGGTCCTGACTGCTGGTAAAGCCTTTACTGACCGATTTACTGACTGTTAGCTGACCGCAGTCAAAGGATTTGCTGGCGGTTTTCTGCTCAAGTTTTCTTGTAGTGTTTGGTGTTTTATAGCTGGATAGTTGAAGCCTTTCCATGTTTGGACCATAGATGTCCACTACCCAACAGAGTTTTCAGTTTTAAGTTTTAACAAAATTTCAAAGACTGGTTCATCCAAAATTTTCTTCTTCTTTTTTGCCTTTTTTTTTTGCAAGCTGTTGGATTGATTAATTTGTTATTGAGTAGTCTATAACTTGTGTGAACTGTTATGTACTGTGTTACTACTGTCAATACCATGAGTTGTAAACGGCAGCATCTGGTGCTTCTTGGGAGTTCTGGATATTAGATTCATGGTGTTCATAGAAACTCATGTGTTTATTTTCTTCTTCTCTAGGGCTGCTGCTAGGTTCAAGGGGCCTTATCAAGGGGCCAAGATTAAGGAGGATATTTGAAGGCTGAATCAAATGATAAGCAGCAAGTTGGTTATAACTTGCAAGCAAAAGTGACCCTCTTCTCAATTTGAACTTGTGCAAGGATTTGAAGACACAAAGACATCTCCGGAATGTGCAAGTAGTACTTGGACAACATTCGGTCAAAAGGTTGAATCGAGTGCAGGGGATTCATCAAAGAAGCAAAAACGAGATGGTGAGGTGGGAATGTCAAACTTGCAACTGTGTGACAAGTATTTTGACTGATGAGATGCACTATCTGTCCATCAATCTTAAATTCCTTGGTGGGGCCATAAACTCTAAACTTTGGGTGTGCACGTGTGTGTGAGATGCACTGTCTTTTCATCAATCTTATATTTATTGGATAAACCCTTAACAAGTATTTTGACTGATGAGATGCACCGTCTTTTCATCAATCTTATATTTATTGCATGTTTGAGTGATTTTGCTATTCTTGTGAACAACCTGTCCCAGATAGATACCCAAATATGGCATGGACATGTCAGTTACACTGTCAAATTGATACCTCAAATATCTGCAATTGTTTCCAGTTCTTGATTTGGATGGGGAGCTCTATAATAGGTGTTTGCTAATGGAATTGTTCTCTTTTCACCATTAGATCTTAGGCTGTGTAGCAGCCAACTAATTACTCTGAGACTGTGGGTTGAGGAACTGGAATTCATGCAAGTGTGGCACAGAACGGTTGTTGTTCTGTCCTGTTTAGTGTTCTTTCTCTTTATTGGTGTTTTATGTTTTTATTTTTTTCTCTCCGAGTTTCTTTCCTTTTATTAGTGGACAAGAAAGAAACCAGGGCTGATGTTGCCGTTAATGAATACATTATAAGCAAAAACACACTTAAAATACCTTGTGGAGGAACTTTTTTTCTATTTTCTAATTTAACAAACATATGAAACTAACATCATGTGTGTTCTTTCCTCTTTTTACTCAGAGGTGTGTTCCTTAATGAGAAACAGTTGTGCGCTAGTTGTAATGAACTGCATGATTCTGGAAAGTCTGTGCCACAGTGAGTCCCAGAACCAAGGAAAAGAAGGGAAGATAAATGCACCGAGGTATCTGAGATGGGCCCCATTATACTTCGTTCTCGTAGGGTGTTATTGACAACTAATCCTGGTGACAAGACTTCAAGAAAGGGAAAATATCACCCCACTAAGGCAGATGCGCCTGTTGAAATGAAGCCAAATTCTGTTCAGATAGATTTATCTTCAAGTACGAATTCTAGCTCAGTATGCAAGGCTGAACAGATTGAAGGGAATACAGGTTCCCAAGGAGTAGACATGGATGGTGCAAATATATCAATATCTGGAGGTGTGGATTCATCTATTCAAAGAAAATGCAGCTCTGTATGCCTAGACGCCACCGTCTTAAAGATGCATCCTTCAGGAAACAATGATTCATCTGTTTAATAGAAGTCTAATTTATTGTCCAGTGATGTGCTTCGCAAAAGATTCAGTAACCCATTGATTACTTTCAGTCGAAGAGCCAAAAAGAAAGAGCAAGTGGAAGAGGCAGATATTCCAAAGAAGTTGGTTGAGGGGACGAAATTTTCACTGGTCAAAATGGAACAACTGCACATTAAGTGCAAGTGGCTCACCGGAAGGATCCTCTCAAAGATGTAAGTCAGTAGATCAGTCGACTGCTCCCGTTATATTTAGAGAGGATCCAAACATGAGCCCTTTGCTTTTTCGGAGACAAGATGAGATGTATCTTTTTACCCCTGTAAGTAGAGAGCTGTACACGAGTAGAGTTAGCTCGGTAGCTCACTCGACTCGACTCAAAAAAGCTCGACTTGACTCGGATTGAAGCTGAGTTCGAACCGAGTCGAGCTGTTTTTTGGAGCTCGAAACCAGTTCAAGCCGAGCTTGAGCTTGCCCTAGCTCGACTCGACTCGGATTGAACTCGGCTCGACTTGGTTCAACTCACCTCGACTCACTGTAGGGTATATATATATTCACACACACACACACACACACACACACACACACACACACACACCCTTATAAAGAAAACCCTACTTTACTTTACACCCTTAAAAAAAACCCTACCCGTGCGCCGCACCGCCATTTCCCTATTTCCCTTCCCCTTTAAAAAATATTCTAACCTTCCACATGCCGAACTAAGCTTCGTAGGTCATCTATATTACACCCACATTAGGCTGCTGTTCTTGAGTTGTACTGCCCCTGTTTGATTCTTGATTTCTTTAGCATCTCTTTATAACATGTCCTATATCATATATTGTTTCTGATGGGGTGATATCTCCTGTTTGCATCTTTAACCATCTTGAGGTGATGTTGTTTTGTTCTGTGAGTTGTGTAATCAGCAAATCAATTTCATATAAATTTCTTTTCTTGTGGCAGGATTGGAATTGCCAGGCACAACTAGATATTGCCAGGTAAACATAGCCAGAATAGGGATCTAGATGCTACCATGTTTGATAGGCAAGGCTAATGGAATTGCAGAGGACCATAGGACTGGATTTGATGATTCAAAACCATTATATGTTTCTGATTCAATCGAATCAAATGGTAAGGATGTTTCTGTTGAGTACTCAGCCATGTCCAACTTGACAGCATCCAAGATCTAGCCATGGTCTTCTCTTGCAAGTCTTCAAAATGAGATCTGTGAAGACGGTCTGTCATGAATCATATGAGAAGGGAATGGTGGTGATCCATTGCGGTGGGTGTAACAATCTATTTGAACTCGAAACTCGGCTTGAAAACTCGAACTTGAAACTCGGCTCAAAAACTCAAACTCGAAACAGGCTCGAAGACTTGAACTCGAACTCGACCGAGCCGAGCACAAGCTGCTGTTCTGAGCTCGAAGGCCGAGACGAGCCGAGCCGAGCACAAGCTGGAGCATGAGCTGGGCAAAGCTCGACTTGGCTCGACTCATGTACACCTCTACCTATAAGTAGGCCTTTTGGTAAGGTTGTCAATGAGCTTAGCATTGGTCCAAGCCAAGCGAACTCAAAATCTTTAATTGGCCTAACTAGACAGGCCTAACCTGACTAGTTCAAAAACCATGCACAAATAAACCCAGGACCAGCTCATTGACCCTTTGAGGCACTGTAGTCAAGGCATCACATGAGTGTTCTTTTCCCCCGTGATGCGGACATCAGTGGTGCACCATTTAGAGTATACCAGAGGAGGAGGCGTCGTCGACAGAGTACCAGAGCAGAGGAGTTGATGTGGATGGACATTGGGTCCATCGGACCCATTTTCTGATGCGCTACGAGTGCAGGAGTGGCATGACTTCACCCTAACCATATATCCACAGGTCGAATTTCAAACCCTACCACACGGGTGTTTTAGTTTTATGTATTTTTGTTCTTTTCCTTATTTCAGGGGCTTTATTGCACTTTCTTTACTTTTCATCTTTTTTTGTTATTTTTCTTATTTTCAGGGGCTTTAGTGCACTTTTACTTTTTCCATAACTTATATATACGTTACGAAAAACCCTATTTTTATTATTATTGAATGAATAGAAATTCGTCTCTTTTCTTCCTCTTTATTCAAGAGATTAGGGTTTCAGGATTGACCCTTAAGTGTTGAGGATTCTACCCCGATTTCAGGTTTCTTTCTTTCTAGATCTTCAAGCTACAGGAAAATGTAAGAATCATCTTTCTTTTCTTTTGATGACAAAAGGACATGTACTTTCTTCATCTCGAACCCTTCATTCTTCACCCATTTCATTTCTCTCTGGATATCCCCTTTCTAATTTGAATGGAAAAGATAGATGGTTAGTTAGTAGAATTAGATCCAAACTTGACTGTGGATTGACTTATGCTAGATCTGGGATATCCTCATGTCCTTAGGTCCATTTTTACTGTTTACGCAATTTTATGCTAAGGGGCATGATCCTGACAGAATGACCTCATCTTTGTTTTGAAATTTACCTAATCCCTTTGATTGGAAACAGTTAGTTAATTGGTGTATTTATTTGAACATTTTTTAACCTGATTATACATGCATCCAGTATTAGGTCATCACATGTCCCTGCATTAAATTTGGTATCAGAGACAGGTTTTAGCATAGGTCAGTTTATTGTCAATCCGTCTTTATGGTGAAAATTTTCTACAGAAACCCTTTACCCAAAAAAAAAAAAAATCGTTTAGGTTTCAAGTGGTGCACAAGCTAGATGTCTATATTTGATATTAATGAATCCTATAAACGATCGTGAAGATTTCAATTAAGTGAGTATTCATCCTCAATTAGTGATTTTAATCTCTTTAATCTCAAGATATTCGGTCACTAATACTATAAAAAAATGAACAACAAGATTTTAAGGAGAAATTTATGCATGTTCAGTCTCTTCCAGCTCGACCCGTGTGACCGGCTCTACGAAGGGGACATATTTTTTGCGTTTAGTCACCCTTTTTTCATAGGTTTTTTGGAGTCCTCATATAAATCTAGGCCATATAGAGTAGTTGTATTACATTGATATCATTGCTTTTACCCTTTCTCACACATAGATCTATGACCATTCACTCGTCATTTCTGGTTTATGCTCACGCGCATTAGTCGTGGGTTCGGTCTCCATTATACCATGGACTTCGATTAATTTACCAAGGCTATGGAGGGCCTAACTAAGAGAATGGATCAAAAGTTTCGAACCTTGAGGGATAATATCGCGTAACTGTTTGCGCATCAAGATGGTAGGTTCATGCATTTAGAGGAGAGACTTGTGCTTTTAGAGGCTGGTATTCCAACCGCCATTGTAGGTGGAGCCCAGGCAACCCTCGACACTGGGATTGTTGATCAGTCCCAAGTTGTGGGCCTTGATCCACTTATGGATGGTTTGGGCACACATCAGGCCCGTGGGCTTGACAACAGACACGATGGGGTGTATCCATTACCATCCACACACAATTGTGATCTTGTTCTTCCCACCTAATGGGAGGGCCATGATGGGGTGTGTCGTTAGCACCCCTAGAGATATCATGAGCATGAGGACCCTGTTTCTAAGGTCATGAAGGGCATCAAGGTTGACGCCTCCAGTTTTGATGGGAGATTGGACCCTAAATTCTTTTCTGACTCATTAGCAGACATGGACCACTTCTTTGAGTGGCACGGTCTGCTAGACCCACGACGAGTCGGGTTCGCCAAGATAAAATTGGTGGGCCAAGCAAAACTATATTGGGGGAATGTGGAGGGTCGTCGTGAGTGATCTGGAGAGGGGCCAGTTCTCTTTTGGATTGAGATAAAATAGTTGTTGTGAGAGAAGTATGTTCCCCTTTCTTACAGGTAGAGGCTGTTGGATCAATGACACAATTTGCGCCAAGGATCTATGATGGTGATAGAATACATCACCAAGTTCGATGAATATATGATGAGGTGCAATGTGGATGAGGACCCTGCTGTGGTTCTCTCCCATTTTCTTATGGGCCTCAGGCCTGTGCTTCAGTGGGAGCCCACGCTTCACATGGTCACAGTCTGGAATATGCTTACGAGGTGGTCTAGGAACTGGAGCACTGTGTGTGTTAGTCCAATGTGAGGGGGATTGATTTTTGACCTACTATGCCTAGAGTAGCTCCACAGGGAACGAGACCTCAGGTCCGAATTTAACCCAGAGCTCAACCTGGTACCCAGCCAGTCAACAGAAATCGAAGTAATAATATGGCTGAACCAAGTATTAGGCCCGTGATCCCAGGGCAGTGCTACTGCTGTGGTGGCATGGGTCACATCATCACCGAGTGCTCAAAAAGAAGTGACAGATAAAGTTGATGGTGACCAGGGTGATGAGGAGATCATTATCCCCTTCCTTGACCTGGCTAGTGATGCCGAGGATGATACTGTGGAGACTATCCCACTTACAGTGGTGAGGTGCGCCTTAACCTAGATAAAGGAAAGCGTAGATTGCTGCAGAACCACCATTTTCCATACTTACACCAAGTGCGAAGAAAATAGCTGCAAAGTGATCATAGACAGCAGGAGCTGTGTGAATGTATTGTTTCCCCAGTTACTTTGAGTCGCATAGGGTTGAAGCTAGTCCCTCACCCCAACCCATACAAAGTTTCTTAGGTGGATGCAACATCCCTCACTGTGACCCATTGATGCCTTGTTCCGATTGAGTTTGGACTATACAAGCACAAGTTATGGTGTGATGTGGTCATGATGGACGTTGGCCATATCATCTTGGGAAGGTCATGCCTTTATAACAAAGATGTCACAATATTCAGGCATACGAATAATTGTATATTTAAGCATGAAGGAAAGAAGCTTGTCTTGAGCCCTCTCCCTCCCAAATTGTCAACAGGAGCGAAAGATGTTGCGTCCCTAAGTGGTCCTAAGAGTCAAAGGATACCTCAGTCGAAGTCTCTCCATATCATAAATGCTAAGGAGTTTGAGAGAGAGATTAAGGCGGGGACTGTGGTGTACGACCTACTAGCTAGGGAGAGTACACTTGAGGTTACTATGTGGATACCCCAAGAGGCTCGTCCGGTCCTAGAGGAGTTTCGAGATGTCTTCCCTTAGGATCTTCCAGACAAGCTTCCATCGATGTGAGACATTTAGTATGCGATAAATCTCATCCCAGGGATGACCCCACCAAACCTCCCTCACTACAGAATGAACCCCATCGAGCATGCCAAGCTGAAGAGGTAGGTGGATGAATTAATTAAAAAGGGTTTCATTCGTGAGAGTTTAAGCCCGTGCGTCGTGTCCGCCCTTCTTACACCCAAGAAAGACAGCACGTGGCGCATGTGTGTTGATAGTAGAGTTATAAATAAGATCACTGTCAAGTACTAGTTTCCTATCCCGAGGCTTGATGACATGCTTGGCATGATGGCCATCTTTACTATCTTTTCAAAATTGATCTCAAGAGTAGTTATCACCAAATTCGTGTTTGCCCGGGAGATGAATGGAAAATTGCATTCAAGATGAAGGAAGGGCTGTACGAGTGGCTGGTTAGGCCCTTCGGGTTAACTAATGCCCCAAGTATGTTTATGAAGGTGATGACTGTCACACCCCAGACTCAGTGACCAGACTCACAAGAATCCCGATAGTCGATTCCGATGCCGACAGCCTCTATAGTACCCCAATCTCGGCTCTTAGCACCCATTCACCAGGTTCCGATCCTGGGATCCTACAAGGAGGATTTTTATAACATAAATCCGATTTATAAAGAGCATACCCAAGGTCATAACATAGTAACCATAGATGATAACTACATGAACAACATTACAAAATCCACTAAGAATTTAAACTTTGTACAAGGTACATGGCTCGAAAAGGAAAAATATAAGATCTAAAATAAGAACAACTCCAAAAGGTCCACGACACCCTCCTCGCTCCTCTTCAGCTACAGTTACTGCTTAGAATTTCCTACACGCATTAATCGTGCATAAGCTTATAGAAAGCTTAGAGGGCGGTGTAAGTGTGTGTAATACCAGTGCCGGGAAAGCAATATTAGAGAATGCGAAAATGCGGCATGAACCATGAATACAATTAATGCCAACAACCTTACTAAGGCTATGTTATACCAAACATGAATGCCATAAGCCATCATAAGGCTATGTGATGCAATAAATGAGTACTGGGCGCCATACCAAGGCAATGCACAAGAGGCCTACATAGCCAATGCCATATGCAAAGTGTAAATGCGATCATGCCAGTCCTCATATATCATCAATGCCACCAGCCATACCAAGGCTATGCTATACTAGCATGAATGCTATAAGCCGTCTCAAGGCTATGCAATGTGACATATGAGTACTGGGCGCTATATCAAGGTGATGTAACAAGAGGCCTACATAGCCAATGCTATATGCAAGGTGCAATGCAATCATGCCAGTCCTCATTACAAATACACATATCAATATAGTTCCTCTTTAGGAAAATCACCGGGGTCTAATACATTACCTGCTAATTGTCGCTCTGCTAACCACATAGCCTAGCGAGCGTTAGAGACATTACTACCTGTCTGTGGACATCCAATCACCAGCAAGGCTTGACGGTAGCGGATCCATTCATGAGATGGTCAAACTCAGCCTAGCTATTGCCCTCTCACTCAGGTGGGTAAGGCCACACCCCCTCCCAACCGACCATGTTATAGTGGGAGACGTGGATTCAAGGTGTAAATGCACTCGGTCTCTTGGGGCATCTCTTGGTACCATGAAGGTTAATGGGCTTTCACCCAAGGACATCTTAAGTGCCCTAAATGCTCAAGAGATATTTTCGGTGTTCAATATGACCATCCACGATACTCCTGCGGAGGCTACGACCTTGATGAAGCAAGGGCGAATATAAACCATGTAATGAAATGCCAGATGCATGAATCATGCATACCAGTCATGCATTAGCTCCAAGCATCCTATGTGCTCAAGAGGGGAACTCTATCCCTCTGGGAAGCCGTAATATCTTGCCCAATGGTACAACCATGACCACACACACACAATGATGTACATGGATCATGAAAATGAACAAGATGCGCCATGCGAGGATGTACGATGTCATACTCTTCGCCTATCCAAGAAGGGACTAGGTCTAGGTACTTAGACGAATTTCCATAAGGAATCAACCTCTAGTGGGGGCCCGATAGTCTGGGGTAGCCCATAAGGCTAAGGAAGGACAATGACATGGGCCTAAGTAAATGAAACGGGCCTAGCTAGGGTCTATGGTGGACATTTAACCACTCATAGAAGCAAGTGGGCCTACCTTGGGGCCACTAATGTGGACATTCAACCACTATTATCCCAAGATGGTAGCCCATCACTAATTAATCACGGATTAAGGCCCAAGGCCCAAACATCACCATGAATAAGAAATGGACAACCATAACATTCCACATACATTCATATTGGGCCTCAAATAAATGGCCTAAGGCTTATTCAATACATAGGTCCAAAGGGCAACACACATAGCCCAACCCATATGCAATACTACAAGCCCATAAGGGAGGTTAGGGCCCAGTATAAGGGTCACCAAATCTATATATTGTGGTGGGCCTATTGGGCAGCCCATTACCTCAACCACAAGGGCAATAATCATGTTCTAGCCAAGCAAGTTGGGCCTACATTCTAGCCTAAGGATATAGTTGATTTGGTGGACAACCAAGGGCCCAACCATTCGTATAATCCAGCCCACTAACCCAACACAACATCAGGGGGAATATAGCCCAAGAGTCCACTGGGCCTATCTAGAAAGTTCCAGCCCATTTGGGCCTAAAGAGTCTAAAAATCTTATTACATACATGGACCCAAATAACTCAACTATGGTGGGCCTCAAGAGTGCATTAATTAAGCCTAAAATTTGGGATTAAAGGCATGAATTTATCCCTCCAAAGTCCTCACAATATGGTGGGCTCCACTCCTTAAAACTTCAGCCCAAAAGCCATGTACATTTATAACATCTTGCTGGATTTTTATTCCACCAGCTTTATGGCATGTTGGAGCCCAGAAAATGTTCATCTGATTGGGACACGAGTCCAGGTGGTCCAGCAATAAGGGTAGAGGGTCCCACCACATAGGAGTGAACCCAACAACAGAAAGAAGTAGGTGGGCTACACTGCCGGACCAAAGTCCAGCAACAACCCACCATGGGTGTCCCACACTTGGGCATGGGCAGTCCAATGGACTGGACACCCAGCCCTATACCAATGCACACGGTGGGCCCTACCTTGGATGTCCCATGGTGGGCCACATCTAAGTGGGTCACAAAGTGGATGGACATGTGGATAAAATACAACATCATGGTGGGCCACAATTAAGGTGGATGGCCAGCCTTGCTGGACATCACCACCATGGACGTCCAGCCAGGTGGGCCAGTCCAGCCCCTACACACTAAGATCCAGTGGCCCAATTGGCCCCAAATCTAGTTAGGTGGGTCCCAGCAAGGGTGGGCCACCTTAGGAATTAATTTCACAATTTTACAGATATGATAAATATTTTTAAGAATTAGGACAACAATACATATCCAAAAATCTAGTTAGTGCAAAAATCCTGCTGACCCCATGTTTGACACCACATGGGGTGGGCCTAAGCTCATCCAAACCCCTGGAAAATTTATGGAAAGGGTAGTCTCACATGTGGACAGCAAGTGGGGTCCACTGGGGTGGCCCACTTACTCCAAAAAATAAGGTAAACATACTCATTTCTATCATACAGTATTGCTGAACTGTCCAGAAATTTCTAGACAGTTAGCCCTCTTTGGCCCATCCCATGGGCCTCAAGCATCGGGGAAATGGTGTAGGCCCCATTCCACATCAAAGAGGGGTCCATACACTACAAAATTCTCAAAGAAATTTGGAAGAAAAGGATATGCAAATAGATCTAAACACCAGCTCAAAAGTCATGTTCCAACTAGGCTTAAAATCTAGACAGCAACATGTGCTGTCCATATTTTGGCCCATATAATTAAATCAAAGGGTTTATTGCCTAGATCCATCATGTGGGGTCCACCTTGATGGGTTAGAAAAATTCCAGACCCATGAGTTCACCATATCCTCCATGCAAAAACCATTTTGGAGGCCACCCAACCATGGTGGGCCTGGACGTCCAACATGGTGGGCTTGGACGCCCTATCTTGCTATGGGTGTGAGATGTTGCTGACCTCCTTGGTGGGCCATACATGATCAGAAATACACAGAAGGAAATAAAGAGAAAAGGAAAGAGAAGGAGAGAGATCGGCCATTGGTGGAAGGTCCCGCCACTAATGGACCTTCTACACCACAATCCACACCTTCCACTATGTTGTATGATACATGCATGCTATAATACATCAAGAAAACTTACTGAATGGTAGGGACACCTTTCCTACATGCATGCAAAGGCCTAGATGGCCTATGAGATGCAATAAATAAAAGGAAATCATCATGGTGGGTCCATGGAGAATGACCCACCATGGAATGGATTGTGTAGGATCTAGGCCCTTTTGGCCTTTATCCTAGGAGCCATGTAGGACCTCCACCATGGATTAGTGGATCCTACATGCTTCCATGCATGCCAAGAAAAGAAAGGAAGAAGAAGGAGAAGAGATGATCTTCTAGGTTGCACCCACCTCCAAAGATGCCTTCAAAACTTCAAGGATGGTGTTCTAGGCTCCAAGGGAAGAAGATTCAAGGGTGTAGATAGGATTCTAAGGGCTAGATGGAGGGAAAAATGGGGAAGAAGGGGCTGGAGTAGAGAGGGAAGCTTGGACATTTTGGCCATGGAGGAAAGGAGGAATGGAAGAATGAGAAGGAGAGAGAGAAGAGAGTGTATATCTAGGTAATCATTTCTCTCTAAGCTAAGGAAGAACAACCAAATGATTGTGCATTAAGGGTGAAGCCCAAGGCTATGATGGGTTAGTAGCTAGGTATAGTAGGCTAGGCATAGGCTTTCTAGGAAAATGTTCCTAGGTGGGGCCCACCTTGAAAAATGTGTAAGCTAGCAAGTGGGTCCTACCACATGATGCATGGCCAAGAGATGCTCGGATTGACAAGTCAAGATGCACACACCGGATTTATGCATGAGACGTGACGTTAGAACCGCGGCGCCAATGCGGTCGCAATGACATAGGTTTTGAGTCGATCCGGGTCGGGTCTACATAACACGACTTAAGGATGACTGCAAACACTATCCATAGGTCGTGGGTCGACGGAATTCCACCGGTAGGACTGCGGTACATAGGGGAACGAAATAGATATTCAGGTAGGGTCTTACAATGACTCAGGTGCTACGACCCTTTATGGGTAAGTTTTTAGTTGTGTACTTTAATGATATACTCATTTATAGTACGTCCCCTAGTTAGCACATCGAGCACTTGAGGTAGGTTTGCAATGCCTTACATGTAGAAAAGCTCTATGCAAACCTCAAAAAGTGTTCCTTCTTGACCTCCTGCGTTATCTTCTTGGGGTTCATTGTATCATTAGAGGGTATGTCTGCAGACCCTGAGAAAGTGAAGGCTGTCAATTGACTTTAGCTGCATACCATATGCGACATGCGAAGCTTTCATGGCCTAGCTACGTTCTATTTACGATTCATTTGTGGATTTAGCTCGATGATTGGATATGAAAAGTGGAGTTTCAATGGACTAAAGCTGCGGCATGGGCTTTCTCAAAAATTAAAAAGAATATGACAAAAGCGCCAGTCATGCGTTTACTTGACTTTACCAAAGCCTTTGAGGTAGCGTGTGACGCGTCAGGAATTACCATAGGTAGAGTGTTAAGCCAAGAGGGACATCCTGTGGCCTTTTTTAGTGAGAAGCTAAACGAGGCTAAATAATGCCACTTCGCTTATGACAAGGAGTTCTATGCGGTTGTGCAATCATTGCGTCATTGGTGGCATTATTTATTATCGTAAGAATTCATCCTATTCTTTGATCATGAGGCCTTGAAATATTTGAGCTCTCAAAAGAAGTTTAACCCTAGGCATACCAAGTGGGCACAATTTCTTCAAGAGTACACATTTGTGATTAAGCACAAGGCCAAAAAAAGAATAAGGTTGCTGACGCGCTTAGTCATAGTATTATGACGCTGCGGTACATGAGTATTAAAGTTGCAGGCTTTGAGCAAATCATGGGTGAGTACTCAAACTGTCCTGATTTTGGGATTATTTATGCGTCGTTGTCTAGTGACCCACCCTCGAGGAGTGCGAAGTTCGTCGTTACAGATGAATATCTTTTTAGAGGAGGCAAGCACTGTAACCCACAAACATCCCTCCGTGATTTTCTAGTTTAAGAGCTGCATGCTGGAGGGATGGTAGGTCACTTTGGTCGAGATAAAATAGTTGCCCTTGTGTTTGATCATTTTTATTAGCCTAATCTCTAACGAGATGTGGCTAAGATTGTAGGGCAGTGTCGGACATGTCAACTGGTGAAGCAGAGGAAGCAAAATACAAGTTTATATAATCCTTTGCCAGTTCCACATGCCCCGTGGCAAGATATCAGTATGGACTTTGTGCTTGGACTTCCCAAGACTATTCGTAAGCATGACTCCATACTCGTGGTTGTTGATCGATTTTCTAAGATGACCCATTTCCTACCCTGTTATAAGACCTCAGATGCCTCTTACGTTAAGTTATTCTTTTAGGAGGTTGTACGACTTCATGGAGTACCTAGATCCATCGTGTCTGACAGAGAAACTAGGTTCACTAGCTATTTTTGGAAGACTCTCTAGCATCTTTTGGTTGCGAGGCTCCAGTTTTCTTCAATATATCATCCCGAATTAGGTGGTTTAACAAAGGTGGTGAACCATAGCCTAGGGAATTTATTAAGATGCTAGTTAGAGACCACCACAGGACCTGGGACACTGTTCTTCCCACAACAGAGTTCATGTATAATTCTTCAATGAATAGGTCCACAACAATGAGCCCGTTTGAAATTGTTTCAGGTCTTAGACCACGTGCCCTAATAGATTTGATCCCCATGGCTACTCTAAAGTGTCCTTCAGAGTTAGGAGAGTCCTTCGCCTAGCATCTACATGCATTGCATATTGAGATCAGAAGGAAAATTAAATCAAGTAATGAACATTATAAAATTTTTACTGACACTCACAGGATCAGGGAATTTCAACCTGGAGATGACGTCATGTTTTGTATTCGGTCTGATCGGTTTCCACCTGGATTCGTGAAGAAGATTCATGGCCATAGCATAGGCCCACATAAAATTGTGAAAAGGTTGGGGTCTAATGCTTATGTTGTTGATATCCCTGCTACCATGGGCATCAGTTCCATATTTAATGTGGAGAATTTAGTTCCCTTTCACGAGCCATTACCTCTATCCACTAGTTCCCCTGTTTCATCCAAGACCCTCCCTATATATGGACCTTGGCCACAACCTAATCTTCATATACCCATCTTACCTTCTCTTCCACCTACACCAAGAGGAGACGAGATAAGAAATTTTGGACTCCGAGGTAGTTTCCACTTGCTCTGGGGATTTTCAGAAATTTCTAGTCAAATGGAGGAACATGCCCATTACAGATAACTCTTGGATCATAAAGGCAGAGCCGTAGCGCATCGACCTTGATTTGCTTGAGAGATACATGAGTTTAGTTTCGCCAGTGGTGAATTCTTCCTACCTGGGGAGAATTGATGTAGATATCAGTGGTGCACCCTTTAGAGTGTATCAGAGGAGGAGACGTCGTCGACAAAGTACCAGAGCAGAGGAGTTGATGTGGATGGACGTTGGGTCCATCGGACCCATTTTCTGACGAGCTATGAGTGCAGGAGCAGCATGACTACACCCTGACCATAGATCCATGGGTCAGATTTCACACCCTACCACACGGGTGTTTAAGTTTTAAGCATTTTTATTCTTTTCCTTATTTTAGGGGCTTTATGCACTTTCTTTACTTTTCGTCTTTTTTTTTTTAGTTATTTTTCTTATTTTCAGGGGCTTTAGTGCACATTTACTTTTTCCATATCTTATATATACGTTGTGAGAAATCTTATTTTCATTATTATTGAATGAATAGAAATTCGTCTCTTTTCTTACTCTTTATTTAAGAGATTATGGTTTTGGGGTTGGCCCTTGGGTGTTTAGGATTCCACCCCGATTTCAGGTTTCCTTCTTTCTAGATCTTCGAGCTGTAGGAAAAGGTAAGAATCATCCTCCTTTTCTTTTGACAACAAAAGGACTTATACTTTCTTCATCTTGAACTCTTCATTCTTCACCCCTTTCTTTCATCTTTGGATATCCCTTTTCTAATTTAAATGGAGAAGAGAGATTGTTAGTCAGTAGAATCAGATCCAAACTTGATCGTGGACCAACTTATGCTAGATCTGGGATATCCTCATATCGTTAGATCATTCTTTTTTACTGTTTACACAATTTTATGCTAAGGGGCATGATTCTGACGGAATGACCTCATCTTTGTTTTGAAATTTACCTAATCCCTTTGATTGAAAACAGTTAGTTAATCAGTGTATTTATTTGAACATTCTTTAACCTGATTATACATGTATCCAGGATTAGGTCATCACATGTACCTGCATCATCTTGTTTTTATTTTTTTAGGGATTGTGTGAAGTTCCTTTTTTTTGAAAGATGAGAAATTTATTAAAAGAATGATGAGAGCTAGGATTGTGTGAAGTTCTTTTTAAAGCTATATGTTTGAATTGCCTATCTGTTTTGTACTCTGCAATTTTACATTTGCTGTGTACTTGTATGTAGCTAATGATCCTAGCTCTCTATTTCCAGTAGATATCTTACAAAATATATCATCTCTAGATCATCTATACATATTTTCAACATGTTGAATACAACAAACTTATAGGTCATCAGTGTGTGTTGCCACAAAATTGAGTTTGAGTAAAAGAAGAAAACTACTGTTCTCTTTTGGAATCTGATGCACACATATTCTGTCTAGATGATCCAATCAAAGATGAAACTGGAGGTGTCTTGGATCTAATTGAAGAAATAGTTTGGCAATTATATAGTAAATTCACTATTTGCTATATATGTTTCGTGGAGGACAACTGAGAAGGTCCGATATGCCTTTTTTTATTCGAATTGACTAAAATTTTTTCTTGATTTTCTCTCTTTTCTTAGTATTACCTTGGCTAAATCAATTAAGTATGATTGAGAAGCTTGGGATACAACTTGAATTGTAGCATGTACTGGGAGCATAAGTGTGAGACCCATATCCTAGCCCGTATCATTCTGTAGGCTTCTGTGGTCCTCCTGGTCAAATTTCGACGACCCACGATCTGTAACTGACATTTGTGCATGATCCTAAGTCGTATCCCGTATTCTAGAGTTGGCTTAACCTGAGACTTGTATCCTTGTGACTGCACCGTTGTCATGGTTCTGACGCCACGTCTCGCGCACCGAGGCAATACTCGGGCCAGGAGATGTGGGCCCGCTTTCAGTTCCAGGTAAAATGCCGCGCTTTACAAAACCAAGAGAAACTTTTAAATCAATCCCATCAATTAGGTACACATCACCTCACATGTCAAGTACATGTCCCATCCTCAAGCAACCCCTAAAGTCAACTCTCTCTCTCTCTCTCTCTCTCTCTCTCTCTCTCTCTCCACCCATCAAGTACACCCATCTCTCACTCACCCATCACTCCCCATCACTCCATCACCCATCCCTCTCTCTCCATACAACCCTCTCTCTCTCTCTCATTTCTCACTCCATCTCCCAAGCAACAATGGTGGAACCATCCAAGGGAGAGGAGAAAGCTAGTATGACCCACCTTCCTACCACCCAATCCCACCATCCAAAGTCCATCTCAACTGTTGAAATTCACCCCTTGGAGCTCTAGATCGCATCGGTAGAAGAAGGAGTCCAGGATCTAAACGTGGGTGTTCATAGCATTAGTTTTTATGATTTGAGGGCCCACATGCGGTGGGACCCATTTGGTGTATGCATTGTAAGAAAGGGAGGGCCCATAGTAGTGGGGTCTCTCCCCTCTACCACTCGCTCTCTCTCTCTCTCTCTCTCTCTCTTTCTTTTACAATGATGATGAGAATGGTGTATGGCCCACCTGATGTGCTTGCATCCACGCCGTCCAGGGCCAACAGCCCACCCTGATGATGAATTTATCCACGCTGTTTGTCCAGTGGGTAGGTTCATCTACTTGTCCATTTTAGACAGGCCCAGATGAAGGGAGGTCATGAATATCAGCTTTATCCAGAATGGGTGGGCCACACCACATGGACCCACTGTGATGTTTATGTCATCCACACCGTCCAGATCTCTAGACGGTGGCCCCTTGTAATGTATATCAAACCGTCCAGACCATCCATCTGGACACTGGACTATATGTAATATTATATATTATATAATATGATATATATTAAATATTATAGCTGGTGGGCCCCACGTGGGACCCACCTTGATGTATGAAATTATCCACACCATTCAGCATTTCTGGATGGTGGGGACCCAACTTGATGTATTTGTTTCATCCACACCGTCCAGATGATCTAGGGATCTGTTTGGATGGTGCAATGGTGCTCCACCCTGATGCATGTGTTACATCTCAACCGTCCATCTGTTTGATGTCAGCAAGTTCTGTGGGTCTCACTACTATATATGTCAGCAAGTTCTATGGGTCCCATTGCTGTATACGTCAGCAAGTTCTGTGGGTCCCACTGCTGTTTACGTCAGCAAGTTCTGTGGGTTCCATCTGGATCGTGGACACCACCATGATGTATTTATTTCATCCACACCGTCCAGATTGTGCTGGACGGTGTTGGACAATGTTTGGACAATAATGATTTACATGGACAATGTTTGGATAATGCTGATTTACATGTCCAATGTTTGGACAGTACTGATTTACATGTCCAATGTTTGGACATTACTGATTTACATGTCCAATGTTTGGACAGTGCTGATTTACATAGACAATGTTTGGACAGTGCTGATCATCATTAGTGAGCCATGTGCCCCATAGAATAATAGTGTATAGTGATACAAATGTTGCACTTGCAACTATTGAAATGATTTTTGGTGTAATCCAAGCTCTCACTTGAGGCCCATTGGTGTGGCCCATCCATGAGGCCCATCTTGATGTATTTGTGGCCCATCTGTTAAGGCCCACCTTGATGCAATTACGGCCCATGTGATGAGGCCCATTGTGGTGTGTATTAGGCCGTAGGACGTGTCCCATTGTGATATATTTTCGGCCCATATGATGAGGCCCATTGTGATGTATTTTCGGCCCATTTAGTAATCCCATCCATGAGGCCCATCTTGATGTATTTGTGGCCCATCTGTTAAGGCCCACCTTGATGCAATTACGGCCTATGTGATGAGGCCCATTGTGGTGTGTATTAGGCCATGGCACGTGTCCCATTGTGATATATTTCCAGCCCATATGATGAGGCCCATTGTGATGTATTTTCAGCCCATTTGGTAAGGCCCATTGTGATGTATTTCCAGCCCATTTGGTAAGGCCCATTATGATATATTTCTGGCCCATATGATGAGGCCCATTGTGATATATTTCTGGCCCATTGTGATGTATTTTCAACCCATTTGGTAAGGCCCAATATGATGTATATATGGCTCATATGACATGACCCATTATAATGTGATATATATATGGACCATGTGATAAGGCCCATTGCGATGTGTATGTGGCCCATGAACGAGGCCTTATGTGATGTATATATAGGCCCATGTGATGCGGCCCATTGTGATGTGTATTAGGCCCAGGTATGTGGCCCATTGTAATATATTTGTGTCTCATTTGATAAGGCCTATTGTGATGTATTTGTAGCCCGTATGGCGAGGCCCGATGTGGTGTATATGTGGCCCTTGAGTGAGGCCCAATGCAATGAATGTGCGGACCGATATAACGTGTGATTTCACTATAATGTATGTAATGATGTTTATGTGGGCCACTACTTGGGAGCGATGTTGGTTAAATGTCCACATGACGGGCAATGATGGTTAGATGTCCACATTATAACCTTCCTTTAGGCCCATTGTGAGGCCCATTCTTGTTATGAGTAGGCTGTCTAGGCCCATCCTTAATATGAGGAGAGAACACCATCATCATATAACATGCTTAGTATAGCTTCACGATCCATGCCCATGCGCATCATATGTGTGCTTAATATGAGGAATGACTGATCATAGCACATGCCATTAGGTAGATTATTATGGGACTCCCTAATAGGAGGAGTTGTCTACATGAGCGCACGGTATGTGTAGGTTTGATGCATGAGTGGATGGTATGACTCATGCATCTTGCATTTTGAAATATGACCACCGTATGCTCTAGTGACATCATGACCGTAACCTCCATAGGTATATCGTGGATGACCAAATGGGGGACACTGAAAATCTGTTCTACATGGGGTGCTACAGATATCCCTGGGTGAAATTCACTAAACCCTCTTGGTTCCAGAGGTTTCTCCAATGTCTAGATCGAGTGGCTGCATGAGCGCATGAGGGCCGTACACCGTTAGGTTGGGTCTCCCACTATGTTGTGGTTGGTTGGAAGGGGGTGTGCCCTTACTTGCCCAAGAGGAGAGGGCAAAGTTAGGTTGAGTTTGACCAGCTTGAGGAATGGGTCCACTGTCGATGAGCCGGGCCAGATATTGGCAAGCGGATAGTGAGGTCTCTTCCACTCACCTTGTTGTGGGCGATGGGGCGGCTATTTGGTTTGGAGTGTACTAAACCCCGGTGATGATCCCAGAGATGTATGGAATGATATGTGGACTTACTGAGTAGGAGTTGTATACCCAGCATTTTACTCATTCATTCATTCATTCATTCACTATCCACTTGGGCTGGTGGTGCAAAATTAAGTTATCATGTGTACCTTCGCAGTGGCCAGGATTTTGGTTGGGGCGTGCGACTAACCTGAGATCAGGAGTCTACCACATTGAGTCTGGCTATCGAAATTTAGGTATGGGACTGGTTTGGATAGAAGTCCCTTGTGATGGACCCCATAGTCTGCGATACTACATACTATCATCCCGACCTCACACTCCAACTTGGTCATTTCATTCGCATCACATATTGCATTACATCCGTGGCATATGATATGGGTTGCTATGTTTCTGCACTTATATGGCCTAGACGGACTTAGCAGGATTTGCATATTGCATTATTTTCTCGGCATCTGATATTTCACTCTCTATGACTCCTCATTTGCATAGTCGATCCGCATTACATATTCTGATATTAAATGATTTATAGACTTGTCAGTATTTTTGCCTACTCTGATATCGTATGATTCATGATCTTGCCAGTAATTCTGATATTGTATGATTATGACATTGTATTGAATACTTGACACTTATTTTGTGCACACACTTACACCACCCTTTAAGCTTTCTATAAGCTTATACACAATAGATACATGTAGATGGCGTTAAGTTGTAGCAGCGTTGAGCATGAGCGTATAACAGTCTTCTGGAGCTTTGATTTCGATATATGTATTTCCCTTTCAGCACTATATTCAACTGTTTATATTAGTGGATGTGTGATGATGATGATGTTGCCTTTATGATTTGGGTAAACTTGTGGTTATGCTTCTTATGAGACAAATGTAAGTTGAAAAATCTTCCTTGTAGGATCTTAAGATCGGAATCTGGCATATGAGCGCTAGTAGCCGAGAATGGGGTACTACGGAGGCTGTCGCCACCGGATTCGGTAATTGGGAATTTTGTGAGCCCGATTTCTGAGTTCGGGGTGTGACAATAAGAGTACCTAGTTGATCTTTTGAAATAATACTAATTTTAAATTAAGACTTTAAGGCCCTGTTTGGTAGACTTCACTTTTGGATGAAGTTAAATGCACTTTGTAAGTTAAGCTTAACATACAACGCTTTTTATTTGATTTGGGTCCATTTATCTTTACTAATTTAAATATTCTTCGCTTATATAGGGATGTCAGTAACAACAGTATTCACGACGTAATTCCTTTCTTTTTAATCTTCCCTTCAGGGATTCAAGGCTCACATTTCTCCTTTAGGTCGGAACAT
This sequence comes from Magnolia sinica, assembly GCF_029962835.1. Classification (NCBI taxonomy): domain Eukaryota; kingdom Viridiplantae; phylum Streptophyta; class Magnoliopsida; order Magnoliales; family Magnoliaceae; genus Magnolia; species Magnolia sinica. The sequence goes on along the minus strand of NC_080591.1, from coordinate 28,277,451 downwards.
TTAATATGAACCCAATATAGATCAATATTGTATGCTACCAGTATACAATTCGCTTATAATTGATTGTTCCTCAATATAAGTCTTTGATTGCAAGATGCTCTTGGTAGAAATTCATAAACAACAATTATTGCAAATGTCAGCCCATCTATTTGGTGTGTACCTATTTTCCTAGAGTTCTCTAATTTGTCTTGTTTGACTTCTTGACATGTTTGTTCTCTTAAACTTGTAGATAGAGACTTTGGCAGTGACCGTTGCAGATGGGTACCAATGCTGCTTAGTTGAAATGATGTGTAGACAAAGAGACTGTAGATGATTGTATTGGCTAAGGTAGGAGTGGACCACATGGAAGATTTCTTCTAATGTATTCAGACAATTTTCAACTTATTATTGTAAATATTATATATCTTTTATTATAAAGTCGTATGGTATTTGTTTAACATTTATTTTTAATTGTACTGTAACATTCTATGGGTTTCAAATATTAAGAAAAATACAGGTTCCAAATGAATTTTTTTATTACCTTTTGCACAGCTTTTACCGGGCTTTCTTAAATAAGGGTTCAAAATTGTTCTAAAATTGAAAATTTACGATGGTTTTCAACCGTTCCTAAATTGCATATTTGCGATGGTTTTCAACCGTCCCTAATGTTTTGCGATGCCCATTAAAAAACATTTTTAAGTAGGGATTTTGGTGTAGTGCCTACTGTCTTATAAAAGCTGGACTTCCCTTCATTTAGACCATTTCACATTTGACTTTCTTCAGATTCTGCTGCTCCATTGTACTATCCCGCAATAGATCGCCTTTGTGTGACCACGCAATGACCCTTCATTGCGTGAACGCGCAACACTTTGCCTCGACAGAAAATTGTCTAAGTACTAGAACTTTGCCAGATTTTTTAAACCACAATGGCCAGAAGTAGAAGGACTTCCCGCACTTCTCAGGTGCATACGACCCCTCCTCGGTGACCCACTCTTGAAAACCCTCAATCTTCACATTCTGATGGTCGTCCCACCAAAAGACTGAAAATTACAAATAGAAACCCGTCACTTTTCAAAGAACTCAGTCTTCCAATTACAATTTCTTCGACCGTATAGCCCTCATGGCTGGTCCGATCATCAAGGAGATTGTCATGGGCAAACTCGAGAGACCTCCCAGAAGCGGCTAAGAGGTAGATTGGGATAATTGACTAAAGGCCACCTCCAACATTTGAGCAAATAGCTCCCTATAGTCCAATAAAGAAACAAATCTACCTCCATCTCTCTTGAAGAAGCAACCAAAAAGTAAGAGCCGACAACTTCAAGAGAAGATTAAAGAGTTTAATAAAAAGAGGCTCTAGATAACTTGGGACAGTGTAAAAGTCTACCAAGAGATGATTAAATTCAATAACCCATTTAGAGATGAAATGGTCATCATCCCTATGAACCTCTGCCACCATCTATCAATTCTTCACTGCGAGCCCACCAACCAAATGATGCACAATGGGATCTTCTTCATAGGTCACTGGATTATGAAGGAATCCTAAATCATAGAAGGATATCTGACAAAAAGAGGTTCCCGTCAGAATACTTGCAAAATTTCTGCAATGAGATTCTTATTACCATGTTACAATCCTCATCATCTTTACCCCACTCACTACTTTGAGACCGTTCAACAATGCTTTTGCACCAGAGAATCCTTGTGGGGAATGGATGAATTTAGGACTAGAGGCTTTGTCTTTACACAATTATTATAGTGCATGGGCTCGAGCCATCATTGAGAAGCACTTTGATGTCTTGATTAGAATCGATCTTCTGAACACGATCGAAGTCACATTAGAAGATTTCTATAAGGACACAACTGTCTTCGATGGTTTCCTCAAATACCGGTGCTCGACAACCAAGGGTGAGGTCAACATTACTATGTGGGACCTCTACGGAATGGCAGTCCTTCCAGTGACAGGTCGTTTCTTCGACGAGTACGTGCCCACAAACGAGGAATTTACACTATGTGGGACCTCTACCGAATGGCAGTCCTTCTCGTAAACTATTCACAACCCCAAGTGTAGGGTCGCGATGTAGTAATAATCTCAGTGAGACCGACGTCGAATCCACAGGGACTAATCTTGTACGTTTCTAAAAGTAATTAGAACTAGAGCTAGTAGAAGATCCAAATTAGAAATCTGGAATAAAGGGAGTAATTGTGAATATTGCAGATTGAAACTTGTGAATTTAAAGGTGGGAACTAGGGTGCCAAGGATCCACTTGTAGCTATCAAGATGCTACCTTACTTGATTCAAGAGACAAAATTGGAATCAGAGTCCTATCTTATCCAGTTGGAAGAAGAGATGATCAAATCTCTGAACTTTCATTGAATCAGACTCAAGAGATAATAATTACTAAGATTTGGAAGGGATTCTATCACCCAACCATGCCCAGGAGATTATGGCAAAAAACAGGATTTACCAATCCCACAATCTCAAATAAGAAAAGAAGATGTTTAAAGCTATCACAGCGTTTATTGTAATTTGAGTCACAACAAACCATAGAAAACTGAAAATATTCCTTAAAATCAATAGAAATCAATGAAATTCAATATAAACATGAATCAAAGCAAAGTAAACATCCCAATCATGCTACAAGCTTCACATCTTAGCCCTAACTAAGGGGTTTAGTTAATTATAGACATGATTAAACAAAAATCTCTTAAGGAAAGTATGAAAACAAACTAAGAAAGAAGAAAAAACTCTTGGCGGCTCTCCACCCTTTTGTTCAACTCTTTAAAACCTAGAAGATGCTTTGGATCATCCTAGGAACTCTTATTTATAGTTGGGGAACTCCAACTTTCGCACTAAGTTAGAAAAATCTGGAAACCACATCAAATTTACGCAGTCCGCGCAAAATATGCATAATCTCTGACTAGTCGAACCAGAGCTCGGGCTAGTCGAACGACAAGTTCGACTAGTCGAACTTAATCCTCAACTAGTTAAACGTAATCTTCGATTAGTCGAATTTTGCACGAATTTAAAAGATATTGTTGCTAGAGTTCGAGCCAAATTTTCTCGGTCTAATCGAATTTCACTTGAATTTTTAGGATTCGTTTTCTTCGCTTCAAGTCTTCGATTCTCTTCATTCCTCACTTACTTTCCTAGGATCTTTGGCATGTGAATTCTTTAATCTTGGTCTCATAAGATCCATCCCTTGCCTTGGTGATTCTTGAGCATTAAATCCATGCTTTTAACATTCTTTTAAATCCAAGCTCTCAAATTCACCTTGCAACACAAACATGTATAAAATATACCATTAAGCATTATTATGTTCATAAAACTAAGATATAAATAGGAAAAAATATATAATATTTGACACTCAACATAAACCGCCAACCAAAGATCTCGGAGACCGTTATTGAACTTTTTAAAGAAATGGCCAAGTTTCCGGATATCCGTAAAGCATCACGATAACGCCAAACTCTTGTAATTAATTTGAGTCATTCGATCCTCGAATTCCTCCACCATTCAACGACCCTTATTACCCCAATAACTCCTCCCTGCCGACAACTAATCAAAGCCTAGATTTCCCACCTTTTTCTTTGCTTATCTCATACTTGTGTATGTGGCATGCTCAATCTCTCAACCACGAAGCCACCGATAGAATTAGAAACTACCTAAAGCTTAAAAAAATATGATTTTCCAAACATCTTATGCTCCATCTAAATCATCCAGAGTAATTAGAATAAAGAAAAATCCAACAGCTGCAGTTTTTCTATTATCGACCTCACTGTCCTTAACTGAGAGAACCCACCAGCGAGTAATGCATATTAAGCAATCCATAATCCGTCTGATCATCCTGTGGCCCATCTCATTAGAAAGTAATCTTAGATCATTAACTGAGATTCCACCAATGTGTAAAACTCAAAAACTTGATTGTCACCAACTTACACAAATTGCATTGTCGACGTAACTTCTCATGTATTTGATTTTCAGAGTTGGGAGTTATATAAAATCCCTCGTCAGAAAGATTAGAAACGAAACAAAATAGAAATCGGGAGAGACTAGAACCAAAACCAGAGAGAAAATGGGAGAGACTATGAGAAGAAGAGAGTCAAATTGTTCTCTGTTGAGCTTCGACTTGTCGAGTTGCGCTTCTCTGCAGCACTCGTCTGTTGAACATGGTGGGAAAAAACTAGAGGAAGAAACATGAAGAAAAGATATCGAGAGGAAAGAGAAATAAGAGTGGAGAGAGAGAGAGAGAGAGAGAGAGAGAGAGAGAGAGATTATTTGTCGGGTTTGACTCATTAAACTCGACTGAGTTGGGTTTAATTTGGATTAGTCTAGAACTCGCTGGACTTCCCAAAATCTTAATGTAACCGAGACTGAGTCGAACCTCATATATTCACGATTCGTCAAGTAAGCCCTTCCAACTTCCTAGATTCAAATCAATTCATAGTTGTAGTTCTAGTTCATTAAGTCGACTCATTAAGTTGACTCAACAAGTCAATATACTGATTACTTAGATCTTAGCTTAGTAGATTAAAAACCCTAATGTGATAGGTGTATAATCAACATGTATGTTTATATGTAGAGAACCCCAATGTTTCACGTACCACCTCAAGTATAACTATGTAGAACTACATGTACCTAGGACACCTTAAGTATAACTATGTAGAACTATGTGTAACTAGGACTGAACTCAGATCGTGCGCAAGTAATTTCCAGCAATAGATCAGATTGTTTCACCAGTGGATGATCTTCCAATTCTTTGTAAATTCCAAGTTTATTTTAATATAGCACATTAGTTTTCAATTTTTTCTTATGATTAAGTCTGATTTGATTTATACTATAGTATGTTGATGCCTTTAATTGAATCTTAAGTTACAATAATTTTTAGAATATGCCATTATTTCAATCAGGGTCGGATGTGATCTTTCTCTTATTTACATATTTTAGTTTTGAGAAATCTATTATAGATTTTGTGTGGTGCAATTTTGTTTATATTATTCACCTGTTATAGTTGGAAACAAAATGATAATTGGAATTACACGTGAAATGATAATTAGAATTGCAGGTGCTCTGCCCTGGTTTTTTCTTAAAAGATTGCGTGGGTGCTCTGCCCTGGGTGTTCCCTAAAATATCATGTAGGTACTTTGCCCTGAGTGTTCCCTAAAAGATTACGTGGGTGCTTTGTCCTATATTGTCCCTAAATGATTGCATGGTTGCTCTCCTTGGGTTTTCCATAAAAGGTCGGTATGAGTGCTCTGTCCTGGATTATGCATAAAATATTATGAAAGAGAATGGTATTTATTTAATACCCTATTTCTGCTTATTTGTAAAGTTCAATTATTCTTGTGATTTAATGTTTCACTATATGTATATTTACTTTTACTTTATAATTTATGTATGTTATGTTTGTGAATTTTCTTTTATGTATTTGTGAACTTGGAAATTCCAAATTATGGGTGTGATGTGACCTAACGAGCTGTTTTGCTCACCCCCACTTAGACAGTTGTTGCATGACCTAGGAATTAATTAAGGAGTGGAGTGAAGAGAAGATCTAGCCTAATTTTTAGCTTGTAGTTTTTTATTCTAGTTATATTTGATGAAAAAATGAAATTGCATGTGGAATAGGATACCGTGGCTATGCGTGGAAGCTTGGCGGAGCTTAGAATAAAGGTTATGTCCTAGGGGGTGGGGGGTGATTAAGACCAAATAAAAATTTTCTAATTAATACACAATTACTTAAACTAATGAGCCAATTTAAACTAAGTAATGTGATTAAATCTAAGGCTTCCATGCCAATAGAGGGTCTAATCACCTATAATACAATAGATATGCCATTCTTAAGAAACTAGTTTATAAATGATAGTATATATGTATGGTATGCGCTAACTATTCAAATCCCAACATTCATGTAATCATGCATACATATAATTCAACAAAACAATCACATTAAGTATAATTAGAAAAATGCTCAAATAAAAATCCCAAATACAAGCATGTATAGTGGTTCGGTTTCCTTACTCCACTCTCGGTGGATGCAATCACCCTGAATGTACTGGATTTCACTATCAAAGGTTTTAAATTAGGTTCTTCATCCCTAACCTTTACAATCCTACACAAGGATCTTGCATACACTCCCACTGAAAGATCAAGTAAGAGACTTTAGTTGGTTTTCTATCAGCTAACTAACAACCTCGGTCCTAGTCTAAGGACCTACATATACTCCCATCGGAGGTTCTCATGGAGACTAACATGTACACACCCGTGTTCGGCGAATTTAGCCCTATAAAAGAGCCTAAGTCATACACATGAACCTATTGATTTTGGGTTACGGAATAAACTCTTACCCTCAATCCTATATAAGGAAAGAGAGTATGGATTCACTAACTGACAATTGTCAAATTGAGCCCTTTTTGTGCGTTGTATCGAGTTCTTGATCGATGCTCTCCCATGATTTAATCAGCTCTCCCTTTTTTCTCCCAATCATTGATGTTGATGCGTTGCCAATGCTTCAACTTCAAGATAAAACACCTTACATCTAATGCTCCCTTGAGGTGACCAAGGTGATGAGAGCTGGGTAAAATCTCCTATAACTAATGAAAAGTTTAACTCCTAGAGGATTCTCCTTGATGGACACTTTAGAAGTTGATAAACACTAGGATTTGCATATAAAATTAGTGTCTAAATTATAGATAAGGCTTGAGATCATGAACTTCTTGTAGAGGAGCTTGGAGTGCTCATTAAAGTGAATAATTAATAAGAAGAGAGCATGGATTTCATTAGGATAAAGCGTAGGATGTTTGATAAAGCTTGGGATGATGCAATAAGGTCTTTAAAATGCCTAAATCCATAAATTTTTAAAAGATTTGAACGCAATATATATAACAAAAATGCTTCAATGGAACTCTAACGGCTAGGCTCGAGTGATTGAGCCTGGCCCTTGATCAATCGAGTTGGGCTGAAAATGGCCCAGTGAACTCGTTGTACTCTTTTGGCTATGTTCAATCGATCGAACTCGATCGTTCGAGAGGAATCAAAGATTCCTCGATCTATTGAGCTCGTGCCTTGAGTGCTTGAATTAAATTAGTTTTAGGTAGATGATCGATGAACATTTTATGCCATGTTCGGTCGATCGAGTCGATTTATCGAGCTTAGCTTGAGCACAACAAAGAGTCTGCTTGTTTGGGCAATTTGTTCTCCAGCAACTCGGGATGTCTATTGCTTATCTTATCATGTTTCAATAAGGTTCTAAAGGCTTAGGGATGATCACATATGGCTTTCCTATTAAGGTAATGATCATCTAGAGGTTCAAGGGTTGTTTTGGGTTAAGGTTAGGGTCACCAAGGCACATCATTTACCTATCTTTCACTTCCTTGATGCTTTAGTCATCATGCATTTTCGGTCTTCAACTTCCAAGGGCTCAACCGACTCCCTAACACACAGACACATGCGATTAACAAACAAGATGTACAAATAAGTGCACTAACAATCTCCCCCTTGTCAATTACGTGATAAAAACCTAACCTAAGCAATGTCACAGTTATACTAATGACATACCAAAACAATTATAAATATTACATGTCAAATAAAAATGATTTACGACTTGATACAAATAAGACATGTAATACTAGTAATGCTCTCCAATAATTACTCCCCTTATCTTTGTCATCTCCGTAACAATAAACAAATCTTGCAAAAACAGAATACACTTGTTTTGGTGGGACTTGATCTTTCTCCCCATTTTTATTAGTATTTAACAAAGAGTTAGTTCTAATAGATATATCAATAAAAATATTACAAGGAACAACTCTATATGTCATGGATTTACCAATTATAAAGCACATATTAATAAGAGAATAAGGTGCATATAAATATTAAAATACGACCCATGCTTATAATGGTTATTCAAAAGATATATAAATCGAAATAGGATTGACTAATGATAGTATAAGATAAAAACATATAATACTAAAATTAAATAACTTTAAAGCTTAAACTATCAAAACTAATGAGGTCATAATCCTCGAATATACCAATTAAGCACAAGATGAGGCTAAAATGCTCCAATTTTTCTATAATGCTCACATAATTGAGGCTTAATCCTCTGATTTACATTTAAGCCCATAGGGACCTTATAGGGTCACTTATCTAATGTGTCATGGTCTCTTAAGTCTCCAGGGAGGATACTGTGGTGCAGGCGTTAAGACATATAAGCGATTAAGGTCTTCAACACTTGATGAGGCTTCTAAATTGGATTAAAATTCATCTATATCATCCCATGTTGCCGTCATAGCCTTACCATTGGATCTTACTTTGTTAGGGCAATTAGTGGCAATATGACCATAACCCTCACTGTTCTAACATTAGACTCGCTTAGATTAATTAACAGATTTACCTTTTTAATTCTTAACTGTCTTGTCCCTCTTCTCATAACTCCTCTGTATTCAATTTGAGGAATTTTTTGAATTTTCTTTTGAAATCTTCATTCTCATCCTTATCATCACTATCACTATTAGATTCAACAATCTTATGCTTATGTGAATGCCTATGAGATGTTTTATGGATGACTAGTTTCTTTACTCCAGGGGGATCTTAAAGTGTAGTTTATAAGTTCATAAGGAACCTAAGAGTTCTTCTACATTCATCTCATATATATATATATATATATATATATATTCTAATATTCTTCTATCGAGGCTATCTTGAGAGTGAACTTATCCAGAAGGGATCTAAGTATTTTCCTACATATACAACCATTCGAAATTCTCTCTCATAAACCTCACAAGGAGTTGCAAATATGAATAAGTTTAGAATAAAACTCCATGAAAGTTTTAGACTTTTCCATTATAATATTTTCAAATTGGATTATTAAGAGCTGAAGCTTCGATCTTTTTACTGTACCAGTTCCTCTCATGGTAGACTTCCAATATGTTTCACGCTTCCTTACCCGTTCCACATATATAAATATGTTTAAATTCATTAGGAAAAACTGCAAAGTTAATAACATTGAGAGCTTTGACATCATAGGTATACCGCGTTCTCTCATCAACCCTCAATTTGGATTTATCTTTAGAAGTGTTAATGGTTCCACCATTAACAATGACTTTTTCTACGAGCATATCTATCCTTATTCGACAATTGCCCAAACCATAAGGTCATGGGATCTTAGAAAGACCCTCATCCTAACCTTCCAATAGGTGTAGGTAAATCCGTTAAAAATATTATGGTTGTGTGATGGTACATCCCTATACGATAGATATCATTCTTAAGCTCTTTGGATAAACTCAAGGCAGTTAAGCCATTTAAGAGCTACCTGATCGGATACCAATTGAAATCGCACGTAGAATAGGATAACACGGTTATGCGCAAAATCTTGGCGGAGCTATAGAATGAAGAGTATGTCCTAGATGGGGGGTGATTCAGACCAAATAATTTTTTTTACCAATTAACACACTTTTACTTAAACTAATATGCAAATTTAAACTAAGGAAATTAACTCTAAGGCTTCCATGATAATAGAGGGTTTAATCACATAGACTACAATAGATAAGTCATTTAGGCTATTAGTCCATAAACGACAGTGTACATGTGCGTGGGATGTGCTAACATTTCAAATCCTAGCATTCATGTAAAACATATAATTCAACGAAACAATTATATTAAACATAATTAGAAAAGTGCTCAAATGATAATCCCAAACAAAAGCATATATAGTGGTTTGATTTCCCTACTTCACTCCCAGCCGACGCACTCTACCTAAGTGTACCGGATTCTTGCTAAAGGCTCCTGTAAGAGACTTTAATTGGTTTTCTATTAGCTAACCAACAACTTTGGTCCTAGTCCAAGGACCTACATTTACTCCAGCCAGAGGTTCCCATGGAGACTAACATGTATACACACATATCCGGTGAATTTGACCCTACACAAAAGCCTATGTCATACACAAGAACTTACTAAGTTTGAGTCACAAAATCTTATCCTTAATCCTACACATGGAAAGAGAGTATGGACTTACTAACTGACACTTGTCAAATTGAGCCCATTTGATACGCCGTCTTGGGTTACTTGATTGATGCTCTCCCATGCTTTAATTATCTTCCCCCTTTCTCCCTTATCATTGATGCCGATGTGTTGGCAATACTTTAGCTCTAAGATCAAATACCTTACATGCAATACTTCATTGAGATGACCAAGTTGGGGGTTTGGTAATTTTTTTTATAATTAATGAAAAGTTAAATTCGTAGGGGAATCTCCTTGATGGACACTCTAGAGGTTGACAGATACTAGGATTTGCCAATAGATTCGGTGTCTAAAATTATAGAAGGCTTGAGATCATGATCTTTTTGTAAATGAGCTGGGAATGCTGATTAGAGTAAAGAATCGCTATGAAGAAAACATGAATATCATTGGGATAAAGCCTATGAGATTTGGTAGATTTTGGGATGCACTAGGGTCATTAAAATGCCAAAATTTATAAATTACCAAAAGATCCAAATGTAATATATATAAATGAAAGGCTTCAATGGATCTCTAACGGTTAGGCTTGAGCTATTGAGACTGTCCCTAGATTGATTGAGCTAGGCCAAAAATAGTTTAGTGAACTCGCTGAACTGTTTTGGCCATGTTTAATCGATCGAGAGGAATCAAAGATTCCTCGATCGATCGCGCTCGTGCCTTGGGTGCTCGAATTAAATTAATTTTAGGCTAGATGATTGCTGAACATTTTTTTTACCATATTCGGTCGATTGACTTGATCAATAGAGATTTGATTGAGCACAAAAAAGAGTCCGTTGGTTTGTGCAGTTTGTTTTCTAGAAGGTCAGGACCTCTATAGCCTATCTTATCATGTTCCAATAAAGCTCCAAAGGTAAATGTATGATCACATAAGGTTTTTCTATTAAGTTAATGATCTTTTAAAGGTTCAAGGGTTGTTTTGGGTTTAAGGTTAGAGTCACTAAGGCACATCATTTACCTGTTCTTCACTTCCTTGATTCTCCAGTCTTCATGTGTTTTCAATTTTCAGCTTTGAATGACTCAACTGACTCCCTAACACAGACGCACATGATTGATAAACAAGACGCACAAATAAATGCACTAACTATATTCCCCTTTATCAATTATGTGATAAAAACATAACCTAGACAATGTCATGGTCCATACTAATGGCATACCAAAATAACTATAAATATTACATGTCAAATAAAAATGATTTATAACTTGATAAAATCAAGACATGTAACACTGGTAATGCTCTCCCATAATTGCTGCCCCTATCTTCATTAATTCCTGTAACAACAGACAAATCATGCAAAAAATAAAATACACTTGTTTTAGTGGGACTGGATCTTTCTCATCATTTTTTTTTAAGTATTTGACAAAGAGTTAATTCCAATAGATATACCAATAAAAACATTGAAGGAACAACTCTATACATCATGGATTTACCAATTATAAGACACATATTAAAAAAGGAAATATGATGCATATAAACATTAAAACATGAAGTATGCTTATTATGTTCATTTAAAAGATATATTAATCAAAATAGGAATAATCAATGATAGTATAAGCTAAAAACATATAATTCCAAAACTAAATAACTTGAAGGCTTAAATTATAAAAACAAATGAGGTTATAATCCTCGAATATACCAATTACGCATGAAATGAGGCTAAAATCCCTAGATTTTCTTATAGTACTAATACAATTGAGGCATAATCATTTGATTTATATTTAAATCCATAGGGACCTGTTCGCAACCCTAAGTTTAGGGTCACGATGTAGTAATAATTTCGGTAAGTCTGAGGTTGAATCCACATGGATTGAAACTTGTACATTTCTGAAATTAACTAGAAGTAGAACTAGAAGAAGATGTGAAACTAATTCTGAAGTATTTGAGAGAGTACTTGTAAATAGAGTAATTAAAACTAAGAATTTAAAGGTGGGAACTAGGGTGCCAATGATCCACTTATAGTGATTAGGGAGCCTTCTTGCTTGATTCAAGTAACACAATTAGAATTGGAGTCCTATCCTATCCAACTGGAAAATATATCAATAAAACCAAATCTGAACTTTCATTGACCTAATTCTCAATGATGGATAACTATGATAATTGGCAGGGATTCCATCACCAAACCATGCCCAGGAGACAATGACAAACAACAGGATTTACCAATCCCATAATCTCAAAGTAGTAGAATTGTGAAAATTATGAAGGATTCCATCACCCTACCATGCCCAAGGGATGATGGTGAACAATAGGACTTACTAATTTCACAATCTTAAATCTAAAAGTGCCCTGGTTTGTTAATTAGCGTGATGGTTGAGTCGGTGAGTCAGGTGTGCCCCATATGAAGATTGATCAAGCTATCACCTCAACCGGATGTGTGTTCCGAGCTCATCATAGCTAAATCAGTCTCACATCTCAAATCCTAAAACATCCAGGTAAACAAAAGCCTTAAAAGACTTAGAACAACATATGATGAAAAAGTCTAAAAACTTAAGTTTTAAATAGAAAAATCTTCTGAGTTTTTCTGCTAAGATCGATGACATCGAGTCTATATTGTTGTCATCAAACACCTATGTTTGATGACATCGAACAGTTCTTGATGACATCGAATTAGGCCGATTTATGTCCAACAACCACAAAGATTTTTGGACAAAATGTTCGATAAATCGAAAGGATCTTCGATAACATCGAATTTCAAATATCGATGACATCGAAGGTTAGTTAATGATATCGAAGGTCTTAGAGTACTGTCCATTGAAATTTATTGGAAAATATTCTGATATTACTCGAGGAATCGAATCATCCTCGATATCATCGGAATTCATACTTTAATGACATCGAAAGCTGATCGATGATATCGAATCTGGACAGATTTTGTCCAGCGAGCTTAACAGGAAAATCAAATGGAAATGATTGAGGAACCGAGACAACCTTGATAACATCAATATTCAAACTTCAATGATATCAAGGAAGTCTTAATGATATCGAATCTGGATAGATTGTGTCCAGCGAGCTTAACAGGAAAATCAAATGGAGATGATCGAGGAATCGAGACAACCTCGATAACATTGGTATTCAAACTTTGATGATATTGAGAAAGTCTCGATGATATCAAATCTGGACAAAATATGTCTAGCAAGCTTTTAAGGAATATATTTCAAAAATGATCGAGGAATCGAAAGTGGTTTCGATGATATTGGAATTTAAATTTCAATGACATTGAAACAATATCGATATCATCGTGGTCAACTCTGAAATGTCCAGCAAGCTCTTATGTGATAATGTCGAGGAATCGAAACATGAATCGATGACCTCGAAATTCAAATATCGATGAAATCGAATCGGTTTCGATATCATCGTTAGTCTATCAAAAAGTTCCCAGAATAATTTTTAAGAGAGTTCGTATCATCAAAATATGATTTAATGACATCAAAAGAATATGTTCAATAACATCAAATCAGGATCAATGATATCAAACTCAGTTAGATTCTGAAAATTTTATTTCCATTGGAATTTTTTGGATATATAAGGAGAGCTTGTTCTTGGTTGTTGTATTGAGAAAAATAGAGAGAGCTTTGAGAGAGTAATTGCATATCACCTACCCTAAGCTCATTTTCTCATGAAAGTTCATCCTTCAATCCACCCTCATTATTGATATTCAATAGAGTGGATTGAGGAATGAACTTCCCCATTCAAGGATCATCTAGCTATTATCTTAATGGAAAATCATTGAGCTGGGATACCTTGAATGCTTGAATGCTTGGAATCACTCCTTCTCTAAAATAGAAAAAATTTATTAGAGTAGGATTCCAACATAAACTTGACCCAACCCGTCACCTTTATTAGAACATCATCAAGTGTTGCGGATCAAGGGAGCTGAAGAATCTTCATCATGAAGGAGGAGATCTTCATCAACATGCTTAATGGGGCTCATCTAGTTATCTATAAGTCATTAGATTCTAGAGACCCTGTTGATCATTCCTTGTGTAGGATTGGGTCATGAGTACATCTTACCCCTTATAAGTCCTCATAGGAGGCCTCCGACAGGAGAGTGCGTTTGAGTGCTGTGTGTTGACCTTTGCTCTTGTGTAGGGCATAAACTTAGGTCCTTGGCCTGTGTGGCCTAAACCTAGGTTCCTTGTGTGGATCATTGTCTTGTGTGGCCTAAAATGGAGGTTCCTTGGGTTGATCCTTTGGTTTTGTGTAGGCCATAAAACTTAGGTGGTTCGTGTTGACCTTTACTCTTGTATAGGGCATAAACTTGTGTCTTATGTAAACATGTCTTTGGTACCTTGTGTAGGTCCTAGAGTCAACCTTGTGTAGGTTGTAACAGTTTGAGGTGAACCTGATTTGAAACTTTCATTAGTGAAATCTGGTACACTTATGGGATGAGTGCATCCACCGGGAGTGGAGTAGGCACATAGCCGAACCACTATAAATGACTGTATTTGGGATTGATTCTTGCTTGATCTTTGATTATGTTAATCTTTTACATGCAAGCTCGATAATATGAATGCTTTGATTTAAATCACATCTCACACACATTCACTCTTGTCTTCCATCTTAGACTATTTGATGTATCATGCTGAATATTGAATAGTCTTGTGATTGAATGTAAGATCTGACCCAAGTTCATGTGTGTGTGTGAGTATGCATTTCGTTTCTCGTGATCATTCCAGTGACCCGCGACCTTCGGTTAGCGTTTGCGGCCTTCCTCGAGTTTGGTCACGTTGACCTAACTCGGATCGGCCTGAGACCTATGCCATCTTGTCCGTATCGACGCCGCGGTTCTAACGCCACATTCCATGCATTAATCTGATAAGTACATCTTAAGATATAGCAATGATTGATTTGGACCATTAATTATGTGATTGGTGGACCCCACCACGGCTTGCACATTTTCCCATGCACATGATGCCATCTTAGGTTGATATTTCTAAAAGGCTACTACCCTACAACCTTTTTTGTATCTCCCTACTATAATGATCACTTTCTCTACCTTAGGTAATAGAAGTAATGATTACTTCCCTTAAAAGCCTTTTCTCTCTCTCTCTTTCCCTCTCATTTTTCTCTTCTCTCTCTCTCTCTATTCTCCCCCTAGCAAGAGCTTAGACGTCCCCATCCCCTCCTTCTTCCAGTCCTCTTTCCCTAAAATCCCTCCTAATATAACCCTTATCACTTCATCTCATCCATTGATTTCTCTTCCTTGGAGCTAGAGCAAGAAGGCCTAGATTTTTGTAAGGATAAAAGTGGGTGCTCTCCATATCATGTAGATCTCTTCTTCTTAATATAGATCCTTCCCTCCTTCTCATTTGGGATGTGTAGGACCCACCAATCAATGGTGGAGATCCTACACAACCTTCTAGATGTGGCCATTGGGCCCATCTTGTGCATGCATGTCCATGCATGGGGATTCCCTTGATGGATTCCTTTATTGGTGATTTCTTCTCATTCCTTAGGCATGATGAGTTGTCTAGAACCTTGCATCATGGTTGAGATGGCATCCCAACCGTTCATCTTAGATCTAGGCCATGCATGATGAAATCCATGTTGTACGTGGTATATGTATAGTATATGTGGTTGTGATTGTGTTGGGGAAGGGTCAATAGTGGGGGAGCCTTCCCGCGATGGCCGGATATCCTTTATTTCCTCTTCCTTCTCTTTTATTTATGATGATGTATGTGTGGTCCACTTAGTGGGCCTAGATTGTCCAGGAAAGCCCAGCAAGGGTGGGACGCCCATACCCAACCTACACTATGGTTAGGGTGTCCCATTTGCCACCCTAGATGTTGCATGCAAGAGTGGTAAATTTTGAATTTGATCTGGACAATTGTGGGCCCCACTAGGGTGGGCCATGGCACCAAATTTATGGGCTAATCCTTTCCTTAAATAACTCATGCTTTTATTTTAATTCATGTATGTATCGCTGTCCAGAAATTTCTGAACAGACTTCTGTTGGTTTTTCGGCCTGAAATTAGGACTGTTTGGGGGACTTTTTATACCTGTAAAATATACTTTTCTAAAAGGTGGGGATCTCATCTTGATGCCCCCAAATTTCAGCCCCATCTGACCTTAATTGAGGTCCCAAAGGTGTGGCCCAAGTAAGGTGGACAGTCTGGATTTTTTGGACTGTTTCCAGGAACATGTCAATTTGGAATTTCTTAAATATAAAATAATTTTTCCATTGGTGAGCCACATTTGTGGAACCCACCTTGTGTTACACATATGAGGGGACACAAACACTATTTTTCTCAATTTTTTTGAGGCCACTAATCCACACCATTGGAAGCTCAGATCAGGGCCTATTCAAAATCTGCACTAAACAAATTTTCTGGATAGTTAGTTTTCTTAAAATTAAATAAAATATTTTCGTTATTCTAAAAATTCTAAAACTTTACAGAGAGGTGTCCCACCTATAGTAGGACCCACCTACCTAGTTTCGGGGACAACATACCCCTGTGCATTTGGTGGCTAGGGCTGGACCGGCCCACCAGGCTGGGACGCCCAAGCTGGGACGTCTAGCTATGGTTGGGCCGTCCACCCCCTTTGTGGGCCCATCTGGATGTATTTTGTATCCCCATCGTCCATCCATTTTTGGTCCACGTGGGACATGGCCCACGTCCCTGAGAGTTATCCATTTTAGGGACCCAATTTAATGTATTTTTGGGCCAATTGCCCAGGCCCATAGGACCCTTCACCTTGGGACGCCCAGGCCCATTGAATTGTGGCTGGACTTCCAGTCTAACAGCATTGTCCACCTGATTTATGTGTGTGATTCATTACTCCCATTTGGTGGGACCTACAGGGATATATGTGGGCCACCAGTGAACATAAACTTAAATTATATTTATTATTGCTAGACTCCAGCAAGCCCAGAAATGGGTGGGCTGGAAATTCCAGCAATAGACCCATATTGGCTACCCCTAATGGTATGATTTGGGGCAGCATGTCCCACTAGATTTAAGGATGAATTACGCACATAAGCTCACCAATTTCTGAGGTGCATTTGGGCTTCGTTTGTGCACACTAGGAGGCCCACCTCAATTGGATTTTATTTTGAATTTATGTTCATAGTTTTGGTTGGACTTTGTAGGCCCATTTATCTTGGAATCTTCTAGATAGGTCCCTTGACCTTTGGGCCTATATCTTACCACTTATTGTGATGGGTTTGTGGACCATAATGTGCAAGTAGTTGGGCCCTTTGTTGCCCACCAAAACAACCTTATACTTGGGCCAATTTGTGAGGCCCAACTCACTTGGATAAATAATAGAAATTGCCGACATGGTTAGATTACCGGGCTGCCCACTAGGCCCACCACAATATGTGGATTTGTGACCTTTATGTTTGGGCCCAAACCTTGCTTGAGGGCCCACCATATTGCTTATATGTTAGGCTTGGTGTATAGTCCACTAGGCCATGGATTGTTTAGGCCTTGGGCCTTGTTTCATATTCGAGTAGTAGCGGGTTACCTTTTAGGACCCAGTTGAGGTTGGATGTCTTCCTTAGTGGCCCTAAGGTATACCCATGGGTGGCTATTGGTGGTTTAAGGCCCACCATAAGCCCTCGTTAGGACGTGTAAGTGCCATAGTTTATAGCCTTGTGTGTTGTCAAATTTGTGGTGCCAAAGACACTACTATGAAGCTTGCATATATGAAGAACAATGCTATATTAAGATCAATTTCAATTAACAATCACTGTTCACAAGTTAAGACTAGAGAAAGTGAGATTGTTATCAAGATCTCAAGATGCATTCAAGTTCTACCTCAAGCTCTTAAGAAGCTTTTAAGTTTGAGCTCCATCAAGACTTCAAAGGTCACATGTCTCCTATGTTCAATGTCCTTGCTTCACTCCTGAGGTATGACTGACCTTAGGTTGACCTTTAGAGTAGGTCATTTTGGATACATAATTCATATGTTTTCTATAAGTGAGTTTGGTCTATTCTAAGACTAGTCTTGGACTTTGTTCGACTAGTCCTAGCACTGCTTCGACCTGTCTAAGAAATTTCTGGATTAGTCGTAAGTTTGTTACAAAAATCAGAAATGCTCTGTTAGGCTTCGACTAGTCCTGGGGACTGTTCGACTAGTTGTAGAAACGGTGTCAACTGCATCTTTGACCTGTCGTAGAGCTACGACTCAAAGAACAGCGGTGAAATTTGACCACCTACGACCAGTCGTAGGAGACCCACGACCAGTCGTAGACCACCTACGACCAGTCGTAAAATTGCCAAATCTTATCGCGCTCAAATTTTTCAAATATCTATTGGTTCTACGATCAGTCGTAGAGGTCCTTAGACCAGTTGAAGCTGTGATTTTCTCACCTATAAATAGAGCACTAATCTCAGAATAAAACATGAACTTTAAGCTAAATTAGTTCTGTCTTCTGAGAGATAAGTCGGTGCTCCAAATAAGCTAAGTGTGCATATTTAATATTCTCTTTCTTTAGCTTTCTTAATTGATTTTGTTTCTTGCATTCCAATCTAATCTGAAAAGAGGAATTGTTGTTTTCCTTTTTCTGGAATCAAAATTAATTAGAGCTAGCCCTTTTGTTTTAATTTAAAATCTATTAGAACTTAGAACCATTATAAAGTGAGTATTGGATATTGAACTTTGACATTCAAATCTCTACTCTGACTTGGTTCTTCTGGGCTGCTACAACGAAGGAGAAAATCAGGTATTTTACAATTTGTGTAATTTACATTATTATTGTTTGAGGTTAAGCCAGAAAAATCTTAAAGTTGTTGGTTATCTGAGGAGAGCTAGAAAACTCAGAAGTGAGGGTTTTTGAATTGTGTAAGCCCTTTGAAAAAGACACAATTGTGAAGGTTTTAGGTGAACCTATGAGAACCTATTTGATAGTGAACGCTAATATCCCCTGCGTGAGGATATTAGGAGTGAAGTAGCATTCTGTGTGGCTGTTGTTTAACAGTTGGTGAACACACAGGCGAACCACTATAATTCTTTGTGCTGTGGATGTGTGATTTATATTTCCTATCTTTTATCATTCAGAATTGTGAAATATATGTGTGGATGTGAATGTTGTAAATTTTACATTTCAAGCACATGGGGAATGTTGTAATAATTTAGATTTATATTACAACATTATATTTTTGCTATCTCTTTATTACGTTGTGCTTCTGTTTCTCTATTTGTTCTAGAAATAAGGTTGTCCTACCATAAACTTTGGTTTTTGGTGTAAGGTTGTCCTTAGAACAATTTGTGTTTCTATTTCTCTATTTTAGGTTGCTTTCCATTCCTATTCTGTGATTGCTATCTATTCTTTATTTCATATTCCGCTGTATTTATTTTTAATTTGGCATAGTCCTATTCACCCCCCCCACCTCTAGGACATATAGCTTGGCCATTTCACCTTCTTCTTCATAAAAAAACACAGGTGCTCCCCAAGGAGATACACTCGGTCGTATGAAGCTATATATAAGATGTCAAATTTTGATAGCCTATCAGTCACTAGGCCTCCACCCTTTGATGGCTCCAATTATGCCTATTAGAAAGCCAGGATGAGGATCTTCCTCAAATCAATGGATGAGAGTGTGTGGCAAGCCACAGTGACTGAATGGAACCCACCTACCACTGAAGTGACTGGTATTGATGGTTCAAAATCATTGAAAGTAACACCATATTTCTCATGGACCACCCTTCAGAAAAATGAAAGTAGTGCCAATACAAAAGCACTAAATGCAATCACTTGCGCACTATCACTGGATAGTTCAAAAGAATCATATCTTGTGATACTGCAAAGCAAGCCTGGGATATATTAGAAATGACACATGAGGGTACTACAATTGTCAAAAAATCTAAAGTCCAACTCCTCACAACTAAATTTGAAGAAATTCATATGGAGGAAAATGAAATGTTTATAGACTTTTACACAAGATTAAATTACATTGTAAAATCAATATGGGGTCTTAGCGATAAAATCCTAGAAAGTAAAGTGTGTGCAAAGATACTACGCTCACTTCCTGAATGGTTTAACTCTAAGGTAACCACAATCCAGGAACTTCGTGATATGGATAATATGAGGGTAGAAGAACTAGTTGGTTCTTTATAAACCTATGAGTTAAACTTTAAAGCTCTTAAAAGTAAATCCATTGCTCTCAAATCTTCTAAAGTTATTTCTTAAGAAAACTCGAATTTAGAAAATTCTGAAGACGATATGGCTCTTTTAGCAAAGAAATTTTACAAGATTTTCAAAAGCAAGAAAAGGGTAGATTTTCAAAAATCAAATGATAAGAAAAGATCTAAACCTAGATTTAAAAGTTGGAAGTCTTTGAAAGATAGTCAATGTTACAACTGCTAAGAGTATGGGCACTTAGCAAACAAATGTCTTAAAAAGGACAAAACAAAAAGAAAGGGTATGTTGGCTACTTGGGATGAATCATCTGATTCTGAAGCTTCTTCTGAATCAGAAGATTCTGAAACCGAGTTGGGCAGTTAAGTTAAAGCCCTTATGACTCTAGCCAAATTTACTTTTTCTAATCATGATGATTCGACTGGCGAAGAAAATCTGAACAGTGATTATGAAAATGAAGATGATCTTCAAGATGCTTACAATGCCCTATAGAAGGAAAGTTGAAAAATTGTTGTCAAACTTAAACTTCAAAAAGATTTTTTTTTAACTCAAAGAATGTTTTGAATCACTTGTTTTAGAAAAATCCCAAATCTCAGATTGTTTTGAAAAATCAAAATGCGATTTAGAATTCAAAACCTCGCTGATTGAAAATCTGAAATCTGAAAATGAGATACTTAAAAATGAAGTATCTTCTCTTCTGAGTTTAAAGGATTCATGGAGGTATGCCCAAGGAGATCCAAAGTTAGAAAAACTATTATCCGGATCAAGAAAAAGTGGCGATCGATCCGGATTGGGCTATGATAAGAATACAACTCTTAATCAAAAGTATACTCCTCCCAAGTTTGTGAAAGGAGAGTCCTCAAACTCAAAAGGGAAAAGTACTTATGAAAGTTTTTCTAAAAATATAAAAACTTTTCAAAAACCTAAAAGCAACCATATCAACTTTAAAAATCAGAACCGAAACCCTCTTGCTGAAAAGATAGTAGATTTACTTAAGGAGCTCTTAAAATCTAACTTAGTAGGTCTTTCTTACAACATCAGTCAGAAGAAGACCAACTATACTCCTAAACCCAAAACAGTTTTGAAATAGGTTCCTAAAGTTGCCTGCTTGGTTGCTCACATTGCTTTCAAAGCAACAAACCATTCAAAGTGGTACCTAGACAGTGGATGCTCAAGGCATATGACTGGTGATAAAGGTTTATTCACCGATCTCAAAGACATGACTGATGGTTCAGTCACATTTGGTGATGGCAGCAACTGCAAGATTATGGGCCAAGGTACTGTTCAACTCTATAACCTTCCTTTGTTTAAAAATGTTTTATATGTTAAAGGTCTAAAACATAACTTGATTAGCATATCTCAAATATGCAACAATAACCATAGTGTACGGTTTTCTAATCAAAGCTGTGAGATTCTAAACAACAAGGGTTCAGTAATATTAACTGGACGTAGAACGTCTGAAAACTGCTATGTTGTTAGCGAATCCAGCTCATCTAATCAATCGTGTTATATGGTCCATACAGATGAGACTGACTTATGGCACAAACGTCTTGGACATGTACACTACCGAAATCTATATAGATTGAGCAAATGGGAACTTATAAGAGGTCTACCCAAACTATAAAAATTAGATAAAAATGTGGTGAATGCTAGATTGGCAAATAAACAAGGAACTCACACAAAAAGTTGAATTCCAATACCACATCAAGACCACTCGAGCTTCTCCATATGGATCTAGTAGGACCTACCAGGATAGAAAGTCGAGGTGGTAAAAGATATATTGTGGTAATAGTAGATGAATTTACCAGATATACATCGGTTGTCTTCTTAAGGGACAAATCAGAAACCCTTGAAGAAGTAAAAAAGGTTCTCCAAAGGATTCAAACTGAAAAGGTTCTCAAGTCAGTAAGATTCGTAGCGATCATGGATCTGAATTTGAGAATAGTGGTTTTGAGAAGTTCTGTAGCGACCAGGGAATATTACATGAATTCTCAGTGCCCAAAACTCTATAACAAAATGGTATAGTTGAAAGGAAAAATAGAGTGCTTTAAGAAATGGCTAATGTCATGTTGAATAGTATGAAGCTCTCTAAGAATCTTTGGGCTGAAGCAGTCAATACAGCTTGCTATATTATTAACTGGGTTTATACTAGTAAAGGTAATAATAAAATGGCTTACGAAATGTGGTTTGATAAAAAGCCTACTATCAACTAGTTTCAAGTTTTTGGCAGCAAGTGCTATATTTTACGAGATCGTGAAAATCTGGGAAAGTTTGATGTGAAGAGTGATGAAGGGATCTTTCTAGGATATTCTTTAAACAGTCGAGCTTATAGGGTTCTGAACAAAAGGACCGGTGTGATTCAAGATTCCATCAATGTGGTCATTGATGATTACTTAAACACACCAGTCTTAAATTCAGATAATGATGAAGTACTAGTAATTGATAAATCTGATATTTCATCTAATCAGACTGATTCTGAACTGAGGACTGTTAAAGATCATCCAACCACACAGATTCTTGGAAACCCTCTCACTGGTGTTCGTACCTGTAGACAACTTGAGGATATATGTAATTATGTATGTTTTACATCTCAGATAGAACCATCTAACGCAAAAGAAGCTCTTACTGATGAAAATTGGCTTGTTGCGATGCATGAAGAACTTAATCAATTTGTGAGAAATGATGTTTGGTATCTCGTACTTAGACCTAAAGATAAACACATCATTGGAACCAAATGGATTTTCAAAAATAAGTCGGACGAACTTGGCAATATAATTAGAAACAAGGTTAGGCTAGTGGTACAAGGTTACACTTAAATTAAAGGTATTGACTATGATGAAACCTTTGCACCGGTAGCACGTCTTGAATCAATCAGACTCTTTACATCCATTGCGTGTTTTAGAAAGTTTAAGATTTACCAAATGGATGTGAAAAGTGCATTTTTAAATGGCAATTTGCATGAGGAAGTTTTTATTGAACAACCAATGGGTTTTGAAGACCCCAAAATTGCTGATCATGTATATCGTCTTAAAAAGGCACTTTACGGTTTAAAATAAGCTCCTAGGGCATGGTACGAGAAACTAACAAAGTTTCTATTAGGCCATAATTTTCAAATAGGATGTGTTGATAAAACTCTGTTTATTAAAAAATATAAGGATCACATCTTATTAGTACAAATCTATGTTGATGATATCATTTATGGATCTACCTGTACTGACATGACTATTGAGTTTACAGATTTGATGAAATCTCAGTTTGAAATGAGCTTGGTTGGGGAATTGAATTATTTCCTCGGGTTGTAAGTAAAACAAAAACCTGATGGAATGTTCATTTCCCAATCTAAATATGCTTTGAATTTGATTAAGAGATTTGGATTTGAGAATGGTAAGAACTTTGATACTCCTATGAGTACAACCTTGAAACTCTCAAAAGATTCTGCAGGTAAAAATGTGGATCCTAAATTATATCGGAGTATGATTGGTAGTCTATTGTATTTAACTGCTAGCAGACCAGATATCGCTCTAAATGTTGGTATTTGTGCTAGATATCAATCTGAACCTAAAGAGTTGCACTTGATTGCTGTCAAACGGATTATACGATATGTCACAAGTACTGTTAATCTCGGTCTCTGGTATCCTCATGAAACTAGTGCTCAATTAGCTGGGTACTTGGATGCTGACTGGGCTGGTAATCTTGATGATCGAAAATCAACCAGTGGTGGTTGTTTTTATATTAGAAACTGTTTAGTTTCTTGGTTTAGCAAGAAACAAAGTTCTATATCACTTTCAACAGCTGAAGCTGAATATATCGCAGTTGGTAATGCGTGTACACAGCTTGTTTGGATGAAACGTATGCTAAGTGATTATGGAATTAAACAGGATTCTATATTATTATATTGTGATAATTCCAGTGCCATAAATATTTCAAAAAATCCAATTCAGCATTCTTGTACTAAGCACATTGACATTAGATTTCATTATATTTGGGAATTAGTAGAAGAAAAAGTTATTTTTTTAGAATATATCCCTACCGAGAATCAACGTGCTGATATTTTTACTAAACCGCTCGACAAAAGCAGGTTTAACAAAATGAAATTTGATCTCGGCATGTGCATTTTAAAATGATTAATTATGCCTATTTGTATCATAGTGTATATATTTGCTAGTTTAGTTTCCAAATCTTGAAAAATATGAAAAATCAGATTTTGTAGCCTGTACTCAACTAGTCGTGAGTATCCACGACCAGTCGTGCTACGACCGGTCGTGTATATTCACGACTAGTCATGAATCGCGTGGATTCACTTAAAATTTGGGGAAAACATCTTCTTCTTCATTTCAACTTCTCTCTCCAACGAGCCAACACATGACTAGTCGAACCCATCTTCCAAAATCTTCAAGGTTAGTGCTCCATTTGCATTTTACTTGTATATTTGTGTCTAGATTGCTTCTATTTATCTCTTGGAGTTGTCTATTTCGAATTTAGTTGAGATTTAGGAATTTTCTTTTGAAAAATCTGTTTGAGAAAACCCATTTCTCAATCCTTTGCAACTCTCTATATTCTTGAAATCTTTGTTGCATATGGCTTCTAAAGGAAGAAAATCTACGTCCCATAGTCCGTCTTCTTCATCCAGGTCAGCCCCTATTACTAGCGTCATCTTAAGGATCCTGAGGACGATCCATCTTATGTTCAGGACATCCAATTGCGTAATGTTATTGTTGAGCATCCAGTTAATATTAATCATGTTGCTCCTTTTAATATTTTTCCAATGCTCCAATCTGTAGGTTGGAATAACTTATTGCTTTGGAGTGGGCCTGCATACCGATCCATTGCCCAATCCATGTTTGCATGCATATGTGCTTTCTCTCTGGAAAATTTAACTTTTTCTATCTCCACAAGAGAAGGGCCATTTGAAGTTAATCGACATTTGATTTCAGCCCTTATGGATATTCCAGTGAATGATGAGGGTATTCCTATCCATACTTTATATGATAAACCCGCTGTCGCTGAAAAACGTATGCTGACTAAGGACTTATGTAATTTGGATGTACAATGGACGCATAAAGGGAATGCGCTTCCCTCAAGGTATTTGTTACCCAAATACAGAATTCTTCACAAAATCTTTGTGTCTAATTTGTATCCTCGGTCGGGTAATAAATCTGAATTGACGTCCTTCATGGTTTGTATTCTTCATTCTGTTGTTAGAGGTGTTAACATTTGTTTACCATCCTTGATTTGTCATTTCATCATTCAGTTGTCTCCATCCTGGTCATAGTGACATTCCTTTTGGATATTTGATGACTGTGTTGGCTACACATATGTCTGTCGACATACTAGTTGGAGAGGCCCCTATCCATCATTTGATATTTAACAATTCCAATATCAATAAGATGAAACTGGATTACCTTCCTGGCCAAGGTGATGGTGTTGGCGATGCGGAAGCTAAACATGAGGAAGAAGCTGGTGATCTTCCTCCTGATGATATTAACATGGATGATATTTTTGAAGAGCTTGAGTTTGATTCTACAAACGATCCAGATTATGAGCCTTCTTCATTTGATGCACGTCTAAGTGCATTAGAAGATAAAGTTGAGGGTCTAAATGCTAAAATGGAAAACATGTTTGTTGCCCATGATTTACAGTTCAAATATATTTGCAAATATCTTACACGCTTGAACAAAGGCATGCATCAACTTGATCCTTCCATTCCTGCTCCTTCATCTGGGTCAGATTAGTATTTTTAAGTTTACTAGTTTATAATAACTTTATTTCTCCTAACTTGTTTTGAGTTTGTCACTCTTTTTAACTTAACTCAGTTTATGAATTATGTGTGTTGCTTATGCTATGTTAACTCTTATATTTCTCATTGATTATTTCTCCTCAACCATCTATTTTCTGCTTCTTTTGTCCTATTGTGACAAAAAGGGGGAGTATGGATATGTTGTAGACATGTATATATGGATGTTGTCATGAGGAGGGAGTAGCATTGCTTTGTATGATGTTTTATGAGTATGTTACTCAGGGAGAGTATGTGCAGTGGTGTGCAGAGGTGGACTGAATATTGATTTACAAGTCTGTAGGATGCTGGTTGATAATAACTGGTGCATGATTCTTTAATTAGATATTCTGTGTTATGAAACATATCTTGAAAGTGTATTTTGTCACTAATTTGACAAAGGGGGAGATTGTAAGTACCATAGTTTATAGCCCTGTGTGTTGTCAAATTTGTGGTGCCAAAGACACTACTATGAAGCTTACATATATGAAGAACAATGCTCTATCAAGATCAATTTCGAGTAACAATCACTGTTCACAAGTCAAGACTCAAGAAAGTGAGATTGTTATCAAGATCTTAAGATGCATTCAAGTTCTACCTTAAGATCTCAAGAAGCTTTCAAGTTTGAGCTCCATCAAGACTTCAAAGGTCACATGTCTCCAATGTTCAATGTCCTTACTTCACTCTTGAGGTATGACTGACCTTAGGTTGACCTTTAGAGTAAGTCATTTTGGATACATAATTCATATGTTTTCTATAGGTGAGTTTGGTCTGTTCTAAGACTAGTCTTGGACTTTGTTCGACTAGTCCTAGCACTGCTTCGACCTGTCTAAGAAATTCCTGAACCAGTCGTAAGTTTGTTACAAAAATTGAAAATTTTCTGTTAGGCTTCGACTAGTCTTGGGGACTGTTTGACCAGTCATAGGAACAGTGTCAACTGCATCTTTGACCTGTCGTAGAGCTACGACTCAAAGAACAGCGATGAAATTTGGCCACCTGCGATCAGTCATAGGAGACCCACGACCAATCGTAGACCACCTACTACCAGTCGTAAAACTGTCAAATCTTATCGCGCTTGAATTTTTCAAATATCTGTTGGTTCTACGATTAGTCGTAGAGGTCCTTAGACCAGTCGAAGGTGTGATTTACTCAACTATAAATAGAGCACGAATCTCAGAATAAAACATGAACTTTAAGCTAAATTAATTCGGTCTTCTGAGAGATAAGTCGGTGCTCCATATAAGCTAAGTGTGCATATTTAATATTCTCTTTCTTTAGCTTTCTTAATTGATTTTGTTTCTTGCATTCCAATCTAATCTGAAAAGAGGAATTGTTGTTTTCCTTTTTCTGGAATCAAAATCAATTAGAGCTAGCCCTTTTATTTTAATTTAAAATCTATTAGAACTTAGAACCATTATAAAGTGAGTATTGGACATTGAACTTTGACATTCAAATCTCTACTTCGACTTGGTTCTTCTGGGCTGCTACAACGAAGGAGAAAATCAGGTATTTTACAATTTGTGTAATTTACATTGTTTGGCTTTGTTTGAGGTTAAGCTAGAAAAATCTCAAAGTTATTAGTTATCTGAGGAGAGCCAGAAAACTCAGAAGTGAGGGTTTTTGAATTGTGCAAGCCCTTTGAAAAAGACACAATTGTGAAGGTTTTAGGTGAACCTGTGAAAACCTATTTGATAATGAACGCTAATATCCCCTGTGTGTGGATATTAGGAGTGGAGTAGCATTCTGTGTGGCTGTTGTTTAACAGTTGGTGAACACACAGGCAAACCACTATAATTCTTTGTGTTGTGGATGTGTGATTTATATTTTCTATCTTTTATCATTCAGAATTGTGGAATATATGTGTGGATGTGAATGTTGTAAATTT
Source organism: Magnolia sinica (assembly GCF_029962835.1). NCBI lineage: Eukaryota > Viridiplantae > Streptophyta > Magnoliopsida > Magnoliales > Magnoliaceae > Magnolia > Magnolia sinica. Next base: position 28,249,726 of record NC_080591.1, on the reverse strand, counting down.
TACATTTCAAGCACGTGGGGAATATTGTAATAATTTAGATTTATATTACAACATTATATTTTTGCTATCTCTTTATTATGTTGTGCTTCTGTTTCTCTATTTGTTCTAGAAATAAGGTTGTCCTACCATAAACTTTGGTTTTTGGTGTAAGGTTGTCCTTAGAACAATTTGTGTTTCTATTTCTCTATTTTAGGTTGCTTTTCATTCCTATTCTGTGATTGCTATCTATTCTTTATTTCATATTCTGCTGTATTTATTTTTAATTTGGCATAGTCCTATTCACCCCCCCTCCCCCTCTAGGACATATAGCTTGGCCATTTCAAGACACTTATTCCCTTAGTCTTATATATTATCCTCCTTAGCTTTATAGGCTACCCCAAAGTATTGGGCCCCCACTAGAGGTTTGTTCCTTAGATTAATTGTCAAAGTACCTAGACTTGATCCCTTCCTTGAGAAGGAGTATGTTCTAAGTCATCATCACCGTATGACGCACCCTCATGACACATATGCATCATAGAGTATTTGGATTGCATTTGTGTGTGGTCATTAGGTTGATATGATAGAGGGATGGAGTTCCCCTCTTATGCACATTGAGTTCTTGGAGCTAGTGCATGATTGGTATGCGTGACTCATGCATCTGGCATCGCATCTCATAGGTATGATCGCCCTTACTTCACCAGGGCCTTGCCTCCACAAATACATCATGGATGGCCATGATTGGACATTGGAAATGTTACTTGAGCATATGGGGTGCAAGGATGCCCTTAAGTGAAAATTTCAAAACTTCCATCGTACCAAGGATCTACCCCAACGATGTGACCGAGTGCAAACTATGAGCACATGAGGGCCTTACACCGTTAGGACGTGACTCCCAGTGTCATGTAGTCGGTTGGGATGGGGTGTGGCCTTACCCTCCTCTAAGAGAGGGCAATAGTTAGGCTGAGTTTGACCAGCTCATCAATGGGTTCGCTACCATTGAGCCTTGTTGGTGATTGGCTGACCACGGGCAGGTAGTGAGGTCTCTTACACTCGTTTAACTGTGGGTCTAGAGAGCGACAATCATCTTGTAGTGCATTTGACCCTGGTAGATTCCTTATGATGGAACTATACTTATTTGTGGAATAGAAATGAGGACTGACATCACTTCACATTGCATTTGCATCGGCTGTATAAGCCTTATTGCATCGCCTTGGTATGGCGCCCAGTACTCATTACATTGTATAGCCTTGATATGACTTCCTGCATTCATGGCTTAACTTTGGTAAGGCTAATGGTATGACATTGATCATGTTTTCCTTCTGTATCTCCTATTACTTTTCTACGCACTATTGTCACACACTTTCACCACCCTCTAAGCTTTCTATAAGCTTATGCACGATTGATGCGTGTAGGAGATCCTAGGCCGGTGTCGTAGTGGCAAAGCTTGGATAGGAGTTGAGTCAAGGACCCTAGTGTTGAAGATCTTCTTCCTTCTTCTTTTGTCATCAGATGTATTTCCTTTTAGCATTATAATAAAGCTCAAATTTATAGTGGATTTTGTGATGCGTGCCTTTGTTATTTCTCAGATATACTTTCTGTGATCTTGGGTATGCTCGTATTAGAATGAATATATGGTTATTAAAATCCTCCTTATAGGATCCTAGGATTAAAACCTGTCTCAGGAACCGAAAGTGGAGTACAACAGAGGCTGTTGCAGCTAAAACCGGCTATTGGGTTCCTTGTGAGTCTGGTTACCAAGTTTGGGGCATGACATTGGATCCTCTACTTGGCTTGGAAGTCATTAGAGTTAAATTGGGGATATCTTGATAGTTGCATATTAAATCAAGATTAAGGTAATATGATTTAAAATAAGGCATAAAATTTTATAAAGTCGTATTCACTCCCCTCTAGGACACCTTGAGCTATTTCCACTTCAACTAAAGCGGTCCTCACCGCAATTTCAAAATCAGGAAAAGAAGTTACTCAAAGCTATTGCAGATCTACTATAATTTGAGTCACAATAAACCATTAAAAAATGAAAGTATTCCTTAAATATCAAATTAGAATCCATGGAGTTCAACATAAACATGAATTAAAGCAATAGAAACATCCCATCATGCTACAAGCTTCACCTCTTAGCCCTAGCTAAGAGGTTTAGCCAATGTTGAGGGTCAAATATTGCATATTGGACCCCATTTATATCTTGGTTTTTTGAACATGATAATGCTTAATGTTCTATTTTACTCATGTTTGTGTTGCAAGGTGAATTTAAGTGCTTAGATTGAAAATATGGATTTAATGCTGAAGAATCACCAAGTTAAGGGATGGATCTTAGGAGACCAATATTGAAGAATTCACATGCCAAAGATCCAAGGAAACCAAGTGATCAAGGAAGATAATCGAAGAATTGAAGTGAAGATAAGGAAGCATGAAAATCATCCTAAAAATAGATTCTGGGGCCAGAAAAGTCTAATTCTGAAAAACTATCAGAATGGCCTTCAATAATATCGAAGACCTGTAGATAATATCGAAAGGACATATCGAAGACTTGTAGATAATATCGAGAAATTCAGGAATTTTGACCAAACTCGCTGGACATTCTGGACTGATCTTTGATACTATTGAAGACCTATTGATAATATTAAAGGACATATCGAAGACCCTTAGATAATATCGAAGTTGCGTAAATTTGAGGGGGTTTCTAGATTTTTCCAAGTCAGTGCGAAAGGAGGTGCTGTAAAACTATAAATATGAGTCTCTAGGGCACTCCTAGGGATCATCTAGGGTTTGGAGGAGCAAAGCAAAAGGGTGGAGAGTCGTCGTCAAGGGTTTTTCTTCCTTTATTCCTTAGTTTTTCATGTTTTCTTCTAGAGATTTTAGTTCAATTATGTCTATGGTTGGCTAAACCTCTTAGCTAGGGCTAAGAGGTGAAGCTTGTAGCATGATGGGTTGTTTCTATTGCTTTGATTCATGTTTATGATGAACTTACTTTGATTCTAGTTTGATTATAAGGAATACTTTCAGTTTTTAATGGTTTGTTGTGACTCAAATTATAATGGATCTGCGATAGTGTTGAGTATGTTCTTTTCATGTTTTGGGATTGTGAATCTAGGAAATCCTGTTGTTCGCCATCGTCCCTTAGCCATGGTTGGATAATGAAATCCTCCTTAACTTTCACAATTCTCTCAGATTGATTGTGGGATTGGTAAATCCTGTTGTGAGCCATTGTCTCATGAGCATGGTTTTATGATCGAATCACTTCTAGTTCTCACACCTCTCTTTCATTGAGAATTAGGTCAAAGGAAGTTCATATTTGATTTTACTGAGATATCTTCCAATTGGATAGGATGGGACTTTGATTCCAATCGTGTGACTTGAATCAAGCATAGATATCCCTGATCTCTACAAGTGGATCCTTGGAAACCCTAGTTTCCCACCTTTGAATTTCTTAAGTTTTTCATTAAATCTCCCACAATTACTTTCAAATATTCCAAATTTAGAAATACATCTTCTTCTAGTTCTAGTTCTAGTTGCTTTCAGAATACTCATGAGATTAGTCCTTGTAGATTCGACCTCTGTCTCACCGAGATTAATACTACGTCCCGACCGGTTGTGAGCAAGTTTTTGGTGCCATTGCCAGGGATTAAAGGTTGCGTTTTTCTAAGAGTAATTAGTTTTGGAATTAGGTTAAGATTAGAGTTTTTTTTTTTTTTTAATTTTCTTTTTTTAAAAACTTTCTAATTCTAGGATTTCTTTTATTTTTAGAAACTAACTTACTTTCTAATTCTAGGTTTAGAACTTTCCTAATCAGTTTTTAGAAACTTTCTATTTTTTGTTTTTAGGAACTTTCCTTTTTAGAAACTAATTTACCTTTTATTTTTATTTTTAGGAACTTTCTAATTTTAGAATTTCTATTTTTAGAAACTGACTTGTTTTGTTTTGTTTTGCAGGATTTTAATTAGGAACTTCTAATTTGGTAATTTCTTTCTAATTCCCTCTCTCTTTCTATTTCTAGAGTTTTATTTCCCTTCTTTCTTTTAGGTTTAGGTTAGAATCTGAAATTGAGGGCTGAGAGTGTTTCATGCCCAAGTGGGTTCGTGATAACACTCAACATCTTTTAAGTGAAGGAGGATTAGTTGAGGGGTTATCTATCCATCACAGGATTAGACACCACTCGAAACTCTTAGAGTTAATTGAAATAATGGTTGTAAATCAACCAGTTAATCAACTAGGAAGATAACCTCAACCTAGGGTTGAGAAAGTCCAAGATGAGAATGAGGTACATCAAGCACCCCCGCATTGTACTTTGCGAGATTATTTACAACCGGCGGGGGTGAGTACACCTTCATGCATGGTTTTTCCAGAAAATAAGGGACATATGGACATTAAGCCAGGGGTGATCCAACTACCAAAATTCCATGGACTTGAATTTGAAAGTCCATATTTGCACTTGAAAGAGTTTGATGAGATTATAACCACTTTATATTTTCCAAACGTGTCTGAAGATACGGTCAGACTGAAACTCTTTCACTTTTCTTTGAAAGAGAAAGCTAAGACGTGATTATATTCACTACGTCCCAGATCTGTTGGCACATAGAATGATATGATAAGGGAGTTCATAAAGAAATTTTTTCCACATCATAAAACGAACACCCATAGAAAGTCAATCATGAACTTTGCCCAAAATGAGGATGAAACATTCTTCGAATGTTGGGAGCGGTTCAAGGATCTTGTCAGTTCATGCCCACAACATGGTTTTGAAACATGGCATATTACACACTTTTTCTATGATGGATTGACATCTTCCATGCGCCAATTGGTTGAGACAATGTGTAATGGGGAATTCATGAATAAAAATGTCGATCATGTGTGGGACTATTTAGATAGACTTGCTGAAAACACACAATCATGGGACACTTACTCAAAATCAAGCACCACTTCTAGGCCCAATCAATCAAAGGAAAGGGGCAGATTATACCTTCTGAAAGAGGATGATGATATCAATGCTAAAGTGGCTAATCTCATAAGGAAATTTGAGGCCATGGAACTAAAGAAGGATAAGGTTAAGGAAACTATTTGCGGTATTTGTGCATGCAATGTTCAGACAACTGAAAATTGTCCAACAATACCTGCCTTTCAAGAGGTGTTAAATGATCAATCGAATGCCATGAACAATTACCAAAGACTTTTCAATGGACCTGCCTCTAATACATACAATCCTAAAAATCATCCAAACTTCAGTTGGAGGGATGGACAAACTGCTACCCCATATGGTTTCTTTAATCAAATTCCAAATCAAGTAAAACCTCAGGAAGAACCGGTTCAAAATTCCACACAAACTCAAGAGCTTACTCAAGCAATACAAGAACTTACAAAATGTATGCAAAAGATGGATTCACGTGTTACGGTTATAGAAAGAGGGATGCTTCCTGCTCAACCTCTCCCCAATCCTAAACCGCAATACGAGATAAGTGATCCAAGCTCTTCAGATCAAATGGAGCAAACTAAATCTATCACCACTCTTAGGAGTGGGAAGATAATTGACAATTCTATTCCTGTAAGGGTTGAGAAGTCTAAAGACCTGGAAGAGGACAACGATGATAAACCTAGCACCACTCCACAGGAATTAGAACCGAAACTTCAAGGCAAGCCGATTGCTCCATTCCCCCAATGGTTGGTTGCACCAAAACCTCTCTCTAACTCTCAGGACATTTTAGAGGTGTTAAAACAAGTGAAGGTCAATATTCCTCTACTTGTTGTCGTAAAACAAATACCTTCATATGCCAAATTTCTAAAAGACTTGTGTACGACCAAAAGACGACAAAATATTCAAAAGAAAATCTTTTTAACTGAAAAAGTGTGTGCCATCCTAAAGAAAGATGTGCAATAGAAATTCAAAGATCCCAGTAGCCCAACCATCGCTTATGTAATTGAGAATTACCGCATTGAGCACGCACTTCTTGATTTAGGAGCAAGTGTAAATCTGATTCCCTACTCAGTTTATAAACAGTTAGGTTTGGGTGAATTGAAACCCACCTTAACCACATTACAACTTGTTGACCGCTCAGTTCATGTACCGAGAGGGGTAATTGAGGATGTGTTGGTCCAGGTTAATAAATTCTACTACCCGGTAGATTTTATCATCCTGGATACGGAACTCATCAGTAACATGAGTACTCAATTCCCATCATTCTTAGTCGCCCATTCCTTGCCACTTCAAATGCAATCATTAATTACACGAATGCGGGCATGAGAATGTCTTTCAGTTATATGACATTGGAGTTGAATATCTTTTTTAACACAGGCAAATAGTTAGAGGATGATAGCGATTTCCATGATATTGACATGATTGACTCTTTCATGGAAGATAGAACTTTGTTGACCTCATCCTCTGACCCTTTAAAGACGTGCCTAGCCTACTCCCATGATTTTAATGATGACATGATTAGGGAGATAAGTGTCATGCTTGATACTGTGCTGGTACTTAAGTTAACCAGTGGAGGCCACAATTTGAAGAATTGCCCCTAACTGATGCAGTGCCTTTACCATTTAACCTCAAGGCACTGAAGCTTGACCTAAAACCTTTGTCCTATATGTCTACTTTGGTCAAGATGAGACATACCCATGATTTCTTCCCACCTTGAGCAAGAATAGGAGAGTATGCTTATCTCTACTCTCATTAAGCACAAAAGAGCCCTTAGATGGTTGATTGCAGACCTCAATGGAATTGACCCTTTGATTTGTACTCACCACATTTATCTAGAGGATAATGCGAAGACCTCACGACAACCACAACGTAGACTAAATCCAAATATGAAGGAAGTGGCTAAGGCCGAGGTTCTTAAATTATTGGATATGGGTATCATATACCCTATATCCGATAGTCAATGGATGAGTCCAACTCAGGTGGTTCCTAAGAAGTTCAGAATCACCATCGTAACCAATGTTAACAATGAACTCATGCCAACTAGAGTTACTACTAGTTGGAGAATGTGCATTGACTACAGGAAGTTGAATATCGTCATGACGAAGGACCACTTTTCGTTGCCCTTTATTGATCAAATTTTAGAAAAGCTAGCTGGTTATTTCTATTACTATTTCCTTGGTGGATATTCAGGCTACAATCAAATCGAGATAGCCCTTGAAGACCAAGAAAAGACCACATTTACATGTCCTTACGGCACCTTTACTTATCGAAGGATGTCATTTCGGACTGTGGAATGCCCTCGCCACCTTCTAGAGATGCATGATGAGTATTTTTTCTGACATGGTGGGACAATATTTAGAGGTCTTCATGGACGACTTCTTGATCTTTGGTCCATCCTTCAATGAATGCTTGAAAATTTTTAAAAATGTGCTGAAGCGATGTGAGAAAAAGAACTTGGTACTGATTTGGGAAAAGTGTCATTTCATGGTTCGTAAGGGAATTGTCCTTGGACACATCATCTCGTCCAAGGGAATTGAGGTAGATAAGGCTAAAATTGATCTTATCTCTAGCCTACCTCCACCCAAGAACATAACGAGACATGCGATCCTTCTTAGGACATGTCGAGTTTTACAAAAGATTCATAAAGGACTTTAGTCACCTCTCTCGTCCTTTATGTAATCTACTTCAAAAGGATGCACCATACGAGTGGATTGAGCAATGCCAGGAAGCTTTTACTAAGCTCAAGGGCATGTTAACCACTGCACCTATCATGCAGCCACTCGACTAGATCCTTCCTTTTGAACTTATGTACGACGCGTTTGACTATGATCTTAGGGCGATTTTAGGCCAGAGAAAAGAAAAGAAGCCCAACATTATTCATTGCGTGAGTAGAACTCTAAATCCTACCCAAGTGAACTACTCGACTACGGAAAAGGGTATTTTAGCCGTAGTATTCGCTTTGGATAAATTTAGGTCCTACTTGATCGGATCCAAGATCATCATTTACACAGATCATGCGATGCTCAAGTATCTTCTTTCTAAGAATGATGCTAAGCCCCACCTGATTAGATGGATCCTCCTACTCCAAGAATTTGATTTGGAAATAAAATATAAAAAGGGAGTAGAGAACGTAGTGGCTGACCATCTTTCTCGCCTTAATCTCTCTGATTCCCTTGAGACGACACATATAAATGACATGTTCCCTGACGAACAATTGTTCAAAGTCTCCCATTCACCTTGGTTTGCTGATATTGTTAATTATCTTGCCATAGGTTTCACACCGACACATTGGATTGCGCAAGATAAGAAAAAATTCTTCGCCGAGGTTCATAAGTTCTTCTAGGATGATCCATATTTGTTTGAATATTACCCAGACCAAATCTTAAGGAGATGTGTGTCAGACAATGAACATCAAAGTGTCATCTCCTTCTGTCACTCTTAGGCCTGTGGTGGTCACTTTTTTGATAAAAAGACCACGGCCAAGATTCTGTAGTGTGGTTTTTATTGGCCCACTATGTTTAGGGACAATTATGAGTTTTGTAAAGCTTGTGAGCGTTGTCAGAAGTTGGGAGCATTGTCCTGTCGAAATATGATGCCTTTGAACCCCATTTGATCACTGAAGCATTTAATTATTGGGGCATCAATTTCATGGGACCATTCCCCCAATCCTTTGAAAATTTATATATTTTGCATGCCGTAGACTATGTCATAAATGGGTTGAAGTGAATCCATGCTGGAACAATGACCATCAAACACTCATTAAATTCTTAAAAGAGAACATCATTTCCTGGTTCGGAACACCTTGAGCCATCATTAGTGATGGGGGCTCACATTTTTATAATAGGTCATTCGCAAACTTAATGAAGAAATATGACATCTCTCACAAGGTGAGCACTCCATACCACCCAAAAACAAGTGGGTAAGCTGAGATTTTCAATAAGAAAATTAAACACATCTTGGAAAAGACGGTTAACCCTGACCGTAAGGATTCGTCAATCCAATTGACCGATACTTTATGGGCTTACCGTACTGTATTTAAGACCCATATTGGAATGTCTTCCTTTGGACTTGTCTATGGGAAGGCTTGCCACTTACCTGTGGAGTTGGGAACATAGGGCTTACTGGGGGATCAAAAATTTGAATTTCAATTTAGACAATGCTGGCTCGCTACACAAACTTCAGTTGAATGAACTTGAAGAAATTTAAAATGATGCGTACGAGAACTCGAGAATTTAGAAGGACAGGATGAAGATGTTGAATGATCAATACATTCTTTGGAAATCATTCACACCAAGTTAGAAAGTCCTCTTGTACAATTCTCAGTTACATCTCTTTCCGGAAAAACTCAGGTCTCGTTGGACCGGCCCTTTCACTGTTACTAATGTTTATCCTCATGGGGCTATCGAGATAAAGAATTCAAACAATGGCAATGAATTCAAAGTGAATGGACATCAATTAAAGCCATTTGTTGAGAAATTTGATTCAAAGGATATCTCCATACCTTTGAATCATCTTGTTTACCAGGATTGATCTCCTAGTCTGATGGAGGTATAGTTAGGTTTATTGTTTTCATATTATGTTTAGGATAGTCGGCTTTATGTTGTTTAAGATAGTTTGCTTTCCGTTTATTTTAGGATAGTTTTTTCAATTGATTAGTTCTTGTGCTAACCCACCTTCACGCTGAGATCCTTTGGAAAAAGCTTCAAAATTCCTTCATTAAGTACTATTTTTCCATCACTTCTCCTTCAATTATGTTGTCTCTTTTGTAAATCACGCTTATTTCTTTTACATTGCGGACAATGTAGATTTTAGGTTGGGGGTAGGAGATTTGGTAACCTAATCAGTATTTTCTCAGTTTCGAGCAAAATTTGCAAAAACTTTGAAAATTTTTCAATGTTTATCTATTTAGAAAGCGATAAGTTTTGTATTTAAGGCTATTTTGAGTATGATGATAGGATAAAAATTGAATTTTGAAATTATTGGAGTTAGAGCAACTAAGTAACCTATCACTTATGGTTCTTACATTCAATTGATTAAGAGTAAGTTCGAATATTATGTTAGTCAAATTGTTTTCAGTAAATAGTACTAGATTTTCTGATTATTAGTATGATGATCATTGAAGGATATTGAGAACTGAGTCTAGAGAATTTTATTCACCTTAAAAGAAGAAAAAAACTAGTTAAAAAATAGGAGATCGACAAAAAGGTCATGTGTGGTGAAAAAGATTGGAAAAGAATGCAAAAATAAAGCAAAGTCTGAAAAAGAATGTAGAAGGACAACACCTTTGAGGGGAATGAAAAATGTCATTAAAAAGGATGTAATGTCTAAAGAAGACTAAATGAATACAAATGACTGTCGATATAAAATTAAAGACTAGAAAAAGAAGGAAAAGGGGATAAGTTCGAAATCAGTACTTGTGAGCATGGCCAACATTTTGAAAAGATAGTATTTTCACTGAGCACATTGAAACACTTGATATGCGAACTATGCTCTGACTTAATGAATAAAGGACTTATTTGATAGATTGCTTATGTGATTCAGCTCTAGGTTTTCAAAATCCGAAGCAGAAAACAAGACATTTCGATCCAACCTGAGCCAACTTCAGTCTAACTGAAATCGCAGAAAATAGTCCAACAAGAAAATAAGATAATTCGATTTGACCTAAGCCAACTTTAGTCTGACCAAAGCTTCAATTGGAGATTTCGGTTGGAGTTATTCCAACTTAAATTTGACTGATTTTCTACACAAGATTTTTCAGCATCAACTTCGGTCCGACCGAAGTCAACTTCGGTTCGACCAAAATCGTGTAGAATTATCCAGCGAGAAAGTATGATTTTCAACCTTAATTTGGTCTGACCAAAGCCAACTTTGATTTGACTAAAGCATAATACGGGACTTATGCGGAGTGCGTAAATTCAAGACGGTTTTTGAAAATTCCAAGGAGTTGCGTAAGATGGGGCTTCACAACTATAAATAGGAGTTCCTAGGCATCCTCTAGGGTTTAAGGAGTGAAACAAAAGGTCGTCAAGAGTTTTTCTTCTTCTTCCTTAGTTGTTTTCATATTTTGTTTCAGAGTTCTTAGTTCAATCATGTCTATGGTTGGCTAAATGTCTTAGCTAGGGCTAAGAGGTGAAGCTTGTAGCGTGATTGGGATGTTTACTTTGCTTTGATTCATGTTTATGTTGAACTTCATTGATGTCTAGTTGATTTTAAAGAAAATTTTCAATTTTCTATCTGTGACTCAAATTACAATAGGCGCTACGATAGCTTTGAATAGCTTCTTTTCCTATTTGAGTTAATGGGATTGGTAAATCCCATTGTTCGCCATCGTCTCCTGGGAATGGTTGGGTGACGGAATCCCTTCCAAATCTTCAAAATTCTACTCTATTGAGGCTGGATCAATGAGAAGTTTAGAGAGTTGATCATCTCTTCTTCAAACTGGATAAGAAAGGACTCTGATTCCAGTTGTGTATCTTAAATCAAGTAAGGTAGCATCTTGATAGCTGCAGGTGGATCCTTCGCATCCAAGTTCCCACCTTTAAATTCACAAGTTTTAATCAACACCATTCACAATTACTTCCATATTTAAATCTTCTTCTTTTAGTTCTAATTCTAGCTACTTTCAAAATATGTACGAGTTTAGTCCCTGTCGATTCGACCTCGATCTCACCGAGATTATTACTACATCGCGACCCTACACTTGGAATTGGGAACGTAGGCCGTTAAGACATGTAAGTGACTAGGTCTTTAACACTGGATGACTTTTCTGAATCAGATTTGGATTCCTCCTTATCATCTTATGTTGTTGCCATAATCTTACCTTTGGATCTTACTTTAGTAGGGCAATCGGTGGTAATATGTCCATAACCCTCACAGTTGTAACATTGGACTTGCTTAGGTTGTTTAATAAATTTACCTTTTTGATTCTCAACCATTTTGTCCATCTTTTCACAACTCTTCACTCTATCTAATATAAGAAATTTCTTGAATTTTCTTTCAAAATCCTCATCCTCATTCTTATTATCACTATTACTATCAGATTCAACAATCTTATGCCTATGTGAATGCGTATGAGATTTTTTAAGAATAGCTAGTTTCTTTACTCTAAAGGGGGCCTTAAAGTGTAGTTCATAAGTTTGTAGGGAATTTAAGAGTTCTTATATATTCATCTCATTTATATTCATACATTCTTTTATCGATGTTATTATAAGACTGAACATATCCAGAAGGAATCTAAGTATTTTCTTACACATATGACAATCCAGAATCCTTTCTCCTAGACCCCACATGGAGTTGCAAATATCATTAAGTTTAGAATAAAATTCAATGAAAGCTTCATACTCTTCCATTATAATGTCTTTGTATTAGGTCATTAAAAGCTAAAGCTTGAATATTTTTACTGTGCTAGTTCCTGCATGGGATATTTTCAATATGTCCAATGCATCCTTACTCATTTTATATGTACAAATACATTTAAATTCGTCAGGGAAAATCGCATAGTAAATAACATTGAAAGGTTTCGCATCATAAGTATAGTGCACTCTCTCATTGGCATTCCATTTGGATTTATCTTTGGGAGCACTAATGGTTTTACAATTAACCAAGACTTGTTCTAAGAGCATATCCATCCTTATTCGACAATTACCCAAACCATATGGGTAATGGATCTTAAAAAAGATCCTCATCCTAGCCTTCCAATAGGGGTAGTTAGACCCATCAAAATATGATGGTTGTGTGACGACACACCCCTCTTCGGTAGACATTATTATTAAGCTCCTTAGATTAACTTAAGATGGTTAAGCCTATTAGTGCACTCATTTTTGCACCCTGGTTTGTCATTCATGTGAGTTGTTGTGTCACGTAGTCAGTTGAGCTTTTGGAAAGTGAAGACCAAAGACACAAATGAAAATGGAGCATCAAGTAACATCAACAAGTAAACATGTGCCTTGGTGACCCTAACCCTTGACCCAAAACAACCCATTTACCTTTAAATGATCTTGACCTAATAGGAATAATAAATTGATCATCCCTTAGCCTTGGAAGATGAAGAAAAACATGATAAACATTATTAAAAGAGGTGCGAATTTGCTGTGTAGATGATAGCCCAAAATAACAGATTCTACGTGATGTTCGATGGCATTGAGCTGCCATCGAACAATCTTTGATGCAATCGAAGACCTGGACGATGCAATCGATCAAGAGTCAGGAATGTCCAACAACCAAACTAGATTTTTAGCTGGAATTCTCGATGGCATCGAGGACCATTCGATGGCATTGAAACTTTAGTTTCGATCCCCTCGACGACATCGATTTGAGATCCAGAATTGTCCAGCAAAGTTTTTAAATTTTTCCCTTGATTCTCTCGATGGCATTGAAGCCACTTCGATGACATTAAAACATAATGTTCGGTGACATCAAAGGTCGGGTCAATGTAATTGAAGTGGGTCCAGATCTGTCCAGCAAGCAAACATCTTTTTTTCTGGAAATTTTGATGGCATCAGGGAACCCTTTGATGACATCAAAGGAATCTTTGATGGAATCGAAGACCCTTCGATGGCGTCGATAGAGCTGTTTTCTGCCCGTTCTATAGACGTTGGAGCTTGAACTTTTTATAAAGGGCATTCGGTTCTTGGGCTTTTTGATGGGCTTTTGAACCAACCAGATGTAGGGTGATTCCATATGCATATCCCTCATCCCTAGCCTCTACTCCATTGAGTTCCAACCAATCTCCTTTGAGATTTCAACTCTAATGTGGATTCTAACCTTAACATTGAGATATGCTTGAACTCTTCCATTTCCTAGAGAATGGACTTAAGCAATCCAGGTATATCATTATCCACATCTTCTAGGAGACCTATTTAGTTGAATCCCTTAAGAAAATAACTATCCATTAATTATAGGAGATTTAACCTACTCCCATCACCTTGGTCACCTCAAAGGAACACCATTTGCAAGTTGGTTGATCGTGGAGCTGAAGTTTGGCGTGTTGGTGCACTCCCCGAGCACACCTATTTATCAATCACCTGACTAGTTATGTCAAGTAGTCGGATGGGTCCTTTGCAAAAGAAGACTGGCAATGAAACTGGAGTAGAAGCACAAGCTACAAGTTTAAGAAAAGAAAAGCTTCTACGATCTGGATCCTATATATAGATGACCTTGACCTATAAATAGGAAAACCTTCTTAGATCATCTTTATAAGCCATTCTAACCTTATAAGTTCCACCATTATAGAGTTGGCTTTGAGAAAGTTCAAGTTGTTAAATGAATTATAGGATAAGTAATTAAAATAGGAAAATTTGTCCTAATTTGGCAGGAGGAGGTGCCACCGAATGGCAGTACCGAAGACACTTTTAGTTCCACCAAAAGTGCTCAAAACAGTCCAGCGGCTTTCAAAGAAAATTTGGTACAATCAACTCCTACTGATGTACAAATTTCGGTGCCACTGAAAGTAGTAAAATACATCCAACAACTTTATGATCTAATTCGGTACCACCAAGTGATATTTCGGTGCTACCAAAGGAAATTCGGTACTATTGAAGCTTCACTCGGTAGCACCAATAACTAGCCGTTATAGATCTGTCGGGCCATTTCTCTATAAATATAGGACCCAGAACTTTATGAAAATAATGGATTTAGGCATTTTAGAGTCTCTAGTGTATCCCAAGCTTATCCCACTCATCCTAGACTCTATCCATACGAGATTCATGCTTTCTTCATTGTGATTCATTACTTTAATGAGCATTCAAAGCTCCTATTGATGAAGAACATGATCTCGAGCCTATTCTAGAGTATACGGACCAAACTCATTGGCAAATCCTTTGTCTCAATGATACTCTAGAACATCCATTGGTTGAATCCCTTAGGAAATCCATTCATAACCCTTAATAGGAGATTCAACCCACTCCCATTACCTTGGTAACCTTTATAGGAACATCATATTCAAGGTTCTTGATCGTGCAGCTAATATAACAAGAAAATCATAGCATCGTGATCAGGAGAGCATTGGGGAGCTAATTTAAGCATGAAAGAGCGAAGATCAAGTAACCCAAGTCAAGCTACAAAAGATGACTCATTCTGACAAGTGTCATCGTTAAGAGTCCACAAGTTCGTCTCTATCCTTGCGTAGGATTGCGGCTAAGAGTTTGCTATCCACAAACTTGATTAGGTGCCTTGTGTGGGACCTTGGCCGGTGGACTTAAACGTATGTGCCTTATGTGGGACCTTGGCCGGTGGGCCTAAACTAGGTGCTTATTGTGGGACCTTGGTTGGTGGGCCTAAACATAAGTGCCTATTGTGGGACCTTGGCCATGAGTCCTAAACGTAGGTTCTTAGTGTAGGACCTTTGGTCGTGTGTAGAGCATAAATTGGAGAGTCCTTTGTGTAGGGCTGTAAAGGTTTATGATGAACCTGTTTTAAAACCATTCATAGTGAAATTCGGCATACTTTAGGATAGAGTGCGGTCGTCAGGAGTGGAGTAGGAACATAGCTGAACTACTATACATCCTTGTGTTTGAAATTGTCATTTGTGCATCTATTTAATCATGATCATATAAGTTTGAATGCTTGATTATTTATGCATGATTGAATAATTTCTTAAGATTGATAGATAACACATTCCACACATAAGTAAACAATGTTATAGGCTCATTGCTTGATTTGTATATCTTGAGTAGCCTATGTGATTGGACCCTCTATTGGCTTGGAAGCCTGCATTGCTTAGTTTTATTGCAAATCAGTTTAAGTTAGGAAAAAAAGTTTTAAATTAGTGTAATTATTCAAAAAGTCCTATTCACCCCCCTTTAGGACTCTTGGACTACTCCACACTTCTACTATAGTAGTCCAAACTGCAATTTCAATTGGTATTAGAGAGAGGTTTCTCTTAAAGGGTGTAACAACCTAGAGGGAGAGCTTGACAAAAGTAGTAATTATGGATAACGAAGAGATTAATGAACATTAAATCAATGAGGAAAAAGAAGAAGAAGAAAAGGAGACTATACACGATGCATATGATTAACTCTACATACATAGCAATGGCATTCTGAGAAAACTTTTCATTTCAGAAAACAAAAATAAACAATTGCAAAAAGATCTAAACGAAACATCAGGAATAAATATACAAATGGTAAATGATCTTCAACAATACCATATCGAAAATGATGAGCTTGAAAGAACCTCAATGTCCCTTAAATCTAAAAATCAAAAACTAAATAAACAAATTGAACTCCTAGAATTAAAAAAAAAAATGAAGAACTCAAAAGTGAAAATCACAAATAGAGATTCGATTTAGAAAAGTCAAAGAAGTCTGTTGAACTTAGTTACAAATTTTCACAAAGTAGTGAAAAATTAGAAAAACTTCTTAGAATGGGAAGAAGCCATAAGGACAAAAGAGGTTTGGACTATGAAATTGGCAAATCATGCCCCATTCCTACATCACCGGTGATGAAGAAAACTGTTGCATCTGGAAGCAATACAAAAAACACTCCAATCTGTCATTCCTATGGAGATTTGGGACACTATAAATTTGAATGTCTTGCATCTAGTAGGTCTTACTCCAATTTTGGGTTGAACCATATAGGAAAATTCAAACCAACCGAAAAAACAATACAATGAACAAAGAGTCTTCCAAAACATACACCATTTGAAGGAAGAAAATACCCTACTCCACCCAAAATGACTGAGAGGATGGAGGATTTGATAAATCAAGTAGCTCAACTAAATTAGAAAACCAAAGAATTAATGAAACAAGGAAATCTGGTTGAGTTACCCAAAAATTCCAAAAAAGCCCAAAGATGAGAACAAAGCCACTTCTCCAAAAAGGACTGTCATCAAATGGGATGTAAAGAACAAGAAAATTTTCTTTATAATTCATACTGCACTAAAATCAGGCAATAGTTTTAAGTAGTATCTCGATAGCGGGTACTCCAGACATATGACAGGTGATCGGACCCACTTCTGTGATTATTCAGAATTTGATGGTGGGTCAGTCACATTTGGTGATGGGAGCTTCACCAAGATTGTTGAAAAAGGGACAATGGTTGGGCCTGACTTGCCCAAAATTGAGGATGTACTTTTATGTAGAATGATTAAAACATAATCTCTTAAGCATTTCCCAAATCTGTGCCAAAGAACACTTAATCACATTCTCAAAAGATATGTGCAAGATCTCAGACTTCGTAGGTAAAGTTATCATGAAAGGTATTTGCACAAGTGATAATTGTTATGTAATTCATAGTAGTGGAGAAAGTGTCCCATCCACAAAATGCCACATGGCCCTAAACAATGAATCCAAGCTGTGGCACCAAAGGCTTGGACATATCCACTACCGGAATTTGGTTAAACTAAGCTTAAAAAAACTTGGTGAGAGGTCTCCCTAAGATCAAGAAGAAGGAGAAGGTTGTGTGTGGTGATTGTCTCAAAGGCAAACAGATAAAGGCTAGACATAAAAACACAACCACTATAGCAACTTACAAACCACTTTGACTTATTGCATATGGATCTAGTGGGACCTACCAAACTTAAGAGTCATGGGAAAAAGAGATACTTTCTGGTGGTAGTGGATGATTAGTCCAGGTTTACTTGGGTCACCTTTCTTGGGAAAAAATCTGATGCATTTGAAGAATTCCAGAAGATGGAGAAACGAATTCAAAATGAAAAAGGGCACTGTATAAGTCGTATTAGGAGTAATCATGGTGGGGAGTTTGAGAATGATCGATTCGAATGTTATCGTGATGAAAATGGAATTCGACATGGATTCTTAGCTCCAAAGACACCCCAATAGAATGGAGTGGTTGAAAGAAAGACCCGGGTATTACAGGAAATGGGCTCAGTTATGCTCAATAGTAAAAACATGGCTAAAAGTTTTTGGGCCGAAGCCGTCAATACTGCTTGGTATATAATTAATAGGGTATATCTTAGAGCATGATTGAATAAAACTCCATACGAACTATGGAGTGGAAAATAGCCTAGTGTAAAATATTTTCGCGTCTTTGGTAGTAAATGTTATATCCTTAAAGACAAAGAACATCTAGGCAAATTTGACTTTAAAAGTGACGAAGAGATTTTTCTAAGATATTCTACAAACATTCATGCTTATAGGACACTAACAATTCAAGAATTTTCCAATGTGGTTGTCGATGACCAACCACATGATGAGAATAGTCCTGAAATTGATATAGAGGATGAAGTTGACATACTCACAATATGTAAATCACATAACAAAGTCACTTCACCTCATAAACCTCAACCGTCGGACAACTTGCCACTCATTAAGGATCATCCCATCAATCAAATCATTGGAGATCCTAATGACGGTGTGAAAACTCGACAATAGCTTGAAGGTATTTTTAGCTATCTGTGCTTCACTTCTAAAATTGAGCCTAAAAATGTTGTAGAAGCACTCCAAAATGAATTTTGGGTTGCAGCTATGCAAGATGAGCTCCAAAAATTTGAAAGGAATGAAGTGTGATAGCTAGTTCCCAGGCCACTTGATACTAACATCATTGGAACAAAGTGTATCTTCAAAAACAAGTCCGATGAATCTGGAAATGTAGTAAGAAATAAAGCAAGACTCGTGGCATAAGGCTTCTCACAAATTGAGGGCATTGATTTTGATGAGACATTTGCCCCCATAGCTCTCCTTGAGTCTATAAGAATTCTCATGTTTGTGGCATGTGCGTTAAAATTTAAATTATTCCAAATGGATGTCAAAAATGCCTCCCTCAATGGTGTACTTGAGGAAGAAGTATACATTGAACAACCAAAAGGATTTCTAGATCCTACGTATCCTTAACACATATACAAATTGAGCAAAGCACTTTACGGACTAAAGCAAGCACCCAGAGAATGGTATGAACGCTTGATGCAATTTTTACTAGATCACCATTTTTGTAGGGGAAGTGTTGATAAAACACTATTACGTGGATGACATAGTCTTTGGATCCACCTGTGAAGATGCAGCTCATGAATTCGCTAAATTACTGACATTTGAATTTGAGATGAGCAAGGTAGGTGAGCTGAATTTCTTTCTAGGACTGCAACTGAAACAATTGACAAATGGTATATTTGTATGTCAGTCCAAATACGCAAGAGATTTAATAAAGAGATTTGGACTTGACTCTTGCCACACTCAGAATACTCCTATGAGCACCACACTTAAAATTTCTAGAGATGTCAATGGGAAGAGTGTAGATCAGCACTTGTATCATAGTATGATAAGCAGCCTACTCTACCTAACCGCAAGTCGGCCTGACATTGCTTTTAACGTTGGTGCATGCGCTAGATTTCAGGCCGATCCTAAAGAATCACATATATCCGTGGTAAAAAGAATTATACAATTTGTAGCTGGAACTACTGACTTTGGCTGGCTTATGGTACCCATTTGACACATCTACCATCATTGCTGGGTATTCAGATGCCGATTGGGCCGGGAACATTGATGATCGCAAGTCCACTAGTGGAGGTTGTTTCTATATTGGAAATTGTCTTGTATCATGGCACAACAAAAAGCAAAACTCAATCTCATTGTCTACTGCTGAAGCCGAATACATTGCAGCCAGTAGTTATCGCGGACAACTTCTGTGGATGAAGCAAATGTTGATGGATTAAGGCATTTAACAATCTAGAATGACACTTTTTTGTGACAAAACAAGTGCCATCAATATCTCAAAAAATCCAGTTCAACATTCTCGAACAAATCATATAGATATTCGATGTCACTTTATATGTAAACCTGTCAAGGAAAACATTATCATGCTAGAACATGTGCCTACTGAGCAACAATTGGCCGATATATTGACAAAACCACTGGATGCCAACAGATTTAGAGATCTCCAAAAATCTATTGGAGTTTGTGCGATTTAACATTACTTAGGGGTAACTGCTTTTAAAAGTCATATTTGAGGAATATTAGCCTCAGTATTATTATTCTTTTTAAACATATATGTAGACTCAATTTTGATCCTTAAGTTGTATTTCTTTGGATATATATGTTAACCATTTTAGTGTCTTATTGATGTACAAAATTCTTATGAAAAATATATATTTGTACATCATTTGAAAAATTTTGACATTTTTTTTACCTTCGGTAGCACCAAACTAACTATTGGTGGTACCAAAATCGGGTGGGCGTGCCTATATAAGTCATTTCTCTAAGAATGCCCCTTTTTTTGCCCTAACTTTTATTGGTTTCCCTTAAAATTTTGTTGGAGGTTTTCCTACTGAAATCAACCATTTGAAAGGCAATCGTCAGGTATTTTCCCTCCATCTATTCCTTTCTTCAAGGTTATTTGTATCGTCTTTACTCCATTTCTTTATGGAAGGTCAAGATTATTCTCCTCCAAGGGAGGGACGCACTAAAAAAAAACATGATCGGGGAGAATCTTCTGGCACCAAGACCAAACTTTGTGCCTTAAAAAGAGGTCAAACTATTCGTCAAAATACTCGACCTTCTGGTCCCTAAGAAGATCCCTCTCCTCCTCCAAGTCCCATTGCGACCAGTTTTGCTTCTCTGAAAATTGTATGTGAACGGAATGTCGATGCCTCTTGTCTCGAACCATATAATGTCTATGACATTCTTCACAACAGTGGGTGGGATCCCATTTTGTCTCTTAGAGGGGAAGTTAATGTCAATCTAGTCAAAACCCTTTTGTCTCATTGCACCGAGCCAAACGACCATGACTCCCTTACGATTACGGTCAACTATTGTGGAAGAACTTTTCATATTACCCTTGCTAGAATAGCTTCCTTGATCACCATTCAAGAAAGCACTCTTAACATCCATTTGATAGATTTTGATTTTTTTTGTAACAAGCAATGGATATAAATAGTTTGATAGATTCAAGACGAGCTATTAGGGCAAATGTTTTATCATAATCGATGCCTTCTATCTGAGTGTACCCTTGCACAACCAGTCTAGCCTTGTTGCTTATAATGTTACCTAATTCATCAAACTTATTTTTAAAAATCCATTTAGTTCCAACAATATGTTTATCATTAGGTCTCTTCTTATATAGCCACTATCCATCTTTCATCAGCAAGCGCTTCTTTTACATTGGCTGGCTCAATCTGGAATGTGAAGCACACATAATTACAAATGTTTTTTAATTGTCTACGAGTGCGCACACCAGTGAGAGGGTTTTCAAGTATTTGATCAGTTGGATGGTCTTTAACTGACCGCAGTTCAGTGTTATTTTGATTGGATGAAGAGTCTGGTTTATCAAATAAAGAGACTTCATCATCTTCTAAACTTAAGACAGGTGTAATCAGGTGATCATCTATAACCACATTAACGGACTCTTGAATTACACCAGACCTCTTGTTGAGAACACGATACGCTCGACTGTTTAAAGCATACCCTAGAAAAATCTCTTCGTCACTTTTAGTGTCGAATTTTCCTAGATTTTCTTGGTCTCGTAGAATATAGCACTTATTGCCAAAAACTCAAAAGTATTTGACAGTAGGCTTCTTATTTAACCATAGTTCATATGTAGTCTTATTATTTAATTTTCTAGTATAAACACGATTAATAATATAACAAGCCATGTTCAATACTTCAGCCTAAATATTTTTAGAAAGTTTCATGCTATTTAACATCACATTAACCATCTCTTGAAGCACACGATTTTTTCTTTCAACAACCCCATTCTATTGAGGTGTCTTAGGAGCAGAAAATTCATGCAATATACCATGATTGCTACAGAACTTCTCAAAACTGCTATTGTCAAATTCGGAACCATGATCACTACGGATTTTAGAGATGTGATTCCTTCTCATTTTGGATACACTTGAGTATCCTTTTCACTTCATCAAGAGTTTCAGATTTCTCTCTCATGAAAACTACCCATGTATACCTGGTAAAGTCATCTACTAGTATTAGAATATATTTCTTACCGCCTCGACTCTCCATTCTAGTAGGTCCAACGAGATCCATGTGGAGGAGTTCAAGGGGTTTGGATGTGTCACTGGAGTTCACTTTCTTGTGAGCACTCCTAGTTTGTTTCCCAATCTGACATTCACCACAAATTTTATCTATTTTCTTAATCTTGGGTAGACCTCTTATTACATCACCTTTGCTCAGCCTATAAAGATTACGGTAGTGTACATGTCCTAGGCGTTTATGCCATAAATCGGTCTCATTGGTTTGGACCATGTAACACGATAACTTAGACGAGCCTAAATCACTGACTATATAGCAGTTCTCAAATGTTCTATAACCAGTTATATCACAGAACCATTCTCATTAGAAATCTCACACCTTTGGTAGGTAAATTTGACGCTATGTTTATTATCACAAATTTGAGAAATGCTTAAGAGATTATGCTTAAAGCCCTATACATACGAAACATTCTTAAATGGAGGAAGATTAAAGAGTTGAACCGTACCTTGGCCAACAATTTTGCAGTTGCTATCATCACTGAATGTGACTGAGCCATCAGTCATATCTTTAAGACTGATGAACAAATCTTTGTCACCTGTCATGTGTCTAGAGCAACCACTGTCTAGGTACCACTTTGATTGACTCGAAGCCTTAAAAGAAGTGTGGGCAACTAGACAAGTAACCTTAGGGACCCATTTCATTACTGTTTTGGGTTTTGGAGTATAGTTAGTTTTTCTATACTTATAGTTGTTATACATTCTACCATTTGAGTTAGATTTTAGAAGCTCTTTGAGTAAATCTAAAATTTTCTCAGCTAAGGGGTTATGATTCTGATTTCTATAATTAATATGGTTGCTTTTAGGTTTCATAGCCTAAAAAGTTTTAGAATTTTTTAAAATATTTTGATTCAGACTTTTTCCTTTTGAGTTAGAGGACTCCCCTTTAATAAACTTAGGAGGAGTGGACTTACTTTTAGGAGGTGTATTCTTATCGTAGCCCAGATCAGATCTATCGCCACATTTCCTTGATCCAGTTAGCAATCGTTCTTGTTTAAGATCACCCTAGGCATACCTCCAAGTATCCTTCAAACTCAAGAGAGAAGAGACTTCTAGTTTTAGTTTTTCATTTTTTGATTTAATGTTTTCAACTTGGGATGTTTTGAAATCTAAATAACACTTAGCCTTTTCAAAACAATCAGAAAAATGTGATTTTTCTAAAACTAGGTTATTAAAATCTTCTTTTAACTTTAAAAACTTTTCCTTTTGAAGTTTTAGTTTTACATCTATCTTGCAACTTTCCCTGTATAGGGCATTATAGGCATCTTATAAATCATCATCAATTTCAAGGTCGCTTCTCAGATTTTCATCATAAGTTGAATTACAACTGTCTGAAGAAGTGACTCTGGCTAGAGTCATTAAGGCCTTGACCTCATTAGTAGACTCGGGTTCAGAATCATCTGACTTAGAAGAAGCTTCAGAGTAAGATAACTCATCCCATGTAGCCAACATACCTTTCTTCTTAGGTTTGTCCCTCTTTGGACATTTATTTGCTAAATGCCCATATTCATGGTAGTTGAAACATTGGCTGTCTTTAAGTGATTTTCAATTTTTAGATCTACCATTTTTCTTCTTAGAGGGTTCTTGAAAATTAACTCTCTTTTTACTTTTGAAAATTTTATAAAACTTCTTGGCTAATAGTGTCATATCATCCTCTTAATTTTCACAATTAGAATTACTAACATTATCTTGAGAAATATTTTTAGAAGACTTAAGGGCGATGGAATTACCTTTAGGAGCCTTAAAATTTAACTCGTAGGTTTGTCAAGAACTGACAAGCTCTTCAACCCACATATTATCCGTATCATGAAGTTCTTGAATGACAGTCACCTTAGAATTGAACTTATCAGGCAATGAGAGCAATATCTTTGCACAGACTTTACCTTCTAGGATGCTATCACCAAGACCCCGCATAGAGTTGACTATGTCATTTAACATAATATAGAAGTCTATGAAAGTTTCACTTTCTTCCATACGTATCTCCTTAAACCGAGTAGTGAGGATTTGAAGTTTAGATTTCTTAACTATAGTCGTACCCTCATGTGTCATTTTTAGAATGTCCCAGGCTTGCTTTGCAGTATCACAAGATATAATTCTTTTAAATTCATTTAGTGATAGTGTGCAAGTGATTGCATTTAAAGCCTTTGCATTGGCACTAATCTCATTTTTCTGAAGAGTGGTCCACGAATAATAGGGTGCTAATTTTATAGTCTTAGTTCCATCAGTGCCAGTTACTTCATGAGTAGGAGGGGTCCATTTGATCACTATGACTTGCCACACACTCTCATCTATGGACCTTAAAAAGATCCTCATTCTGGCTTTCCAATAGACATAATTGGAGCCATCAAAAGGTGGAGGCCTAGTAATTGAGAGGCTATCAAAATTTGACATCTTATAAGCTTAGATCGGTTAGCTCAGGAAATAAATCCAAATAATAAAAAGGAGCTATTAGGCTTTAATACCACTTGAAAAGGCTGAGCTCTAAGTCCTAGAGGGGGGGGGGAGAGGGTGAATAAGACAATGCCAAATTAAAAAATAATTACGAAATACAAAGATAGATAGCACAAGTCTTGAGAGGTTGATACAAACTAAGTTCTAAGGACAACCTTACACTAAAAACCAAAGGCTTATGGTAGGACAACCTTACTAGAACGGTTGTAAGTATCAAAAACTCAAACTTAGAAAGAGGCAAAGGAAATAGACTAAACTATTACAACATTCACCACAAGTGCACAAAAGAAAATTACACCATTCACCATAAGTGCATAAAGTAAATTACAACATTCACACATATAAACAAATATTATCATCCACCACAACTCCAGGAATTATAGTGGTTCATTTGTGTGTATACCAACTATTAGCAAATAGCCACACAACTACTCTACTCCCAATATCCACTCCCACAAGATATTGGCTTTCACTATGAAATAAAGTTTTCCAAGGTTCACCTTAAAACCTTCACAATTGTGTCTTTAGATGGGCTTACACAATTACAAAAACCCCATAATGAGTTTTTCCTAGCTGAATCTCACAAACCAAAATATAGAAAATTAAATTGTACTTATCTGAAGATTCTTCTTCTAATAAAGCCCGGTAGAACCAATTCGATATAGAAAAAGATGTTCAATGTACAGTCTCACAACTGAAAGGGTTTTAGGTCTAAATTAATTTTAAATTAAATCAACCTAGGCTAGCTTGATTTGATTTTGATCTCAAAAGTGGGTAAATCACAATTCCCTTCTTTAATGAAATAGAGTTGAATGGAGATCACAAAATCAAATAACAAAAGCTATTAAAAACGAATTTAAAATGAGCACAATATATCTTTAAAAATGCAGGAACTTATCTCTCAGAGTGATGACTTGATTTAGCTTGGAATGAATGAAAAACTCTGAAATTCATCCTCTATTTATAGATGAAAATACTATTCACTCGACTGGTCTAAGGGTCGGTTCGACAGGTTGAAGGACCAACCACATTTTAAAATTTCTGGCGTGATAAGATAAGATTGTTACTCGACTGGTCGAGTATCCTGCTCAACTGGTTAAGCAATGCACTCAACTGGTCAAGTGGGACTAAAAAAACCTTACTAGTCTTTGAGTCGAGCAATCTCTAGGACTGGTCGAGCACTATTCACTCGACTGGTCGAGCAGTCTCCAGGAGTGGTCGAGAGTCCAACAGAAAATTCTGAAAATGAGTTATAAACTTATCTTGGACTGGTCGAGAAAACTCTTGGACTGGTCGAGCCAGAGCTTGGGCTAGTCGAACAAAGGCTAGAACTAGTCGAAGAAATGACTTATAAACTTATGAATGACCCAAATAAAATATGTAATGAATATGACTCATCTTATGGTCAATCTAGAGTCATCCATACCTTATTTGTGAGTTTGAACAATTGAAACATTGTTCGCTCTGCTAACTCAGTCACTTGAAATACTTGAAGCTTGTCTTCAAAATCTTAAACTTGAGCTTGAACTAGGGCTTGAGTTCTTGAGTTTTTTAGGGTACTAAACTTGAAGATTAAACTTGAACTTGAGCCTTGAACTTGTACTTGTACTCGAGCTTGAAATCTTGAACTTTGACAACACTCTTCAACTTAAATACATAGAAAAGTTTGACGAAGACGTGGAAAACTTTAAAATGCATGAAGTTGATCTATTCATCTCATCAACACATGATACAAATTCTAAATGATTTGGCACAACAAAATTTGACAACTCTAGGTGCTAGATATATAAAATAGCATTTACTGGTTTTGAATCCGATTGGGAAGATTGGTTGAAATCTGTTACAAATTTTTGAATACATGACTCCCGCCCCGCTCCTGTTGAATCGTCCCCTCCTACCTCCATTTTAAAAAACAAGAAGCAAAAAAGTAAAGATGAAATCTTTTAGGAGAAAATTTAGGAACATAATAAGAAGCGTTATCAGAATGTCTGGGACACCATCAGATCACATGCGGACGTAATCAAGTTTTAAAACCCCTATAAGGATGAAACCATCATCATTCCTTTAAACCTTCAATGTCACCCTCCATGATTCAGAGCGAACCATCTGATCATATGATGTAGAATCATCTTCTATACGTAGCAAACTGGGTTATCAAGGAGCCAAAAATTCTGGAAGGTTATCTCATAGAGAAATGTCTGGTGTAAAAGACAGTGCAGATATCGTATATGCGCTTTCTTACGCCATGCTATAACTCCCATACGTTGTACCCTGCTCATTTTTTTGAGATAGGTCAGCAACATTTCCGTAATCGAGACTCCTTATGGGGAAAATATGAGTTCAAGACATGTGGTCCCTTGGCTCAACGTCAATTTTATAGTCAGTGGATCAATGCAATCCTTTAAAAGTACAAGAGAGTTCTTGTTGATGTGAAGATATATGCAGCTATAGAGGCCACTTCTGATTTCTTCCACAAAGACACCTTGATCTACAAAGGCTTCTTAAAGCATTGGTCTTCCGCCACAAATTCCTTTTATCTCCCAATTGGTGAGGTGAGCATTACTTTGTGGGACCTCCACCTGATGGCTAGCCTCCCCATCACCGGCTCTTTTCTGGACAAATACATTCCTACAAATGAAGAGTTTACTTACGTTACTCCTGGAAGAGCACCTCAAATTTCTGCCTCTACCATCGAACTTTTTTGTGAAATGTCGAATTTCCCCGATGTTCATAAAGTATCCCCTCTTCATTGGCTTGCACACTTCTCGAGGTACCTGCTGTATGTATTTCAACTTTTCATCCTTTCTTTTCCTTATATACCTTTTACGCTTTTTTCTCATATTTCCCTTTCCCTTAGGTTTTTTGGCAGCCACTCCCCGAAACTGGAATCCGCTCATGAAAAAGTAAGAGGTTCGAGTATTTTCACCCTTGAGACCGATTTGGCTGCTTTCTTAGTGTACTGGTTAAGTCTAGTTGTCTTACCTAGCTCAAAATGGTCAAAGTCCATCCACCCCACTTTATTTATAGTGGCAGGGGCAATGGCAGAAGGCAAAAAGAAATACTCGTTAACTCCTCCCGTATTATGCTCTCTCTATATAGAGCCTTTGGAAATATCGCAGCACATTGCTTAAGTCTAGCCATCGGGGCCACGTCTTCCTTCACTCCATGGCATTATTTCTCAGGCTGGCTTGGAGTAGACTTTTCATGGACTTATAATGACCCTGAAAAGGTTTATGTTGACCCGGAATGTCTTACTCTGTGCTACTATTTTAATTGACTTTTTCCCTTTTTATTTGACCCATCAAGCTGAAGACTGAGAGGTTGAAGATAATAACAACTTGGATCCTGTCGAGAAGACTTTCTTAATCTGCATTCGGTCTTGTAGCCTGCCGTTACGAGAAGGTGCGGAGTTCTAGAGAGAACTGTATTATCCAAGTAGATTCGCGAGACAGTTTGGTTATGATCTGACAATCCCCCAAGCAGGAGAAGATGTCACATGGACAATGCGAAGTTATGGAGTTGGCCCTTATAATTGGGCTTTGATATGGAAACAACTTTTAGCTAGGAACTTCAATTCTTTTTTCATTCTTCCAGGCTTTAACCATCAAGTACAGGCTTCGTATACCTGGATGCGCTGGTGGTCACATCATTACTACTTGGTGCATAAATGTTATCCTATTGATCGCCCCATTTAGATTCCCCCTCCCAGGTTAAGGAATTATAGACCAGAATAAGGGATCAGGTATTTTGTTGAAAAAGATCATGCAGCTACTCCAGGACAACTTTGTAAAAGAATTTCCACAAAGGAACCCATTAGAGAGATAAAACCCCTAAATACTTTGGAAGGATGGATCACTTTTGGATCTCCTCTCAATCTCATAAAGTGAACATCAAGACAAACTACTCTTGCAGATGAATTTGAAGCTCCCGGTGCTATTCTCTTTTCTCCTACTCGAGAGACAGAAGGTCAAGCCGTCATTGTAGCTCCTTCTACTGTAGGTCATGCAACGACTACAATCTCTCCTGATGTAAATCAAATTGCCATTACTGCTACTACTACCACTTCTCCGTTGACTCGTTCGCGAGCCAAATCCCTGTCCCTAGAAGCTCTGGCATAGCAACTTCCCATTCCCGTTCAAGGCACTCGTCTTCTTTTCCCCGTAAAAACCATTTGTAAAGGGAAAAAAACTGTTTCTGAAGAAGACAACTTGTCAGATTATTTGACAAACACTCCCACTGATGAAACATTTTCTTTCACAAGCTTAACCGATGAAGGGGATGTTTTACTGGATGACACCCAAGAAGCAGACGCCGAGGTAGATATTGGTGAAGAAGGTGAAGTTGGGGCTGAACTTCCACCTCTTGAAATTCAACCGGATCGTCCAAATGTCTCTTCCCCTATCAGAGTGGCCTCCCTTGAAGAAGAGAAACTTGATATGGAGGGTCCAGTTGCTCTCCCGGCGTGAATATTTTCATCTCTTTCGATGCCTCATATTCTCCGTGTATTATAGAGGCTGCTGATAGAATTACACATACTACTCTTCCAGCAATAACGGAGGTTTTAACATCGAGGGAAGCAAAAATTCCAATGTCGGACATTCAAGTAGATGCAGAAAACATACTCCCTCCTCACAATATCGAGGTGAGCCAAAATGTTATGTAAATTTTGCCAGCCATTCTTGCGATTCCTGATGCTCCTGCTCATACTGACAAGTCTTCCCTCATACATCCTTCTCCCCTTCAACCTGTGGCTCGAAGTTTGGAATTCTTTAATGATCCTGTTGATGTCCCAACTCCAACCACTTTGGATTCGAGCATTGGGGTTCGTGAGCTATCTCTCAATGCTGCTACTGCAATTATGGATGTACCCACATCTTCTGAGGTGGGAACTTTTTCTGTCCAGGCCACTTCTCAGGCAGCCCCCGAAGAGGGTATACTTTTTCTCCTTTCCCCTACATTTTGAAGTATTCATATATCTAGTTTCAATATTTCTAATCGCATTTCTCTTTTCCTTTTCAGCTATAATCATGCCAGCCCTGAGCGGCTCCAAAGGTTCCAATTCTGTAGCCACAATCACGGACAGGATCTCTTTGGAGAAGGTGTCGCCTCTCATGCTTATCTTCTTCAAAAGTGCCATTTCTATCATCATGAATGCTTTTAAAGATCCTACTCAGTGGCCTTTCTTGGATAGTGCTTTGGCCATTCTTGAGCACTAAGGGAGACTTGCTCACATCAATGTTCATCCCTTGTATGATTCTTTACTGCAATTCTACCATTCCATAAATGATTTGGAGTCAGCGTGAAGTATACTTATTCCTCCGGAAGTCTTAGATCGTCAATGAGAACTCATGTCTCTCAAGGAGCAAATTTCTCAAGCAGATGCCTTAATATCCAACTACAATGCAGAGGACCAGTCTCTTCAAGATAGACTAAAAGCTTTTGACAAAAACAGGGTGGTTCTTAAGAACCACATTGCTTTTCTTCAAAAAGAAATAGCCTTATTTGAAGTGAAGAAGCAAGAAGAGGAATCGAATATTCACAAACGTGGGGAAGAAATCGAAATTAATGCTCGCACTGCTAAGATTAAGAAGACTGGGCAGATAAGGAATAAAGAAACGGTGGTTTCCATGGAATAAGAATTAGCAGGCGTCCCTGATCAAGCCAGGATTATCTTGAAGCCGAGTAATCTCAAGCTGCAGCACAAACTCAAGTGAAAGAGAATTTGTAAAAATATATAATAGCTTTAAGTATGTAGGATGAATTATAGAAACACTACTTTTCATGTAAATTCCTTTATTTCTTTTGCCTTGTAACATTCATACATATTTCAATGTTGAACATGTTTCAGGAGATACTATTTTGATACTTCAGGTGTATATTGGTATGATATTTCTTTTGTCAATTTTCATAGTCACTGTTATGTAATTTATTGAACAGTATATCAATAATCTGTCATAATTGTTAGTTCAACATATTTTCCTTATGAGGTTTATTCTAATGAGCAACGCTGAGAAAAATTAATTTGAAGTTAATAAAGTTAGTCTTACACACAGTTTAAGCTCTTGAGTAGTAGAGCAACCATAGTTTTTTAGACTCATAAGTAGTTGGAGTCGGGTCTCACATGAATGACCTCTATAAATCTTCAGAGTTCACTGGACTTATCACAGCTGGGGAGTTCACAAACCGCAATCCATCAGAGGGGCCCAATGAAGCTACCAGAGCCTTGAACTCTATGGGATTCACATACAGTGAGTGAGGTATTTTTGTTTTAGAGACCCTATCCTCATGAGTTACTACTAAAATCAAGCTAGGAATCTGGGGTTTCTTATGCATGGTTGGCTTATCTATGGACAATGGCCAAAAAGTGCACATTGCAACCTGCTTTTTCTTCATCTGCAAGGTTGGACCCATTCATGAGAGGGTATTTTCTCTCACCTTCCCCCATGATGTTCTCGAAAACTATAAAGAGGGCATCAGTCTCATGTGTGATTAGCCCCTTCTACCTTTAGTCGTCTATGACTTTTAGCAGTGATTGAGTTCATTCGCTGCAGGCATGGGTCTAAGCATATGATGGCCTATATGGGCTTTTCAGGGCCACTGACTTTTACTGCTGCCTGCATAATTTCAAGTATTTTATCGAGAGTAGTAATATATGGTTGGCCTTTTTAGGTTTATTCCATTGTTGTTGTAAATGATATTATGTTGTAATCCATGCTTCATAACTTGTTAATGGTTGATGACAAGATTGATATGCTTAAATAACTTGAATATACTTTGAGAATTGGCCTTTTATTCATTCATATATAGAAGAATACATAGCATTGCCTTTTTAGGCTGTTTCATTGTTTTGCTTGTTCTTGCCCCCTTTTGATTTAGAAGGATTGTACTAACGATCTTCTAGATCAAAATTGTATTCATCTTCAGGGATGATATAATTTGATGAAGTAGACATTGACTGGCATGCTGACGCCTCTTCTGTCTTGATCCACAACCCTGTATGCCCCATTGGAGTATACCTCGGTTATTATGTATGACCAGTCCCATTTGGGGTCGAACTTGCCCCCTGTCCTGTGGGTGACTACTATCGGCCTTTTTAACATTAGCACCATATTGCCTTTCTTGAAGGAGCGATATTTGACTTTCTTGTCGAACGCGGCAGAGACCCTTTCTTGATACAATTGCAACCGTTGTTAGGCCGCCAATCATTTTTCATCTTGTAAGTCCAATTATGCTAGTCTTATTTTCGCATTCTCATCATTTGTTATCGATTGGTGTACTGTAACAATGAGTGATGCGACCTGTGTTTCGATTGGGATTACGGCTTCTACACCATAAACCAATGAATATAGTGTAGCTTTTATCAGGATTCTATGAGTAGTCCTGTAGGCCTATAGAGCTTATTGTAGCTTTTCATCCCAATCACGTTTATTTCCAGTCATGGTTTTCTTCAGTATTTTTACAATTGTCTTGCTAAATGCCTCTGCTAGCTCATTAACCAGTGGATAGTAGGGCGTTGAAAACGAGTGCTGAATACTGAACTTTTGGCATAGCTTCTCCATACCCCTATTTTTGAAAGGAGTACCATTATCAGTGATGATTCTTTTTGGGATGCCATGGCGATTTATTATCGCATGTCAGATGAAATTCACAATGTCCTTTTCTTTGACATTTTCAAGTGTCACTACTTCTGTCCATTTGGAAAAATAATCTATTGCTGCCAACACATATTACTTTCCCCTAGACGAAGGTGAATTTATGGGACCAATGACATCGAGTCCCCAGGCAGCGGAAGGCCAGGAAGTAACTAACTGATGAAGCTCTTCAGGAGGCACATGCATGACATCTCCATGGATTTGACACTCATGACATCGCTTGGCATATTCCATAGCATCCTTGAACATTGTGGACTAGTAATATCCCATTCGATGCACTCGATGGAATAAATTTCGACTAGCCTGATGTGCTCCGCATTCCCCAGAATGAGCCTCTCGCAATATTTCACTTGTTTCTTATTTATCCAAGCATCGCAACAGCATTTCATTATAAGACTCCTTGTATAATACTTTACCACACATGGTGAACTTATGCGATCTCTGCTTGATTTGTTGTCTTTGTGTCGAATCTTCCGACAAAATATCATATTTGAGGTAATCTACTAAAGGCTGACGCCAATCATCTGTTATCACCTCTAGACATGATATAGGAAGGACTTTTGCAACTTCATTGGTGATCTTTGATGATGATAAAAATCTTCTTTCTTCTATTGTCACTTAAAGAGGGCTTCGGTATGGCCAAGATAAGGCTGCTGCCAAACTAGCTAAAGCGTCCGCCCTTGCATTCTTGCATCTTGGTATGTGTTTGATTTCGACATGATAGAAATACTCTAGCAACTGTTGTGCTCTCCGATAGTATGGCGAGATCTCTTCTTTTCTTATTTCAAATTTGGTCGTCAATTGATTTATAATCAACTTGGAGTCCTCAAAGATCTGCAGTTCTTTTATTTTCATTTCCTGAGCTATCTCCATCTTGATGATGAGAGCCTTATATTTTGTTTCATTATTCGTATAGGCAGCACCCAATGTGAAAGAGTAAGGCAACAAGTCACCCTGAGGAGTAATGAAGATCACTCCTACACCTGCTCTTGATGTTCGGGACGCTCCATTGAAATACATTTGCCACGGTTTTTGTGACTCGATCATCATAACTTGTTCGTCAGGGAAATCATCGCTAATGGTTTCACTGTTAGCTATGGGATGAGCTGCCAAGAAATCTGCCACTGCCTGCCCCTTAACTGCTTTTGCTGACTCATAAGTGATCGTATATTCTAAGAGCAATAACATCCATTTGGCCAATCTTCCTGATAACATCAGCCTTGTCATTAAGAATTTTATGGGGATCCGCTCATGAGATTAAAGTTATATCATGAGAGGGGCAGTAGTGTCTCACTTTTGCACTGTAAATATTAGCGCCAGACATATTTTTTCAATTGAAGAATAATTACATTCTGCACCTATTAGAGTTCTGCTCAGGTAATAGAGTGCAATCTCTTTTCCATGTTCATTCACCAGGGCCAATAGAGCTCCCAACGAATTTTTCACTGCGGATATGTATAAAATGAGCAGTTTACCTTTCGTAGGTGCTGCCAATACTAAAGGTTGTTTCAACAGTTCTTTTATCGAATCGAATGCATTCTGACAAGACTTGTCCCACACAAATTCTGTCCCCTTCTTCATTAGATGAGAAAACGGCTGACATCTTCCTGCCAAATTTGAGATAAAATGGTGAATATATGCTAATTTCTCTTATAGACTTTTCAGTTCTTTTAACGTCTTTGGTGGTGGAATTTCTTGGATGGCTTTAAATTTTCTCAGGTCAATTTTAATTCCTCCATGTCTAATGACAAAGCTGAGAAATCTTCCTAATGATACTCCGAAAGCGCACTTAGCTGGATTCATTTTCAACTGTTTCTTTCTAAGTCGGCGAAAGACTGAAATCAGATGCTCACGGTGCTTTTCATGAACATTTGATCTTACTTCCAAATCATCCACGTAATATTTGACATGTTTATCTATCATGTCCTGAAAGATATTCCGCATGACTCTCTGATGTGTTGCACCAGCATTTTTAAGACCGAACGGCATAACCTTGTAGAAATATATTCCCAACGAAGTTCTAAATGTTGTTGCTTCTTCATCTTTAAGAGCCATTCATATTTGATTATCAACCATATACCATCCATAAGGACATTACAACATATTTTGTCGTGCTATCGATTAGCAGCTCAGTTATTGGCAATGGAAAATCATCTTTTGGGCTAGCTTTGTTTAAATCTCTGAAGTCAACGCATACCCTAATCTGTCCATTTTTTTCTTCACTGGGACAATATTTGATATCCATTTAGGATATTTAACCTCTCCGATAAATCCGACCTTTATCAACTTATTAACCTCTTCCTCTATCAAAGGAATAAGGTCTGGATGAAATTGCCTCGCGCTTGCTTAATCGGCCTCTTGTCTTTGGAGATATTTAACCGATGCATTGCTACCAATTGCTCCAGGCCTGAAATTTTCGCATATGTCCAAGAGAATACATCTTTATCTCTTTTAAGAGTTGAATATACCGATCCACTTCTTGTTCGGGGAGACTTGCGCTTATGAATGTATTTCGTGGCTCTTCTTCCGTGCCTAAATTTACTTCCCACAAACTATCGATTGTCGGTTGCCCCCCATCTTCTATCTGCTTCGGAGCTGTCTCAAGATGTTTTATTACTTCAG